>NC_134361.1:82134835-82813168 GCF_048569485.1 Anomaloglossus baeobatrachus
AGAGGCTGATGCTGGTGGAGGCTGATGCTTGGGGAGGCTGGGAGAGGGAGGCTGATGCTGAGGGAGGCTGGAAGGAGAGAGGCTGATGCTGGGGGAGGCTGGAATGAGAGAGGCTGAGGCTGGGAGGAGAGAGGCTGATGCTGGGGAAGGCTGATGCTGAGGGAGGCTGGGAGGGGAAAGCTGATGCTGGGGAAGGCTGGGAGGACGGAGGCTGGGAGGAGAGAGGCTGATCCTGGGGAAGGCTGGGAGAGGGAGGCTGATGCTGGAGGAGGCTGGAAGGAGAGAGGCTGATGCTGGCGGAGGCTGATGCTGGGGGAGGCTGGAAGGAGAGAGGCTGATGCTGGTGGAGGCAGATGCTTGGGGAGGCTGGGAGAGGGAGGCTGATGCTGAGGGAGGCTGATGCTGAGGGAGGCTGATGCTGAGGGAGGCTGGGAGAGGTAGGCTGAGAGAAGAGAGGCTGATGCGCACACACACACACACACACACACACACACACACGCGCGCACTGCACAACACACCACACACCACACACACACACACTGGGAACCACAAACAACTGCCCTACACAGACACCCACACACACAGACAACGCTGCACACACACAACACCCAACACACAAACACCGCGGCACACACAAATATACGCACATACCGCACAACACACACATTGCACAAAACATACCTCCCCCCAAAACACACCACACACACACACACAAACCGCGCAACACACACACAACGCTACAGACACACAGCGCTCCACAAACAACGCAACACACATACAACACCGCTCTCACCCCCCGTCACACCCAGACAACACCCAGAACATGTACAGCGCCTACACAAACACTTGGTAACTACACACAACAATATATATATATATATATATATATATATATATATATATATATATATATATATATATATATATATATATAATATATATACTAGAAGGTGGCCCGATTCTACGCATCGGGTATTCTAGAATTTACGTATTGTGTAGTTCATGTATGATTTTTGTTATATATATATATATATATATATATATATATATATATATATATATATATATATATAATTAGTGAGGTCCAGCTTGTTTTCTGGTAGTAAAGCAACCCTCAGCTGTCGGTTTTATCTTGGAAGGTTATCAAACATAGAGGGGATCCCACACCATTTTATCAAATGAAAAATAATAAAAAAAGAGGTGAGCTCTGCCCTATTTTTGATACCAGCCCCAGCTTTACCTTGGATGGTTATCAGGCTGGGAACCTGCGGTTATGTGGCCCCTCCTAGCCTAAAAATAGCAGCCCACGGCCATTCCAGAAATGGTGTTTCCTTTAGATCCACCAAGTTTGGCACCTTGCTCTGCTCTTCCCAATTGCCTGGTGTGGTGGCAATTGGGGTAATACTTTTGAGGCTCTTGTCAGCTGTGAATTGACAGCTGGCATCAAGCCCAGGGATTAGTAATAGAGAAGCATCTATCAGACACCCCCATTACTAACTGGCAAGCACAGTTAAAAAAAAATAAAACAAAAAAAAAACAACAAACCACAAAGGATAAAAAGGTTATTTGAATAAACACTCCTTCATTCACCAATTTATTAATTAAAAAGAAATCCTGGAAGTTATGCCGTAATCCACAGAGTAATGTATCACGACGTCCATCGATTGCTAAGGAGATTTGTTCTGAGAACCTTCTCATAACACAGCTCCATAGTTAACTGGCAGTCAGCTGCAGCCCAGAATTTGTCATGAGCGGTGACATCACTTGGATTACTTCGGAACTTTCAGGATTTATTTTTAATTCATAATGAGGGTGTGTTTATTTCCCAATTGGATTACGCTGGAATGTCCCCTCTTTCTTCCCCCCCTTTACTGTTCACAGCAGCTTACAGGCAACTTCCTCTTGCAATAAAGCTAACTTTATTAGCATATGAACAGTATCCAAACTCTAACACAAACTTTTGTTTAAAGTGTCCGATATGAACTCCGGAACTTTACAATTCAAGTTTGCTCATCCTTGCCCAGCAGTGATTGGCAGCTAGGAATGCATTATCACCGGTGGTCATCCAGTCTACTCAAAGGCTTCCAGAAACTAAACAGGAGGGTCTGCTTTTATGTGAAATCCACATATACAAATATATCCTCATTTGCAACCTGTGATCCGGATTTTAGTCCTCTTTTTCCTTCCATACTTTGCTGTCGGCTGAACCACAGTTTGGCTTACCGCTGTGTTGCCCGACTGTACCATACGCTGCTCTGCTGACCACTCCTGTGTTGGCAGACATCTCTGGTGGTGGACTATCTACAGAGATCAAACAAACCGAATCCATGGATATTGGTGGGTTTGGCTGACGTTAGTTTAATTTATATGGGGCCTTTTGTCACTACCTTGTAAGCGGGTCTTTATCGGACGATGGCTCTAATTGTTAATCTCCAATCTCAATGTCCCACCATGAAGCTAGAGGATTGAGAACCATCATTGAAGGGTAGGACAATCGAGACCCATGCTAGGCCCAGTTGCTTAATATCTGCTGTACTCTCCTAGGAGCAAACTAGTATGACATTAGCACAGGAACTTCATGATTATCTGCTCCAAGAATTGATAGTGGCTCAGACTATGGTTTATAGCTAAATCTAATTACTATTGTTCTACTTTCCTGCTGCCTTTTCACCCTGGTTAGTGACTCCAGAGGTTGTTATGGAGGCCTGTGTGTGCATTTGTGCCCTGTTGGGCGTAAACAGGAATTACCTGTTCTGGGTGTAGTAGAAGAACACAGTATTTCAATAGAAGCTTGAGACTGTACATAAATGTAATGCTGCACAGAGCTCTGCCCAATGTGCTACCTGTATTCCTTCATCAGGCCTCATGTCTTAAGCTGGTATGTGGAGAAACATAAATTCAGGGCTCCTTTACACTGGCTAACGCACGGTGATTTAGTAGCCTATTTAGACAGGCTGACCTCACTTTTTCTGTGGAGAGAGCGATTTTATAGATTGTTCTGTGTGTGTATAGGCTGCCATTGTTTGTCAGCACAGGTCCTGATACGCAGGATGATATGCTGCCGACAGCAATGATTTTTAAGTAAGCTTAATAATCATTTAGTTTTTGCTTGTTGTTCCACTGATCATCAGCCTTATTACACTGGCCAATTTACTGGAAATTGAGTATTTATAGGAGCGCTCCTTTCCAATAGGCGTGCAGTGTAAATGTGGGTTATGGCATTATCCCACTGCAAGTGAAAAGATGCAGTATTTGTAACTTCCATGCTAAGCAATGGAGGGTTCCTCAGGGTGTGTTCACACTTGGTGTTTTCACACCAGAAACTCTCCAATCAAAACTTCTCATTTATGGAGAATTTCGTCTCCAAAAAAAAACTTACCCTTACATGTGAGGCCACCTCTCCATTGACAATGGTGTATCCCAAAGCCTTATTCTTAAAGTAGGTGCTGGTACCCTCAGTATATCACAGAGGATACGATAAGTGTACAAGATAGGCATACGAGTGTTCTGGGTGCATATTGCTAATCCCTGCCTAACTGCCCCTGTATCTAGTAGCATAGATAAAGATATCTTTAGGAAAAGTATTTATAAAGATCCTTTATGATATGCTAATGAGCGCAGGGACTAGTCGCAAGGGTGTTGGTTAACATGCTATTCAATGTCCATTGCCCAGCTTTATCAGTGGTGACAGGCGTATCTGTGTCCATTGTCACCACTTCAGACACTGGCTATCGGGTCGGTGCGTATGATCAGAATGCCCCGCAGTTCCGGTCATTCGCACTATGAAGTTGGGTGTACACGTCCCGGCTTCAGAGAGGTCTAGTGCACATGACCGAAAGTGCTGAGCATTCTTACCCTAAAACCGGCATTCTGAAGTGGTGACAATAGACACACGCACGCGTGTCATCACTGATGACGCTGGGCAATAGACATTGAATAGCATGTTTGCACCTCCCTGTGGGCATGCTAATATTGCGGAATGAGCGCAGAAACTAATACCCTTGTGACTAGTCCCTGCGCTCATAAGCATATCATAAAGGCTTTCGAAATACTTTTTCTAAAGATCTCTATGTATCCTACTATAACCTGGGACAGTTAGGCAGGGATTAGCAATATGTACCCAGAACTGCTCGTGGATCTGGGTGCATATTGCACCTGACAAATTAACGTTAAACCACATACGTGGAAAATAATAGAATAATTGACATGACCACAACAGATTCTTTTAGTATGTGGTTTGAATTTTACCAAATTCTGACTTTAAAGAATCAGATTTGCATTAATCTGGTCTAGGTGGCATTCTTGAATTTTGGAAATTATTTATAATTTGGGAGAATTGAATTTTCTGTAAGGGCTGTTTTTGTTTTTTGTTTTTTTTTTTTAAATGGACAGATCGGTGGCTCTGTATAACCAGCGATCGGTCAAAGTTTACTGATCGGTGTTTGTTTGAATGGATGTTTATACAGGCAGACCAAAAGAAGTGATACACAGTGAGGGTAATATACCATTATCAGTGTGTGAATAGGTTGACAAAGTGCTTGTCAGTTCATGTGTTCTTTATACAGGATGATGCACCGCGAGAACTATGATCTTTGTGCTACATAAGAGATCATTTTGCCTTAATGAATGAGCGTTTTGCATCAGCAGCCTTTTTACCTGGCAAGATGGCAGTGACACAATGCTCCTTCACTATTGTCTTGCAGTGTAAATGCAGCTTTGAAGGCACCAAATTTTGCTCCCACTGCCCATTATCAGATGGGACCATAAAGATAACCAATAGTACTATTACAGTGTTTGTATTGACCCTAAGCTTTTGTCTTTTAGAAATGTAAATATAATTATCTCTTCATTATCATAGGCACAAAGCCAGGTCCTTCCACATTGTGGGGGAGTGGATGTCCACTTCAATGGTGTGCAGGATTGCTTTAGACAAATTGTGAAAACAAAAGGTGTGCTTAGTCTTTGGAGTGGACTGACTGCAAATCTAATTAAGGTAAACTTCTCTTGTTTAATTGTTTCTTAACTGTGTCTTATTTTTATAGTATCTGAGCTTTTTACTATATGCAGGGATGTTTGATTTTCCCACGGTACAGCTGAACTCTTGTGGCCCCAGCAGGGCAGACTTTCTGATTGGGTTATTTGTTAATGACTCCTTCCTACTAAAAAATAAAAAAGAATGTTCAAAATGGATAAGTCACAAATTTTTGTAATACAGTGAAGAAGTATTTGATACACTGCCGATTTTGCAAGTTTTCCCCACCTACAAATGGTGAAGAAGTCGGTAATTTATATCATAGGTACACTTCAACTGTGACAGACAGCATAAAAAAATCCAGAAAATCATTGTATGATTTTTAAATAATTTGCATTTTATTGCATAAAATAAGTATTTAATGAAAAAGATCAAAATTATATTTGATACAGAAACCTTTTTGTTTTGCAATTAGAGGTGAAACGTTTCCTGTAGTTCTTGACCAGGTTTGCACACACTGCAGCAGGGATTTTGGTGGCCTCCATACAGATCTTTTCCAGATCTTTCAGTTTTCGGGGCTGTCACTGGGAAACATTGAGTTTCAGCTCCCTCCAAAGATTTTTCTATTGGGTTCTGGTCTTTAGACTAACTAGGCCACTCCAGGACTTTGAAATGATTCTTACAGAGCCACTCCTAAGTTGCCCCCTGGCTTGTGTTTCAGGTCATTGTCTTGCTGGAAGACCCAGCTACGACCTCTCTTCAATGCTCTTAGGGGTACTTTACACGCTGCGACATCGCTACTGCGATATCGTCGGGGTCAAATCGAAACTGACGCACATCCAGTGCCGGTAACGACGTCGCAACGTGTAAAGCCTAGCTGCGCCGATAAACTATCGCAAAAACGTCGAAAATCGGTGATCTGTGTAGCGTCAGTCATTTTCATAATGTCGCACCAATAGGAGATACGATGTTGTTCGTCCTTCCTGCTGTGTGTGAAGCCGCAGGAGCGAGGAACATCTCCTTACCTGCCTCCACTGGCTATGCGGAAGGAAGGAGGTGGGCGGGATGTTTACGTCCCGCTCATCTCCGCCCCTCCGCTTCTATTGACCGCCTGCCGTGTGACGTCGCTGTGACGCCGCACGACCCGTCCCCTTAGGAAGGAGGCGAGTCGCCGGCCAGAGAGACGTCGCAGGGCAGGTAAGTGCGTGTGAAGCTGCCGTAGCGATAATGTTGGCTACGGCAGCTATCACAAGATATCGCATGTGCGACAGGGGCAGATACTATCGATGCTAGCGATGTCGCAACGTGCAAAGTACCCCTAACTGCGGGAAAGAGTTTGGTGGCCAATATCTTGCGATACATGACCTCAGCCATCCTCCCCTTTTTAATACGGTGCAGTCATCCTGTCCACCTTGCAACACCACCCCAAAAAAAAAAAAAAAAAAAAAAGAATTCCACCTCCATGCTTTATGGTCGTGATAGTGCTTTTGAGGTTGTACTCCTCCTTCTTCCTCCAAACACTGGGAGTGGTGTTTATACCAAAAAGTTTGATTTTCGTGTCCTCTGACAACATGTCTCCTGTGGATCATCTAGATGGTCATTGGCAACCTTAAAACTGACCTGGACATGTGCTGGCGTGAGCTGGGGGACCTTGTGTGCTCTGCAGGATTTTAATCCATGATGGCGTTGTGTGTTACTAATGGTAATCTTTGAGATTGTGGTCCCAGCTCTCTTCAGGTCATTGATCAGGTCTTCCCGTGTAGTTCTGTGCTGATTCCTGACCTTTCTCAACACCATGCTTACCCGTCAAAGGTGAGATCCTGCATGGAACCCCAGACTGAGCAAGATTGACAGTCATCTTGTTGCTTGCATTTTCTAATAATTGTGCCAACAGTTGTTGCCTTCTCACCAAGCTGCTTGCCAATTGTCCTGTAGCTCATTCCACTTCGTGCAGGTCTACAATTTTTGTCCCTAAATAGTTCTTTGGTCTTGGCCATAGTGGAGAGGTTGAAGTGTGATTGAGTGTGTGGTCAGGTGTCTTTTTTTATACAGTTAACAGTTAAACACGTGCAATTAATACAGATGAGTGCAGAGGAGAGCTTCTTAATGAAAAAATAACAGGACTGCGAGAGCAATAATTCTTGGTGGTTGGTAGGTGATCAAATACTTATTTCATGCAAATTAATTATTTTAAAAATCATGCAATGTGATTTCCCCCCCCCCCCCAGATATTTTAATTGTGTCTGTCACAGTTTAAGAGTACCTACAATTAAAAATTACAGACCTCTCCAATCTGCGTAGGTGGGAAAATTTGCAAATTGGCAATATTTTCCTCACTGTAGATCTGTCCTAAGCAGCGTGATGACAAAGTGTATACTTCGATGGTGTGTTTTACCCTGGCTGACCCATTGCCATTATTACTGCCAATTAGCTACATATAAGCCAACCGAGCATTTCCTGATTTTGTTCTGAGCACATTAAAACCCTCAGTCTTGGCAGCACATCGTCTTGTGTAAACAGGACATGTGCTGCAGAGAAAAATTATATTCTGAGTAAGCTCAAAAATCATTTCGCAGGACGTATGAACATTTAGCTTGTTTGTTGGGTAGCCTGTTTACACTGGCTAATTGAAAATGATAATCAAATGGTGTAAATGTACCCCCTAAGGTACATTTACACTGGACAATAATATCTTACGGGTGTTCCTAATAACTTATTTCACGATTATCACCTTGTCTAAGCAGAATGAGTCACCCAACAAATGACAAGGGAGCATTTTGTGCTTTTTCTTTTTGGCTAGATGCCAAATAACGATGCAGGTGAGAGAAAAACAGAATAGTGGTGAAAAATGCAGTGATTTTACTCTTCATCCATAGCATACAGCTCCTTTTTCATATTTCCAAGCATTCACACTTGCAGCAGGGGTGTTTGTTCCAATATCAGCTTGATTAAGCTCATAAATAACGATGAGTGAATGCTAAAATATTCGGGTTATTCGTACCGAATAGCTTGTACTATTGCAGTATTTGTCACGAATAACGAACCTAGTGCTAGTCAATGGAGAACCTGAACATTTTTCTTGAAGATTTCCCAGAAAAATGCTAGAGTTCCCCATTGACTTGCTTTAAGTTCGTTATTTGTGACTAGTAGTATAGGGATTTGGTACGAATAACCCGAATATTTTAGTTTTTGCTCAGAACCTCACAAGATACTGCTCCTATGAATCCTAACCCCTAATTGCAAGTTTTGGTCAGTTTGCCATGGAATGACGATATACAGTAGAACCTTGGATTACGAGCATAATTGGTTCCGGGACTGTGCTCTTAAACCAAGTTACTCTTATATCAAAGCAAATTATCCCATAGGAAATAATTGAAACGCAGACAATTCATTCCACAACCCAAAAATATTTACTGTGTTTATACAAACGTATTACAGTAATACAATATAATGTACTGTATTCATATAACAATATTACAGTACACTAATACAAAGTACTGTGCAGTACAGTAAAAGCATATAAAACAAAGTAAACTGCACATTAGCTTACAATAAAATTGTTGGTGGGCGGGAGATACAATACAAGTAATGTGCTGTACTGGTTATCAATAAGAAAGTACAATACTGTATCCACAAATGCAATTTGATAGACATGCTATATAGTATATACTGTACTGTGCAATGGTATACTATATACAGTACATAGGTACAGAAATGTACCGTCAGAGCGCGGTGAAAGAACAGAACCGGACTTGTACGCAGTGGGTATTTGCTCTTATTGCAAAGCATTGCTCTTAAACCAAGTTACACATTTTTAGAAAGCTTTGCTTGTCTTGCAAAACGCTCTCAAACCAAGTTACTCTTAATCCAAGGTTCCACTGTATTCAATAAATTTGTAAAGGCAGAATTCTAGTCTTGTGTATTATCTGCATCATTTTTGTGTTCTCCACTAATGACTGTTTCCCTTTACATTGACAGGTTGTTCCTTATTTCGGTTTGATGTTCACCACCTTTGAGTGCAGCAAGCGCTTCTTTCTGTATAGAAATGGTTACATTGTTTCCCCGTTAAGTAACCAGCTTATGCCAGGGGTGGACCAGAGCCTCGGACCCCGAGAGCTGGAAGAACTGCGTAAATTTCTACGACACAAAAATTTTGCAAACCGGAATCCATCTCTTAAGAGTTGAGCACAGATGGGAGAAAAAAAAATGGAAAACGCAAAAGTTTATATTTTTGGATTAATATTTAAATTCTTAAGAGTGTGTACATATATACTGCTATTTATAACAAAAGGCTGCACTGTTAACTAGACTGGCTGGTTTGTTTACAATGATGACTTCCAATTCGTGTGTTACCAGTATTTCATGTCTGTTGTCAAAGGATGAGTTACTACATGCTACAACATAAGAGGCTAGCGCTTCAAGAAACTACCTTTTTTTTAACTTTTTTTTTTTTCCTACTTAACCACTTTATACCTTGATAAAACATATTATTTATTTTTGTGTTTAAAACTGCATCAATGGCCCATGCAAAAACTGCAATTTTCCACTGACCAAACTGAGAAAAATAAAAAAAAAAGGAACAAAAACCTATTCAAGTCTATGGAGCAGAACTTAATGCTTTAAAAAGAAAGCAATAAAGCAAAATATTCACATCCATAAAGATGTCACTAACTACAAACTTTTCTCCAACACACACAAAAAATGCCCATAAATGCTTTGTGCGAATATAACTTAAATTTTATATAGAAAAAACCTTGAACAAAAACAATGAGCAAATGCCCTGCCATAAGTAAATAACCATTAGTAGCACATGGAAATAACATGGGGTAGTACGTTGACAATATTTTGATTAAAAAAGCATAAAAGCCATCCCACTGCAACAAGGTGTACCGAAACAGGATGGTCCCTAAAGGCCCCGTTACATGCGTCAGTTTATCGTGCGATTGCACCCGCCCCCATCGTTTGTGCTTCACGGGCAATTTGTTGCCCGTGTCGCACAACGTCTGTCACCAATGTCACACGTACTTACCTCACGAACGACCTCGCTGTGGGCGGCGAACATCCTGTTCCTGAAGGGGGAGGGACGTTCGGCGTCACAGCGACATCACACAGCGGCCGGCCAATAGGGGCGGAGATGAGTGGGACGTAACCTCCCGCCCACCTCCTTCCTTCCTTCCTTCCTCATTGCCGGCGGGACGCAGGTAAGCTGTTGTTCGTCATTCCCGAGGTGTCACACGGAGCGATGTGTGCTGCCTCAGGAATGACGAACAACCTGCATCCAGGAATGTGAGTGACTGATATTTTGAAAATGAGCGACATGTCAACGAGCAACGATAAGGTGAGTATTTTTGCTCGTTAAGTCGCTCGTAGCTGTCACACGCTACGATATGTCTAACGATGCTGGATTTGCATCAAGGAATACGTGACCCTGACGACTTATCGCCTGATATATCGTAGTGTGTGACTGGGCCTTAAGTCTAGACTCTCCTCTTTATGTGCCAGCACCATGTTGGGAGCATGTGTCATGGGTGACAGTCCCAGCTATAGAAGGTCACAGCATTTGGTTTCGCAAACTGCTCCTTGACCTTCTATTATTTCTGCTTGGTTTTCATCCCTTTCCCTTTTGGACTGCTATTCATCTGTACTTCCCTTTGTCTGTATATACCTTCACTTCCTATTACTTGGTACTAGTGATACTTTATAAGCCTTTATCAAGTCTTCAGTGCTAGCAGTTGTTTGCATACATCTGGAGAATCTTGGTGGTTGTTGCAGTTTCTCTCCCTGAGTTAACTGGGGATACGGTGGTTTTTTTTTTTTTTTTTTTTTTTTTTTTTTTCCTTCCCTTGCTTAACCCTGTGTGGACTTTAGCACCTAGTGGGGTTGACTAAGAGCTGCTTCTCACTTGCAAGTTTCTCGCAGTAGAGCAATGCGAGAAAATCTCGCATTGGAATCGGACACATGTTAGTGAATGATTCAGCTCGCATTTGCGTTTTTTTTTTTTTTTTTTGTTTTTGTTTTCCCCCTCAGTCCGAATCGGACTGAGAAAAAAATCGCAGCATGCTGCTTTTTTGCGAGTTTCTGCTGCGAGTCTCTCCAATGCAAGTCTATGGGAGCAAGTAAAGAATCAGATGTCATGGGACGGCACTCACACCATCCTAGTGACATCCGATTTTCTAAATACATTTCTCGCATGTTTCCTAAAACACTGGAAACGAGTGATGTCTCACAATGTCTGTCAATCACTATTCTCTGTCAGTCAGTCTCTCCCTCTCGGTCTTTATTCTCTCTCTGTCGGTCGGTCTGTCGGTCACTATCTCTGTCCCTCACTCTCTGTCCATGTCTGTCTATCCCTCTTCTCCCCCCCCCTCTCTCATACTCACCGATCACCAGCGCGGTGCTGCGCGGCATTCACACTGCTCCGGCGGCTTTTCCTCTTTTGAAAAAGCCGGCCGCTCATTATTCAATCTCGTATTCCCTGCTTTACCCGCCCACCGGCACCTATGATTGGTTGCAGTGAAACACGCCCCCACGCTGACTGACAGCTGTCTCACTGCAACCAATCACAGCCGCCGGTGGGCGTGTTTATGCGTGCGCTCCCCCCCCAATTTTAATACCAGCCAGCTAAAGCCATACGGCTGAAGGCTGGTATTCTCAGGATGGGGAGCTCCACGTTATGGGGAGCCCCCCCCAGCCTAACAATATCAGCCAGCAGCCGCCCAGAATTTCCGCATACATTATATGCGACAGTTCTGGGACTGTACCCGACTCTTCCCGATTTTGCCCTGGTGCGTTGGCAATCGGGGTAATAAGGAGTTAATGGCAGCCCATAGCTGCCACTAAATCCTAGATTAATCATTGCAGGCGTCTGAGACACCCCAAATGATTAACCTGTAAATTAAAGTTAATAAACACACATCCTTTATTTGAAATAATAAACAATAACAAAGACCCTCGTTCACCACTTTATTAAGTACGCAAAAAACCCATCCTTGTCCGACGTAATCAACGGAGATCCCTCGACGCTGTCAGCTCTGCTACATCAGAAGCTGACAGAGCGGTCACAGAGCACGACCGCTCTCTGTGAGCTCCCCGCAGCGACTGAAGTGAGTCGCGCTATCAGCGATGACGTCACTCAGGTCACCCGCGGACACTGCTCTCAGCGTGAGGACTTCTGCTGTGGCCGCGGGTAACCTCAGTGATGGCACCACTGATAGCGCAGCTCACTGAGGTAACTCGGGGGATTTGCGGTCACCGGTGAGATCTTCACCGGTGACCGAAATCAGGCCATGCCACACAGACAGAGCCGCAGGATGACAATGAAGTCGGGTGACGTTCATCCGACTTCATTCTGATCTTGCGGCTCTGTCTGTGTCTGCTGTCAGCAGCTATTCAGCTCTGCTACATCGCTCTGGCTGTGTCTGCTGTCAGCGGCCATGTAGCAGAGCTCAATGGCAGATGACAGCTGCTGAGGAAAAAAAAGGACACACACGCATTACACACGCTAGCCAAATCATTAATTTATTCAGAAATAGCATCGCACTTGTGTTGCACTCGCACCTAACATGAACTAAAATCAGCCGAGTTTTTTTTCAGCTAACTCGGACCGATTTTACTCGCATAGATGTGTTTCCAGCATAAGAGTTCATTCCATCAACTCCAGACCTAGAGCCCAGATTGGGGTCAGCCTAGGTCCTGGTATTCAGCTTGGAGCATAGGTTCTGCACCTATCTAGGGTGGTGAGGGAACCCAGCGCCCAGTAGTAGGTTTGGTCAGGGGTCACCATCTCCCCTTTCCCTTGACACAGGGTTTCCCTTCCCGTTTTCTGTTCGCTTGGTAGTTTCCCCATACCTAGAGTGACACCATGTCCCCCTATAGGGTTGTGCACCTTGTCTATTTAACTTTCCACAGGTGTCCAGGTTCTGCTCTGCCCTTGTCTATTTTGAGATCTGCTGGCACATAGAGGTGAAGAGTTAAGGCCCCGTCACACTAAGCAACATCGCTAGCAACATCGCTGCTAACGAACAACTTTTGTGACGTTGCTAGCGATGTTGCTGTGTGTGACATCCAGCAACAACCTGGCCCCTGCTGTGAGGTCGTTGGTTGTTGCTGAATGTCCTGGGCCATTTTTTTAGTTGTTGCTGTCCCGTTGTGAAGCACAGATCGCTGTGTGTGACAGCGAGACAGCAACAACTAAATGTGCAGGCAGCAGGAGCCGGCTTCTGCGGAGGCTGGTAACCAATGTAAACATCGGGTAACCAAGAAGCCCTGTCCTTGGTTACCCGATATTTACCTTTGTTACCAGCCTCCGCCGCTCTCACTGTCAGTGCCGGCTCCTGCTCTGTGCACATGTAGCTGCAGGACACATCGGGTTAATTAACCCGATGTGTGCTGTAGCTAGGAGAGCAAGGAGCCAGCGCTAAGCAGTGTGCGCTGCTCCCTGCTCTGTGCACATGTAGCTGCAGCACACATCGGGTAATTAACCCGATGTGTGCTGTAACTAGGAGAGCAGGGATCCAGCGCTCAGTGTGCGCTGCTTCCTGCTCTCTGCACGTGTAGCTCCGTGCGCTGGTAACCAAGGTAACTATCGGGTTGGTTACCCGATATTTACCTTAGTTACCAAGCGCAGCATCTTCCACGCGGCGCTGGGGGCTGGTCACTGGTTGCTGGTGAGCTCACCAGCAACTCGTGTAGCGACGCTCCAGCGATCCCTGCCAGGTCAGGTTGCTGGTGGGATCGCTGGAGCGTCGCAGTGTGACATCTCACCAGCAACCTCCTAGCAACTTACCAGCGATCCCTATCGTTGTTGGGATCGCTGGTAAGTTGTTTAGTGTGACTGGACCTTTAGGGTTCATCCTTTTTGAGTACCCCTTATCATGGTGGGGATGGCTTTTTACAATGTTTTGATCAAAATGGTGTTAAATAAGTACCCTATTTCCATGTAGTATTACCATTTATTTACTTACTGCAGGGTATTTGCTCATTGTTTTTGTCCCTTGCTTTGTCTGTTAATGTCCAGTGTGAATATGCACCACATTGTTCTCATTGTAACAGGTGTGGTGGCACATTTTTTTTTCGGTTTTACTTAATTGTATAGATCCATGAACAATCCAAAAAAAAGGCACTCACTGGGCTGCTGTGAAGAATCTTATTTAAACACCAACACCACAATATCAACAATTGCTTGCTACATAAAATAACACCAATCTTACAGCCAAAACAAGCAATATACACAGTATAAACTTCAAATTGCTTTATTAACAATAGATTTAGGTAAAATGAATCAAATGGAACCACCCAGATGACGGATGGAATGATGCACATGGGGGACACAGCACTAGTGGTGAAAAATACACACCAACATATACCAGCAGGATAGTAAGACAGATAATTATTAAATATGTGCTTAGCAGTAAGAGTCACAGTCAGTTTATTACAAGATATATAAATAAGTTATGTATAAGGACAGTGAGGTTAAGATTGCAAGGCACAATTCATATTACCAAAGAGTAAAAAATCCAAGAAGGTATCAGTGCAGCAGCCCCCACGAACACTGACGCGCGTTAGGAATAGACTGGACGAAGCACGGTAGCTGCGAAACACGCGTCAGTGTTCGTGGGGGCTGCTGCACAAACCTTCTTTGGATTTTTTACTCTTTGGTAATATGAATTGTGCCTTGCAATCTTAACCTCATTGTCCTTTTATACATAATTTTTTATTTATATATCTTGTAATAGACTGACTATGACTCTTACTGCTAAGCACATATTTAATAATGATCTGTCTTACTATCCTGCTGGTATATGTCGGTGTGTATTTTTCACCACTAGTGCTGTGTCCCCCATGTGTATCATTCCATCCGTCATCTGGGTGGTTCCATTTGATTCATTTTACCTAAATCTAGTGTTAATAATGCAATTTGAAGTTTATACTGTGTATATTGCTTGTTTCGGCTGTAAGATTGGTGTTATAGAATCTTATTTAATCCATTACAGGTGATATAAAAGTCTGTGGGGGAGGGAGGAGCACGCGGGACGACGGCCGTTTCGTGCCTGTACGGCACTTCGACGGGTCCACATAAATTGTATAGATGTATTGTTTATAGAAAATAGCTTTTTTTTTTGTTTTTTTTATGTCTTGCCAGTGTTGGCGCTCGTTCACACGTCTATATATTTGATTTGAGTGATGTCTGTAGAAGGGGAAAAAAAGACTATACGTGGACCGCACTAGGACTTGTGTTATTCAATGGAGCAGTGCAGATGAGCAATTTTTTTTTTTTTAAATATATTTTTTAATGAATTCGTATGTGGAGGAAAAAATTGCAGAATGCACAAGTTGTTTGTTTTTTTTTTCCATGTTATGGATGAGACTTGCCTAATCAACTGGGTGCGCAAAAATAAAAAAAATTCTGATGCCATTTGGAGCCACAGTGTGGCCCCAGATTTTTACATAGGAAGCTGTAAATGGTCTTGAAGAATTAACTGCTGCTCGAAAAGAAAAAAAAAAACAAAAACAAAACCGCTTGCACACAGATAACATAATGTAGGAAATCGTCTGAGTTTTCTGGATGATACACTGACTATCATTTTATACAATTGTATAAACCTGACCTTATTGTGCATTTGGGCTGGGACTATTATATATTTGTCTTTAGAATACTTTTATATGTTTAAAATTGACAATTACTGTACAAAATGTATATTTCCACTAAATCTTTTATTGCATTCTGCAAATAACAGAATTAAATTATTTTCAATAACACACAAAGGTTGTTATACTATGTATGTCTAAATGAGAGATGTTGGATGCAGTGCTGGAAAGTGTCCTTTTATCCAGAGCAATTGATCAGATCACTTTTTTTTTTTTTTTCTTTCCTTGTTTTCAAATCCGCTTTGGGAAAATGAAATCTGGAGTCCGATTTACTGTGGGCCACGTTATATTAGGGCCAATTTTGGAGGGTGATAATATGTAAAACGGTGGAAAAATTGATTTGACTAGAAAAGAATATTCAAGAAGCCCTTGCACTTCTTTCAACACTTCCATGGTGCTCATTTCACAGTTTGCTAACTGATCAGAAAAGTGGTGGTAATTTAAGATCTTGCCAGGTCCTATCTAAAACCATTTAACCCTTTACCAGTACAGGTGCGTGAATAAATTTAGATGAACAACCGTGGAATGAACGAATGTCTATGGAGCGATCATCACACTAACACATTTTGGCTGAAAATGGCCTCTAAAGTCATTAAAGGGACTTGTCAGCACAGAATGACTATTCAAAGCCAGTACAGGCGCTCTGTGCATCATGGCGCGGCCGTACATTTATGCCCTGTGCGCACGCTGCGTTTTTTCATGCGTTTTTGCGGCACAAATTTCTTGAGAAAATGGTTGTAACCTTTCTGCAGACATTCCTTAGCAAAACCTATGGAGAAAAAAAAATAGCTGTGCGCACACTGTTATTTTCTCAAGAAAATTCTTTCTGCAGAATCTCTTGAGGAAAAATGTGCATGTCACTTCTTTTCTGCAGATACCTGCGTTTTTTTTGCCATAGATAATGGTAAAAAAACGCAGGGACCAACCTGCAGGAAAAAATGCATCAAAAACGCATGCGTTATTGGTGCGTTTTAACACAAGTGCGCTAATCTTTCAGAATCAAGCAATTTCTTGAGAAAAATCCTTTTTTCTAGAGCGCACAGGGCCTTAGGTGCACTTTCTCATCTTCTTTTCAATCTTGTTTTTGCTCTTGGTTTTGTCCTGCCATGATGCACCAAGAGACTGTTCTTGGTGTGAAAAGTTATGTGCTCACAGTTGCTTTAAACCTGACCATACAAGTTCAGAGATGTCAGGCGACCATCTTTTTGAGAATATTTTTTCCACAATTGTTTAAAGGTAGTGATGAGTGAATAGTAACAGTTTGTGCTCAGATTATTCGTAACAAATCCCAAAGTACTATTTCGGTTTTCATTACGAATAAGAAACCTAATGCAAGTCAATGAGGGGGAAACAGCATTTTTCTTGTGACGAATACTGGAATAGTACTTTTGTATTTGGGAAATATAATCCAAACACTGATAGTTAAGGTGGTGTCACACACAGCGACAACGACGTCGCTGCTACGTCACCATTTTCTGTGACGTTGCAGCGACGTCCCGTCGCTGTCGCTGTGTGTGACATCCAGCAACAACCTGGCCCCTGCTATGAGGTCGCCGGTCGTTGCTGAATGTCCAGCTTCATTTTTTGGTCATCGCTCTCCCGCTGTGACGCACACATCGCTGTGGGTGACAGCGAGAGAGTGACGAAATGAAGGGAGCAGGAGCCGGCGTCTGGCAGCTGCGGTAAGCTGTAACCAGGGTAAACATCAGGTAACCAAGGGAAGAGCTTTCCCTGGTTACCCGATATTTATCTTCGTTACCAGCGTCCGCTCTCGCTGTCAGTGCCGGCTCCTGCTCTCTGCACATGTAGCTGCAGTACACATCGGGTAATTAACCCGATGTATACTGTAGCAAGGAGAGCAGGGAGCCAGCGCTAAGCGCGGCTCCCTGCTCGCTGCACATGTAGCACAGCGTCGTTATGATCGCTGCTGCTTCTGCTGTGTTTGACAGTTAAGCAGCGATCATAACAGCGACTTACAAGGTCGCTGTTACATCACAGAAAATGGTGACGTAACAGCGACGTTGCTGTCGCTATGTGTGAACCCAGCTTTTACTATTCGCCCATCACTATTTGTAGGTGGTTCTTTGTTCTAATATCCGGCTTCCAGGCATAAAAAAAAAAAAGACTAAAAGGATTTTCACACCTGATATGGGACATGTTTGATCCTCCATCTCCCCTGACATAATCTGTTAGTAAGCTCCCATACACTCCAGTTCAAAACATTAACCCTTTAGTGACGGAGCTAATGTTCACCTTTATGACCAGACCAAATTTTGCAATTCTGACCAGTGTCACTTCATGAGTTTATAACTCTGGAATGCTGCAACCGATCCCAGTGATTCTGAGATTGTTTTTTTCGTCACATATTGAACTTCATGTTAGTACCAAATGTAGGACAATATTTTTTGTTTATGGAAAAAAATTAATTTTGGGAAAAATTTTGAAAATTTAGCAATTTTCAACTTTTGAATTTTTATACCGTTAAACCAGAGTTATGTCACACAAAATAGTTAATAAATAACATTTCCCACTTGTCCACTTTACATCAGCGCGATTTTGGAACCAAAATTTTTTTTTGTTAGGAAGTTAGAGGGGTCCAAAGTTTATCAGCGATGTTTCATTTTTACATCAAAATTTACAAAACCATTTTTTTAGGGACCACATCATATTTGAAGGGACTTCGATAGGCCTAGATGACAGAAAATACCCAAAAGTGACACCATTCTAAAAACTGCACCCCCCCAAAGTACTCAAAATCACATTCAAGAAGTTTATTAACCCTTCAGGTGCTTCACATGAACAAAAGCAATGTGGAATGAAAAAAAGCAAAAATAAAATTTTACCTATAAATGCTGCTCTAACCCAAATTTATTCACTTTTAGAAGAAATAATACAACAAAATGAACATCAAAACTTGTTACCCACTTCTTATGAACGCGCCGATACCCCACATGTGGTCAGAAACCTCTGTTTGGATAAATGGGAGGGCTCGGAACAGGAGGAGCAATATTTGAATTTTGGAAAGCAAATTTGGCTGAAATAGATTGCGGGCACCATGTTGCATTTACAGGTCCGCTAAGGTACCTAAACAGAAGAATCCCCTCACAAGTGATTCCATTTTGGAGACTAGACCCCTCAAGGCCTCTATCTAGGGGTATAGTGTGCATTTTGGACCCACAAGTATTTCACAGATTTTTTTAACGTTACGTTGTCATATTGAAAATGTTAATAATAAATTTTCTCAAAAAATGTTGCTTTAGCATAAATTTTCTCACTTTTTCAAGAGGTAATTCCAAAAATTTGACTTAAACGTTTGTTATCCACTTTCTTATGAGCGCGGTGATACCTCACATGTGGTCTGAAACCTTTGTTTGGACAAATGGGAGGGCTTGGAACGGAAGGAGCAGTATTTGAGTTTTGGAAAGGAAATTTGGCTGAAAAAGATTGCGGGTACCATGTCGCATTTGGAGGTCCCCTAAGGTACCTAAACAGCAGAAACCCCCCCCCCCACAAGTGACCCAATTTTGGAAACTAGGCCCCTCAAGGAATTTATCTAGATGTTTGGTGACTACCCTGAACCCCCAGGTGCTTCACAGAATTTTGTAACGTTGAGCCATGAAAATAAAAAAATAACATTTTACCACAAAATCGTTACTTCAACCAGGTAGCTTTTTTTTTTTTTTTACAGGAGTAAAAGGAAAAAATTCAGCATAAAATGTATTGTGCAATTTCTCCTGAGTTCGCTGATACATCATATGTGGTGGAAATCAACTGTTTGGGTGCACAGCAAGGCTCGGAAGGAAAGGAGCACCATTTGACTGCAAAATTGGCAGGAATTATTAGCGAACACCATTTTGCGTTTGGTGACCCCAGTGAGGTGCCTAAACAGTGGAGCTCCCCCACAAGTGACCCCATTCTGGAAACTAGACCCCTCAAGGATTTTATCTAGGGGTATAGTGTGCATTTGAACCCACAGATACTTCATAGAATTTCATAACCTTAGGTAGTCATATTGAAAATTTTGATTTTTTTTTTTTCTTTTCAGAAAAATGTTGCTTTAGCACAAAATTCCTCACTTTTCAAGAGGAAATACCAAAAAATGGAGCACACAGTTTGTTATCCAATTTCTTATGAGCGCAGTGATACCCTATATGTGGTGAAAAAAGCTCTGTTTGGACAAACGGTAGGGTTCGGAATGGAAGGAGCATGATTTGAATTTTGTAAAAGTTGAAACAAATTGTGGGCACCATGTCGCATTTGCAGGGCCCCTAGGTCACCTATATAGCAGAAAACCCCACAAGTGACCCCATTTTGGAAACTAGACCCTTCAAGCACTTTATTCAGGGGTATAGTGAGAATTTTGAATCTACAGGTACTTCACAAAAATGTTGCTGTTGCGCCAAATTTCTCACTTTTAGGCTATGTGCCCACAATCTGGCGACACTGTCTAGGATGCAGTGCCAGCCCTCCTGCAGAGATGTGAGTGTTGTCCACTGGAGAATGCAGCTACCTGTGTATACACTCCGGGTTCAAACTGCTGCAGACTTTATTCTTCCTCCGAAGAACTCTTTATTCTCTGCAGCATAAATTGACATCCTGCTGCTCAGGAAGCCGCACCGCAGGTCAGTTTATGCTGCAGAGAAAAGTGATGTGGGCAGGAGATTTCTAAAAATCCTTCCACTGTGCTTGTACTGCACAATGCAGCGTTATGAGCGCAGTGAAAACACTCTGCATCCAAAATGCTGCAAATCCTGATTGTGGGCACATAGCATAAAGAGCTATGATCGATGGATGGATAGATGTCGAACACATATATAATGTCCTACCCCCTGCATATTCTAAGCTGGTGCCCGTTAGTGACTTTCATTGTGTTGTGCCTTGTATTTAGCCCAAATATAAATAAATAATTAAAAAAAAAACGACGTGGGGTCCCCCCTATTTTTGATAGCCAGCTGGGGTAAAGCAGACTGTTGCAGCCTATAGACCACAGCTGGCAGCTTCACCTTGGCTGGTGATCCAATTTGGAGGTCACCCCAAGCTGTTTTTTTATAATTCTTTATAAATGATTAAAAAAAAAAGTGGGATCCCCCTCAAACTGGATTACCAGCCAAGGTAAAGCAAACAGCTGTGGCCTGGTATTATCAGGGTGGGAAGGACCATAGTTATTTGGCCTTTCCCAACCTAATAATAGCAGGCCGCAGCTGCCCCAGAAGTGGCGCATCCATTAGATGCGCCAATTCTGGCGCTTCGCCCCAGCTCATCCCGTTGCCCTGGAGCGATGGCAAATGGGGTAATAAATGGGGTTGATGCTAGATGTGTAATGTCACCTGGCAGCAAGCCCAGAGGTTAGAGCTGTCACAGCATCTACACAGATACCCGACATCACTAACCCAGTCAGTAATAGAAAAAAAAATAAGACGACAAAAAAAATTTATTTGAAAAAACACTCCCCAAAACATTCCCTCTTTCACCAATTTATTGAAAATAAAAAAAATTCCGGTCCGCCGTAATCCATTTTGGAGGTTCTGGACCTTCTAGAATATGGGGGGCACGCTCAGGGAACGTATCCCCCATTTTCTGGAAGAGCAAGCTCTTCCTGTGAGCAGTGTGGGTGCAGTAATCTGAGAATACTGCACTCACACTGCCTTGGTCCAACCTAGGGCAGAGTGACCTGCAGTAACCTCATTTCAGAATATGAGGGGCACGCTGAGAGAACGTACCCCCCCATTTTCTGAAACAGCAGGCCCTCCATGTGAGGAGTGTGGCTGCAGATTACTGCACTCGCACTCCCCCGGTCCATAGTACAGCAGTTTCAGCGGTAGTGAGCTCAGCGTCCCTGCTTGCAGGGAGCCAGCTGACAGCCGCTGTCTGCGCATGCGCCTCCAGCTATTCAGAGAGGCGGAGTGATCGCGGGGACCGGAGCAGCAGCCAGGTACCGGGGAAGACCGGGGGCTGACGGCAGGAGACCTGGCAGGACCTAGGGACGACTTTTCTGTCGCATGTGACAGAAATGAGGGAAGGAGGATGAATGCGGGCCACGCGCTACTGTGCGCGTCGCCATCTTGCATGCTTTGGAGGAAGAGAGGTGGGGGCTCTGGAGAACCGAAGGGGGCTCCGGGGGACCAGAGAGCTCCGGTGTCCCGGAGGAGGGCTTGGGGAGGACATTTCCCTCCGATCTGAAATGTTTGATCATTCCAGATCAGAGGAAAATGAATGCAGAGCCGGCAGCGGCTGCAGTCTTTGACGCGCGTCGGCGCCATTTTGGATGTTCCGAAGGTGGTGGGGGTTGATTACTCCGGTACCGGGGGCACTAGGGGCTTATATTTCTTTATCATCTGACATGTTTGATCATGTCAGATGAGAAAGAAATCAGTATTATTTGCCATATTATTTTTTTTTTTTTTTATGTGATTGGCGGTATACGGTGTATACCGGCGATCACATTATCGGGGTCCAAAAAAAAACACCCCGATTCATAATCTTGGGGGTCTCAGCTACCTCCGGTAGCTGAAACCCCCGAGATCTTCCGTCACTGGGGGGCGTTACAGGCTTTTTCCGGCCTGACGTCTCAAAGCGTCGGAACAGAATAAGTACCCTGTTTTTCCGACGGCTTGAGACGTTAGGCCGTCGCTATGGCGTTAAACATGACATACAAAGCCATCCACAACCTGTCTCCTCCTTACATCTGTGACCAAAGCCCCCGTCACATTTAGCAACTTACCAGCGATCCCAAAAACGATGTGTCCTGATAAGGATCGCTGGTAAGTCGCTGGGCAGTTGCTGGTGAGATGTCACACAGTCAGACCTTACCAACGACTCAGTAACGATACAGGTTGCAGTAGCGACCTGTATAACGATCTCTGCTGTAATTCGGACCCTGTCACAGTGTCAAACATAGCGTTGCGTCCTGCCCAGCAGGACATTGCCTTTGAAGAAAATAAACCAGAACAGTGTGTAACGATCAGCGATTTCACAGCAGGGGCCAGGTCGCTGCTTAGTGTCACACATAACGAGATCGCTGATGAGACCCCTATTGCGTCACAAAACCTGTGACTCAGCAGCAATCTCGCTAGCGATCTCGTTATGTGAGAAATACCCCCTAGTCTCCCGGTACCTACCTCCACGCAACCTCAGATCTTCACAAGATCAACTTCTTTACTCCCCTCTTATCTCCTCTTCCCACAATCACGTACAAGATTTCTCCCGTGCCTCCCCCATACTCTGGAACGCTCTACCCCAGCATATCAGACTCTCCACTACCGTGAAAGCGTCAAGAAGAACCTGAAGACCCACCTCTTCTGACAAGCCTACAACCTACGATAAGCCGCAGTCCAGTACACCACTGCGCAACCAGCTCTGTCCTCACCTATTGTACCCTCACCCATTCCCTGTAGACTGTGAGCCCTCGCAGGCAGGGTCCTCTGTCCCCCTGTACCAGTCTGTTTTGTATTGTTAATGATTGTTGTACGTATACCCTTTTTCACTTGTAAAGCGCCATGGAATAAATGGTGCTATAATAATAAATAATAATACAGATTAAGACCCCCATCACATGTCCATGCATTAAATGCAAGCGTGACTGTCCGTATGGCCATCCATGTGTCGCTGTGTGTGTACTCCATGTGCTGTTCGTGCGTGATCCATGTGACATTCGGATAGCAAATGGACAGCATGAACTTGTATACTTACTGGTCTCCAGTATGTGGCGAAACTGACACCACACGTGCTGGAAACATGGACGTGTGAAGGGGGCCTTAGACTGTTAGCCAAGCCTGCTGATATTAATTGGTTCAGACAATGCGGACTTTTCTCAGGATGGCCTATCTTTCAGTGTTTGGGGCCAGCAATGGTCAGCACAGTGAAAAGGTTCCCAGGCAGGACACATAATCTTAACATAAGCAGAGTTGTTTTTGTGGATTAGTAGGTGTCTATATAAACATTGAGGGAGTGTAAGGCTAGACCATAAAACTTAAGGCCACGTCACACTAAGCAACATCGCTAGCAACATCGCTGCTAAGGAACGACTTTTGTGACGTAGCAGCGATGTTGCTAGTGATGTTGCTGTGTGTGACATCCAGCAACAACCTGGCCCCTGCTGTGAGGTCGCTGGTTGTTGCTGAATGTCCTGGACCATTTTTTAGTTGTTGCTCTCCCGCTGTGAAGCGCACATCGCTGTGTGTGACAGCGAGACAGCAACAACTAAATGTGCAGGCAGCAGGAGCCGGCTTCTGTGGACGCTGGTAACCACGGTAAACATCGGGTAACCAAGAAGTCCTTCCCTTGGTTACCCGATATTTACCTTCGTTACCAGCGTCCGCCGCTCTCAGCTGTCAGTTCCGACTCCCTGCTCTCTGCACACGTAGCCGGAGTACACATCGGGTAATTAACCCGATGTGTACTGTGGCTAGGAGTGCAGGGAGCCGGCACTGGCAGTGTGAGAGCGGCGGACGCTGGTAACGAAGGTAAATATCGGGTAACCAAGGGAAGGGCTTCTTGGTTACCCGATATTTACCGTGGTTACCAGCGTCTGCAGAAGCCGGCTCCCTGCTGCCTGCACACGTAGCAGAGTACACATCGGGTAATTAACCCGATGTGTACTGTGGCTAGGTGTGCAGGGAGCCAGAGCTAAGCGGTGTGCGCTGGTAACCAAGGTAAATATCAGGTTGGTTACCCGATATTTACCTTAGTTACCAAGCGCAGCATGCTTCCACGTGTAGCGACGCTCCAGTGATCCCTGCCAGGTCAGATTGCTGGTGGGATCGCTGGAGCGTCGCTTAAGCCTACTTTACACACTGCGATATCGGTCCCGATATCGCTAGTGTGGGTAGCCGCCCCCATCTGTTGCGCGACACGGGCATATCGCTGCCCGTGCCGCACAACATCGCCCACAGCCGCCACACATACTTACCTGTCCGGCGACGTCGCTGTGACCGGCGAACCGCCTCCTTTCTAAGGGGGCGGTCCGTGCGGCATCACAGCGACGTCACTGAAACGTCACTGAACCGCCGCCCAATAGCAGCGGAGGGGCGGAGATGAGCGGGACGTAACATCCCGCCCACCTCCTTCCTTCCGCATAGCGGCCGGGAGGCAGGTAAGGGGAGCCTCCTCGTTCCTGCGGCGTCACACGCAGCGATGTGTGCTGCCGCAGGAACGAGGAACAACCTCGTTACTGCTGCAGTAACGAGATTTGAGAATGGACCCCCGTGTCGCCGATTAGCGATTTTGCACGTTTTTGCAACGATGCAAAATCGCTTAACGGTGTCACACGCAGCAACATCGCTAATGCGGCCGGATGTGCGTCACGAATTCCGTGACCCCAACGAGTTCGCATTAGCGATGTCGCAGCGTGTAAAGCCCGCTTTAGTGTGACATCTCACCAGCGACCTCCTAGCAACTTACCAGCGATCCCTATCAGGTTGTATCGTTGTAGGGATCGCTGGTAAGTTGTTTAGTGTGACTGGGCCTTTAGTCCCATAATATACCTTCAATCAATCTCCACCACATAATATGAACGACATTTCCCTTTGTTGGAAGGTTTAGCATTGCCTTGGTTATCATCTGTAAGCTCTTGTGTGAAATACAAGGAAACATCTATTTTTTTTTTCTTCCCCTTTTTTTTTTTTTGATACAGTGGGTACGGAAAGTATTCAGACACCTTTTACATTTTTAACTTTGTTTTATTGCAGCCATTTGGTAAATTCAAAAAAGTTCTTTTTTTTTCCTCAATGTACACTCTGCACCCCATCTTGACAAAAAAAACAAATGTAGATTTTTTTGCGAATTTATTAAACAAGAGAAACTGAAATGTCACACGGTCATAACTAATCAGACCCTTTGCTCAGACACTTAAGTCCCTTGCTGTCCATTTCCTTGTGATCCTCCTTGAGATGGTGATGGTTCTACTCCTTCCTTGGAGTCTAGCTGTGTTTAATTAAACTGATAGGACTTGATTTGGAAAGGCGCACACCTGTCTATATAAGGCTATGTGCGCACGTGTGCGCTCTGCACTGCACCTAAAAGGTGCGCTTCAGAGCGCAGCTGAAAAGCTCCGTTCTGAAGCGCATGGTGCCGGCAGAGAACGTGCGCTCTGCATGCTGCCTCTCCCTATAGACAGCATGAAAACCGCACGGAAGAAGTGACATGTCACTTCTTAGAACACAGCGATTCGGGCAGCAGCCGAATCGCTGCGTTCTAATATGCCACGTGCGCACGGCTCCTGCATAATCTCCATAGACTGTGCAGGGGACGCAGGACGCATGCAGTTACGCTGCGGTGCAGAACGCAGCGTAACTGCATGCAATACGCACACGTGCGCACATAGCCTAAGACTTCACAGCTCACAGTGCATGGTCAGACCAAATGAGAATCATGGGGTTAAAGGAACTGCCCAAGAAGCTCAGAGACAGAATTGTGGCAAGGCACAGATCTGGCCAAGGTTACAAAAGAATTTCTGCAGTACTCAAGATGCCTAAGGGCACAGTGGCCTCCATAATCCTTAAATTGAAGACGTTTGGGACCACCAGAACTCTTTCTAGACCTGGCCGCCCAGCCAAACTGAGCAATCGTGGGAGAAAAGCCTTGACGACAGAGGTAAAGAAGAACCCCAAAATCACTGTTGCAGAGCTCCAGAGATGCAGTAAGGAGATTGGAGAAAGTTCCACAAAGTCAACTATCACTTCAGCCCTCCCCCAGTCAGATCTTTATGGCAGAGTGGTCCGACGGAAGCCTCTCCTCAGTGCAAGACATATGGAAGCCTGCATAGTTTGCAAAAAAAAAAAAAAACACAAAAAAAAAACCACAAGAAGGACTCCCAGACAATGAGAAATAAGATTCTCTAGTCTGATGAGACAAAGATAGAACTTTTTGGTGATAATTCTAAAGGCCCCGTCACACACAGATAAATCTTTGGCAGATCTGTGGTTGCAGTGAAATCATGGACATATTGTTCCATTTGTACACAGCCACAAACCTGGCACTGATTGTCCACAATTTCACTGCAACCACAGATCTGCCGCAGATTTATCTCTGTGTGTGACAGGGCCTTAAGTGGTATGTGTGGAGAAAACCAGGCACTGCTGATCACCTGCCCAATACAATCCCAACAGGGAAACATGGTGGTGGCAGCATCATGCTATGGGGGTGGTTTTCATCTGCAGGGACAGGACGACTGGTTGCAATTGAAGGAAAGATGAATGCAGCCAAGTATAGAGATATCCTGGAAGAAAACCTCTTCCAGAGTGCTCTGGACCGCAGACTTGGCCGAAAATTCACCTTCCAACAAGACAATGACCTTAAGCACACAGCTAAAATAACAAATGAATGGCTTCAGAACAACTCTGTGACCATTCTTGGCTGCCCCAGCCAGAGCCCTAACCCAAAAGGCCCCGTCACACTAAGCAACATCACTAGCAACATCGCTGCTGATGAACAACTTTTGTGACGTTGCTAGCGATGTTGCTGTGTGTGACATCCAGCAACAACCTGGCCCCTGCTGTGAGGTCGCTGGTTGTTGCTGAATGGCCTGGACCATTTTTTAGTTGTTGCTGTCCCGCTGTGCAGCGCACATCGCTGTGTGTGACAGCAAGACAGCAACAACTGAATGTGCAGGCAGCAGGAGCCGGCTTCTGCGGACACTGGTAACCACGGTAAACATCGGGTAACCAAGAAGCCCTGTCCTTGGTTACCCGACATTTACCTTCGTTACCAGCCTCCGCCGCTCTCACTGTCAGTGCTGGCTCCTGCTCCTTGCACGTGTAGCAGAGTACACATCGGGTAATTAACCCGATGTGTACTGTAGCTAGGAGAGCAGGGAGCCAGCGCTAAGCAGTGTGCGCGGCTCCCTGCTCTGTGCACATGTAGCTGCAGCACACATCGGGTAATTAACCCGATGTGTGCTGTAACTAGGAGAGCAGGGAGCCAGCGCTAAGCGGTGTGCGCTGCTCCCTGCACATGTAGCTGCAGCACACATCGGGTAATTAACCCGATGTGTGCTGTAACTAGGAGAGCAGGGAGCCAGCGCTAAGCGGTGTGCGCTGCTCCCTGCTCTCTGCACGTGTAGCTACAGCACACATCGGGTAATTAACCCGATGTGTGCTGTAGCTAGGAGAGCAGGGAGCCAGCGCTAAACGGTGTGCGCTGCTCCCTGCACGTGTAGCTGCGTGCACTGGTAACCAAGGTAAATATCGGGTTGGTTACCCGATATTTACCTTAGTTACCAAGCGCAGCATCGCTTCAGTGCGTCGCTGGGGGCTGGTCACTGGTTGCTGGTGACAGCTCACCAGCAACCCGTGTAGCGATGCTCCGGCGATCCCTGCCAGGTCAGGTTGTTGGTGGGATCGCTGGAGCGTGGCAGTGTGACATCTCACCAGCAACCTCCTAGCAACTTACCAGCGATCCCTATCAGGTTGGATCGTTGTTGGGATCACTGGTAAGTTGTTTAGTGTGACGGTACCTAAACTCTGAAGACACCTGAAAATGGCTGTCCACCAACGTTCACCATCCAACCTGATGGAACTGGAGAGGATCTGCAAGGAAGAATAGCAGAGGATCCCCAAATCCAGGTGTGAAAAACGTGTTGCATCATTCCCAAGAAGACTCCTGGCTCATGTGATATTTCAGTTTTTTTTGTTTAATACATTTTCAGAAATTTCTACATTTCTGGATGTTTTTTTCTGTCAAGATTGTGTGCAGCGTGTACATTAATGAGAAAAAAATTGAACTTTTTTGAATTTACCAAAAGGCTGCAAGGAAACAGAGTGAAAAATTTAAAGGGGTCTGAATACTTTCTGTGCCCACCGTATGTAGTTAGGTTCATGGAGGCGAAAAAAAAAGACGGATGGAATTCTGAGAAGAAAAAAGTTTTTAGTATTTGATATTTTCGATTCAATTTAGTTATTGATTACACTGACATGACTTGTGCAGTTTCCCTCAATAAAAAAAAAAAATGCATGGTACCCTCCACAAAAAAAGGCAAGAGGGCTAGAGCTTGTTTTGGGCAACAAATGTTGCCATTTGTCACGGCCGGGCGGTCGGGCAGACCCAGGAGGTGGATCCACTGGACCGAACTCGAAGATGGTGGTAGGGAGTCCGGCAGCTGAAGCACTGATGGGCAGCAGAACAGTCCGTGCAAGTGAAGGCAGCGGAGGAGTCCCTGGGACCACGGAGTCACAGATGGTAGTCCTGGTGACGTAGCTCAGGTTCGGAAGCCGAGATGATATCAGGCGGGGTCCGGAACCTCAGGAGCGAGATGACGGGTCACCGCAGGGATCCGAGATGGTACGGACTGTCAGATGGCAGACGGACAGTGTGCGGGGTTCAGGATACGGCTGACTGGATGGCGAGGCAGGTACGGCTCTACAAAGAGAGATAGGTGAGTACAGGCACATAAACACCAGGAGACCTGACTCCTAGCTCAGGGAACACGAAGATCAGGCCCCGCCCCCTTGGACAATAACCCCCTTTATACCCAGTACCTGTTCAACCTCATTTCCTGTTAATGGACGCTGGCCCTTTAAGAAAGGGTCAGTGACCGCGCGCGCGCCCTAACGCGCATGCGCGCCGCCCGGGTGCCAGAAGCCAGGGAAGGAGGCTGAGAGGAGGACGCAGGAGAGCCGGCCAGGTCCTGGGAAGCCGTCGGGCGCCGGGATCGGGGACCAGGGGGCCTGGGACGGACGGAATCCGGGGGCTGAGGAGCGGGCAGCGTGGCAGGTGAGCCGGGGAGCGGGGGTGAGGACCCGGGGAGCGTGACAGTACCCCCCCCCCCACGCCCCCCACCCCGCAACCGGGACATGAAGGCACGGATAAGAGGAGTGCCCACGTTCTCCCTGGGCTCCCAAGACCTATCCTCAGGACCATACCCTTCCCAGTCCACCAGGAAGAACTGCCGACCTCGAACAGTCTTCATGGCCACGATATCCCTTACCGCATAGATGTCGTCATCGGCAATAGGTGGAGGGGCCGGACTGGCAGCATCGGAGAAGGGACCAAGGATAACCGGCTTGAGCAGGGAGACGTGGAATGAGTTGGGTATCCTCATCGTGGCCGGGAGCTGTAGCTTGTAGGAAACCTCATTGATCTTGCTGAGGACTTTAAACGGCCCAATGTAGCGAGGACCCAGCTTGTATGATGGTATCTTCAGGCGGACGTACTGGGAAGCAAGCCAGACGAGGTCTCCAGGAGAGAAACACGGAGGGTCCAGACGTCTCTTGTCGGCGTGTCTTTTCATCCGCAGGGAAGCACGCCCAAGGGACGATTTGACAGAGTCCCAAATGTTTGCAAAGTCACGGGCTACTGTATCTGCAGCAGGGACATCCGAAGAGGGGGATACAGGCAATGGGATGGAAGGCTGAAGCCCGTAAACAACATGGAAGGGAGAGCTGGAGGACGACTCACTGAAGTGGTGGTTGTGGGAGAATTCAGCCCAAGGTAGAAGGGCGGACCAGTCGTCATGATGGGCATTGACGTAGTGACGTAAGAAAGAGGTCAAGATTTGATTGACCCTCTCTACCTGGCCATTAGACTGAGGATGGTATGCAGATGAAAAGTCCAGAGTCACTCCCAGATGGTTACAGAGAGCCCTCCAGAAGCGGGAAGTGAACTGAGTTCCTCTGTCTGATACGATGTGTAATGGAAAGCCATGCAAGCGGAAGATGTGTTGTATATAGGCGTCCGCGAGTTCCTGAGCAGAGGGCAGTCCAGCCATAGGGACGAAATGGGCCATTTTAGAGAACCGATCCACCACGACCCATATGACTGTGTGTCCGGATGACAATGGCAAGTCCGTAATAAAGTCCATAGCTATGTGTTGCCACGGAACTGAGGGTATCGGTAGAGGCAGAAGACGGCCATAGGGCAGGTGTTTGGGCGTCTTGTTCCTGGCACAAGAGGAGCAGGCAGAGACAAAGGCGGCGACGTCAGTGCGAAGGGATGGCCACCAGTAATGGCGTACAATCGCACCCCATGTTCTCTTTTGGCCTGCATGGCCGGCTGTTTTTGAGGCATGACCCCAGTGTAACACTTTTAGCCTGTCGGTCTCCGAGACATAGGTCTTCCCGGGTGGTATTTGGGCCAGAGTGACGGGAGCCACCGGAACAATCTTGCTAGGAGGGATGATAGGTTGGGTAGTCTCTTCCTCCTGCTCCATGGGCATGAGGGACCTAGACAAGGCATCGGCGCGTACATTCTTGTCCGCGGGTCGGAAGTGGAGCTGGAAGTCAAACCTGGCAAAGAATAAGGACCACCTGGCTTGCCGTGGGTTCAGTCGCTGAGCGGACCGCAGGCATTCCAGGTTCTTGTGGTCCGTGTAGATGGTCACGGGGTACACTGCTCCTTCCAGGAGGTAACGCCACTCCTCCAGAGCTAGTTTGACCGCCAATAATTCTCGGTCACCGATGGTGTAATTCCGTTCAGGTGCTGAGAAGCTCTTAGAAAAGAAACCGCAAGTCACCATCTTCCCGGAGGAGGATTTTTGCATGAGCACTGCTCCGGCTCCTGAGGAGGAGGCATCCACCTCCAAGGTGAACTGGCGGTTTAACTCCGGTCGGTGGAGTACAGGAGAGGAGGCGAAAGCTCGCTTCAAAGAGCAAAACGCGGCGTCGGCCGCAGGTGACCAGTCCTTTGGTTTAGCCTCCTTTTTGGTCAAAGCGGAGAGAGGAGCAGTCAGGGCGGAGAAGTGCGGGATAAACTGGCGGTAGTAGTTGGCGAATCCCAGGAACCGTTGGATTGCCTTCAGTCCAGAAGGAGGAGGCCAGTTGAGTATGGAGGAGACCTTCTTTGGATCCATCTGCAACCCAGTACCCGAGATGATGTATCCCAGGAAAGGAAGAGAAGACTGCTCAAAGACGCACTTCTCATATTTGGCGTAGAGACGATTCTCTCTCAGTCTTTGTAGAACCAGCTTTACGTTCTCTCTGTGGGTCTGGAGGTCCGGAGAGAAGACAAGGATGTCATCCAAATAAACTACTACACAGAGGTAGAGGAGGTCCCGGAAAATGTCGTTCACCAGTTCTTGGAATACGGCAGGAGCGTTACACAGACCGAAGGGCATCACGCAGTATTCGTAGTGCCCGTCGCGAGTATTAAATGCGGTCTTCCATTCGTCCCCAGAGCGGATACGAACTAGGTTGTAGGCACCCCGAAGATCCAGTTTGGTGAACACACGGGCTCCTCTGAGCCGGTCGAACAATTCGGGGATGAGCGGTAGGGGGTACTTGTTTTTTATGGTGATCTGATTCAAGCCCCGGTAGTCAATGCATGGGCGAAGGTCACCCTCTTTCTTCTTAACGAAGAAGAAGCCTGCTCCCGCAGGAGAGGAGGATCTCCGGATGAATCCCTTTGCCAGGCTTTCCGTGATGTATGTGGACATGGCCCTGGTTTCAGCTGGAGACAACGGATATATCCGTCCTCGAGGTGGTGTTGTTCCTGGGAGCAGGTCGATGGCGCAATCGTAGGGACGGTGTGGCGGAAGTACCTCAGACTCCTTCTTGTCAAAAACGTCCGCGAAGGACCAATAGGCCGAGGGCAGTTCCGGTAGGTTCTCTGGAGCCGGGGGACGTCGGATTGGTTGTAGGGACTTTAGACATCTCTCATGACAGGCAGAGCCCCAACGAGTGATTTCGCCAGTACCCCAGCTGACTGATGGTTCGTGTGTCCGCAACCAAGGAAGTCCCAGCAGGATTTGATGGGACATGTGTGGAAGGACGTAGAGAGCGATGTTCTCGGTGTGCAGAGCACCTATACGCAATTCCACCGGCTTGGTGATCCAGGAGATGGTATCAGAGAGGGGTCTCCCATCCACCGAGGCAATCACTAGGGGCTTATCGAGTGGAGTAACAGGCAGCTGGTACTTGTCCACCGTGGCCTGCTGGATAAAATTGCCTGCTGCTCCGGAGTCGAGGTATGCCTCAGCCGTGAAGCGCGTCTCTCCTGTTGACACTTGTACCGTCCACATAACTGGGTCTGAGAGAGTCCCAGCACCTAGGGTGGCCTCTCCTACCAACCCTAGGCTTTGGAGTTTCCCGGCCTTTCCGGACAGGAGCGTAAGAGATGAGTGCCCTCTCCGCAGTAAAAGCAGAGGCCTTTGGCGAGCCGCTCTGCTCTACGTTGGTCAGACTGTCGTACTCGGTCAACCTGCATGGGCTCGTGGACAGGAATCCCAGCTGTTGATGAGTGAGGCACAGAGGACTTCTGTAGAGGAGGGGAGTGCCGTACTGCACGTCTCTCACGATACAGCTCTTTGGAGCGTTCCTGGAAACGAATGTCCACTCGAGTGGCTAGGGCAATCAGGGCATCTAGGGTGGAGGGCACGTCACGACCCGCCAACTCATCCTTGATGCGACTCGAGAGTCCTTCCCAGAAGGCGGCTGTCAGGGCCTCATTATTCCACCCGAGTTCAGAAGCCAAAGTACGGAAACGGATGGCATATTGGCCCACCGTCAGTGTTCCTTGACGTAGGCGGAGGAGGGATGAAGCAGACGCAGAGGCGCGTCCCGGCTCGTCGAAGGTGCTGCGAAAGGCCTGCAGGAAGTCTTGAAGGTTCTTGGTCATGGGGTCCTCCTTCTCCCACAAGGGGTTCATCCACGCCAGCGCCTCGCCCTCCAGATGAGACATTATAAAGGCGACCTTGGCTTGGTCAGAGGCGAACAGATGTGGCAGCTGCGTGAAATGAAGGGAACACTGGTTTATGAAGCCCCTGCAGGTCTTGGGATCTCCAGCATAACGAGGTGGTGACGCCAAACGGAGACGGGAAGCATCTGAAGAGGCTGCCACTGGTGCGGGAGCCATGGCTTGCCTAGCTGGGGACCTGGGTGCCGCAGGCGTCATTGATGCTTGTAACGTCTACAGGCGGGTGTCCACGGAGGTCATAAATTGCAACATGCGGGTCTGGACTTCATGCTGACGTTGGAGTTCCTCTTGCAAGGCCGCTAGTGCTGCAGCGGGATCCATGGCCTGATCTTACTGTCACGGCCGGGCGGTCGGGCAGACCCAGGAGGTGGATCCACTGGACCGAACTCGAAGATGGTGGTAGGGAGTCCGGCAGCTGAAGCACTGATGGGCAGCAGAACAGTCCGTGCAAGTGAAGGCAGCGGAGGAGTCCCTGGGACCACGGAGTCACAGATGGTAGTCCTGGTGACGTAGCTCAGGTTCGGAAGCCGAGATGATATCAGGCGGGGTCCGGAACCTCAGGAGCGAGATGACGGGTCACCGCAGGGATCCGAGATGGTACGGACTGTCAGATGGCAGACGGACAGTGTGCGGGGTTCAGGATACGGCTGACTGGATGGCGAGGCAGGTACGGCTCTACAAAGAGAGAAAGGTGAGTACAGGCACATAAACACCAGGAGACCTGACTCCTAGCTCAGGGAACACGAAGATCAGGCCCCGCCCCCTTGGACAATAACCCCCTTTATACCCAGTACCTGTTCAACCTCATTTCCTGTTAATGGACGCTGGCCCTTTAAGAAAGGGTCAGTGACCGCGCGCGCGCCCTAACGCGCATGCGCGCCGCCCGGGTGCCAGAAGCCAGGGAAGGAGGCTGAGAGGAGGACGCAGGAGAGCCGGCCAGGTCCTGGGAAGCCGTCGGGCGCCGGGATCGGGGACCAGGGGGCCTGGGACGGACGGAATCCGGGGGCTGAGGAGCGGGCAGCGTGGCAGGTGAGCCGGGGAGCGGGGGTGAGGACCCGGGGAGCGTGACACCATTCCTACAGTCTAAACAGCCGAGCACCACCAGTTGTCACACACCCCAAAGCATCATGTAATAGATCTGGAAAGGCTGGTGTGTGCAAATGTACACTTCTGTATTAGCAAATAGACTGACTTTTATTAGGGCCACACAAAAAAACACAAACAGGAAAACTTAGCTTTTAAACTATGACAACCACAACTAAGTTGTTGTTTTTTTATTACTTTACTTTTTACAGGAGATTTATTTTGCCCAAACTCCTCATAGTCCTTCGTCTGCTGAAAAATAATTTATGGGTCACAGATGGTGATGGGCAGACTTACAAATATCAGTGATGGGCGGGTCCAACCGAGTAAAAAAAACAAACAAACCCAAAAACCTGGTTCAGGCCCGGAATTGATCCCGGATATCTGGCCAGAAGCCGATCCCCCCAAATAAGTCTATGGAGACCAGAATACGGCGCTTTAAAATGGTGGTAGAAGGGATAGAGGGATTGGAAAAAGCGTGTTATACTTAAGGGTACTTTACACGCTGCGATATCGGTACCGATATCGCTAGCGAGCGTACCCGCCCCCGTCAGGTGTGCGACACTGGCAAATCGCTGCCCGTGGCGCATAACATCGCTAACACCTGTTACACGGACTTATCTTCCCTGCGACATCGCTCTGGCCGGCGATCCGCCTCCTTTCTAAGGGGGCGGTTCGTGCGGCGTCACAGCGACGTCACACGGCAGCCGTCCAATAGCAGAGGAGGGGCGGAGATGAGCGGCCGGAACATGCCGCCCACCTCCTACTTCCTAATTGGCGGTGGACGAAGGTAAGGAGATGTTCGTTGTTCTTGTGGTGTCACACATAGCGATGTGTGCTGCCGCAGGAACGACGAACAACATCATACCTGCAGCAGCAACGATATTAAGGAAATGAACGACGTGTCAACGAGCAACGATTTTTCACGTTTTTGCGCTCGTTGATCGTCGCTCATTGGTGTCACACGCTGCGATGTCGCTAACGGCACCGGATGTGTCACTAACGACGGGATCCCGACGATATATCGTTAGCGATGTCGCAGCGTCTAAAGCACCCTTTAGAGTCTCTGCAGGGCTCTAACGCTACTTCCAGGGCCGCTCATTATCCTTCATACATATTCACTGCTTCTCCTGCCCACTATCAGTTCCCACATCTTTGGTTGCAGTCAGTAACACTGTTACAAGGGAGGGGGCGCATCTGACTGCAACTAATCAGAGGCGCTTGTGGGTGTGTCTCTATTGCTGTAAAAATAAATGAAAAAATTGGCATAGGGTCCCCCCATATTATGATACCCAGCACAGATAAAGCCCACGGCTACAGGCTGCAGCCCCCAGCCGTGCGGTTATCTTGGCTGTGTATCAAAATGTAATCTAGATGTACCTGAAAACATCGCTAATACTACAATTTCCTCCAGATAATGCATCAGTGAAAAAAGATTTGCATATATGCGCCCACGCACTAATCAGACCTGCATGGCCTTTAGTGCATTGAGCAAGGACGGACACATGTAGCTGCAATGTACACCTGCATTAGAAAATCCTGATATGTCACACCAGAGACCACGCAACACCACAGAATCATGACCGTGCGCCCAGTGTGAGGATTCACAAAATCTGCAGTTCCATTGTGACTGCAGACTGAAGCCCCGAGCCTGGATAACCCCTTTGAGTCCTTCTTCATAAGTGAGCAACATTTTCAGTAGTTTCCCAATAACTGACATAATTTCTCAGAGTGAAATTACTGTAATTAAATCTAAGAGAGTTATCTCTGAGTATATTTGTTTTTATTATGGGCCAAAGAACTTACAGGCAAGTAGCTGCTAGCTAAATGCCTGGTGCCCATCTCTGCTGGCTTAGAGTGGTCATGAACCTTTTCTGCGGCTTCCAGTGACGTTACATTGACGTCAATCTTTCAAGGCTCAGGACGGTCATAGTCCCATTCCTGTGAAGGGGTGCATACATCTCACTTACTGTGGCATTATGTTGACACTGATGAAAAGCTTTTAAAAAAACAGTTAAGAAATTAAGACTATGTGATTAAGGCCTAAGCCACACAGCGAGAAAATCGGTGCGAGTGGAGTGCGATAAAACATCGCATTCCCCTCGGACCAATATTAGCCTGTGTCAGCACACATGAGCGATTATTTTCTCAGCCCTAATGAGACCGAGAAAACAATCGCAGCATGCTGCGATTGTAAGCTGAGACTCTTTCTCTCGCACCCATTCAAGTGAATGGGGCGAGAGAAAAATCGCATTGCACTCGCGGTACACCGGTGTACTGCCAGTGCAGTGCGAGAATGGCAATAGCCGACTATGGAGGAGAGAAGGAGAGAAATCCCTCCCTCCCCTCCTCCGTGCCGGCCCGCCCCCCGCAGCTGAGATCCGCTCGAAGGGTCGGACCTCAGATGCAGGCACACTCGTATGACACTCGGCTCCTGCTGTGCTGCCAGCGCGCGCCGAGTCTCATGAGAGCATCGCAGTAGTGCCCCGTGTGGCCCCAGCCTTACGCAACAGATAAATCTCTGACGTCTGAATAAGCCCTAAATGGCATGGCGGTTGTTGCCTTATCTCTAAATAGTAGGAATTCAGAAAAAAAGACAAAGCTTGTAACATTTTGAGCATTTACAGCAACAAATAAAGTCACAAATTTTTTACAGGATCTTCCGAATACTGAAAGCAGGTGCACGACCAATGGCTGTAGACGGCTCCACCACTTCTCTTTGGAGATAGTTTTGTGCTAAGCAGGATTAAAGTGTCATTCTTTTACCCTTTAGAGGGAGTGAGATGGTCACTATTAGGCAGGATTCACAGTCCGCAGTCCGAATATGGCCATGATTTCCAGAGCCCCATGGGTCTGTGGGCCCAAACCTAGCTTTTGAGAATGTTTAAACACTGGCTGTACGACTTCAGCCACTCATGTTTGACTCTGAAACACTTTGGAGTTTCAGAGAAAAGTATACTTTAAAAGCTACCGGGAACCGAGCCGTACAGGAGATTGGTGGGACAGGCATGTCCCTTGCGGCCTCTCCCTGTCCGCTCCTGTGGAGTGACAAGTCTCTCCTTGCTTGCATATACAGGGCGAGACCTGTCAATCCAGGGCAGTGGTTGGGAAGAAGCCGCTAAAGAACACGCCTATTCTACTAGTTGGCTACTAACCACTTCACGACATTTGAGGTACCTATACAACATGGTTTGTAGTCTACTACATCAGGGTGTGCGCCTTCAATAGGCATATACTCCCGAAAATGGTGCACGACCGGGCACAGTCTCCACCATTATAGTCAGTTGCCCCGTTGTCGCATAAGTCTGAACCCCGTTTTGTTGTGGGTTCAGACGGAAGATCCGACGGGACCACTGAATGGGGAGACGAATGCAGTGTGAAGGAGGCCTAAAGCTGTCTTATCACTTTTACCAACTGCATAAAAAAACAGACAAAATTCCTGTATTGCTGGTTTATGTTCATTCTGCCTACTAAAAATTGGAATAGAAAGCGATCAAAAAACGTGCACAAAAATGGTAGCAATAAAAATGTCAGCTTGTCCCACAAAAAACAAGACCTCACATGACTCTTTCGGCAGAAATACAGAAAAAGTATTGCTCTTAATATGCCAATGAAAAAAACTTTTTTTTTTGTTTTACAAAAGAAAAGTGTTATTCTGTGATAGTAGTCAAAATATATAAATGTTATCACTGTAATTGCACTGACCCAAAGAATAACATCGTCTAATTACTTATACCACATGGTGAACGGCATAAAGAAAAGAAATAAAATCAATTCTTGACCTGTAGCTGATTTGTTTATTCTGCCTCCTAGAGATCGCAGTAAGGCCCAGCTCACATTTATACTGTGCTCTACTCTGAGCACTTACACCGAGGTATACGTGTAACTCTATCAAATGCGTGATTCAGATAGAACCCCCAGCGGAAGAATCCGTATAATGAGGCAGATGGAGTCACTGTGGACTCTTTCTGGCCTATGATCCAGTGTCCCTCTTTTTAGGCGTGCACAAAAGTGCAGTCGGCTACAGGTTTGTGCACCTCTGAAAAGCCACACACCACTAACTAGAGACCAAACGGAGTCTGTCTGGCTCATTAGTGAATTGATCCGACTTGGATTTCATCTGAATCACGTATTTCCGCTATTTTGATGGAACCCCCTTTTTAAATGCTCAGCATAGAACACCGGATACATGTAAACTGATCCAAAATGTTCTGTACCCCAAAATGCCAACAATAAAAGGTTCAACTCATCCCACAAAATACAAGTCCCCACTTAACAGAAATATAGGGGATGTCCAAGTTGCTGGTAGCACAAATGCTCTGGAAAAGCGACATGGCTCCCACCAAAAGAAATCTAGCGGAATATGCACTCCTAAATCCAAATGCCCCCTCCCTTCTGCGCCCCACAATATGCATAAATTGCAGTTAGCACTTTTGTTTAATGGTGCATAGCTCTACAAGCACAGTGTATTGGGCACTACAATGGCATATTTGCAATTTTTACTCTGTAACTTCCACTGCGTATTTGTTTCAGGAAAACGCCCATAGTGTAAAAATAGTCGCTACACCCATAGAAGAATTTCCAGAGGGATGTAAATCCTAATAAGGGGTCACTTGATGAGGGTTCTCACTATTTAGGCTCATCAGGGGCTCTGCAAATGGATACCGCAAACTATTCGAGAAAAATCTTTGCCACAGAAGTCAAATAGTGCTCCTTTCCTTCCGAGCTCTGTCATATGTCCAAAAGTACTGCATAGTCACATGTGGGATATTGCCATATTCAGCATAAATTTTGTAACAATTTTTGGGGCGTTTTTTTTAGCTATTTTTCCTTGTGAAAATAAAAAAATCTGGGGCTCAAACTGTATTTTAGTGATAAAAATGTAATTATTAGTTCACCACAGTATGGTATAAAATTCTATGACACACCTGTGGTGTCAATATCCTCCCTGTATCACTGGCTGTAGTCACTGAGGGGTGCAGTTTGTAAAATGGGGTCACTTGTGGGGGATTTCTGCTGTTCTGGTATCTCAGAGGCTCTGCCAATGTGACATGGCAAATGAAAACCATTCCAGCAAATTCTCAACTACAAAATAGCGCTCCTTCTCTCCTCAGCTTTGCACTGTGCCTCAAATGTAGTTCCCGTCCATTTTTTTCCTATTAGCCCATATAAAAATTAAAAACTTGTGGCTAAGGTTAGGTTCACATTTCCGTCAATTTGTATCAATCACAATCCGCGGCTCTGGTAAACAACGGAATCCGTTTGGCAGATTCGGTTGTTCCCATGTACTTGTATGAGCGGCGGATTGTGACTGATGATGCTGCGTTGCATCCTCTGCCCGACTGATCAGTCGTGGAACAACTGACCGTCGGGCGTCAGGAACGCAGCATGTAGCGTTTTTCGAGCAGCGGAATCCTTTTGATTCCGCTGCGCATGCTCTCGGCGACCGAACAATCAGCTGATCGCCCGGCAGCCGCCTTCTGTGAGCGATCAGCTGTTCACCGGGCGGCCGGCTGCTGTGAGCGATCAGCTGATCACTCAGCGGCCGGCTGCTGTGAGCGATCAGCTGATCACCCGGCGGCCGGCTGCTGTGAGCGATCGGCTGATCACCCGGTGGCCGTCTGCTGTGAGCGATCAGCTGATCACCCGGCGGCCGGCTGCTGGGAGCGATCAGCTGATCACCCGGCGGCCGGCTGCTGTGAGCGATCAGCTGATCACCCGGTGGCCGGCTGCTGTGAGCAATCAGCTGTTCACCCGGCGGCCAGCTGCTGTGAGCGATCAACTGATCACCCGGCGGCCGGCTGCTGAGAGCGATCAGCTGTTCACCTGGCGGCCGGCTGCTGAGAGCAATCGGCTGACCACCCGGCGGCCGCCTAATGAGAGCGATCAGCTGATCGCTCTCATTAGCCGGCCGCCGGGAGATCATCTGTTCACGCTCAAAAGCCGGCGGCCGGCTAATGAGAGCGATCAGCTGATCGCTCTCTCTCTCACGTTTTATAACAGAGTCCGACAATGAATTCTTATTCTTGTCATCCGTTGTACAACGCATCAGTCACGAGCGTCAAGCAACGCATGTGACTGATGACGAACAACGGAAATGTGAACCTAGCCTAAAACATTTTAGTGAAAAATATTATTTTTTCACCGCTCAAAGGCATAAAATTTTGTAACATACCTGTGGTATCAATATGCTCACTGCACCCCTAGATGAATTGATTGGTGTAGTTTGTAAAATGGGGTCACTTATGAGGGGTCTATTTTTCAGGTATGTCAGGGCTCTGCCAATGTGACATGGCACCCCCAAACCATTCCAGCAAAATCTGAACCAAAATCTGAACCAAAATATGCCGATCGTTCCCTTCAGAACTTTGAACTGTGCCTGAAAAGTAGTTTTTGATCACATGAGTTACAACATATGTAACCCACAGCAACATTTTAGTGGGACAGATATATATTTTTATTTTCATAACTTAGTGTTCTAAAATTCTATGAATCACATAACAGTTAAAATTACTCTCTACACCCCTAGATGAATTCGTCCAAAGGTGTAGTTTCCAGAATGGTTTCACTTGTGGGGGTTTCTGCAGTTTTGCCATGTCAGGGGATCTTCAAATGTGACATGGCATCTGCAATCTATTCCAGCCAAAATGGCGGTCCAAAATTCAAATAGCGCTCATTCTCTTCTGAGCCATGCTGTGTGCCCAAACAGTAGTTTTCCACCACATATGGGGTATAAGTGTACTCGGCAGAGATTGCACAACAAATTGTACTATCCACTTTTTCCTGTTACCCATGTAAAAAAGAAACTTTTGGGGTTAAAGCAACATTTCAGTGGTAACATTGTAATTTTCATTTTCACAGTTCAATGTTATAAAATTCTGTGAAGCATCTGTGGGTTCAAGGTGCTTACCACACTTTTAAATAAATTCCTTAAGGGGTATAGTTTACAAAATGGGGTCACTTGTGGGGAATTTCGCTATTTTGGCACATCAGAGGCTCAGCAAATACGACACAGGGTCCACTATCTATTCCAGACACTTTTGCGCTCTAAAAGTCAAATGGTGCTCCCTCCCTTCTGAGCCCTGCTGTGCACCCAAACAGTAGTTTTTCACCATTTATGGGGTATCTCTACTCAGGAGAAATTGCACAACAAATTCTACTGTCCATTTTCTCTTGTTACCCTTGTGAAAATGAAAAATGTGGTTCTAAAATAACATATTTATGGGAAAAAGTAAAATTTTAATTTTTTTCCTTCCACATTTCTTTAGTACCTGTGAAGCACCTAAAGGGTAAAAAAATTCTTGAATGTGGATTTGAGCGCTTCGATGAGTGCAGTTTTTAAAATGATGTCCCTTTTGGGTATTTTCTGTCACATAGGCCCCTTTAAAGTGATTTCACGTCATGTGGCATCAAAAGATGAAGAGACCTCAGTAGTCTTGAAAGCTTGCTATATATTACCTTCTTTTCGGTTAGCTATTAAAAGGTATCAACCACTGAGGACTTCAGTTCTTTTAAACTATTTTTTATCAATTTTTTTGTAAAATGTTTGATATTTTTGGAAATAAACATAGCTGATATTGCCCACTAACATGAAATACTATGTGTCACGAAAAAACAATCTCAGAAAATATTTAAGCGCTTCATAGTTATTGCTTTATAAGGTGACTCTGGTCAGAATTGTAAATTTTGGCCTGGTCAGGAAGGTGAAGACATGCTAGAGGGTGAAGAGGTTAAAATCAGGGGCATAACTATCATGGTCGCTGGGGTTGCGACCGCGCCTACTGTGGGGGAGGCCCACCAACCCCAGCGCCTTTTTCAGTTGGATGTGCATCCGAAGAGACACATCCAGCTGAAATGCATTGCGGCGCAGAGACCCGTTGGGTCCTTGCGCTGTAATACCAGCTACTGACCAAACATTGGCTAGCAGCTGACTTTGGCATCCCCGTGACTGGGGGCGCATGACAGTGACGTCATGCGTCACTATAGTACGGATGCGGATGTCCGATGCTGGCTACTATGCGCTGGTTACAGAGGACATTGCACAACGTGGAAGGGAAGGGAAGTAAAAAAAAAATGTTCTCTTTTGTTGGAGACAGAACGGAGACATACTGTATATACCAGGAAGGTGAGATGTTTACCAAGAGGGGCCCAGGATGGGGATATATATACCAGCAAGGGGACATATTTACCAGGAAGGGGACATATATACCAAGATAGGACATATATAACCAGGATGGGGCCTAGGGTGGGGACATATAAACCAGCATGGGACCTAGGATGGGGACATGTATACCAGGATGGGTCCAAAGATAAGGACATGTATACTAGGAAGAGGCCTAGTATAAGGACATATATACCAGGATGGGGCCTGGGATGGGGACATATATACCAGGATGGGGCCTGGGATGGGGACAAATATACCAGTTAGGGGCCCAGGATAAGGACAAATATACCAGGATGGGGAACATATTTACCAGGAAGGAACCCAGGATAGGTGACATTACTATATAATGGGTTGGAGGGAAACTTATACAGTGATGGAAATAATTATTTGATACCTTGCTGATTTTTCAAGTTTGCCCACTGACAAAGACATGAGTCTATATTTTAAGGGTAGGTAAATATTAACAGTGAGAGATGGAATATCAAAAATAAAATCTAGAAAATCCCATTGTATAAATTATATACATTTATTTGCATTTTGCAGAGAGAAATAAGTATTTGATCCCCTACCAACCATTAAGAGTTCTGGTTCCTTCAGACCAGTTAGATGCTTCTAATCAACCCGTTACCTGCATTAAAGACCGCTGTCTTCAATTGTCACCTATATAAAAGACTCCTGTCCACAGACTCAATTAATCAGTCAGACTCTAACTTCTCCAACATGGGCAACACAAAAGAGCTTTCTAATGATGTCAGGGACAAGATCATAGACCTGCACAAGGCTGGAATGGGCTACAAAACCATAAGTAAGACGATGGTTGAGAAGGAGACAACTGTTGGTGCAATACTAAGAAAATTGAAGAAATACAAGATGCGTGTCAATCGACATCAATCTGGGGCTCCATGCAAAATCTCACCTCGCGGGGTATCCAGGACCATGAGGAAGGTGAGAGATCAGCCTAAAACTACACGGGGGGAACTTGTTATTGATCTCAAGGCAGCTCGAACCACTGTCACCAAGAAAACCACTAGTAACACATAACACCGTAATGGATTAAAATTCTGCAGTGCCTGCAAAGTCCCACTGCCCAAGAAGGCCCATGTGCAGACCAGTCTGAAGCTTGCCAATCAACACCTGGATGATTCTGAGAGTGATTGGGAGAAGGTGCTGTGGTGGTGAGATGAGCTCTTTGGCATTAACTCAACTCGCCGTGTTTGGAGGAAGAGAAATACTGCCTATGAGCCAAAGAACACCGTCCCCACTGTCAAGCATGGAGGTGAAAACATTATGTTTTGGGGGTTTTCTCTGCTAAGGGCATAGGACTACTTCACCACATCAATGGGACAATGGATGGAGCCATGTACCATAAAATCTTGAGTGACAACCTCCTTCCCTCCACCAGGACATTAAAATGGGTCATGGCTGGGTCTGACCCAAAACATACAGCCAAGGCAACAAAGGAGTGGCTCAAAAAGAAGCACATTAAGGTCATGGAGTGACATAGCCAGTCTCCAAACCTTAATCCCATAGAAAACATATGGAAGGAGCTGAAGCTCCGAGTTGCCACGCGACAGCCTCAAAATCTTAATGATTTAGAGATGATCTGCAAAGAGGAGTGGACCAAAATTCCTCCTGATGTGCACAAACCTCATCATCAACTACAATAAAAACATCTGACTGCCATCCTTGATAACAATGTTTTTGCCTCCAAGTATTAAGTCTTGTTTGCCAAGAGGGATCAAATACTTGTTTCTCTATGCAAATAAATTTATATAATTTTATACAATGTGATTTTTCTTTATTTTTGATATTTTATCTCTCACCTACCCTTAAAATTATAGACTGCAAACTTACAAAATCAGCAAGGGATCAAATAATTATTTCCTTCACTATATTACCAGCATGGGAACATGTATACCAGGATGGGCGGACATATTTACCAGGAAGGAGCCCAGGATAGGGGACATTCATACATAATGGGTTGAAGGGAAACTCATATGTCTTTATAGTATTTAGAAGGCTAAAAGGCCCCATAAATCTGACAAACATGCCGGGTGGGATAGGTCAAAATTTTGCGCTGGGGCCCATCAAACTCTAGTTACGCCACTGTATAAAATCGTAGTGACAGTGCCTAATACATACAGCCCGTGCACAACGCAACATATATCAGCTGTCGAGTTCTCTTTAATCTTGGGTCTGCTGAGTTCGTACTCAGCCCATGATACTCAGATGTGTAAATTCAGCCTTACTGTGTGGGGTTCACAGACGTCATTTTTACTGTGTGCACTATTACTCTCTTGGGCACCACTACTGTCTAGGACATAATAAGTGGCACTATATTATTATTTATTATTATAGCGCCATTTATTCCATGGCGCTTTACAAGTGAAAGAGGGTATACGTACAACAGTCATTAACAGTACAAAACAGACTGGTATAGGAGGAGAGAGGACCCTGCCTGCGAGAGCTCACAGTCTACAGGGAATGGGTGATGGTATAATAGGTGGCACTATTATTTTGAGGCCTTTTTAAGATTGGTCTGCGTATACTTTTTTTTATTAGTAATATTATTATAGTATTTTTAGGCACTATGTAGAGGTGACAGCAGAGATTGTGGTGTGGGGGGGGATAATTGGGCCTTGTGTGAGATTATTTATTGGTAATACTGGTTCTTGTATAGTGGTTATTAGTGAACGATCACTATACAATTACTATGTGGTGGTCACTATGATATAATGACGTGTAGTTATATATTGTCATTTCCACTATACCAGGAGTACAGTCATTGAATATCACCTACATACAGGGACGCGCTGTACCTAAACCAATATTACCACTACACTGCAAAATTATACTGCCCCATCTCTGCTATCACCACCATATGACTGAGAAATGTTACTATACTATTTAAAAGCAATATAAAGAGCAATAATACCACTAAACAAGGCACAGAGAGCACCAGGACACTGTGACCTCTACTGTGACCACTAGTAAAGAGCGAGCACTACCACGCTCGGGACTCGAATTGAGCAGGTTGGATGCTCGGATGGGCACATCTTGAGTACTGAGTATAATGGAAGCCAATGGGGAACTTGCGCATTTCTCAGAAAAATTTACCAAAAATGCTCAAGTTTCCCATTGACTTATTACACTACAAGTTTCCCATTACTGATTACACTCGGTACTTGAGTCAAGCCCGTCCGACCTGGGTGATGTGGGGTGAAGGGACACGAGATGGTAGGATGAAGGGACACACGATGGTGGGGTGAGGGGACACATGAGGTGGGATGAGGGGACACACGATGGTGGGGTGAGGGGGCACATGAGGCGGGATGAGGGGACACACGATGGTGGGGTGAGGGGGTACATGAGGCGGGATGAGGGGCACACACGATGGTGGGGTGAGGGGGCACATGAGGCGGGATGAGGGGACACACGATGGTGGGGTGAGGGGGCACATGAGGCGGGATGAGGGGACACACGATGGTGGGGTGAGGGGGCACGAGATGGTGAGGTGAGGGGACACAATGATGGTAAGGTGAGGGGAATTGCGATGGTGGGGTGAAGGGACACACGATGGTGGGATGAGGGGACACATGATGGTGGGATGAGGGGACACATGATGGTGGGGTGAGGGGACATGAGATGGTGGGGTGAAGGGACACACAATGGTGGGGTGAGGGGACACGCCATAGTGGGATGAGGGGACACGCGATGGGGGGATGAGGGGACACGCGATGGTGAGATGAGGGGACACGCGATGGTGGGATGAGTGGACACGCGATGGGGGGATGAGGGGACACGCGATGGTGGGATGAGGGGGCACGCGATGGTGGGATGAGGGGACACGCGATGGTGGGATGAGGGGACACGCGATGGGGGGATGAGGGGACACGCAATGGTGGGATGAGGGGACACGCAATGGTGGAATGAAGGGGTACGCAATGGTGGGATGAGGGGGACACGCAATGGTGGGATGAGGGGACACATGATGGTGGGATGAGGGGACACATGATGGCGGGATGAGGCAGGGGCGTAACTACCGCAGCCCAGGAGGTTAGGGACCCGCGGCCGCCCGGCAGATCAGCAGCCAGCTCCTTTCTGTGAGAGAGGAGGTGCGCTGTTCTGCCGCAGACCACGCGGCGCGGCGGCCGCTATATGACCCAGTCGCCGCCGCTGACACCGGGCCCCCCTACCTGCTGTCAGCGATGGCGGCATCGGGCTCCCGTTACCGCACACTGCTTTGATATTGCATAGAGCGGCCGGCGCCGCTCTATGCATCATCAGTCTTCCCCCGTACCCGCGCGGTGACGTCACTCCTGTGCGACTGCTGTGTGTGGTGAGAGGACGAGCAGCGGTGAAACAAGTAGAGGTGAGGAAAGAGCTGCGGTGGAAGGAGAAGAGAGGTGAGTACTTGTTTTTTTTATTTGTTTTTTTTATAAATCAGTGAGTACACAGGGAGGCTGGCTGCAGGACACATGGAGTCCTTGGGGGGGACCTGGCTGCAGGACACATGGAGTCCTTGGGGGGGCCTGGCTGTAGGACACATGGAGTCCTTGGTGGGGCCTGGCTGCATGACACATGGAGTCCTTGGGGGACCCTGGCTGCAGGACACATGGAGTCCTTGGGGGGGCCTGGCTGCATGACACATGGAGGCCCTGGGGGGCTGGCTGCATGACACATGGAGGCCCTGGGGGGACTGGCTGCATTAAACATGGAGGCCCTGGGGGCGGCTGGCTGCATGACACATGGAGGCCCTGGGGGGCTGGCTGCATGACACATGGAGGCCCTGGGGGGGGGGGGGGCTGGCTGCATGACACATGGAGGCCCTGGGGGGGGCTTTCTGCATGACATATGTAGGCCCTGGGGGGGGGGCTGGCTGCATGACACATGGAGGCCCTGGGGGGGTTGGCTGCATGACACATGAAGGCCCGGAGGGGTGGGGGTGGGGGGGCTGGCTGCATGACACATGGAGGCCCTGGGGTGGCTGGCTGCATGACACATGGAGGCCCTGGGGGGGCTGACTGCATGATACATGGAGGCCCTGGGGGGGGCTAGCTGCATGATACATGGAGGCCCTGGAGGGGCTGGCTGCATGACACATGGAGGCACTGGGGGGACTGGCTGCATGATACATGGAGGCCCTGGGGGGCTGGCTGCTTGACACATGGAGGTCTGGGGGTGCTGGCTGCATGATACATTGAGGTCTATGGGGCTGCATGATACATGGAGGTCTATGGGGCTGCATTATACATGGAGGTCTATGGGGATGCATTATACATGGAGGTCTATGGGGATGCATTGTATAAGGAGGTCTATGGGGCTGCATAATAAACATGAAGGACACCTTATACATGGACCATATGGATGCATTATACATAGAGGAGTATGGGGCTGCATAATACAATATGAAGGTTTATGGGGCTGCATTGTAATACATATAGGTCTATGGGGGCTACATTATAATATATGGAGGACTATGGAGGCTACTTTATACATGGAGGACTATGGGGGTGCGTTATTAAACATGGAGGACTGTGGTGCAGTATAATATATGGAGAAATATGGAGTGAATTATAATACATGGAGGACTATGGGAAATGCATTATAATACATGGAGGACTATGGAGGTGTATTCTAATATATGAAGGGTTATGTGGGACCCTTTATACTATAAGGAAGGCTATGTGGGGGCCATTATAGTATTTGGAGAACTGAGGGAAAAAGGCACTCTCCCTCAGCACCCAGCTTTCCCATGCTCTCCAATACATCTTCTCTCAGCACCTAGCTTTCCCATGCTCTGATATGGGAAAGCTGGGTGCTGAGGGAATGATGTATAGGAGAGCATGGGAAAGCTGGGTGCCGAGGACAAGATGGATATCAGATCATGGGAAATCTGTATGCTGAGAGTAAGAGCCAAGTGTCAGCATCATTATCCTGTACCCCGAGTGTCAGTGTTATTATCCCGTACCCTAAGTGTCGGTGTACGTGGAGGGGGGCCCCGGTCCAAATTTTTCACCAGGGCCCATCAAACTCTAGTTACGCCACTGGGATGAGGGGACACACGATGGTGGGATGAGGGGACACACGATGGTGGGGTGAGGGGACACACGATGGTGGGGTGAGGGGACACACGATGGTGGGGTGAGGGGACACAATGATGGTAAGGTGAGGGGAAACCCGATGTTGGGGTGAAGGAACATACGATGGTGGGATGAGGGGGACACACGATGTTGGGATGAGGGGACACACGATGGTGGGATGAGGGGACACACGATGGTGGGATGAGGGGACACACGATGTTGGGATGAGGGGACACACGATGTTGGGATGAGGGGACACACGATGGTGGGATGAGGGGACACACGATGTTGGGATGAGGGGACACACGATGTTGGGATGAGGGGACACACGATGTTGGGATGAGGGGACACACGATGTTGGGATGAGGGGACACACGATGTTGGGATGAGGGGACACACGATGTTGGGATGAGGGGACACACGATGGTGAGGGTACATGCGAGATTGGGGTGAGAGGACACGCTATGGTGGGATGAGGGGGCACAATATTGGGGGTTGGGGTCCTAGGAGCCCCCTCGATGCTTCTGTACGCCGATTAGGATGCAGTGCGGTGACTACAGGGAGCCGGGCTCGGCCTTGCGCTTCATTCACAAGTTTCCCCTCCACAAGAGGCAGAGGACGCTCCATGGTTACAACTACGTTATGACTGTGGGGCGGGGGGCTCACTACACATTAACGTCGTCACCTAGCAACTCGCTCCCTCCCCCCACGTCACGGCTCCCCCCCCCCGCTCCGTCCTGCGCTGGCGGCCCCTCCCCCGCTCTCCTCCCAGCCGTGCGCCGCACACTCCAATCCCCGCTCTGCTCTTCGTTCCCCCTCCTGCTCTGACCAATCAGCAGCGGCGGAGCGCGATCCCCCGCCCCCACCAGAGCATTGCGCGCTATATAAGCCGGCCATTTCAGCGGCATCCTCCCCAGCCCTCGGAAGCTCAGCACTTAGAGCCACTCGCCGCGCCATCCAGCGATCACCATGACCGACGCAGCCATCTCCTTCGCCAAGGACTTCTTGGCCGGCGGTGTGGCCGCTGCCATCTCTAAGACTGCTGTAGCGCCCATTGAGAGAGTCAAGCTTCTGCTGCAAGTAAGGAAGTGGCGGGGTGCGCGCCGGTCATTCTCCCGGGAGCTGTGCCGGCGGAAGCTGCTGGCCGGCCCTGAGCTCCGCACTGCCGGGGTGATGGGGGTTATGGGCCTCGCGGATGAAGGGGGCATTGATTCTGGAGCTTGTGACTGCGCAGATTATGTGATCACAGTGCGCCACTTCCGCTGTGACCAAGGTCGCAGCAAGGAGATCGGTAATCGCCGCGGATCAGCAGTAATCCTGTGCGCCTCACTGCTGTGCGCCCTGCAGGCCGGCGATGCGGCTCCCTGCTGGGCTGGAGGCCGGGGAAGGCCGCGCTCCCGGCCTACTAATCACTGTCCTTCCAGATGGAGGTTGTGTAACGACTTCCCGGGATTCTCCTGGCCCCGCCCCTTCTGTACCACGTGTCTGCTGCCGGCACAATGAGTGACGTCAGCAGTGAGGCGCGCGGGCTCTCTCCGGACACTTCCGATCTCCAGTCACTGCCCCGGTGCTTCACTGCCGCACCGCTCCGGCCACCACCTGCTGGGAAATATGTACACCCTTCTCAGGCATCGGGAACCTACCTGCAGAGGGCGTGTTCACTCTAAGGCTGCACCCATGGGTCCTACACTGAGCTCAAAATGCAGGCTTTTGAGTTTTTTGGGGGTTTTTTTGCACCAAAACCTATCCAACTCGTGAAATGTAGGCCTTGGGCCTTCCTACTGCGCCCTCTACTGCAATAGGGCAAGGTTAGAGGGATTGTCCACCTCTGGGTATGCTTTCACTTGTTTAAATGCATGCGATTAAGGCTTTCTTTGTAGAACTGACTCATTCAGAGCCTCATCCCAAAAAATCAAGCTCACTAATTCTGTTAACTCATTCTGTAGCCAATCATTATAGTAGAATGACTGGTACAAAAGACTCTAGCAATTTAACAATGCATTCATTCATGTATAGTCCCCAAAGATGGACAAACCAAATACTCCAAGCTCAAGTGTATGTTCTGGAAATATGTAGTTAATGGTGAAGGATCTTCCTGACTTGAGCTTTTGTCTTCTAGGTCCAACATGCCAGCAAACAGATCACCGCTGACAAGCAATACAAAGGAATCATGGACTGCGTTGTCCGTATCCCCAAGGAACAAGGCTTCGTGTCCTTCTGGCGTGGTAACCTTGCCAATGTGATCAGATATTTCCCAACCCAGGCCCTCAACTTTGCTTTCAAAGACAAGTACAAGAAGATCTTCCTTGATGGTGTTGACAAGAGGACCCAGTTCTGGCGTTACTTTGCTGGAAACCTGGCGTCTGGCGGTGCTGCCGGTGCCACCTCTCTGTGCTTCGTCTACCCACTTGACTTTGCCAGAACCCGTCTAGCTGCCGATGTTGGCAAAGCTGGTGCTGATAGAGAATTCAATGGTCTTGGTGACTGCTTGGTTAAGATCTTCAGATCCGATGGGCTTAAAGGCTTGTACCAGGGCTTCAATGTGTCCGTCCAGGGCATCATCATTTACAGAGCTGCCTACTTTGGCATCTATGACACAGCTAAAGGTGAGGTGTAACCCAGAGGGTTTAGAAGGTGACACTGCTAGTGACTAGCCACTAAACATCTCGCCTTTCTTCCTTCAGGTATGCTTCCAGATCCTAAGAACACACACATCGTCGTCAGCTGGATGATTGCCCAGACGGTAACAGCAGTGGCCGGTTTCGTCTCCTACCCATTCGACACAGTCCGTCGTCGTATGATGATGCAGTCTGGAAGGAAAGGAGGTAAGGGCATTCTGTTATCCTAGTTGGGGACCTCCTTCTGATTTGATATTTGGGAGGCCGGGTCATATGGGTGTCTTCATGATCTGTGTCTGGACTGACCGCAGGTCTCCTCCCCTGAACTTCCAGCCTAAAGGCCAGGTCAGGACCCCCACCCCCCATGTCAGTCTGGGCATCTGAAAACTGCTTGTCAGTAAAGGGTTAATACTTTGTTGGATGCTGCCTTAGTTTTACCAGTTAAATTTGCAGATTAGTAACCTTGCTTTTTTTTCCTTGCAGCTGAAATCATGTACACGGGCACAATGGACTGCTGGAGGAAGATCGCACGTGACGAAGGATCAAAGGCTTTCTTCAAGGGTGCATGGTCCAATGTGCTGAGAGGAATGGGTGGCGCTTTTGTGCTAGTCTTGTACGATGAGCTGAAGAAATACATCTAATCGTGTCCTGACGTCTGTGACCTGGCATGCTGTAAAATGTAACATACCCTGAGCGTTCATGGACTTTCTATTTTTTTTTTTTTTGTCAAACACACACCTTTTATTTATAAATTGTAACTGGTTATCTTACTGGTTAATGTTTGGGAACCAATTTGATCTCACCAGCTTTCCATATTAACATAAATCATTCCCTTATGCCCATTACTGCCAGTGGAGCCTGCAGCAAACGATCTGTTGTGCGCCTATGGCAGTAGATGGGATGACCTGATGGGACTCAATGCTCCTTTATTTTTTATTTCAGTCATTCATGTTTTTAAGTAACTTAGGTTGGAGGAAATAAAAAATACGGAACAACTTGTTGTGTGTTTAATAGCTAGCTATTGTTGAGCAGAGATCCAAATACAGAGCCATTTTTTTTTGCCTAGGGTTAATAAAAATGGAAAATTCAAAGCTGTGTATTTCTGGACTTCCATTGTAATCTCTATGATCTGGGTTGGCCTTTAGGTATAACAATTTACATCAGCCAGTCTGCTCTTCAGTCAAAGTCTGGTTTGTGAATGTGCATTTTGGGATCTGTAAAATTGCCCAATCATAAAGTGAAAATCCTTATGCTGATTTCACACACCTGGCTTTTCCCCGGTTTGGCAGATGCGGTGCATGCCAGTACAGTGTATACAATGGCAGTGCAACAAGCGCCGGTCACATGCTGTCATGTGACTGGAGTATATGACCTGGAAGTTGTTGCGCTGACATTGTACTGTATCATACTGTACTTGTGTGCGCCGCATCCGCCAAACCGGCGAAAAGCCAATGTGTGAAACTAGCCTTATAGATCCTTAACACGAAGTCCCAGGAATTTCGAGCTCCATAGGGTTCCAATGGTAGAAATGTTAAATGACCCCTCTGGGACTTCTAGTGTTAAAGGGACTCATCAGCACAGGATGACTTAACACAAAGTACAGGTGCTCTGCATCATGGTGGCCCAATCATTTTAAATTTTACCTTCCCACCTGCTGGCTTTCCCTCAATCTCCCATCTTCTGTGACTGAAAGCTCTGACCTTATAAAAGAAGGAAGGAGAGAGAACCGGCAGGTGGGAAGGTGTGTGTATATAAATTATCCCCACCATGATGCATGAGTGCCTGAACTTGGTGTGATTAGATCCTGGGATGCAGCCATTGTGGACATCTTCATGAATACTTGGGTATTGGGGTCTGAATATAACCTTAAGGCTGTGTGCACACCTGGGGTCTGCTGGATATTTTTTTTTTTTTTGCAAATAACATTTTATACCAGCTGAAGCTGATATTTCCAAAATCTCAAGCATATGCATTTTGGTTTCTTTACTGATGAGCTCAGTTTGAAATCTGCATCATGTAAATTCTGTTTTTTTTGGGGGTTTTTTTTGGCAACAATTTCACCCATAGAAAAGTGTTCTCCAAGTAAAAAGAACTCTATTTTAGCGATACACAAGCATTTTGGCTGCAGAAATGTGAGCCTGACTTGTTGAACCTGTCACTGAGCTTTTATATACAGCATATTAGAATGCTATATATACAAGAGCCCAGGCCGCTGTGTAGAATGTAAAAATCACTTTATAATACTTAAACGGTTGCTGCAGTGGAGTTGGGTAATATGGGTGTCTTCTTTCTCCAGCGCCGGCACCTTCTCTTTCGGCTATCTTTGTTGTCATGAAGCCTATGTGCATGATGTGTCCTAAGTCATACACACTCGCCTGGCTAGCGCAGGCGCACTACAATACTTTGATCTGCCCTGCTCAGGACCTCAATGCTGGTGAGTGTGGATGACGTAGGATGAGTTATGCACCCCGGACTCAGAAGGATAACTAAAAGGCGCTGAGAACTAATACGCCCATATGACCCAACTCCACCGCAGCGACAGTTTAGGTGAGTATTATAAAGCTATTTTTTACGTTCTACGCAGCGGCCTGGGCTCTTATATACAGCATTCCAGAATACTGCATATAAGAGCCTAGTGGTGGTGGCTGCAGCTTACCTTTTTGACAGGTTCCCTTTTTAAAGGGTTGTTCCTCCATTGTCCTTTATACTATAGCCCCAGTCTTGGGAAAACTGCAGAGGGATTTACAGGTTGGGAATGCTCCAACTCAAAGTAGCTTGTTCTCACACTCACTGCTATTAATACACGGATTACAGAAACCGCAACTCTGGCAGCCATGAATGCTGTCACCAATATGTTCTAGATCACATGAACAAGCTGTCATCCAAAGTGTTGTGGACTAAATGTGCACGGATGCTGAATCATGTAAGGGTTATCATATATTTTCACAAGCTATTCAGAAAGGAGTCCGTGCACCCTTAGTTAACAGTTTATACCAGTAGCATGGTGCTCCCACAATCCCTGCATCATGAGCTCTGCCATGCTACCAGGGCAGCTGCTTTTGATGCCCTGCTATAATATAGTGCCGAGCTCTGCCTAGTAGATTGGCTACTGCAGAAGTGGTTGGTAACCTAGGCAACAAGCAGTAGCAATAGAATGAAGAATCACTATGTGCATGAAAAAATCCCTGTGTGCACTTACTATTTATCTAAAATGAGATGACCCTATTAATCACACTAATTAATCTGAATGTTGACCTCTATATTTTTTTGGGCTTCTGTAGAAGTGGTAAATACCGATCACATAACTATGACTTGTTTATGTATCCTCAATGCTGTAAGTTTATCTAGGGTGACTAGTGATGGAAACTGGAGCCGGTATGTGGCTTGTTAACAAGCTGCAAATATTAGGCTTGTAATAACTGTCCTGGATCTTCAGACAGGGATACATGTCAGTTGTGAATGCCAGGCATTCTTATGTAAGACCCTAATGGCAACTATGATCGGACCCCGCCAGCAGATGGATGTGTCCGTCAGCGCTCAAACCCCTCATCGGAAGACTACACTGCAATCCAAGAAAATACATGCAAAGTAATGTGTGGCCTGAAACTAGCCTGCGGGCTGCAATATTGGGATTTTTCATAAGCCCATTTTTTTTTAAACTTTTTTGAAAAAAAATGAACAAAGCCCAATGCCTGACATTTGGGCTGAGATTGTATGCAGGTTTTTTTCTTGTATGCAAAGTAAGGACCAGAGTTAATCTGTTCTAGGTCTGTCCTCCCATTTTTACCATTTGTGTCATTTTTGAGAAAATAAATGATAAAGCTGTATTTTTTTTTTCTTTTCAGACAAATTAATTTCACAGATTGGACCAAATTTGTCGTATTTGTGGATGTGTAAACAGGTTCATTTACTAAAATGTGAGCATTAGTGATGAGCAAGCACAACTATGCCTGGGTGCTCGGTACTCGTAAGAGCAATCGAACACTCGGATGCGTGTGACTCAAGCACACAAGTATAATGGAAGTCAATGGGGGACTCGGAACTGTTTTCCAAAAGATTTCCCCATTGACTACCATTATATGTAGATATTTGAATTGCAGCAAACCAAGCATCCACCTTCTTATTACGAGCACCCGAGCATGGTAGTGCCCGCTCATCACTAGTGAACATGTGAATCTCAGACTTGTGAATGAGACCTTAAGGCTATGTGCGCTTCAAATCACTGCAGAAACACTGCATAATGGATGCAGTGTTTCTGCAGAAAAAAAGCCGATTTCATGCGCTCTGGATGCAGTCTCTCCCATAGACAGAGCGGGGGCTGCATCCAAAGCGCACGGAATAAGTGACATGTTGCTTTTTAGAATGCAGCGATTTGGAACTCTCAAACGCAACGTGCGCATGGATTATACACAATCTTCATAGATTGTGCTGGGGACGCAGGTCGCATGCATTTACGCTGTGGTGCAATACGCAGCGTAAATGCATGAAATTCGGCAACGTGCGCACACAGCCTAAGGCTGTGTGCCCTTGATCAGTGTTTGCAGCGTTTTAGACGCTCCGTGTTTTCGCTGCATCAAAAACACTGCGTTATACAGTACAAGCATAGTAGATGGGATTTCTAGAAATCCCATGCCCACTGTGCTTGTTTTCTCTGCATCAAACACTGACCTGCGGTGCATCTTTTAAGCCGCAGCATGTCAATTCTTTGCTGCGGATTCCCATGCGTCCTCCGTAGAGAGAACACAATGGGGAGACCGCAGTGCACCGAACCCTGATCATTGACTTGCAGCCCCGCAGGTCAGGACCTGCTGTGTCCAGGATACAATGAGTCGTGGGCACATACCCTAAGGTTGTGTTTACACGTTATGTTTTTATCTAGTTTTTTATGCATTTTTAAGTGCAGATTTATCATTAAACCTGAAGAGAATCCTGATGCCAGCCTCATCAATGAGAATGATGCAGTCTCATACACACGAGTGTTTTCTCCTTGCAGATTTGGTGCAGAAATAAATCTACAGCACGTCGATTCTTTCAGCATTTTTGCTGCACATTTTACCCATTCTAATGAACAGGAAACATCTGCTCCAAAAACACACATTTTTGCTGCCAAGACATACATGAATGGTGCAGATGTGCATCAATTACTAAATGTGTGCACATAACCTTGGATGACCTCTTAGGCTACTTTCACACGCGTTATTTACCATTTGGCTTAATCTGCCCTTTTGGAAAACAGCAGAATCCATTAACGGATTTCGCTGTTTCCCATAGACTTGTATGGATGACGGATTGTGCCAAAAGTACCTGTGTTGCTTCCACTGGCCGACGCTGCGTTGCTTCCTCCGGGCGGAAGCAACGCAGCATGTGACGTTTTTTGAGCGGCGGAATCCTTTATTTTTCACTGCGCATGCTCATTTTTTTTTTTTTTTTTTTTTTAATCACAGAAACTTTATTTTGTCTCTTGGCGGCCGAACGTTCAGCTGAGCGCCCGGCAGCCGGCTTTTGAGAGCGATCAGCTGAGCGGCCGGCTATTGAGAGCAATCAGCTGAGCGCCCGGCTATTGAGAGCGATCAGCTGAGCGGCCGGCTATTGAGAGCGATCAGCTGAGCGCCCGGCGGCCGGCTTTTGAGAGCGATTAGCTGAGCGGCCGGCTATTGAGAGCGATCAGCTGAACGGCCGGCTATTGAGAGCGATCAGCTGGGCGGCCGGCTTTTGAGAGCGATCAGCTGAGCGGCCGGCTATTGAGAGCGATCAGCTGAACGGCCGGCTATTGAGAGCGATCAGCTGAGCGGCCGGCTATTGAGAGCGATCAGCTGAGCGCCTGGCGGCCGGCTTTTGAGAGCGATCAGCTGATTGCCCGGCAGCCGGGTATTGAGAGCGCTCAGCTGATCGTTTACAATAGTCTGCTGCCGGTAAAAAAAGGACAAAAAAAAAAACCGCAATGCAACTGATGAAGTTCAACGCAAGTGTGAAACTAGCCTTACCGAGTGGCTCCCCTATTTGCCTGGCTGGGTCTACAAGGGGACCTGCAGGTGTCCCAGATTTGTAGTAAAACTGTGTTAGCTAAGAGGCCATGCAAAAAAGTTATAGGTTGATCACTGATAACTGCTAATTGTTTAGCAAATTGCATTGCTGTGAGCTCAGGTCTGATGGCCACACAACAGTTCCTCTGCCTAATATTTTAAAGCTTTTGATGGGTTAATACCTTTTTACATATTTCGGGGTCGAGTAGTGACAACACAAGGTACTAATACTTCTAGAATAGACTATATGGAGAATACTCATAGACACGAGTGTATATCATCCCTGAAGTGGATGAGATGAGCTTCCATCTTTCTTACGTGACTATTGCCCAAATGTAAAGAAGCCTAGTTTATATCGGGAGGTCACATAATGCCTGAGGCTAATAGAATTGTAAAATACGCATCTCCCTTAGTAAATGGTATATGTAAGTGATAAGTGAGCGTTAATAAGGATATGCTAATAAACTGGGTTTAGCGAAGACACTCTACAGATTGAGGACACCAGGTCAATGCTCGGAAAGTGGAACTTGCTGAGGCCTGGGCTTCTGTCACTTCCAGGCCTGCACCTTGCAGACTGCACAGAGTAGGATATGACCTCTGTGAAGCACACAGGCTCCATTCAGGGCGAGGCTCCTTCTTATTGGCTATGAAGGTAGCAGCCCAGGAAGTAAGACGTCGCCCGTTAACTCTTCAGTGCCAGGCAATCCTTCAGGAAATCTCTGCAGCGTTCGCCACATGACCCAGTGCTGCAGTCAGATCAGCTGCACATACCGTCAGCTCCTTTTTCCACGTGGAGTAGATTTTATGTACAGAGAGATAACGCCTCAAAGATGTGGATCACACAAGAAAATGTAAAATAAGCTTGTTAGGTAGCAGAATGTAATTACTGTAAGGTCTCCGATAAGTAAAGAGCTGTCTTTCTACATAGGTATTATCAGCGGAATTCTGAATTATAGACTCATGGTCCCACTAGATGCACAGGCTACAGGGTCAGGCGGAAGTTTAATGGAGCCTACAGTGTATGTAGGAAAATAATAGTTTGATTGTTTAGTGCACAAAGTAGACAGTGATAAGAATAGTTATAAATCGAATATATAAAGCTCAGTGTATGTGTGTGTGTCCGCTAAAGGAATCTGCACCATCGCATTTACAATCACAACATTTTGCACAGACGCCTCATGTGACTCAGGGAGTGTCATAGACTATAATATGAGGGGAAAAGTTAACCGCGTGCTTTACAGTTATTCGCCAAAAAAACTTGCTTACATTAAAGTCCATGAAGCTGGGAATGGATCTGTTATTGTAGACTCCTATTATGGATAGAGAGAGAGACACACAGAAAGACCCACACACAGAAAGAAACACACAGAAAGACCCTCACACACAGAGACAAACACAGAGATAGAGACACATAAAGAGACACACAGAAACAGACACATACAGAGACACACAGAAAGAGACACACAGAAAGAGACAAACAGAAAGACCCACACACAGAAAGAGACACACACACAGAAAGACCCTCACACACAGAAAGAGACACAGATAGAGACACATAAAGAGACACAGAGAAACAGACATACAGATACAGAGACAAACACACAGAAAGAGACACAGAGAAACAGACACATAAAGAGACCCACACACACAAAGAGACAGACAGAAAGACACATACACAGAAGGAGACACACACACAGAAACTGTTTGGATATTTGAGGTAATATATTGGCTATTTTGACAGCTACACTAGATATTTATGAGGTGGCCTATAGCAACCAATCACAGGTCTAGTTCTATTTTGTTCCAGGTCAAGGAGCTCTGATTGGTTGTTGTAGGCAATGAAGGACATTCTTAGTATAGGGCATCTTAAGTGTGCGTTCATATGATTTCGGTGGTGACGCTTAGCCAATGCAGTTATAGAGGCTGATGTAAGTCACATAACCTTACCTATATACTAATAGTGTTGGGTTTTATATACTGTCAATTACTGACAATAATGCCCCATACGAAAAGAAAATTGATTGAACGATTGTTGTCAGACAGTAAGAGAAAAGCTGTACGGCTCACTGGTGCTGTTCAATATATGATATGAAATGCCTCTATTACTTTACTGTTTTTTAAGGCCCTGTGCGCACTAGAAAATTGAATTTTCTTAAGAAAATTCCGGACCCTCTGAAAGATTACCGCACCAAACCACATGAGGTTTTACCGTGATTTGCCGCGGTTTTGCCGTGGTTTTTCCACGGGTTGTTTTTGACCATTGTCGATGGAAAAAAACGCAGGTACCTGCGGAAAAGAAGTGACATGCAATTCTTTGTGCTGCAGAAAACATGCAGCAAAACCTGTTGGTGAAAAAAACCGTAGTGTGCGCACACCATTTTTTTTTTACCATAGGTTTTGCTGGGGAATGTCTGCAGAAAGGTTCTGAACATGTTCTGCAGCAAAACCGCGGTAAAAACTGCAGCGTGCGCACAGGGCCTTAGTTTTAATAACATTTCTGTCTGTTTAGTTTGTGACTTTTATGTGCAAAATAATGTTTTAACACATTTTATTTTGTTGTAGTTAAGAATAGTTAGTTACTATCCCAGGCAACGCCGGGTAATACAGCTAGTTATTATATACTCTCCGCATACATCCTGCACTTATATTTATAAATGAGCCCTATATGGAATAGAGATCATCAGCGAGTCCTTTCCTGTATGTAAAATACAGTATCGCTGGTACGATTTCTCATGAATGTCACAATCTCAGGGTGTGTGCCTAGTGTCTTAAGAAGGTAGCTGTAAGGCTTGACACGTCCACGTCACACATGGTCATGTGCCAAAGTGCAGCCCTATTCATGCCCACTTTATTCTGCAACATTCATAAGAATCGCCGACACAGCAAATAATGACGTGTAAATGCAGAAGTAAAAAATCACTCGGGAGTGTCTTCTCCTGACATGCAAGGTCACACTAATAGTCAGAGGGCTAATGTCTACAATAAGTCCACTTTGTAGTGTCCGTGTCCTTATTGCTGCTGCTTTCTTGCTATATCTGGATTGAATAGACCTGTTCTACAAGCCGCCTCCGGCCGGGGGCAGGTTTGAACCAGATAGCAGTATACAGGAGCTACTGCCCTTCATGAGAGGTTTGAGGACATCTTGTTTGGAAGACACGTCCCAGAATACTACATGTAAATGAGCTTCTGGGGCAGGTTTAGGGTTTTTTTTTCTGCTTGACAAGTTTAGACTTTGAAAAGTACATTTCGACGTGTTTCCAAATTCCTAGAGCAGTGCAGAATCTTAATAATCCCTGTAGTTGTACATGACGTGTATTACACAATGTCACAAACCGAAAGTGCGTTCTGCTGGAGCATACTTCCACAACGTTGTGTATTCCTGTTCCCATGGTGGAGGCGGCCATTTGTGAAATGGAAATAAGAATTAAGTTTATCGATGTGCCTGATTCTCAAAAGGTTCATAGTCTGCTTCTCAGTAATATTGTTTCAACCCACAAAACCTTATCAGTAAGTCATAAACGTTCATGGTGGACCACCCACTTGCAACATTACCAAAGTGAACATTCCTTTCCTACCTTGAATAACCTCTTCCTAAAACATGGTGGGTTGAAACAATCTGTTGTGCACCAAGTGTCACCACACGATACTCCCAACTATGGGGTGGCATGGTGGCTCAGTGGTTAGCATTGTTGCTTTGCAGCACTGGGGTCCTGAGATTAGATCCCAACGAGGACTACGGGTGTCGCAGCAGTGACGTTATGGGTTCATTCTGAAACCCTGTGTCTGCGACTAACCTGAGTGTTGTCGCGCGGCTCACTTCTGTCACTCTGGTGATTTGCTGTCATAGCTGGAGTCCTCCACCGGTGACCACAAATCAGGTCGTGACTGAAGTAAGCCGCAGGTAGAGGACTCACCGCGGGCACACACAGCGGGCAGTCATGCTCTATGGCTACTAGATATGATTGTCAGCTGTAGCAGTGCTGGAAGCGCTGTGGGACCCCGTGTGGATTACTCTGGACCTGCAGGGGTGTTATTGGGTTTAATAAAGTGGTGAAAGAGATGCTTTTTGTCTTTTATTTCAAATAAAGTATTTTTGGGGTGTTTGTGTCTATTTATTATCACTTACAGATTAATGATAGGGGGTTTCTCATAGACGCCTGCCATCAGTAATCTAGGACTAAGTGGCAGCTGTCGGCTGCTATTAACTCCTTATTACCTCGATTGCCACCATACCAGGGCAACGGGAAGAGTCGGGTCCAGTGCCAAAATTGGCACATCTAATGAATGCGCCACTTCTGGGGCGGCTGCGGACTGCTATTGTTATCCTGGAAAGGGCTTCATAACCATGGCCCTTACCACCCTAATAATATCAGACACCAGTTGTCTGCTGCACCTTGGCTGGCTTTAGAAAAATGGGGGGGACCCCACGTCTTTTTTTTATTTTTTTTAAATCAAATATTTAAAAAAATATATACAGTATGTGGGATACTCTAAATATTTCATAACCAGTCAAGGTAAAGCAGACAGCTGAGGGCTGTAGTTGTTGTTCCTGTGCTGGATATGAAAAACGCGGGGGACCCCACGTCATTTTTTTTACCTAAAAATAATTAAAAAAACAGCTGGACAAGCCGGCTATCCCTCCAGCTATCGAGCTATTCTGTACTATTCTATTTCTTTCTATCTATTCTATATGTTCTTTCTATCTATTCTATATGTTCTTCCTATCTGTTCTTTCTATTTTTCTACCTATTAATTATCCTATCTTTTTTGTTTCTCCTTTAAAAAACACATTAACAAAAACACGGCAAAAAAACGCATGAAAATGCAGCAAAACGCATGCGTTTTTCCGACCAGAGGTGTGTTTTTCTGCAAGAGGTGCATTTTTTGCTGGAGATACAAAACTGCAGTGTTGCAGTGTGCGCACATAGCCTTAAAGTCACAAATTGTGTAAAATGTTTACGGTATACACCAAGATCACCAAAGCAATTTTTTTAGACAAATTTATTAACTTTTACACTATAAAATGCTTAAAGTTTTAGTGAAAATCTATATCAGCTCATAGGAGGGGAAGATTTAATTTTCAAACTTTAGGACTGTCCAAAAAGTGCATGCGCCTTTTAAAAAAATTGGCACAATTTTGGCACAATCCAACAATCTTTTTTTGTTTTTAGAACAGCATATAAAATACCGGACTTAATAAATCTGCCCCAATGTCGGAGTGAAAATAGAGCCCCTAAAGAAAGTCTGTTTTACAATTTGTTTGTGGGATTTTCATGTGAAAACTCAGGCTGACAGGTATGTGGTTACCTATGAACGTGACTCCGGCTTCCAAGGACGCAGCTTTATTGACACATCGGCAGTCGTGACTCTGGGAGTTAACTCAGAAGTGCTGCAACCTTTGAGCGCGGAGCTACTACTCACCACGTAAGGAATTTCTCATTATCACAAATATTTATTAAGCGTCATTTTAATTACCAAATCTAACTCAGAAAATACTTCAAAAATCAAAACCATAATGTGATCAGTTTTGATATGAAATGCAAAAAAGAGGAACCTGTGCTCAAAAAAAAAACAACCCCATATGATTTTAGAAAGGGCTACAATTTTCTAAGCCAAGGGCATCCTTCCAGTCTAAATGACACAGCGGGTATTGCTCTTAAAAAAAGCCATGGAGATAAAAAAAAGGAACTGCTTAAATGAATCACAAACTGACCATCTAGTTTATTCCTATGGAGTGCAAGTGCAAAAAGAAAATATAATTTAAGTCTATGGGTTACATGAAAGATCAAAAGGGAGATAAATGCAACAAAGGAAGACATTTAAACAACAATACGGGTCACATCACGTCCTGGATCCCGCTCAGCATTCTGTCACAGTCTTCCATCTGAGTAACCAAAAAATGCCCCTTTTCTGGTATCAAGACAAAAGTTCCCATTGTGCTGATAAGCAGGGAACTGGACCCTGTGTGAACTCAGCCGGAGGCCTCAGTTCCACTTGCGTTTTGTAGGGGCAAGTGCAATCCGATAAAACATTGGACTGCACTCGCACTAGTGCAAAACTATGGGACAGTGTCCATCTGCAATTGACTTCTCATGCCATGTCGGCATGAGAAATGATTCGCAGCATGCTGCATTTGGCAGCGAGTCTGAGCTCACACTCCCCCATACAAGTCTATGGCTGCATGTGAAATATCACACAGCACTCGCATGTCATCCGACCACAGTGCGATATACGCAGAGACAGGCCACAGAGAAGAGAGAGAAAGTGCTCCCTCCCTCTCTCCTCTGCAGCTGTAATCCAATTGCAAGATCGGATCACAGTTGCATGACCCTCGGCTCACACTCGCTTCAGAGGGTCACTAGCATATGGCTTCTGATGCTCTCGCACCGGAAAATATGCGAAAGTGGAACCAAGGCCTGAGTCTTAAGGGGGCTTTACACGCTGCGATATCGTTAATGAATTATCGTCGGGGTCACGGTGTTTGGGACGCACATCCGGCGTCATTAATGATATCTCAGTGTGTGACAAGTACGAGCGACCTTAAACGATCGCAAAAGAGGTCAAAATCGTTTGCCGCGGAGAGGTCGTCCTGAAACTAAAAATCGTTCTCTGCTTATTAGCGATGTTGTTCCTCATTCCTTTCGGCAGCACACATCGCTGTGTGTGACACCGCAGGAGCGACAAACATCTCCTTACCTGCCTCCACCGGCAATGCGGAAGGAAGGAGGTGGGCGGGATGTTACGTCCCGCTCATCTCCGCCCCTCCGCTTCTATTGGACGCCTGCCGTGTGACGTCGCTATGACGCCGCACGAACCGCCCCCTTAGAAAGGAGGCTAATCGCCGGCCAGAGCGACGTCGCAGGGCAGGTAAGTGCGTGTGATGGGGGTAAGCGAGGTTGTGCGGCACGGGCAGCAATTTGCCCATGTCGCACAACTGACGGGGGCGGGTACGATCACTTGCGATCTCACTAGCGAGATCGCAGCGTGTAAAGTACCCTTTAGGCCAGAGCCAAACTTGCGAGTGACTTGTGCGAGTCTCGCATTGGCTCACCCGACACAGCCGCATGCTCTCCGGACAGAAGCAGGTCAGCTGCATGTGTTAGAGCAGCAGGCCGTGCTAGGTGATGTGATGCGACACTTGCGCGAGTCACTTTCAAGTGTGACTCAGGCGTTAAGTGGAACCTGTCACCAGATTTCGCTTCTATAAGCTGTGGCCACCATCAGTAAGCTCTTATATACAGCATTCTAGAATACTCTATATAAGAGCCCAGACCGCTCTGTATAACATCAAGAGGAGGTGCCAGACCCGAGAGCAGCAACACCCATCGGATTGGACCGCCCCCCCCTAGGTGATTATAATAAATGTCTTTTTTATGTTATACAGAGTGGTCTGGGCACTTATATACATTGGTCTAGAATGCTGTGTATAAGAGCCCACTGGTGGTGGCCGCAGGTTATCGTTGACAAATCTGGTGACAGGTTCCCTTTAAAGTACAGAATTCACTTTTATGGGCTGTGAAGTTTCCAATAAAAGATGCTAAAGTAGTAAACGAGAAGAAAATTGCAGTGGAGAGTAATACAAATGCCAAAAATATTATAACAGTAAAAAAACTTCTACTGTTGGTTCCATAACTGATAAGAGTGACTTTGAGACGGCAAAGCTATAAAAGAGAATCTGTCACCAGGTTTACGACGCCCCATCTGAGAGCTGCGCTGTAAGGACAGAGACCCTCCCTGACTCTGTGGCTATGTTCACATCAAGTGCTGTCAGTGGGAAAATACTGACAACACTCGGACCAAGGTTGCTCAATTCGGCTGTTCAGATTACTGTTTTTTCACACAGACCAACTGTCCATGTGAAAATAATTTCAGATGAGATTCATTTCTGTATGCAAGGTGTCGATTCGTATTGAATTGATGATGCCCTACAATTTTTTAATTCACTTTTTTTCTCTTCTCTATCTCGTTCCGTTTTCGAGATAAAAATGCTAACTCCGTTGTTTTCCACCAGATGGCGCTATAGGTGGTTTCATTGCGTAGCGCATGGCTACTTTACTATACCTAGACACCACTTGCATGCCTATAGCTGCCGCCGTTCTCAAGTTAATGGCAGTGGACAGGATATAGGTGGACACACTATAAGAGCTCACTGGTGGTGGCCGCAGATTATAAGGGAAAAACCTGGTGACAGGTTCTCTTTAAATAACAATAAATTAGTCTGAGTCTAAGTTAGGAAACAACCTTACTAGTGATATTCGAGAAGCCACACTTAATTTATTATGTAACCAGATGTAGCGGCTGCATTTCTACATTTCTCAATGTGATTGTATATATTTCTTCACTTTCAAGGTCATTCCCAGGCTCCCACAATTCATCATAAACTACAAGTCTTTGGAAGTGAAAGTAAGAATTTACAATAGTTATCACGCCCCACTATAGACTATAAAGGATATCTTGTGATTCATGGTGACAGGGGTTTCTGGGATTTGTAGTCCCACCGGTGCCTAAGAACCACAAGGTTCTTGAATGAGTCTTACAGCACCACCTGAAGGTTGGGACTGTACAAGAAGGTCATGCACAACCAGCTGTCCGGGCTGCAGCAAGCTGTTCCAGGCTGTCGCAACCTGTACTTTAACCCTTGGAAGGCCACAGAGTTCTCACCGGGTGTTAACATTCCTTCTCAGAATTTGCTTTAGAAGTGTGAACTCATAGCAGCAGTCAGAGAAGATGGCCACGCTCTACACAATGCTCCTCAAGCGTTTGGCAGATCATGAAACAAACGTTGTAATCATTCACTATATTGTCACAAAAGGCAAATATTATACATGTTCTGAGAGGCATTGACCAGTGTGATGGCCTATATCACATTTATACCACACATTATTCACACGCCAATATTTACGTTGCACAAAATACACAATTGTTAAGCTGTTTGAATTTACCAGGTTTTTTTTCTGAGCGGTAATTGAAAGCAGCCATGCATGTTACACTAATTGGTAACAATAAAAGCCTTGCATTGACGATTATTGTTACGTGTAGGTTACTACAACACTCATTTCTTTTGAGAAATACTTTAAGACATAAGCCAAGAGTTTTCTCACAGGTCATAAAACTCTAAAGTCACCTATAGTATAAGGGTGCTCCTCTGTAAGAATGACTGAAGACTGCTGATGATCACTTGTTGGTTCCAAATACCCATGGTGGCACAATATTCTTGGTGGTTGCAGGTCATACTTGGTACAAACACCTAAAAGCTGAAGAAAATACATTTTCACTCTCTTTTAAGCAGTCCTCTACCAGAACTGGAGGACAGTGCTACACTCCACAAGTTCACCTAAAGTGGCAGCAGGCCATCCATCTTAAAGTAATGCAGTGGATTCTTAGGGATGATATCTTATGCCACAGTCTGCCCAACCTGGGTGTTTCTTGTGAGGTCGTAACAACTACTTTGTATAAAAAAAAAATTGTAGTATGTATTTCTAGTATGTGATATGTTTGTCTAGTATGTCTGTGGGTCCTTCAGACCAATATGTCACGATCTTTCATGAAAATTACTACCAAGTATCCTCAGCTATGAGCATAAAAACTTATATGCCAAATGCAAACTTGTCCAAATGCAAAACCCAAGTATCATCCCATATCACAAGTCTGAATTCACTCAGATCCCACGTCATCCCAGCTACAGCAGCTCTCAGAGATTAGTTCTCACACAACAGTCCCCCACAGCTGACTCCCTCCAGGGTTGGAATCCCACACAGCCCACACAATCTATAAGACTTCCTCCAGTCAGCTCACTGTTTGCACTTCTCGGACAGTTCTCTCCGGCCTTGCTATACTCTACTACTGCAGAACTTCTGAATCTCTACCGTCACCTGCTCCAGCCTCCAGTCTACTAGCTCAGCATGAATGGACCAGCTCAAACAACAGATTTATGTAGAAGGAATTCTTTGAGGGCTCTCTCATGCGCCGTAGATTCTCTCATGCGAGAGAATCGGTATGATTATGCCAGAGTTTGAACCGAGTACCACCTTAGTGTGATCGGATTCTATCACACGAGAGAATCAGAGGAATGGTGTGAGGAAGATGGTGAACTTAATTTCTCCATCTTCTCCCTTGTCTGTGTTGGCGTATATCTGACTGCTCTTGGATGACATCCGATTGGAGTCCGATATATCACATGCACCCATAGACTTGTCCGGGGGCGCATGATCAAAATATCGGAGCCACTCGGAGGGTGCTGCGATTGTTTTTTCATGCTGAATTGGCATAAGATAGAAATCACAGACCTTCAGTGCCCCATAGTATAACACTGGTCCGAGTGCTATCTGATAACACTTGGGTATGTTATACACTTATGTGAGCGACCCCAAAATGAAATATGTTCCAATAATGCTAATGTACTGTAGTTTGTAAAACTCAGACACAAACAAATAAGAAATATTTATTCTTCTTTTTTACAGGGACGTCAAGCTGAGTGGCTTCATTCACTTTTGTAGTATGATGGCTTTGTAGCGACACCCACGTCTGATGGGTAAACTTGCACTTAGAGAGCATGCGCACTACTAAACAAGCCAATGGGCCCAAAGCAAGAACGCTACTTATAACAGGAGTGCTGTGTATTCACCAGACTACACCGGCCCCACTTTTCCTCATAAGATTGTCACTTTTTGCCTCAGACTTAGCCATCTCGGGTGTTTCTAGGATGCTGAGTGCTGACTAGGCCCAAATGGCTGCACTAGTCCTGTCAACAGATCTTTCTACCATGTTTGCACTCACCTAAGGCTTAAAACACACACACTTTAAAGGAGGTACCTCAGTCCCATCTATAGACACTGCGGCTCAACAACATTTGAGGTCAAGTTTGACAAGCTTCAAAAGGAACCTGAAGACCTTGCCCTTCCGACAAGCCTACAACCTGAGGTAACCCTCAGTCCGCTATAGTGCCACACGATCATCTCCACCCTCAACTACTGTATCCTCACCCATCCCTTGTAGACTGTGAGCCCTCACGGGTAGGGTCCTCTCTCCTCCTGTCTGTGACTTGTATTGTTCGTGATTATTATTTTTGTTTTCATTATGTGTACCCCTTGTCACATGTAAAGCGCCAAGGAATAAATGGTACTATAATAATAATAAATAATAATAATAATGATTTGACAGCTCACTGGATGGTGCCCAACCGGTAGGGCATAAAAACCTAATACAGAGCAATAGTGTATCAGTAAACAGTCCTTTCATTATAACACTAACATAACTGCATTCTGCAAGGAGGAATGTGAGTCAGGTCACTTCATCTTGGACAGCAAATTGACCAATAGAGTTTCATTGATCCATACACACCCATCAGTTTTAAAAACAGGTCTGTGTCTCCTATCTCTGGGAATGAACAACTGGAAAGACAAGAAGTGCAAATAGGGTCTTACCCGGAAGGAGATTTTTTTTTGTCCTGATGAAGGAGATTGATTCTCAGAAACGCGTTGACAAATTAAAAATCATCAATTCAGCGCAGTATTTTTCTTTTCATGCTCCATCTTAGGCTAGGTTCACACTTACATTAAATTGTATCAGTCACAATCCGCTGCTCTGGTAAACAACGGAATCCGTTCAGCGGATTCCGTTGTTCCCATAGACTTGTATGAGCGGCGGATTGTGACTGAGGATGCTGCGTTGCATCCTCCGCCCGACTGATCAGTCGTGGAACGACTGACCGCTGGGCGGGAGGAACGCAGCATGTAACGTTTTTTGAGCAGTGCAATCCGTCGGATTTCGCTGCGCATGCTCTCTAGCTCCCTGCACACGTCACCAACTTTGCTTGGTTACCAGATATTTACCCTGGTTACGGTGCAAGGAGCCAGCGTTAAGCGGTGTACGCCAAGGTAAATATCGGGTAACCAAGGTAAACATCGTGTGCTTTGCTTTACCCGATACTTAGTCTGGTTACGTGTGCAGGGAGCTGACACTTCCCCACTCGGCCCCGCCCCCTTCCGCACTCCGCACATGTACACACACACTCACAACACTCACTCACACACTCACCTGTCCCCAGCCATGCAGACCGCAGCACTGCCACTGACATCCTCAGCGCCTGGCTCTGCCCCCCGCTCGGCTCCGCCCCCTCCCACACTCCGCATGTGTACACTCACACACACACACACACACACTCACACACACACTCACTCACAACACTCACTCACACTCTCACCTGTCCCCAGCCATGCAGACCGCAGCAATGCCACTGACATCCTCAGCGCCTGGCTCCAACGCATGTGACTGATACAAAACAACGGAAGTGTGAACTTAGCCTAAGATCATCACGTGTCTCCGGTCGGTGAGACTCCGAGGATGTCGTAATCGCAACCATTTTGTGGATCAGACTCGGCCATTAAAGTCTATGGGGTTCAGATGAAACTAGGAAGACAGACTTTGTACTTCAGCGTTCCATCCATTACTCACTGACCCTTTGTAAAGAGTCACAGACTACCTGCTTCAGTGAAAAAACCAGATGAGAATAAAATGGATGCAATACAGAGGCGATACGGATGACGTGTGAGAGAAAAATGATCTGCTTTACACTGAAATAACCATAGATACGGATGTGAACGTATCCCTAAACCAATACTGTGGTCCCCCATGGATATAACCCTGGATGTCCATGTGTGCTGCTCACCATGCTCTGTATAATCCAATCCCGGAGAGATTATGCGCTATTTTGTGGATGCCAGATGATTAATGGAGCTTTAATACAGCACTGGCTTCAAGAGGGAAGTAGTTTACGGAAATGCCATGTGTAAAAGGGGGCAAATAGGAACACTGATTCCACACATATCCATCTATCAAACTCCAAAAATTATTTTTTATTCCACTTTCTGCAAATTATAAATTAGGTTAAACAATATAGAATGACTGACATGAACCTTCTTCTCTTCTGCACTTATTTATACACATCATTATGATAGATGCACATTGTATAGCAGCAATCAGATAGAGGTTTCACTTTATTCAAATTTCCATCTAAAATCAAAAGAGAAATGGCCCGATCCATTCAGACTGGCGCAATGCACATCACTCATAATGAAGGTGGTCCTGGAGTACAATGCACCTAATTAAGGGACGTGCACCTCTTACAGGGAATCTGTCACCAGATTTTGCTACCTATTATGAGAGCAGCATAATGTAGGGACAGAGATCTTGATTCCAGCCATGTGTCACTTACTGGACTGCTTAGTGTAGTTTTGAAAAAATCACAATTTAATCAGCAGTAGATTATCATTAGAGGACTACTTGGCCTGCTACAGGTAGTCCAGCATATTCATGAGCTCTGTATAACTGCTAGATCTGCAGCAGAGAAAACATTGAATTTATCAAAATGACAGCAAACAGCTCAGTAAGTGACACATCGCTGGAATCAGGGTCTCTGCCTCTACGTTATGCTACTTTCAGATGGGCGAGCAAAAACCTGGTGTCGGGTTCCCTTTAATGAATATTGCAGATGGTAAAACTGTTGTGTGCCACTTCCAGAAATGCTCATATAGCCATGGTCTGGCATACACTTTTTTTGCCAGAAGGTCGAGTGTTATTACTGTCACTTTATTAGCGTAAATAATGATGAATTTTCTAGGCAAGCTCCGTTGTGCCCCGTCTCAACTCCCCTCACTTTGAAAGAAGAAAAGTTTTTGAGGAAAAATAATAATAAAAAAAAACACGATGGTTTATAAAGTGGCACAAAAACTAATAGAGAGTTAGGTGCAAATACTAAAATCTATAAAAAAAAAAAAAGAAAAAAAAAAGGGAGCACATTACTCCAGAAAAGTGGAAAAATAAGGCCGGAGTCACACTTGCGAGGGACTAGTGCGAGTTTCGCATTGCATCACCCGGCACGGCCACACGCTCTCCGGACACGAGCGTGCAGCTGCATAGAGATACATCCAGCCGACCTGCTCATGTCAGTAGCATGTGTGGCCGTGCCGGGTGATGCAATGCGAGACTCGTGAGAGTGCCTCACAAGTGTGACTCCGGCCTAACAGTGATGAATCAGGACCTTTGTGTGCGTCAGTGACTACTTCCATACCGTGACATGGGATGCTGCATACGTCCATTTTTTCTCATTAATTTTGTCTGATAAATCAGTTGTACGTAGAGGTAAGGCCTCGCTCACATGAGTGTATAAATTGGATGAGTACAATGAGTTAAAAAAAAATCCCATTGCACGCGGACCGATGTTATTCCATGAGGCACAGCAGATTTGAGATTTTTTTGTCATTTCCGATTCGGTAGGAGAAAACAATCGCTGCATGCTGGGAGTGTCTCTGCAAATGGGATCATGTGCACCCATACAAGTCTATGGGTGCGGGTGAAACATCAGACTGCACTCGAATGACATACGAGTGCAGTCCGATATACACACAGGCTGACAATGGAGGAGATGGAGAAATTAATCTCTCCTTCTCCTCACCTTTGATCCGATTCTGGCATGCAAGAAAATCACATCACAGTTGAATGACTCTCGGATCACGCTCTAACATATGACATCCGATGCTATATGCTCATGTGACCCGGCCTTACTCCAGTGCTATGGAGTCAACAGAAGCAGGTATCAAAGCAACAAAGCAGGGATCAAATGACAGGCTTCCTTCCTCCTCCCAAATTTACCATTGCTGTCTTATCATTCTTTTACTGGGTGTGCTGGATTTGCCAAATTGGAGAGCTGCTGCAAACACTAGTTCTCTGTATGGCTGAATGTACATGTAGTCCATGTAATGCTTCCCATACAGCCATCGACTGTCAGGCATACATCTGTGCTGATATAATAGCTCTATACACAGATTTAGGCCTCTTTCACACGTACGTTCCTCCGGTACGTGTTTGGCAGTTTTCTCACGTACCGGAGACACGTACACACGTGGACCTATGTATTCCTAATGTTTTGGACATACGTAAGTATTTTTGCACGGAACGTGTGTCCGTTCCGTACTTACGTGTGTCTGTGTGTTTCTCACGCCGACATGTCCGTTTTTCTCCAGCATCACGGGTGTCACACGGAACGCAAACGTGTCACACGTAATGCAAACGGACCACACAGATGTGTTCCGTGTGACACGCACCGGAGAAAAGCCATGTGTCTGTGAGAAAAAAAAAACCTTTACTCACCTTCTCCAGCCCTCCTGTCTCTGCTGCTGCTGTCACTTGCTGCCGATCGCCGCTCATTATGCTCATTGAATATTCACTTCACTGCGGCCGGAAGCAGCAGCAGCGGGGAGTCGGCAGGACCGGAGACTGAAGATCAGCACCACGGACAGCAACACCAGGGACACGTGAGTAGAAAGTTCCCGTTCTCCGTGTGTTATCACGGATAACACACGGAGAACACACGTAGGCAATAAACACTGCTCACCAAGGGCAAAATGCACCTCTGACGCGTCCGTGAAAAACGTGCGTGTTTTTCAGGGGCGTGTGAAAGAGGCCGTAAGCAGTGCATGCCATTTCACGCTGGTGCAATAGAGGATTTTCCACCAAGGAAGTAGTAAACTTCAAGAGATTCTTTTTTTTGCTGACTAGTCCTTCTCAGAGCAAATAAGAAACAGGAAACAGAGGTAAACCCAGACTTCTATGTAAGCCTTTTGTATTGAATTCTGCAGATAGTTAATTGAAATGCAGATTGAAAGCAACAATGGCCTGCAAGTAAATGTTGTCATGCCTTCACCATAAACGACTTAAGGAGTAATTTAAAGGTTGTTTAAAGTGTAGAAATGAAACAATAAAGGAAACCTGTAATGTCCCCAAAACTTACTCAGCTGCACATATTGGGTTAATCTGCATGTAATAGCATTCCAAAGCTGCCACACTGACAGCCCAGCTACCAGGAGGAAATGAAGTTTATTCCTCCCTTCAGCCGCCGGCTTTGGCTGGGGTCACATGAGCATATTAGAAATCAGTCAGATTTTCATGCAGAAAATTGGTACATTTTTTTCACACTTGTCATCCATGTGCAATTGTTTTTTTGCTCACAGCTTTTTATCATTTACAGGACCATTACAGTTTTCTATATTACAGATCTATCATGTATCTGTAAGAATCGGATGCTATACTGTGGCTCCGTATGGCATCTGATTTTTTTCAAGCACTCAGCCGATTCCAGAGTGAAATCGCAGCATGCTGTCATTTTTTTTACAGACAGAATCTGTCACCAAAAAAAAATTGCCATCAGCACGTCTCATTCAATAACATTGGTCTGTGTGCTTTTGGATAAAAGAAAATCAGATAGCAATCGCCCGCTTTATACAGAGGAGTGAGGGAGCACATACAATCATAAAGTCACTGCTCAGTACATAGCTGTAGCCATGTCCCGGCACTGATTGACATGCACTGCAGACTTGGCCATCAGTCAGTGTCATGGAGTGGTTACAGCCCCTGCTCACTATGCACTGAGCAGTGACTTAAGCGGGCTTTACACGCTATGATATTTCTAGCAATTGCTAGCGATATCGTACGCAAAAGCACCCGCCCCCGTCGGGCATGCGATATCGTGTGATCGCTGCCGCAGCGAACGTTATCGCTACGGCAGCGTCACACGCACTTACCTGGTCGGCAGCGTCGCTGTGACTGCCGAACAATCCCTCCCTCAAGGGGGAGGTGCGTTCCGCGTCATGGCGACGTCACCGTGACGTCACTAAGCGGCCGGCAAATCAAAGCGGAGGAGCGGAAATCCCGCCCACCTCCTTCCTTCCTCATTGCGGGCGGGACGCAGGTAAGGTAAGGTTTCTCGCTCCTGCAGTGTCACAAACAGTGATGTGTGCTGCTGCAGGAACGAGGAACAACATCTTTAAACAACCATTAACAATTTTTGGTTTTAGGACGACCTCTCCATGGTGAACGATTATCACCACTTTGGAGGACGTTTAAGGTCGCTGGTAAGTGTCATACGCTGCGATACCGTTAATGACGCCGGATGTGCGTCACTAACGACGTGACCCCGACGATAAAACATTAACGATATCGTAGCGTGTAAAGCCCCCTTAAAACTGCTCCAGCTACACCTTTATAACTAAAAGCCTGAGGCTGCTGGGAGGAATAAACTTAATTTCCTCCCAGTACCTGGGCTTTCGGTGCTTTCAGCTTTGGAACGCTATAAACCTGCAGATTAACTTCATATGTGCAGGATAGCTTTTGGGGACGTGACAGGTTCTCTTTAATCTGTAACCTATACACAGTGCTGAAAAGAGGCAGATAGGACATACTACACAGACAGAGACAGGAGTGTCCCCAAATGGGGTTTAGACTCATTTGTGGAAAAATTACCAATTTTAAATATCATCTAGGATCAGATTGTCATCAATATTCGATCATTTGAGTACAATCTTTCAAAAGTTGCATCATTTTGGTGCAATTCATGGCTGCAGTACAATTTTAGCGACTTTTGTTCTCATCCAGCTCTGACAAAGTTGATAGAGCTGGGGCAGGATGGGGAAGTGGCATCCGCTGCTCGTCACACCATGACAAGTGACGGCACTGGCTTCCCCACAGATCTTACTACAGCAGGGACTGGTTTAAGTATTGGGTGTTGTGCACAGAGAGATGTACGCCACACATACAGTGCTCCTGATTCATGAAGGGGCTCTCCTCATCAAGATCGATATGAGCAATGAATCGGGACAATTATAACAGTTTTTACCATCAATGTTTCATCGGTTTTTCTCTTATGCAAATTGATGAAGGTTTCCTAGAATCTCCTATACAATTGTCAATTAAAAAGATACAGCAGTAAGATACCGGTAGGATGGCAGCTGCATGTGTGGCGCCCCTGACCTGGTCAGGCACCACTGAGTACTGCACCCATGCTGGGGACAGTACAATACAGGTAATCCAGAAGGCTGACCGGGGTGTGGAACACAGGCGCATAGTGATCAGCTCTCACACATGTACCCATGAGAGGACCCCTGGGGATCCCAGGAGGGGGAAAAGCCTTGACCTTCACTGGAATAGTGGAGGGGGCCAAAAGCCTCCATCTCCTCTCAAGGGGTGTGGTAAGAGAGTCTGGTTGCTAGGTGGCGTAGGCAAGAACAGGAGAGGAGGGGCAGTGAGTCAGTTAGAGCAGAACTCCATAGGGCTCAGTGAGGAGCAGACCTGTGGGGCTGTTGCTGTCTAACAGCGCCCGCGCAGTGGCTACTAACGGGGGAGAACGGTCAACTAGGAGTGCTACCCGAAACCCATCTCAGCTAAAGAGAGAGCACGGAGTGGGAAGTAAGGAGACTGCTAGAGAGTACCAGGCCCAACCGGGCGGCAGATCCCGAAGCGGAGATAGATCCAGCTTTCTTTTGCTAAACCTGCCGGTGTGGGGCTCTCAAAGCCCACGCCACAACACCACAAAAGCCGCAGCCACGTAGCCACAGTTAGGGCCCATAGCTCACAGGAGGCAAGAAGCTGGAGTGATCTGGCCCAGGCAACAAGCACACGGCAAACGAAGGGGAGTGAGGCTTCAGCAACTTCCCTGGGTGACCCCCATAGGGACTAAAAGTCGGGGTCACCCCAAACCACCAAGGGCTAAGGAAGGCGAGTTAGTAGTCACCCTCACAAGTCAGCCTGAAGGACACCTGGTTCCCGCCTGGTTCATCCCAGCTACGCCCGGGTTACTCACCCTGCCACCTGAAGTGAGTAAAAACCCTGAAAGACATTCTGCCTGTGTGGAGTTATTCTGCGCCTTGTGGTACTACGCACCTACATCGGGCCCTGGGGCTTGCCTCACTCTCAGGAGGCTATTCCAACTAACTGCACATACCATCAGCCCCAGGCGACCCTCAACCTGCAGTGGCGGTCCCTACTGGCCGCAATACTGAGAGTGGCGTCACGACAAGAAGAAGATCTCCTACCTGTGACCAGATCCAGCTACGTGGAGTCCCTGAAGGTAATGCACCGACACTACACCTGTGGGGCTTCACATCTGGCGTCACGAACAGGATAAGGACTAGACCTGTCCAGACAGGTGACCATGTGCCTGGGCGGTCCGCTTGAAAAATTGGAAGCGCCGCCATATTGCCACCATGAAAAGCGCGCTGAAAAACAACAGCAGCCCGCGCTGGGAGAAGTAACCGCCCACGAAGAGGTGTGGCTACCCAGAGATCCCCTGCAGAGTTCTGACCTTGCCAGCTATGAGAGTGGAAGCGTCCAGAGACGTCGGGACAGAAAGGGAGCCAGAAGCCTGCTGCTGGGAGAGGAGCTGCTGAAAGAGGCAGAGCAGAAACTGAACAGCTTGCTATCAGAGGCAACGGCGAGTCCACAGCTGGAGAGTCGTGCAGAAGAGGGCGCAGAAGAAATGGCGTCTGACCGCAGAAATCCAGAACCGGGCTCCGCTGCCTGGTGGTATCGGGAGCTGGCCCAGTTCTGCGACCGACTGGAGACCCGGGTTGTGGAGCAGATCCGGGAAGAACGAATGGAAATGCTGGAGATGACCGCGGCGGTTCGGGCCTATGAAAGGAGAGCCGCGCGCCGAGTGCCAGACAGGACGGCGATGACGCAGACCCCGATGCTGCCACCGGTGGGTGAGTCGAGTGATGCCCCGGCCAGCGCAAGTGCCCCGACCCCTGCTGCCACGCCCGCGGTCCCCGAAGAGGCGTCCGGTGCGGCGACGCTGAAGCAGGCCGCAGCCACACCAGGTGCGGCCTTCCAAGCCCCAGCGGCCGCAGCGATGCCCTGCTCGGCCCACCAAGACCCGGTCCCTGCAGCAACGCCCAGTCCGGCCCGCAAAGAACCGGCTGCCACCGCGACCCTCATCCGCGCCGCAGGCGTAACGCTGACCCAGGCCGCCGCCCTGCTAGGCCCGGCCCGCCGAGACCCCACCGCCGCAGCAACGCTCGTCCGCGCCGCAAGTGAGGTGCTGAACCAGGCCGCAGCCACGCCAGGCGCGGCCCGCCAAGCCCCGGCCGCCGCAGCGATGCCCTGCTCGGCCCACCAAGACCCGGTCCCTGCAGCGACGCCCAGCCCAGCCTGCACAGATTCCATCACAGCTGCGCCGCCGATCCAGGCCGCCGCCATACAGGGCGCGGCCCGCCAAGACCAGGCCGCCGCCATGCCGGGCGCAGCCCGCCAAGACCAGGCCGCCGCCAAACAGGGCGCGGCCCGCCAAGACCAGGCCGCCGCCATGCCAGGCGCGGCCCGCCAAGAAGAGATTACCTCATCATTTACCCCGGCCTGCAAGGCCAGAGCAGACACCACTCCCCAGTCCAAAGAGGTCCCTGCTAGGAAGACCCTGATAGGAGAGGACCCCGAATACTGGAAGCTGAAGGCTGACCTAGAGGCCCAGTTCCCACAAGAGATGGTGGATCGGTATCTGCTCCCTCCGCATACCCCCAAGGAGATTCAGGCAACCCCTGCAGCCGCGCCAGAGAGTCCACCGCCCAGACCAGCTGAGGACCACTCATCTCCAGCGCTACCACAACCAGAGTGCTCAGAAGCACTAAGGGGGAGAGGAGGCCAGGAAGCTGAGGAGCTGACTCCGGAGCCACCGGCAGTGGAGCAATACTCAGAGCCGGAGATGTTACCCTATTCCCGTTGGGATGAGGAGGACTTGACACCGTCTGCAGATGAAGATCAGCCCAGAAACCTCACCTGGGGCCCTGCAGGCATTGAGGTAACAGCCCAGCAGAACCCAGCCCGCAAGACAAGGCGTCGCAACAGAACAACGCTGTCCCCTGCACCGCCATCCCCAGAGCAGAGAGAAGTCACAGCCAGAGACCTACAAGAAAAACGGTTCCTGAGAAGAGCCAAAGCACAGGTCAGAGGACCCCTTTGTAGAGGAGTAGTGGAGGACTTCAGCCTAAAGTCAGGATATGGGTTCATCGTAGCACCTGGTATCAAAGAAGGCATTTTTGTCAATAGGAGAGACGTCAGAGCTAATCTGCCCAGAGGACACCCTGGCAGAAACTTAAAGATGGGAGACTCCGTACAGTTCACCATGCACCAAGGAGAAAGAGGGTGGTACGCGCTAGATGTAGTGCCATGTCCCAAAGAAGAAAGGAAAGACAGCCATAAAGAAAGAAAAGACCAAAGACCTAATGATGAGACCACTACAGATGAGGAAAAAGGTCAAGAAAGCAACAGGTGCCGCAGCCCTACAGGCCCAAGCCCTGGTGAAGAGGAATCTGCCTAAGTTTAAGTAAAGTACAGCAAGTTTTGACCAGTTTGGAAAGTTTGTTTTGCAATGTTTTAAAGTTCAAGAATGTGCCCACAAAAACTATTGTGAGAAATAAACCTTAAGGCTATGAACTGGCTATAGCCACAAACTCTCGCAGTGTAAATAGTTACACCAAAGGGCACCACCACCACCAGAGTCAGCCTGTTTAGGGGCTTGGCTCGTCTGCAACCAGGAGGAGCCCGTCCGTATATAGGGCCTTGGCTCACCTGCGACCAGAGAGCATGCCTGTTTATGGGGCCTGGCTCTCCACCACAAAGAGGGTACCTGGTCAGCACCAACTGTGGAGGCCGCCTCTACATCCTGCCAGAAGAGGCTGAAGGCGCGGATCCACCAGGCCAGGTATACCCTGAAAACCACCAGCCCATGAAAGCCGCCTCTACATCCTGCCAGAAGTGGCTGAAGTCGCGGCCAACGTGAAAAGGGTTTTGGGTGGGTTAACGGACTTGTGGGTGGAGGGTGGTGATGTATGGTACCTGGTGCTTTTAAAAATGTTTTACATGTTTTAATGTTTTATGCATTTTGAAAATGTTGTCTTGCAGCCCGAGGACGTGCTGGTGATAACTAAGGGGGAATGTGGCGCCCCTGACCTGGTCAGGCACCACTGAGTACTGCACCCATGCTGGGGACAGTACAATACAGGTAATCCAGAAGGCTGACCGGGGTGTGGAACACAGGCGCATAGTGATCAGCTCTCACACATGTACCCATGAGAGGACCCCTGGGGATCCCAGGAGGGGGAAAAGCCTTGACCTTCACTGGAATAGTGGAGGGGGCCAAAAGCCTCCATCTCCTCTCAAGGGGTGTGGTAAGAGAGTCTGGTTGCTAGGTGGCGTAGGCAAGAACAGGAGAGGAGGGGCAGTGAGTCAGTTAGAGCAGAACTCCATAGGGCTCAGTGAGGAGCAGACCTGTGGGGCTGTTGCTGTCTAACAGCGCCCGCGCAGTGGCTACTAACGGGGGAGAACGGTCAACTAGGAGTGCTACCCGAAACCCATCTCAGCTAAAGAGAGAGCACGGAGTGGGAAGTAAGGAGACTGCTAGAGAGTACCAGGCCCAACCGGGCGGCAGATCCCGAAGCGGAGATAGATCCAGCTTTCTTTTGCTAAACCTGCCGGTGTGGGGCTCTCAAAGCCCACGCCACAACACCACAAAAGCCGCAGCCACGTAGCCACAGTTAGGGCCCATAGCTCACAGGAGGCAAGAAGCTGGAGTGATCTGGCCCAGGCAACAAGCACACGGCAAACGAAGGGGAGTGAGGCTTCAGCAACTTCCCTGGGTGACCCCCATAGGGACTAAAAGTCGGGGTCACCCCAAACCACCAAGGGCTAAGGAAGGCGAGTTAGTAGTCACCCTCACAAGTCAGCCTGAAGGACATCTGGTTCCCGCCTGGTTCATCCCAGCTACGCCCGGGTTACTCACCCTGCCACCTGAAGTGAGTAAAAACCCTGAAAGACATTCTGCCTGTGTGGAGTTATTCTGCGCCTTGTGGTACTACGCACCTACATCGGGCCCTGGGGCTTGCCTCACTCTCAGGAGGCTATTCCAACTAACTGCACATACCATCAGCCCCAGGCGACCCTCAACCTGCAGTGGCGGTCCCTACTGGCCGCAATACTGAGAGTGGCGTCACGACAAGAAGAAGATCTCCTACCTGTGACCAGATCCAGCTACGTGGAGTCCCTGAAGGTAATGCACCGACACTACACCTGTGGGGCTTCACACATGCTGTGCAACTATGTCACGGATCCATATATTTGAAAGGGTGAGTATGATCTATGAGTTTAATAAAAAATTAACTTGGACCACAAAAAGCACAGAAGTGAACAGCCAATTAAGCGGGCTTTACACGCTACGATTTCGCTACAGCGATCTCGTTGGGGTCACGGATTTTGTGACGCACATCCGGCCGCTGTAGCGATGTCGTAGCGTGTGACTCCTAGGAGCGATTTTGGATCGTTGCAAAAACGTCCAAAATCACTCCTCGTTGACATGGGGGTCCGCTGCCACTTATCGCTGCTGTCGCAGGGGCGAAGTTGTTCCTCGTTCCTGCGGCAGTGCACATCGCTACATGTGACGCCGCAGGAACAAGGAACATCTCCTTACCTGTCTCCGGCCACAATGCGGAAGGAAGGAGGTGGGCGGGATGTTACGTCCCGCTCATCTCCGCCCCTCCGCTTTCATTGGGCGGCCGCTTAGTGACGTCGCTGTGACGCCGAACAGACCGCCCCCTTAGAAAGAAGGCGGTACGCCGGTCACAGCGACGTCGCTATACAGGTAAGTATGTGTGACGGGGGTGCCAGATTTTGTGTGCGCCAGGCAGCGATATGCCCGTTTCGCACAAACGATGGGGGTGGGTCGCATGCTAGCGATATTGGGCCGGATATCGCAGCATGTAAAGCCACCCTTAGGCTATAACAGGTATGTGGTGTATCTCTAAAAAACTGGATAGAACATGAATGTTAAATAAGGACATCTGGATGAGCCTTAAAGAGGCACAACGCAGCGCTTGTCGCATCAAAGGACCACACTTTACACCAGGCTGAGAGGAGAGTAAAGTGAGATCTGGCCATGTGTGCAGAACACCAGTGATGCGCCCTGCCAGGTGGTCACACAGAGCAGGCCCCCGCACAACACCTTCCCTCACTGGGTTAAACCTTGCCAACCAAATCCTAGTCACCCCCCGGGGTAGGAAAGGCCCACCAGTGGGCGGGACCAGGCGGATGGAGAACGCCCACCTAGGGGTCTGGAGAGCCCGGGGCGGGAAAAGCAGTTAGTTGAATCTGAAGTTGTAGTTCAAGTGGAGTAGAGTGGAGTAGTTGAGGAGGAGAAAGTCTGAAGCTCAAGCACAGAAAACAAGCGTCGGGGTTGGAGCCCCGGCATATTGGCTAGGTGGCAGACGGTGGTCCATGTCTGACAGGAGATGGGAAGACGGCTGCCGGACATCCGAGGTGGACCGGGGCAGGGTTGGAGCCCGCCGGTACCCACACCGGAGAACCGACCCGTGAACCGTGTACAGAGGGCGTACTTGGACCCTGAAGCCAGGACCGGAACCAACGGCCTAGCTAATTAACCAATTGAGGGCAGGATTATAGGTCCTGTCCCAACCAAAGTCCCAAAAGCAGACAACCACCCTCCGAGAGGGATAAGGCATCCGCCAGGGCCTGGGAGATCCCACGGGTCAGCGGGCAAGGCTCCCAACAGAAGTACCGGGAGCGGACTCCACACCGGGAAGTCCACCACACCAAAACACAGAGCAGAGGAAAGTGACACATACCATCACCCCGGGTGAGGGACCAGAATACACCCGGCCGCGGCGGCCAGCCTCCAGCACTTTCGTTAACCATTGGACTTGTCTGATTCATTTAATCGTGAGTAAACTGAGACTCCCTACTCTGACAAGGCGCGCCGACCCCTGCCATCACCGTCCCCTGCACCGAGTCACCGGGGCCCGGGGCAGCCATCCCTACCCACGGAGGGTTTAACAACCAGCTGCCATCCCATCGCCCCCGGGTGACCGACAACAGCAGCGGTGGTGCCCCACTTCACCACACACCGTGTGTGGCGTCACAGACTGCGTACGGCAAATCCCGTACAAATACGTCCCCTTTTATTTGGAGTGTCCGCGTAACCCCCGGGTCCAGAGAATCCCTCGAGCCACACTGCGGATCCGGATCCGAGCAGCCCGGCTACTACTGACGTAGAGGCGGCACACTAACATGTGAACATATCCTAAAAGGAAAATATTAAAACTACCTACAGTATCATATGGGTAAATAATCTGGATCAAGTACATCTAGGAGCGCTCATCTCCTGATAATCATGTGTAAGGAGGTGGACTGATACTGTGATGTTCCTTTCTCTGAAGCCGCCATTCGTGTTATTCTATCCTTATGTGAACTGTGTAAATAATGTATCATGTGAACTGTGATGTAAAGTGTGATATATCCGCTGTCGTTATGAGGGTAATGCAATGTATTTTAATGTATTCTTGTATAATGTATAGCACTTTTTATATGTAGTTGCCAAACTTTAGGGCAAAAAATAGTTAAGTGTTGGGACTAGCCCACAATGAACATGCTTTGTACAACTGAAAGGTGCTGTAAGGCGTGTGCCCACTATATTATGTATATAGTTGATGAAGGTGAAACTGAACTGGCGTTCTTGCAGAAGCAAGTCATCATGTGATCTTGGACAGCTAACATCAACGGCAACACTCGGCCTACATAGGCATATGTGCCGCCCCCGTGCCAGCAGCCAGCGCTGCTCGGATCTGGACCCACTGCGTGGCTCGAGGAATCCTCCGGACCCGGGGGTCACGCGGACATGCCGAATGAAAAGGGGGACCTAGTTGTACAGCCTTGACCGTAGTCGGTTCGTGACGCCACCCACAGTGTGTGGTGAAGTGGGACACCACCGCTGCCGACTCTACCGTAGGCCCTTCCTCCAATCAGCCTCTCCAGAGACTGCAGCAGGGTGAGAAGGTTGGTCAGGGACTATTTACAAGGCCCAATAGTTTTTGGGTTGGCCTGCCAGTTCACGGCCATGGTCCATTTTTAAAACTTTTAAACGGGAACTTTAAAGGGTTAACAGTCCCAACGGGGACTCACACTTCGGGTAGCCGGGGCTTCGCTACCACTGCTGCATGGGGCCGTATGGCTCACTCGGCACCCTGGTTTCAGCACCCCTGGACCAGCTGCAATGCATCCCGGAACTCTGAACGTCTATCGGGAGCGGAGGTGGTATAACGGGTGACGCTGCTGCGCCAGGGAGTTGTGCCGGCCGACACTCTCCCACCACGTAGGGAACAGGCTCCGGGCAAGTCAACGAAGTCAGGATGGTCTGTGTACCCCTCTCCCGACGCGGCGCTGTTTGGGCGGCTCGACTCTCACGGGCCCACAGCAGGGCCACCATTCTCCGGACCTCCGCCTTTCACTCCAGCACCTGCTGCAGCGACTGCGATCGCACCCGGACACAGAATCTCACCAGCTCCCGCTCCAGCCATGCAGCGGTTCCCATTGGTAAGCAATCTGATTCGTGTTCTTCTACGGGAATCACCACTCCACTGCGGGGCGCCACCACTCCAGCGGTCGGCGCGGCTCCACCATCGGGATTAGGTGCAGACATCTTCTCGCTTCTCCCCCTTGGTCTTTTGCGAGCACTCCTTCATGCGGCAGGTCAGTTTAGTTTTCGGCCTTAGGGTGTTGTTTCCTTCCGGCCGTGTTCCCAGGGGGCGGGGCTTCAGCTTCGCGCCCTTTCTCGGGGGGGAGAAGATGCTGGGCTGTAGTTTATTGCGCCTAAAAATGGTGGCAAAAATGGCGACTTCTGAAAATTTTTCAACGGATCACCGCTGACTGTCCAATTCAAGGTGCACTTCCTGGTGGATGGGTTTGAATCCTGTTCGTGACGCCAAGTTTCGGGGTGTGCCGCCCCCGTGTCAGCAGCCGGCGCTGCTCGGATCCGGACCCGCTGCGTGGCTTGAGGGATCCTCTGGACTCGGGGGTCACGCGGACACGCCAAATGAAAAGGGGACGTAATTGTACGGCCTTGACTGTAGTCGGTTCGTGACGCAACCCACGGTGTGTGGTGAAGTGGGACACCACCGCTGCTGTTGTGGGATACCTGGGAGAGATGTAATGGCAGCCGGATGTTAACCCCTCCGTGGGTAGGGATGGTTGCCCCGGGGCCCAGTGTCTCTGTGCGGGGTATGGCGATGGCAGGGGCTTGAGCACCCGGACGTAGCAGGGGATGTTTGGTTACTCACAAGTAAATGAATCACACAAGTCTTTTGGTAAACCAAGGTGCTGGTGGCTGGCCGCCGCAGCCGGTTGTACTCTGGTCCCCCACCCGGGCTGGTGGTTGCCGTCTCTTCCTCTGCACTGGTTGTGGTTGTATGTTTGGACTTCCCGGTGTGGAACACGGGAGTCCGCTCCCGGCTTTCTGTGTGCCTGAGGAGCCGTGGGATCTATGGGCCCTGGTGGTTGCCCTATCCCTATCTGTGGGTGGTTATCTGCTTTTGGGATTTTGGTTGGGACAGGACCTGTTATCCTGCCCTCAATCAGTTGATTAGCTAGGCCGTTGGTTCCGGTCCTGGCTTCACGGTCCGAGTACCCCCTCTGTGCACGGTTTTCGGTCGGGTCTCCGGTGTTGGTACCGGTGGGCTCCAACCCTGCTCCGGTCCTCCTCGGATCTGCCGAGCCGTCTTCCCGTCTCCTGCTGACGGAAACCACCGTCTGCCACCTAGCCAAGGTACCAGAGCTCCGACCCTGGCACCGTTCAACTTGAACTTCTCCTCTGCGGGAGCAACACCTAGCTGCAGCCCGCACTCCTCTCAACTTGAACTACAGACTCCAACTGCTCAACTGCTTAACTGACTGTTTTCCCGCCCCGGGCTGTCTAGACCCCTAGGTGGGCATTCCCTAACCGCCTGGTCCTGCCCACTGGTGTGCCTGTCTTGCCCTGAGGGGGGGTGACTAGGGTTTCAGGTTGGCTGTATGTAACCTAGGTGAGGGATGGTGTTATGCGGGGGCCTATGTGTGACTACCTGGTTTTGCCAGGGCGTCACACATACAGCTGACACGACACAAGTCCACACACCCAGCCAGGACCATGCTTTTCATGTAGTGTACTGGAGCATCTGGAGTCAGACCCTCATGCATGACTATCGCCCCACGGCACCCTACGCATACAGTCTAAACAGACTGTCAATCAGCAATGGCAAATTGTTCATTTCTCAGGTGAAATTACTTTAAGCTTGTTTAAAAATCATTCTCTGTTTTTGTTTTCTGTTTACAAAGGACAATGTGCTGCCGATAACATTGTTTCATGCGCACAGGACGATCTTATTAACGTGGACATGTTTCTGTACTCATAGAAGTGTATTATCATTAAACGACTTCCGATCGGCTGGCCTGTACTGGCCGGCCAGTCTAAATGTAGCATAAGGCTATGTCCACATGATCAGTGTCTGCAGCGTTTTGGAGGTAGCGTGTTTTCACTGTGTCCAAAACACTGCATTGTGCAATACAAGTGTAACACCCCGGGGTTGAAGGGTTTTCACCCGACACGTCTCCAGGCCGGGGTTGCAGATCCTCTGCATCGTTACGGGCTGGCCTGGCCTGGTTTCGTGACCCCGAGACGTACAGAAGGGAAGGAAGGTGGTGGATGGGAGGCAGGATGGAGGATGGGGGTAGTAGTGATGGTTAGGAAAGTCTTTTATGATTGTGACGCCACCTGCGGTACGCGGCCAGGGATAGGCAGCCGCTGCGGGTGCTGCTCTCCGGGACTGATGGTGAAGGTCGCAGCTGGGATGGTGTTGCTCGCCAAAGGCAGATTGGGATTACCCCGGGGAGGATGATGGAGGATGGACGGGGGCGGTGGTAATCCCCGTTGGCGCCGCAGTGCTGGGTGACTGCGATGGCAAAGGAGAGGCAGAGGCAGGGGTTGCGGTTCCAGGTCTTTTACTCACAAGTAGTTCAGGTGCCACTCCAGAGTACCAATCTCTGCTACAATGGACTCCAGACGATCTCAGATAGTTGGTGGTCACCGCCGGTACCCGTGAAGGTCTTTCCAGTGAAGTGTCCCTCGTTTGCTATCCGGACGCGGGCCGAGCCTCCAGCTTCAAGCCACGGGCCACGAAGAGAGAGAAACACTAACTCCAGTTTTCTGTGCTAGATGTTATCCCAAGCTGTACCGAGGAAAGTCTGCTCTAGTGTGATGGTTGCGCCTACTTCTACCCCAAGTGGTGCCCGCCCCCAGTGGTTGTCCTAGCGACTGGGGAAGTCCTGGGGAGCCAACGCTAAGCGGTTTACGCTGGTAACCAGGGTAAATATCGGGTAACCAAGCAAAGCGCTTTGCTTAGTTATCCGATATTTACCCTGGCTACGTGTGCAGGGAGCCAAAGCTAAGCGATGTACACTGGTAACCAGGGTAAATATCGTGTAACCAAGCAAAGCGCTTTGCTTAGTTATCCGAATTTTTACCCTGGCTACGTGTGCAGGGAGCCAAAGCTAAGCGATGTACGCTGGTAACCAGGGTAAATATCGTGTAACCAAGCAAAGCGCTTTGCTTAGTTATCCGAATTTTTACCCTGGCTACGTGTGCAGGGAGCCAAAGCTAAGCGATGTACGCTGGTAACCAGGGTAAATATCGTGTAACCAAGCAAAGCGCTTTGCTTAGTTATCCGGATTTTTACCCTGGCTACGTGTGCAGGGAGCCAAAGCTAAGCGATGTACGCTGGTAACCAGGGTAAATATCGGGTAACCAAGCAAAGCGCTTTGCTTAGTTACCCGATATTTACCTTGGTTACCAGCGTACGCTGCTTACACAGAGTCGGTGCTCGTTGGTCTCCCGATCGTCAAACACGCCGATGTGTGCTAAACAGCAGAAGACCAATGAGCAAAAAATGAACCAGAACAGTATGTAATGATCAGCGATTTCTCAGCAGGGGCCAGGTCGCTGCTTAGTGTCACACACAGCGAGATCGCTGATGAGATCACTGGTACCGTCACACATAACGAGATCGCTAGCGAGATCGCTGCTGAGTCACGGTTTCTGTGACCCAGTAGCGATCCCGTTAGCGATCTTATTATGTGTGACATCTACCAGCGATCAGGCCCCTGCTGTGAGATCTCTAGTCGTTGCAGAATGGTCCAGGCCATTTTCTTCAAAGGCGATGTCCTGCTGGGCAGGACACATCGCTGTGTTTGACACTGTGTGACAGGGTCACAGTGACTGCTGAGATCGTTATACAGGTCGCTACTGCGACCTGTATTGTTCCTGCATCGCTGGTAAGATCTGACTGTGTGACATCTCACCTGCGACCTCCCAGCGACTTACCTGCGATCCCTATCAGGTCGCATCGTTTTCGGGATCGCTGGTAAGTCGTTGTGTGTGACTGGGCCTTGAGACTTTCTAGCGATCCCACCAGCGATCCCAACATGGCCGGGATCGCTACAAAGTCTCTGGTGAGTCACTGGTGAGCTGTCAAACAGGCATACCTGGAAAACGACGCAACAGCGATCCGGACCTGCAGAACGACCTAGCTAGTCATTGGGGACGTTGTAAAGCAGCTTTTTGAAAGGGAAGTCGCTAACGAAGTCACTGTAAAGGCCCCTTTACACACTGAGACTTTCTAGCGATCATGCTGCACAGCGGGAAACAAAGGACCAAAGAATGGTACTAGAGATGTGTAGTGATCAGCAACCTAACAGCAGGGGCCAGGTCGCTGATGTGTTTCACACACTGCAATGTCGCTGGGGAGGTCGCTATAACGTCACAAAACCGGTGACGTTACAGCGATGTCGTTTGCGATGTTGCAGTGTGTAAAGGGGCCTTAAGGCCTAAAGGCCCCGTCACACTAAGCAACATCGCTAGCAACATCGCTGCTAACGAACAACTTTTGTGACGTTGCTAGCGATGTTGCTGTGTGTGACATCCAGCAACAACCTGGCCCCTGCTGTGAGGTCGTTGGTTGTTGCTGAATGTCCGGGGCCATTTTTTAGTTGTTGCTGTCCCGCTGTGAAGCACAGATCGCTGTGTGTGACAGCGACAGAGCAACAATTAAATGTGCAGGCAGCAGGAGCCGGCTTCTGCGGAGGCTGGTAACCACAGTAAACATCGGGTAACCAAGAAGCCCTGTCCTTGGTTACCCGATATTTACCTTTGTTACCAGCCTCCGCCGCTCTCACTGTCAGTGCCAGCACCTGCTCTGTGCACATGTAGCTGCAGGACACATCGGGTTAATTAACCCGATGTGTGCTGTAGCTAGGAGAGCAAGGAGCCAGCGCTAAGCGGTGTGCGCTGCTCCCTGCTCTGTGCACATGTAGCTGCAGCACACATCGGGTAATTAACCCGATGTGTGCTGTAACTAGGAGAGCAGGGAGCCAGCGCTAAGCGGTGTGCGCTGCTCCCTGCTCTGTGCACATGTAGCTGCAGCACACATCGGGTAATTAACCCGATGTGTGCTGTAACTAGGAGAGCAGGGAGCCAGCGCTAAGCGGTGTGCGCTGCTCCCTGCTCTGTGCACATGTAGCTGTTAATTACCCGATGTGTGCTGTAACTAGGAGAGCAGGGAGCCAGCGCTCAGTGTGCGCTGCTCCCTGCTCTCTGCACGTGTAGCTCCGTGCGCTGGTAACCAAGGTAAATATCGGGTTGGTTACCCGATATTTACCTTAGTTACCAAGTGCAGCATCTTCCACGCGGTGCTGCTGGCTGGGGGCTGGGACACTGGTTGCTGGTGAGCTCACTAGCAACCCGTGTAGCGACGCTCCAGCGATCCCTGCCAGGTCAGGTTGCTGGTGGGATCGCTGGAGCGTCGCAGTGTGACATCTCACCAGCAACCTCCTAGCAACTTACCAGCGATCCCTATCGTTGTTGGGATCGCTGGTAAGTTGCTTAGTGTGACTGGACCTTAACTTGTGACTCAGCAGCGATCTCGCTATGTGAGAAGTACCCCTAAATTTCGACCTGATGCAGATGACTTCAAAGTTTTGCTTATCTCCATTTATTGTTTCTGCATTACCATTCAGGATTGGTTCCCAACATTCAAGTTACTAATGGAGCAGGAAAAGATATGCAGCTGCCCAGACCCCCTGGTGCCACCTATCTCTTGTGGAAACAAAAGACATCATCCCTGTTAGATAGCTTTATTGTTCTACATGAATTGTTCTACATGACAAAGAGTCTGCAAGATCCACATCTGGCCAGCTCTGAAGTCTACTGCCAGCTCTGTGTACAAACCTGCAGGCCACTGAAGAGGACAGAAGAACAGACTCAAAGGCCACACTCATGATTGTGCAGCCATTTTTCCATATATTTACCTTTTCTGTCATTTTAGAGCATTTATCACTCTCATTCATTACATACTTTGAGTCACACCTGGCATCAGAATCGGTCAGACACCAGTTTCCCTGCTTGACATAAATTGTGATTACTTTATGGCTTTTTATGACTGATTAGGATTTTCCTTAATGATGATCCTATTATTTCTGTACTTTGCACTGTTAGTTATTCTTGGTAGATTAAGGAAGAAATATTTATGAGAAAAATGTTCAAAGGGATTGTCTAGGACTATTTTATTTTGCTTTGGGTTTAAGAATCAACAAGTAGGTAGTTGCTAACTCAGTCCAAAGTCCAGTCCAAAGGTTCTGAGGCTTCGGCTGACATCATGTCAACTGGGCAGCTGCTTCTCTTCTTCTCCGTTCTGTTGACGAGGCGTGACTGCCGATGTCATGTGTATTGACACCCTAGCTGCAGAACTGTGGGGAGTCAGCTGTCAATCAGCATAACATTGGCAGGCAGGCAGGGTGGAAGAGGAAGAGCTGAAGCAGAAGAATTGCTGTCAGGAGGGGTCAGTGTGATATTAAAGAGTTCCTAATTTCTCAGTGGTTGGAATCAGGACATCAGTTCAGCTTTCATCCAGAAAGTATATAAGTACAGTGGGATGTAAAAGTTTAGGCACCCCTGGCAAAATTACTGTTAAGCAAGTTGAAGATGAAATGATCTCTAAAAGGCATAAAGTTACAGATAACACATTTCCTTTGCATTTTAAGCAAAAAAAATATTTTTTTTTCATCTTTTACATTTCAAAACTAACAAAAAAAGAAATTGAGCACCCTCCATAGTTAATAGCTAGTAGCACCTCCTTAGGTAAGTATCACAGCTTGTAAATACTGTTTGTAGCAGCCAAGAGTCTTTCAGTTCTTATCTGAGGTATTTTCATCCATTCTTCCTTGGAGACGTCTTCCAGTTCTGTGAGATTCCTGGCTTGTATTCCATGCACTGCTCTTTTGAGTTCCAGCCACAGATTTTCAATGATGTTTAGATCTGGGGACTGTGAGGACCATTGTAAAACCTTCAGCTTGCGCCTTTTAAGGTCGTCTATTGTGGATTTTGACATGTGTTTAGGATCATTATCCATTTGTAGAAGCAATGCTGTTTTCAACTTCAGCTTTTTTTTTACAGATGGTGTTGTGTTTGCATCAATAATTTGTTGAAATTTTATTGAATTCATTTTTCATTCTACCCGTGAAATGTTTTCTGTGCCATTGGCTGCAACACAGCCCCAAAGCATGATTGATCCACCCCCATACTTAATGATTGGCGAGATGTTCTTTTCCTGAAATTCTGTGCCTTTTTGTCTCCACACATACCTTTTGATCATTGTGGCCAAAGAGTTCAATTTTAACTTCATCAGTCCACAGGATTTGTTTCCAAATTGCATCAGGCTTGTTTAGATGTTCTTTTGCATACTTCTGAATTTTATGGTGAGGACACAGGAGAGGTTTTCTGTTGATGACTATTCCATAAAGAACATATTTGTGCAAGTGTCTCTGAATGGTTTTCTGCTGATGACTATTCCATAAAGAACATATTTGTGCAAGTGTCTCTGAACAGTAGAACAGTGTACCACAACTCCAAAGTCTGCTAAATTTTCAGGAAGGTCTTTTGCAGTCATACAGGGATTCTGATTTGCCTCTTTAGCAATCCCTCAAACAAGAACTGAAAGACTTTTGGGCGCTACAAAAAGCGTTTACGAGCTGTTACACTTGCTAAAGGGTATACTACTAGGTACCAACCATGCAGGGTGCCCAAACTTTTGCATCAGCCCAATTTCCTTTTTGTTCATTTAAAAATGTAAGAAATGAAAATATATGTATTTTTGCCTAAAATACAAAAAAAAAATCATCTGTAATGTTATGTCTTTTAGAGATCATTTAATCTTCAATTTGCTTAACAGTAAGGCTATGTGCGCACGTAGCGTTCTGTCCCTGCAAAAATTTCTGCAGCGATTTGAACAGCACACGTGCGCTTCAAATCGCTGCAGAAAGAGTCCGTAATGAAAAAAAAAAGCCGATTCCATGCGCTCTGAGTGCAGCCCCTCCCATAGACAGAGCGGGGACTGCATGCAGAGCGCACGGAATAAATGACATGTCACTTCTTAGAACGCGCGCTTCGAGCAGCAGCCGAAGCGCTGCGCTCTAAGACGCCATGTGCGCACGTCTCCTGCATAATCTTCATAAATTATGCTGGGGACGCAGGACGCATGCAGTTACGCTGCGGTGCAGATCGCAGCGTAACTACATGCAAATACGCAACGTGTGCACATAGCCTAAGGCCATGCCATGTGCCCACGGTAGAACGTACCTGCGGATTTTGCTGAGGAAAAGCTGTGGATTTTCTAGATATTCCAGATAAATACGCAGTTTTACGCAAGTACAGACACTCCCCATGTTATCCTATGGGATTTGGGAAGTGCGGTATCAATGCTGCGGTATTTGCGGCTGCGGAAAATGCTGCAGATGTCCCGCAGCCACACATAACTGGATGTCAATTATTCATGCGGAATTATCTGCGGAATTCCTGCCTTTCCACTATGGAGATACAGGGCGGGAAATCCGCAGGAATTCCATACGAAATCCACACTATTTCCGCAGGTTTACCGCAACAATTCCGCAGAAATTCCGCATCAATGGATGTTAGTTGCTGCGTGAACCTGCGGAAATACCTGCAGAAAAGTCCGCAGGTACGTTCACACATGGCCTAATTTTGACCATGGGTGCTTGAACTTTTGCATGGCACTATAAGTGCAATTGATTTTTATTTGCAAAATATTAAAATATTTTTTACGTCCCTAGATAACAATTTTAATCTGAAGGGGCATCACTATCCTGTTGCTAAAAATGTACGTATGCATTTTTTAAATCAGTGCATGCCTCACACCGTATATTAATTAGTAAAATAGGAGACAGAATGCCACTAATGTACTTAATAGGAATACTGTCTAGTGGAAACTTTGCATAAACTTGTAGGACAAATGGTGGATGTGACCTTAGTGTAGTGAATGTCACGAGGAAGTGCAGAGCTGTAGTAATCACATGACAGTAGTTCACGCTCCCTGGTGTCTCCAGCTGGATCTCCATTTATGGTCAGATCACTAGTCAGGAAACGCTTTCTCTAGAATCCGCCTCACCTTGGGTTTCAGATCAGGCAAAGCTGTCAAAGGTTTGAGTTGCCTGACCTCTAGTGGACAGATTAGATAGTGCATGTGCATCACCAGCGTATAAAAAAAAAAAATTCAATAACTATAAAAATGTAAAATATTAATGTTTTAATGTCTTGTTTAATTATTATCTTTTCTTTTTCATTGAGCAAAATATAAAAAAAATTCAAAAAGTTTGATATTTTCCACTCTTAAGCGGGCTTTACACGCTACAGCGATCTCGTTGTGGTCACGGATTTTGTGACGCACATCCGGCCGCTGTAGCGATCTCGTTGTGTGTGACTCCTAGGAGTGATTTTGGATCATTGCAAAAACGTCCTCGTTGACATGGGGGTCCTCTCCCAATTATCGCTGCTGTCGCTTGGGCGAAGTTGATCCTTGTCCCTGCGGCAGCACACATCGCTATGTCTGACACCACAGGAACGAGGAACCTCTCCTTACCTGCCACACGCCAGCAATGAGGAAGGAAGGAGGTGGGCGGGATGTTCGTCCCGCTCATCTCCGCCCCTCCGCTATGATTGGCCGGCCGCTTAGTGACGTCGTGGTGACATCGCTGTGATGCTGAACGTCCCTCCCCCTTGAGGGAGGGATTGTTCGGCAGTCACAGCGACGACGCCGACCAGGTAAGTGCGTGTGACGCTGCCGTAGCGATAATGTTCGCTGCGGCAGCGATCACCAAATATTGGCATAACGATAGGGGCGGGTGCTATCACGCTAGCCATCGCTAGCATCGGCTAGCGATGTCTCAGCTTGTAAAGCCCGCTTTAGGCCGTGTGCGCACGTTGCGTTTTTCCATGTGTTTCCACAGCGTTTTGAGCTGCAGCGTTTTAATGCAAAATTGCATGTGTTTTGATTTCCAGGCAAAGTCTATGGGAAATAGGGCTTTCTTGTACGCACGATGCTTTTAAAAACACAGCGTTTTAGTTGCTTAAAATTTGTCAAAAACTCTGCGTTTGAAGAAACAACATGTCAATTGTTTTTGCCATTTTGGCTGCGTTTTGCTAACATTGAAGTCAATGAAAATTATCTAAACGCATCCTAAAAGAAATTTCTAGCGTTTTACATGCTTTTTTGATGCTAAACGCATGCTTTTTTGACAAAATCAAAGCATGCGTTTTTGCCATTATAGTGAGGTCAAGAGGTTTCCATTTGCCCTCACATCCATTCCGACTTTAAAAAATGAGTGAAACAATACTTTTACTTTATTTGGAACATAATTATTAAATCTCAATAATCATTTTCGGTAAATTATCATTATAGTTTATGATGTAAAGGTAATATATTTTTTTTCATTTTTTTCTGTTTGAATGTTAAAACTTTATTTATGTGTGTATTTGTATTGAAAACGCATCTCAATTTAAGCACAGAAAATGCATGTAAAACGCGGTCAAAACGCGGCAAAAACGCTATAAAAACACATGCGTATTTCCTGCGTTTATGTGGTCAAAACCAAATTTGGCAATGACACATTCTGCCAGAGGATGCGTTCATTTCTGCAAGGTATTGGACGCAACGTGCGCACATGGCCTTAAACATGCTGGGATATAAAGATCAGAGTAAAAAAAAACCATAATCTTTCAGTGCATTAGAAAATACTGTATAGTGACAAATAGAATTCATAAAAAAAAATATTATATAAGAGAGTTGTTATAAAAGCCCAATCCACTAGAGCAAAATCAAACTGTATTTAAAGGGAACCTGTCAGGTGCAATATGCAACCCGAACCGCGAGCAGTTCTGGGTGCATAGTGCTAATCCCTGCCTAACCGTCCCTGTATACACTAGCATAGATAAAGAGGTCTCTAGAAAATGTATTTATAAAGATCGTTTATTATATGCTAATTAGCGCGGGGATTAAGGTGGTGTCACACACAGCGACGGCGACAACGACGTCGCTGCTACATCACCATTTTCTGTGACGTAGCAGCGACGTCGCTGTCGCTGTGTGTGACATCCAGCAACGAGCTGGCCCCTGCTGTGAGGTCGCCGCTCCTTGCTGAATGTCCTGCTTCATTTTTTGCTCGTTGCTCTCCCGCTGTGAAGCACACATCGCTGTGTGTGACAGCGAGAGAGCGACGAACTGAAGCGAGCAGGGAGCCAACTTCTGGCAGCCTGCGGTAAGCTGTAACCAGGGTAAACATAAGGTAACCAAGGGAAGCCCTTTCCTTGGTTACCCGATATTTACCTTCGTTACCAGCGTCCGCCGCTCTCACGCTGCCTGTGCTGCCGACTCCCTGCTCCCTGCACGCCAGAGTACACATCGGGTAAATAAGCAAGGGTTTGCTTATTAACCTGATGTGTAATCTGGCGTGCAGGGAGCCAGCGCTAAACGGCGTGCGCTGGTAACCAATGTAAATATCGGGTAACCAAGCCCTTGGTTACCCGATATTTACCTTAGTTACCAAGCGCAGCACCGCTTCCACCCGTCGCTGCTGGCTGGGGGCTGGTCACTGGTCGCTGGTGAGATCTGCCTGTTTGACAGCTCACCAGCGACCATGTAACGACGCAGCAGTGATCCTGATAAGGTCAGGTCGCCCGTCGTGATCGCTGCTGCGTCGCTATGTGTGAACCCAGCATTAGTCTCGAGGACATTTGTTCCCTTAGCTAGTCGGCCCGCATAGCATTATAGCACACCCCGTGGGTATACTAATATGCTAATGAATGTGCAGCGACGTACACATACCCCACTGGTCATGGAAGCCGGCGGAGGATGGATGCGCACTGCACATGATCCGGGGTCCCCGGGACTTCTGATCATGTACACTAAACTGATACCAGATGTAAGCTTCCCAGCTTTAGTAAGGTACAGTGCACATGACCAGAAGTGCTGAGGACTCTGGATCATGCGCAGAGTGACGCACCCTTGGGCTTTGGGGTGCTCGGTCCCTGGCTGTAATTTACTGGGTGCCCGTTGCTCAGTTCCGTGACCCTGGGGGTCGCTTAAAAGGGGAATTTGTACAAGGGAAAAATAAAATAAAGAGTTTATCGTGAAGCCACTTGCGGTATGCAGCTATATGGGTGTGACGCCCTGGCAAAACCAGGTTGTCACAGGAGACTGCATCCATCCTACAGATGCAGGACTCTCTCCTCCTTGCCTACCAACACAACCCACACATAGGTACAAACACCAGCCGCAAAGCCTAGTCACCCCCCCCCAGGACAATAGGGACACAACAGTGGATGGGGCCAGGCAGATGGTGACGCCCACCTAGGGGGTCTGAGGTGTCAGGGAAGGGAACACGCCAGTGTGTAGTAGACAGAGGAAGTGAGAGGAGTGAAGTGGTAGTTGGGGGTTGTAGCTCCCGGACTACCTGTGCTGACTAGGTGACAGACGGCAGAGCAGGGCCACAGGCGACGGAGATCTGGTCACGGGAGACCTTAAGTGGACTGGGGCAGGGTTGTAGCCCGCCGGTGCCGACAGCGGGAATCCTATCCGGAGGCCGTGCGCAGTCGGGGTGCCTGGACCCAGGGCGTGAACAAAAGATTGTGGAAAAAGAAGCGCAATAGGGTCTTACCCCAGTAGACAAGGGGTTGTAAAAAAAGTGGTTCAACTCACCAATGGAAGTTGTGATAGTCACAACTCCTATAAAAGCATGTAACTCCAGGTCACGGCAGCAGTCCCCACATTGGCTGATAACAGAAGGTAGTAGAGATGGGTATTCCAAAGCTGCGCCAGTGACCAAAGGATGATGAAAGTGTAAGATTAATGTTGCTTTATTTCATGCTCAGGTCAACGCGTTTCAGGAGACTCATTGTAATGGCTGCTGGTGAAGTGAATGTAGCCATTGCTGTCCACCTTTTTAAAAAAAGGTTTTAGTACGGATCACACCCTCATCTTGCATGATTGTCAAGTCCAAAAATTCAATCATACTGTTATGTACATTAGGGGAAAAAGTTAGACCCCCAATTGTTGTTTTTTATATGTCCCAAAAAGCTTTCAATGTTATCCTCTTTGTTGTCTCAAATTAGAAATAAATCATCGACGTATCTTTTATATGTGATAACATGCTTAAAAAAATTAGAATTATATATATATATTGTAGCTCAAACATGCCCATGAAAAGATTTGCAAAAGTCGGTGCGACCTTCGATCCCATCGCTGTGCCACAGCATCGGTGATACAATTTATCTTGAAAGGTAAAATAATTATTAGTCAATATAAATTTCATCCCTTCTAGGAGAAAGTCTTTTTGTGCGTCTGGTAGGCGGTCATCCACCAAGAGGAACTATTTGAAACACTCCAAACCTAACTCATGAGAAATATTCGTGTAGAGAGATGATATATTTAGTGATACAAATAGGAAGGATTCTTTCCATTTAATGTCCTTAATTATATTAATAAGGTGTACACATATTTTTTCTTTAAAACAAATTTTATTACATGGTTTTATATATCTTGGACTTACGGAAAGAAATCCAATGGAGACAACTTTTAAAATTCAGCAATTTCAATGCTATACGTCATGTTTACTTTTAAATGTATGGATTCCCGTCGAGTTTTTTTCAAAGGAGGTGGTGTCATGACGTCAATACAATAATATATAATGCCAATGTGGTCTCTGTTACAGCAGATTTGATGTTCTTTTGCCTGTTTGTCCTGATGAAGGGAGCTGAGTCTCCTGAAACACGTTGACCTGTCATGTAATAAAGCAACATTAATCTTACACTTTCATCGTCCTTTGGTCACTGGCGCGGCTTTGGAATACCCATCTCTACTACCTTCTGTTATGGACCCTAGGGCGAGGACAGCTTCAAGCCCCTGGTCAATTAGCCAGCAGGGGACAAGATTCCATGTCTTGTCCCACCAGTGAGCCCAGATAGAGCGATATGGAAGCCCAACGCGGGGGATAGGGCGTCTGCAAGCGCCTACAAAAATCCCAAGGGTCAGATCTCGTGGGCAACAGCTCCCACAGCAAAGACACCGGGAGTGGACTTTTCCCGTTCCATGTGGACTAGTCAACACACAAGACAAAAACACAGAAGTGCAGGAAGAAGGGCCACTGATCTGTTCACCGGTGTGCGGGACCCGAGTACACCCCTCCGGAGGCTACCGGTATCCGGCACTTGGTTTACTACTTGGACTTTGTGTGGTTTATTCAACAACAGTTAGTTTACCGGTGTCACCCGGTCCAGCCTGCAGATGGCGCCCCAGCACTGCACACCACCTACACCCGGGCCCTGGGACAACACCTCCCCTACCCGTGGAGGGGATACCATCTTGCTGCCCCGCTCCATCAGCCCCGGGCGTCCCATACCAAGGCAGTGGCGGTGTCACCAACAACTCACCGCAACCCACGGGTGACGTCACTGACAAACTCTCCCCTGTAAATACCCCCCTTTATTAAGTTGTGGGCGACGGGCTGCTGCGCGAGCCCCAGATCCGGCTGCCACCTGAGCCACAGCCACGATCCCGGATCCGAGCTTCTCGAGTAGCTCCCCACTGGCCGTGGCCTGCGCCCCGCCAAATCTTGGCGTCGCAAACAGGATTCCTACCCCATCCACTAACCTGGGTGAAGTGCGCCTTTCCTGGACTGTTAATCCGTGAAATGCTGACATTTTTGGACCGCCGCCATCTTGCCCGCCATTTTGGCGCCAAAAACAACAACTTCACCATCTTCATCCCTGAAAAGAGCGTGAATCTGAAGCCCCGCCCCCTAAGAATGCGGGCGGAACCCAGTGATCCCCAGAGTAGAAAGTTGCAAAGGACAGTGGGTCCCGCGAGACTGCTGTTGAAAACCAAGGGGGAGAGACTGGAAAGATGTCGGCGCCTGATGGTGATTGCGGAGCCACGGCTCCCGCAGCAGTGCAGGATGACGGAGAAGCGGTGAGTCCCGCTCCGGTCGCAAGAGCGGTGGACCTTGCAGTCCCGGCGGTCACGCAAGCTATGCAGCCTCCCCCGTCCATGACAGCCTCTGCTGCTGAGACACTGCCCGTAGTACTGGCAGTGGATCCCTTGACGTCAGGTGAAGGTGACCGGCCTGCGGCCTCTGACCCAGTTACCGCGGACTCAGAACTGAAGGAGCTAGAAGAGACCAATTCAGGTTCCAGCACCCCAGAAGCTGCATGGGTGCATCAATTTGGAGGCAACGGCTACAGAATGTCTCTGTCGTCGCAGGCAATACGTGAGTGGGAGATGTATGAAATGGAAACAGAGTCCACTTCTGAGGAGGAGCTCCCATCTGCCACTATTAATGTGGTGGTGCCTGTATGCCGGCGCTGTGGTCTGCCAGGGCACTTTTCCAGAGTGTGCACGGGAGGTGCCCGGCGTTAAAGGGACCGGAACCCGCAAGTTTTAAAGTTATGTTTAGACTGCACCCTTGTTGAACGTCCTCGTGTTCCGTGGAGGAGGCCATCTGGATCCCAGGTGGGGGGTGGCAGGAGTACCGTTCTTGTTGAACCTCTTAACCCTGCCTGTTAAAGATAAAGGGGCCATGAGGGTCCGGAGCAGCGTGCCACGAGGAGGTGGTACCAGGAGCCCTTGGTGGAGGATGGTGCCGAACCAGTTAAAAGTTGAGAGCTGAAGAAAGGCAGCTGCACTCGTTACCGAAGGCAACTAGAAGGGGTTCCAGGACAGTGCGGCACCGTGTGTAAAGGTGGCACAGGGGATCCGTGTTGTTTGGGTGGCAGGTTGTAAGTGGAGAAAAGCTGCAACAGGAGGCTGCCTTGGCAGCGGTGTTAAAATGTTGTTCTTTATGGACCATGTTGTTACCCCACCACCAGGACTGTAACACCCGCTGGAGAGGACTGGTTGGAGGAAGGGCCGGCGGTAGAGTCGGCCGAGGCCCAGTAACTACCAAAACCGGTGGCTAAGCTCCAGGCCAGAGGGTTCCGGAACATTGGGACTCTTTGGGGTGGACTGGTGGGAAAGGGACTTCAATCCAGTCACCAAAGACACTGTAAGGAACTCGGGGTGGTGTGACACCAGAGCTAGCGGTGGCACCAGGGATTCAGGTGGCGGGTTGAAGGGAGAAGGCAAGTTGCAACGTTTAAGAAATGTGCCTCCCTGTAAGGGAAGAAATGTTTTAATGTTCTAATGTTTTACATGTTTATACCTTTTACGTTTCGCAGTTGCAGAAAAAATAAATACCGGTACCGGACAGCCCGAGGACGGGCTGTGTTTTACCAAGGGGGAGTGTGACGCCCTGGCAAAACCAGGTTGTCACAGGAGACTGCATCAATCCTACAGATCAGGGCTGTGGAGTCGGTAAACCAAACCTTCGACTCCGACTCCGACTCTTCAATTTCTCTTGCGCCGACTCCGACTCCTACATATATTGCTTATAGTTAGGTGAAAAATTTATTGTAATACATGAACAGGTGTATGTGAACATCAGACATTTAATAATTTTTATGATACAATAATCAAGATATTTGGATAGAACATAAAATATATTTATTGGAATGCAACTTTATAACACAAACTGTAATAAATTGTAAATATGTAATACACTATGTAATATACAGTAGATTACATATATATCTTGTGTGTGTATATATATATATATATATATATATATATATTAAATATTGTGTTACATATTTACAATTTATTAGTTTTTTGTGTTCTAAAGTTGTATTCCAATAAATATATTTTATGTTCTATCTAAATATCTTATTGTATCATAAAAATAACTAATTGTCTAATGTTCACATTGTACTACAATACATTTTTCACTTAAATATAAGCATTACACTAAATGTTGTTATTTAGTAAAATATTCAGCACATTCTGCATTGCACTACTGTCCCCAATTTATTATATATTTTAGGAGTCGGAGTAGGTGCATTTTATACCGACTCCGACTCCACCAAAATGAGCTCCGACTCCGACTCCACGACTCCGACTCCACAGCCCTGCTACAGATGCAGGACTCTCTCCTCCTTGCCTACCAACACAAACCACACACAGGTACAAACACCAGCCACAAAGCCTAGTCACCCCCCAAGGACAATAGGGACACACCAGTGGACGATCCAGGCAGATGGTGACACCCACCTAGGGGTTCTGATGTGTCATTGACGAAACACGTCAGTTTGTAGTAGACAGAGGAAGTGAGAGGAGTGAAATGGTAGTCGGGGGTTATAGCTCCCGGACTACCTGTGCTGACTAGGTGGCAGACGGCAGAACAGGGCCACAGGCGACGGAGATCCGGTCGCGGGAGACCTTAAGTGGACCGCGGCAGGGTTTTAGCCCGCCGGTGCCGACAGCGGAAATCCAGTCCGGAGGCTGTGCACAGTCGGGGTGCCTGGACCCTAGAGCGAGGACAGCTTCAAGCCCCTTGTCAATTAGCCAGCAGGGGACAAGATTCCACGTCCTGTCCCACCAGAGAGTCCAGATAGAGCGAGACGGAAGCCCAACGCAGGGGATAGGGCGTCTGCAAGTGCCTACAAAAATCCCAAAGGTCAGATCTCGCGGGCAACAGCTCCCACAGCAAAGACACCGGGAGTGCACTTTTCCCGTTCCATGCGGACTAGTCAACACACAAGACAAAAACACAGAAGTGCAGGAGGAAGGGCCACTGACCTGTTCACCGGTGTGTGGGACCCGAGTACACCCCTCCGGAGGCTACTGGTATCCGGCACTTGGTTTACTACTTGGACTTTGTGTGGTTTATTCAACAACAGTGAGTACACCGGTGTCACCCGGTCCAGCCTGCAGACGGCGCCCCAGCACTGCACTCCACCTACACCTGGGCCCCGGGACAACACCTCCCCTACCCCTGGAGGGGATACCATCTTGCTGCCCCACTCCATAAGCCCCGGGCGTCCCATACCAAGGCAGTGGCGGTGTTACCAACAACTCAAGGCAACCCACGGGTGAGGATGATAGTGGTTGTAGTCGCTGGAGCGCTTGACGTCGTCGCCGGTAAATAATGGGAACGAGGCAAAAGCTCCGGTTCAGGTGTTTTACTCACTGGTTAGGAGATTGGCCGAGAGCGTACTGGTTCACTGCTTGTAAGTCTCTGGTTATCCGGTGCAAGATCCAGGTGGTTACCCGTGTCAGTGGAATGTCCTGTTTGTCCTCGCTCTACAGCGATCAGCAGAAGGAACCTGAGCTGAGCTCCAGCTCGCAAGCCCGAGGCACCACAACTGGAAGATAAGCTGTGTGTCGCCCCACCAGCACTGGTGCTCTCCTGCACCCAGTCTGGTATCCTGGGACGTCCCTCCAAAAAAGCTCTCTATGTGTCATGGCTACCTCCTCTTATAACTCATGCGGCACCCGCCCCCCAGTGGTTGTCCTGGTGACCAGGAAGTCCCATACTATTGGATGGCTAACTCTCCCTGTCCACCCCAGTCCACCCCCCCTGTGGGGAAGGCACCCAACTGCATGGGAAATGTGTCTGGTGTGAGCACCAGCAAACCACCTGTCACTTACCCCAGATAGATACTGCTCCCTAACTCAGTTGCAGTACCTTGTGGCGACCAGAACCTCAGGGGCGCCACACAGAGCGCATCCATCCTCCAGCGACCGCCATGAACAGGGGCGTGCTACCATGCTATGTGGGCCGACTAGCTAAGGGAAGAAACACCCTCGGGACTAGTCCCCACGCTCATTAGCATATAATAAAAGACCTGTCAGCAGGATTTCACACTTCAAACTATTTATATGTTCATGTTGCTCTATCAATGACAAGTCCTGCAATACCGTAACATGGCCTGTCTGTTCCTCCATTACTGAGAAATCAGTGTTTGAATCGATATTGAATTAACAATGGTTGATCTGGAGCCTCTGTCACTCCAACTCTATTCTCCACCCATCATTGCCTTCAGCTTGACTGACAGCCTTTAAGCTGAGTGACTTCAGGCAAAGGAGTCATCAGCCCACTATTGAACTAGAATTGCCTGAATTTTGGCAAATTGCAATTCTTTATCTCATTTTCCATATGGCAAACATATTTTGTATTCAGATCATGACATGGTGTATGCTGAGTTTCATTTTCTGAATCTTTATCCACTTCCTTCAAGTGGCGCCTGGATGATTCATTAAACAGCAAATATCTAAAGAATTGCAGACTTACATTTATGAACTTGGATGACATATGAGGGATGTTTAACTCAATAGCCTCTTTTAATAAGAAAGAAACAAATATCAAGCTGTTTTAGAAGCCAAGTTGACTAGATTGTCTATAGGGCACTTTACACGCTGCGATATCGCTATCGATATTGCTAGTGAGTGTACCCGCCCCCCGTCGGTTGTGTGTCACGGGCAAATTGCTGCCCGTGACGCACAACATCGCTTACACCCGTCACGCAGACTTACCTTCCCTGCGACGTCGCTGTGGCCGGCGAATCGCCTCCTTTCTAAAGGGGCGGTTCGTGTGGCGTCACAGCGACATCACACGGCAGCCGTCCAATAGAAGCGGGGGGGCGGAGATGAGCGGGCGGAATATCCCGCCCACCTCCTTCCTTCCTCATTGCCGGTGGACGCAGGTAAGGAGATGTTCGTCGTTCCTGCGGTGTCACACATAGCGATGTGTGCTGCCGCAGGAACAACGAACAACCAGCGGCATACACCACCAACGATATTATGAAAAGGAGCGACGTGTCAATGATCAACGTTTTTGCGATCGTTGAGCGTCGCTCCTTGGTGTCGCACCCTTATTGCTAACCAATGGCCTTCTTCACTGTATTTATATAGGACCTTAAGATACCAAGTTACAGCTTGATGCCATTCTCTTCATCCTACAGAAAAAAAGCGTTCTGCTGGACTTTGTATTATAACTGGGCAAATAAACCTGATAGGATGCTGGCCCGTTTGTTGCTGATTAGAAAGTCTATTATTCAGGGTCATGGTGTAAAGTTAATACCAGGAACAATCACCTCTCACCCAGCTCATACATACAATAAGTTCTTTTGAGTTTACAGGCCACATCTCACTAAGCAACATCGCTGCTGAGGCATGGTTTTGGTGACGGAACAGCGATCATCTTGCTATCGATGTCGCTGTGTGTGACATCCAGCACCGACCTGGCCCCTGCTGTGAGGTCGCCAGTCGTTGCTGAATGTCCTGGACCATTTTTTGGTCGTTGCTCTCCTGCTGTGAAAACATCGCTGTATTTGACTGCGAGAGAGCAACGATCTGAATGTGCAGGGAGACGGCTTCTGCGGACACTGGTAACCAAGGTACACATCAGGTAACCAAGCAAAGCGCTTTGCTTGGTTACCCGATATTTACCTTGGTTACCAGCGTCCGCAGCTTCTAGAAGCCGGCTCCCTGCTCCCTGCACACGTAGCTAAGGTACACATCGGGTAACTATAAGCAAAGCGCTTTGCTTAGTAACCCGATGTGTACTATGGTTACCAAGCACAGCATCGTTACACGGCTCACTGGTGGCTGATGGCTGATCTCTGATCACTGTGGAGATCTGCCTGATTGACAGATCACCAGCGACCATGTCGCGACGCTCCAGTGATCCCTGCCAGGTCATATCGCTAGTGGGATCGCTGGAGCGTCGCTAAGTGTGACCTTTACTTTAAGGCTAAGTTCACATTTCCGCTAAAATGTATCAGTCACAATCCGCTGCTCTTGTAAACAACGGAATCCATTTAGCGGATTCCATTGCTCCCATAGACTTGTATGAGCAGCGGATTGTGACTGATGATGCTGCGTTACACCCTCCGCCCGACTGATCAGTCGTGGAACGACTGACCGCCGGGCGGGAGGAACGCAGCATGTAACGTTTTTTGAGCAGCGAGATCCGTCGGATTTCGCTGCGCATGCTCTCTGGCTCCCTGCACACATCACCAGCTTTTGTTGGTTATCCGATATTTACCCTGGTTACGGTGCAAGGAGCCAGCGCTAAGCGGTGTAGGCCCGTAACCAAGGTAAATATCGGGTAACCAAGGTAAACATCGGGTGCTTTGCTACCCGATATTTAGTCTGGTTACGTGTGCAGGGAGGCCGACACTTCCCCGCTCATGTGTGTACACACAGACACACACACACCTGTCCCCAGCCATGCAGACAAGCACTGCCACTGACACCCTCGTCCGGCCCCGCCCCCCGCTCGGCTCCGCCCCCTCCCGCACTCCGCATGTGCACACACATACATACATACATACATACATACATGCATACATACATGCGCACACACACACACTCACTCACTCACACATACACTCACCTGTCCCCAGCCATGCAGACCGCAGCACTGCCACTGACATCCTCAGTGCCTGGCCCCGCCCCCCGCTCGGCTCCGCCCCCTCCCACATTCAGCATGTGTACACACACACACACACACACACACTCACACACACTCACCTGTCCTGCAGTCCCTGCGGCACTGACGTCCTCAGTGCTCGGCTCCCCGCCCCCCCGAACTCTGCCCCCCGCACACAACGGAATCCGACAAAGAATTCTGTTCTTTGTCATCCGTTGTACAGCGTTGAACAGCGCATCAGTCACATGCGTCAAGCGACGCATGTGACTGATACAAAACAACGGAAATGTGAACTTAGCCTTAGCTATACACTCAACTGTCAAGTCAACATAATGACTCTATTTCTATTTTCCTTAACCGGATATCTCTCCCCCTTATCTCTCAGCATTTTAGAGACCTATAAGTGCCACAATTACTAAAGAAGACTTGTAACTTGCTATTAAGGCTCTTAAGTTAAGCAGACTTCCCTAGACTATAAAATTATTACCCCTACACGTCTTATATTGCCACCTCTTATATTGTAGCTCCATATATCACCTCTCATATTGTAGTGTTGTGTTCTAGCCTTAGATACAGTATAGGAAAAGGATTTAACACCATTTCATTGAATTACTGAACAAAATGGCAATTTATGGCCCTGTGTGGGCTCTTTGGGGCCCATTATACTTTTTGATGACTAGTGCTGGCCTTTCTACAGTGTAAAGTGGTGTGGGGGCCATTATACTCAATTGGGGCCCATCATACTGCATGGAGGGCTGTATGGGGGTCACAGTTGTGGCGGTCATGCTGTATTGGGGTCACCATACTTTGCTGGGTAGTTGAGGGAGGTATAGTAAGGTCATCACTGTGTATGTGGAGGGAACTGTAGAGAAATTCACTGTGGGGGTATCATCCAGTGTTTGTGGGGCACTTGTGTTGGCATCATACTTTATGAGTGCATAAAGGGGAATCAAAAGGGCTTTAGTAGGAGGATAATTACTTTGTATTGTATGTAAAGATATGTTCCTATGCAACTCAGACAAATATTAATTAATTGTGAGAGGGTGGAGGTATGGGAGGAAGGCCCACTTAGAATTTCTGCTATGGGACCCCATGATTTCTATGTACAGTCATATGAAAAAGTTTGGGCACCCCTATTAATGTTAACCTTTTTTCTTTATAACAATTTGGGTTTTTGCTACAGCTATTTCTGTTTCATATATCTAATAACTGATGGACTGAGTAATATTTCTGGATTGAAATGAGGTTTATTGTACTAACAGAAAATGTGCAATCCGCATTTAAACAAAATTTGACCGGTGCAAAAGTAATAATTAATAATAATAATTTTATTCATTTATATAGCGCTATTAATTCCACAGCGCTTTACATACATTTGCAACACTGTCCCCATTGGGGCTCACAATCTAGAGTCCCTATCTGTATGTCTTTTGGAGTGTGGGAGGAAACCGGAGTACCCGGAGGAAACCCACGCAAACACGGGGAGAACATACAAACTCCTTGCAGATGGTGTCCTTGGTATTGTGGCTCCCTTCTTTTTATGGTATTAGATTCACAGGAACACATTGTGTCACACTACGGGTTTTTTGATTGTATGCATATGTGCAATTGTATATTTATATATATATATAATCATATATTTGTGTATGTATAATCTTCTATTGCCATGGACACTTTGGTTTAAGCTTTGCTCAGGGTGTGTTGTCCTTCATGTTTTTTTAAATGTTTTTTATCCTTGTGTGTTTTGAATAAAGCCTACTTTATATACCTTCACCATTGTTGTAGGTGTGCCCCTGTTTTGTATGCGGTATCTTTCTTCTCCTCCTTCGGTGCAAAAGTATGGGCACCTCAACATAAAAGTGACATTAATATTTTGTAGATCCTCCTTTTGCAGACATCACAGCCTCTAGTGGCTTCCTGTAGCTTTTAATGAGTTCCTGGATCCTGGATGAAGGTATATTTGACCATTCCTGTTTACAAAACAATTCCAGTTCAGTTAAGTTTGATGGTCGCCAAGCATGGACAGCACGCTTCAAATCATCCCACAGATTTTCAATGATATTCATGTCTGGGGACTGGGATGGCCATTCCAGAACATTGTAATTGTTCCTCTGCATGAATGCCTGAGTAGATTTGGAGCTGTGTTTTGGATCATTGTCTTGCTGAAATATCCATACCCTGCGTAACTTCAACTTAGTCACTGATTCTTGCACATTATTGTCAAGAATCTGCTGATACTGAGTTGAATCCATGCGACCCTTAACTTTAAAAAGATTCCCGGTGCTGGCATTGGCCACACAGCCCCAAAGCATGATGGAACTTCCACCAAATTTTACTGTGGGTAGCAAGTGCTTTTCTTGGAATGCCGTGTTTTTTTGCCTCCATACATAACGACGTTTTGTATGACCAAACAACTCAATCTTTGTTTAATTAGTCCACAGGACCTTCTTCCAAAATGTAACTGGCTTGTCCAAATGTGCTTTTGTATACCTAAGGCGACTCTGTTTGTGGTGTGCTTGCAGAAACGGCTTCTTTCGCATCACTCTCCCATACAGCTTCTCCTTGTGCAAAGTGCGCTGTATTGTTGACCGATGTACATTGACAAGATCTGCAGCAAGATGATGCTGCAGGTCTTTGGAGGTGGTCTGTGGATTGTCCTTGACTGATCTCACCATTCTTCCTCTCTGCCTTTCTGATATTTTTCTTGGCCTGCCACTTCTGGGCTTAACAAGAACTGTACCTGTGTTCTTCCATTTCCTTACTATGTTCCTCACAGTGGAAAATGACAGTTTAAATCTCTGAAACAACTTTTTGTATCCTTCCCCTGAACAACTATGTTGAATAATCTTTGTTTTCAGATCATTTGAGAGTTGTTTTGAGGAGCCCATGATGCCACTCTTCATAGGAGATTCAAATAGGAGAACAACTTACAAGTGGCCACCTTAAATACCTTTTCTCATGATTGGATACACCTGCCTATGAAGTTCAAAGCTCAGTGAGGTTACAAAACCAATTTAGTGGTTTAGTAAGTTAGTAAAAAGTAGTTAGGAGTGTTCAAATCAAGAAATTGATAAGGGTGCCCATACTTTTGCACCGGTCAAATTGTGTCTAAATGCGGATTGCACATTTTCTGTTAGTACAATAAACCTCATTTCAATCCAGAAATATTACTCAGTCCATCAGTTATTAGATATATGAAACTGAAATAGCTGTTGCAAAAACCCAAATTGTTATAAAGAAAAAAGGTTAACATTAATAGGGGTGCCCAAACTTTTTCATATGACTATATGTCTCTGCAGCATGCCATAGACCCAGCCATTTCTCCCTTGTGTTTTAGGGGATGTTCAACTAGGAATACTATGTATCACACTTAGTCGTCATGTCTGATATTATTGATGACCTAAACTAACAAGTGTTTTCCTTTAAAGTGATAATCTGCTTAATATCCTTGACCCCTCCTTTAAGCTGGCATAGTATATCTTTCTCATAACTAGAATTCACATTGATTCTAGATGGAGATCACCATAGCTCCAATTCAGTCTTATCGATCAATAGTTGCTGGAAAAGACAGTAAACGCAAATAGGGTCTTATCCTATAAATTTGTCAGTATAAAGCCGCAGCAGAACCCACATGAAAGTACAATACATATGGGAGAGAAAAGGCTTAAAAGAGTTAATAATCCGGGCTGCCATATAAATAGGAGATCCAAATAGGAGGAATGATTTATTTGTCAACGTGTTTCAAAGTCTAGCTTTTTCTTCCTAACAGATCATATACAGACATTAGACAAGCTGGGGGCATAGACATCACTGGGGAGAATACATATTAGAAAGGGGGCATACACATTACTGGAGACATACACATCACTGGGTGGCATAGACAACACTGGGGAGTGTGACGCCCTGGCAAAACCAGGTAGTCACAGTTAGGCCCCCGCATTACACCTTTCCCTCACTAGAAAACACACAGCTAACCATTAAACCCTAGTCACCCCCCTTAGGGACAGTTAAACACACCAGTGGGCGTGGCCAGGCGGTTGGTGCATGCCCACCTAGGGGTTTAGACTGCCCAGGGCGGGAAAAGCGTCAGATCAGTTTGAGAGTTCAGTAGTGGAGGTCAGGCCTGTGTGTCAGGCCTGAAGTAAACTGACAGGTACCAGGTTAGGAGCCCTGGTGCCTTGGCTAGGATGCAGACGGTGGTCTCCGTCGACAGTAGACAGGAAGACGGCTCGGTGGAACCGAGGTGGACCGGGCCAGGGTTCTAGGCCGCCAGTACTGACACGGGGAACCGACCCGGAAACCGTAGCACAAAGGGGGGTACTCGGACCATGAAGCCAGGAACCAGAACCTACTGGAACTGGTTAATTAACCAATTGAGGCCAGGACTAGAGGTCCTGTCCCACCCAAAGTCCCTCATAGAAGACAACAGCCCACCGATTAGGGATAAGAGGTCACCGCCAAGACCCATAGATCCCACGGGCCAGCATCTGCGGGCACGGCTCCTTAGGTCACATCCAGCCGGGAGCGGACTCCTACGTTTCATACAAGGAAGTCTTTTCTATTAAAAAGGTGCAGGACAAGGATAGAGACCACCAGCCGGGTGGGGGATCCCAAACGCAACCGGCCGCGGCACCGGCCACCACCATCTTGGTTTACCAGAGACTTGTGTGTTTTCCTAATTGTGAGTACACCAGCACCCTCTGCGGTCGTCATTCCCCCTGAACCAGTGGCACCGGGTCCCGGGGCCACCATCCCTGCCCACGGGACTTGCTGCACAACATCTCCCCCGTGTCCCACCTCACCACACACCGTGGGTGGCGTCACAAATTTATTACGGCTTAGCCCGTACATCTACGTCCCCCATTTTAGTTGGCGTGTCCCCAACTGAAGGTCCAGATCCGAGCAGCGGTGGCTGCTGGCACGGGGGCGGCACAGGAGCATTTACATTACTTGGGGAGCATACACATTACTGGTGGGCACACATTACTGGAGCCAGTGAGGGGCATGCACATTACTGGTGCCAGTCGGGGACTTACACATTACTGGGGCCAGTCGGGGGCATACACGTTACTGGGGCCAGTGAAGGCATACACAAACTGGGGCCAATGGGGGTACATACATATTACTGGGGTCAGTGGAAGGCATGCACATTACTGGGGTCAGTGAGAGGCATATACATTAATGGGCCCAGTGGGGGGCATACACATTACTGGGGCCAGTGGGGGGCATACACAATACTGTTGACAGTGGGGGGCATACACATTACAGGGGCCAGTGGGGGCATACACAATACTGTTGACAGTGGAGGGCATACACATTACTGGAGCCAGTGGGGGCATACACAATACTGTTGACAGTGGGGGGTATACACATTACTGGAGCCAGTGGGGGCATACACAATACTGTTGACAGTGGGACCAGACAACCTAGGAGAAATATTCAAAAAAACGTACATTTTATAACCAGAGATCTACTGACAGATCACCCCTCATGGCCAGTAATCGTAGTTACAAGTCAGAAAACAAAGGAGGCAGAGCAGAGGGGGGAGAAAACTTTGGAAATCCAAACCCGTTATCCATGCAGAGGAAACCCAAATTTCATCAGTAAGGCTATGTGCGCACGTTGCGTACAAGCCCTGCAGAAATTTCTGCAGCGATCTGAAGAGCACATGTGCGCTTTAGATCGCTGCAGAAATGTCCGTAGTGAGCGCCGATTCCATGCGCTCTGCCTGCAGCTCCTGCCATAGACAGAGCAGGAGCTGCCGGCAAAGCGCAGGAAAGAAGTGACATGTCACTTCTTTTTGCGCAGCGCTTCGGCAGTAGCCGAAGCGCTGCGCTCTTAAACGCCACGTGCGCACGGCCCCTGCACAGTCTCCATAGACTGTGCAGGGGACGCAGGACGCATGCAGTTACGCTGCGCTACAAAGCGCAGCGTAACTGCATGTTTTTACGCGACGTGCGCACATAGCCTATTAAACCTTTCCAGCTATATTATTACGGAATATCAAATAAAATTACTTTCAAAAGGACTCTCCTTCACTCCTACTAAGGACTTTGACCTCTATAAAACAATTCTGAACATCAATAAATGTGTGAGGTGCCTTCCCTTACGGTATCACTATTTTGAATCAGATTCTTCAGAAGTTACTAATGGGGGAAATATTTACACTTGGAAAAAACTTTGGTGGATAAATTAAACCATTTCCAAGAACTGAGGAGCTTTTAGAATGTTAAACAGCTGAACCAGGAATCAGTAACACAGGACATTAGTCGGAATGCCTTGTACAAAAGCAAAAACCCTTATTTTTATCCTTTACAGTCCTGCCCTCCTGTGTTGGATGTATTTCAAGAAGTTTTAGAAGAAGACTTCTTGAAATTAAAGGAAAAAATAATAAAGTATACCATAATATTACAAAAGAAGAAAAAGCATCTACGCGGGAAGAGCAAAGTACTGTAATGCGCAGGCACAAGAAAAGGTCAAAGATGGCCCGCGCATGTGCTACAGTACTTTTGTCGCGGGTGGGGAGGACGCCGCTGCTGCGCTCGCTAACGCTCGGGTACGGCGCTGCTGCGGCTGCTGCTCGGTGGCTCGAGCGGTGGGCCGGATCCGGGGACTTGAGCGGCGCTCCTCGCACGTGAGTGAAAAGGGTGGTGGTTTGTTTTGGGGATTTAGTCCGTGACGCCACCCACGGGTTGTGGTGAAGATGGGCACCACCGCTGCTGGTGACGGGGATCCCGGGAGCGATGGCAGGGAGCAGCTGGGATGTTGTTTTCCCCCTCCGTGGGTAGGGGTTGGTGGTCCCGGGACCCGGTGGTGTGACGGGGAGGCAGGGTTGGTGAGGTGGAGGGTTGCAGGGACAGTGCGGCGCAGTGCCGCCGGATGGCACGGGTGTACTCACTCAGTAAGAGATGCACAAAGTCCTCGGTAAACCAAACGGCTGGATGGACGGGTCCCGCAGCCGGCTGCACTGTCTCTCCCCGGACAGGTGATGGCGGCTGTCTTTCCCTGCACCTTTGTGTACTGTTTGACTACGATGGGTCCCCAACGGTAGTCTGCTCCCCGGTGTATGGATGCCGGAGGAGCCCGTTTGCCCGCAGGCGCTGGCCCTTGGGTCTCTAGCCTTAAGCGGTAGCTGTATATCCTCGCGGTGCGGACTGTTGCCTTCTAACAGGTCTTTGGCTGTTAGGAAACCCCGGGGTTCCTGTCACACTCGGATTTGACTGTTGACGGCGACTCCAAGCCTAGTCGGGGTCCGATGGCCCTGCCTGTGTGTGCTGGCTTCACTTCGCTCCCTGGTCGGTACCGGCGGGCCACCGCCCGACCCCGGTCCTACGGTTCCGCGTTGATTCACCACTCCTGCAGATGGCCACCACCGTCTGCCAACCTTGTTGTCAGTGACTGGGCCACAAACCCAGACACTCTCCACTTTACTCCTCTCACTTCAACCTCCAGGACAAATCTCTGTCCTTCACTCCTCAACTCCTAAACTGAACTGTCACTTTTCCCGCCTCCAGGCCTGTGAACTCCTCTGTGGGTGGGGCCAACCGCTTGGCTCCGCCCCACCTGGTGCGGACATCAGACCCTGGAGGGAGGCAACAAGGGTTTTGTGTTTGGCTAATGTTACTGTCTAGTGGGGGTGGGGGTGTGTGTGTGTGTTACCTGTGACGACCTGGCTAGTCCAGGGCACCACATTCCCCTTTGGTGAAATGCAGACTGTCCGCGGGCTGCCCGTCCATCACCGGTTTTATTTTTTTTTCAAAACTGTAAAAATATAAATAACATGTCAACATATAAAACATAGGCATTTTTGTCAGGTCACTTAAACGTTACACATAAAAACATTTTTAATAATGACGGACGGACGGATGTCTTCCACTCTCACACCCAAGTAACCTAGCCCTGATGCTGCCCCTAAGAAGTGGGCAGCACCCCTTGACCCCAGTCCAGGTTCAGGCTGCCCGAGCGGGAACGGGTACGGTTACTCGCACCCGACTGTCACTTCAGGGGACCCCACGTCCAGGGGGACCCCTGACCCCCGGAGGATGGCCACCGGTCCTGGTGGTGGCCGGGCCCCAGCCTGCTCTGCTGCGGGCCCTTCCTCCAATCTGCCTCTCCGGAGGCGGCAACGGTATCCATCCCACAACACTATTTACAAACCCACAAGTTCATGGGTGGCCTGCTAGTTCTCGGCCATCTTCATGAGCAGTTTCTCATGTGGGTGGTAAAAACGCACAGAGTCCCTCCGGGGACAACTTGCCGGCAACGGCCGGGATAATCACGAGGATAATCAGATGATCTTTCGGATGATTATTGTCATTCACTCACATATTTAACAGTGCTGGGGGTCCCAACGGGGGACAACTGTATGCAACGGTGGACCGCTGCCTATTCCACCTCTTCCTCTGAGGTGGCCTCGCCCTCCGCGGTCAATATTGCAAACATCCGGTGGCAGGCCTGGTGGAAGAGGGCCGCCTGGTATCCGTTCCCTCCACCACGCGGGACATAGAAAGCTACTGGCGCATTGCCATTGGGAAGACTCTCACTCGCTTCCTCGGACTCCGAGACCGTTTCTTTGTCGGCCCCCGAGCTGCTGTCATCTGACTCTAGGGGGCTAATGGTGGGACCGGGCAGGTCGGTAACAGTTTCCAGCCGAGCCCAGACTCGCGGCTCCTCAGTGGCAAGTGACCCGTCATCGGCTGGTGTAGGGAGGCCTGCCATCGGTTCCTCTAAGTCAACCGCTCCAGCTATTGATCGGCTGGCTTCCTCTCGGGCCTCCGGGCCCTGGCAGGACAACACGGACTTTGCCACCTCCATCAGGGACGGCGGCCTGAGCGGGGTTGCACGGGCGGTCAGCATAGGCAATGGAGCGGGCCCTGCTGGGACCAGGGGTAGACTGAGTTCTTCAGCCGCAGCGGCCGCTTCTTCAGGGACACAAGGGCGTGGGTCACTCACCAGCTCCTCTAGCATAGCCTCTATTTCATGCGCCCGCACGACCGCAGCCAGCTCCTCCATCTCAGCGGTCCAGCGATCTAGCAGGTCCCGTACTTGGGCCCGGTTATGACAGCACAACAGCATCACTTGGGTATTCAGCCAAGCCGCCGTCCCGGGGGCAGGCTCCGGAGACTCAGGCCTCTCAGGTGGTGCGGACATGTTGCAAGCTGCTTCCAGGAACCGGGTATGTTGCAGAGTCCTGGCGTCCCCGCTTTTTATAGCCTCGGCTACATTAGGCAGACACACACCCGCCCCCCCCTTGATTCTCTTCAGCACTTCCGCTTTGGGGGCGGGGCCTCGCTTTTGCGCCTTCCCTGCTCGGAGAAGACGCTCGAGCGGGTGATTTTTGCGCCAAAGATGGCGGCGCTTCAAATTTTTCGGCCGGACGCCGCCGGCGGAGATCACAAGGCGCACTTCTACTGGTAAGTAGTTGGGTCCAATCCTGTTCGTGACGCCAAGTTGTCGTGAGCGAGGAGGACGCCGCTGCTGCGCTCGCTAATGCTCAGGTCCGGCGCTGCTGCGGCTGCTGCTCGGTGGCTCGAGCGGTGGGCCGGATCCGGGCACTCGAGCGGCGCTCCTCGCCCCTGAGTGAAAAGGGTGGTAGTTTGTTTTGGGGATTTAGTCCGTGACGCCACCCACGGGTTGTGGTGAAGATGGGCACCACCGCTGCTGGTGACTGGGATCCCGGGAGCGATGGCAGGGAGCAGCTGGGATGTTGTTTTCCCCCTCCGTGGGTAGGGGTTGGTGGTCCCGGGGCCCGGTGGTGTGACGGGGAGGCAGGATTGGTGAGGTGCAGGGTTGCAGGGACAGCGCGGCGCGGTGCCGGATGGCACGGGTATACTCATTCAGTAAGAGATGCACAAAGTCCTCGGTAAACCAAACGGCTGGATGGACGGGTCCCGCAGCCGGCTGCACTGTCTCTCCCCGGACAGGTGATGGCGGCTGTCTTTCCCTGCACCTTTGTCTACTGTTTGACTACGATGGGTCCCCAACGGTAGTCCGCTCCCCGGTGTATGGATGCCGGAGGAGCCCGTTTGCCCGCAGGCGCTGGCCCTTGGGTCTCTAGCCTTAGGCGGTAGCTGTATACCCTCACGGTACGGACGGTTGCCTTCTAACAGGTCTTTGGCTGTTAGGAAACCCCGGGGGTTCCTGTCACACTCGGATTTGACTGTTGACGGCGACTCCAAGCCTAGTCGGGGTCCGATGGCCCTGCCTGTGTGTGCTGGCTTCACTTCGCTCCCCGGTCGGTACCGGCGGGCCACAGCCCGACCCCGGTCCTACGGTTCCGCATTGATTCACCACTCCTGCAGACGGCCACCACCGTCTGCCAACCTTGTTGTCAGTGACTGGGCCACAAACCCAGACACTCTCCACTTTACTCCTCTCACTTCAACCTCCAGGACAAATCTCTGTCCTTCACTCCTCCACTCCTAAACTGAACTGTCACTTTTCCCGCCTCCAGGCCTGTGAACTCCTCTGTGGGTGGGGCCAACCGCTTGGCTCCTCCCCACCTGGTGTGGACATCAGACCCTGGAGGGAGGCAACAAGGGTTTTGTGTTTGGCTAATGTTACTGTCTAGTGGGGGTGGGGGTGTGTGTGTGTGTTACCTGTGACGACCTGGCTAGTCCAGGGCGCCACACTTTGATCTGCGCTCAGAAGGGCAGAGAGAAGTGCGCATGCACAGGAGTGCAATGGAGGACACTGTGTGAACGATGCAGGATGCGTAATGCACATAGGGCTGGGCAAAAGGACGGTGATCCCACAAGATGGAGGAGGCGTCGGACTGAGAGCAGTGACACCCATCGGACCGGACCGCCCCCTAGGTGAGTAAAGGTGTTTTTTACGTTCTATGGAGCGGCCTGGACTCTTCTATGCAGTATTCTAGAATGCTATAAACGGTTCACTGGTCGTGGCCGCAGGTTATAGGGGCCAAATCTGGTAACAGGTTCCCTTTAATGCCCTTTGTGTTTTGGGTATGTAACAGTATCAAATCTATATGAGACAAATAGTGAATAATTTTGCCTATTCAACTACAGATTAAGTAATTTATGTCTGGTATATGAGATATAGTTGCATCTCTTATGTTTATATTATGCGTTTAAGTACATATATGCAGTATATTTTCAGCTATTCAAATGCAGATAAGGTGATATATATATATATATATATATATATTTATATATATATATATATATATATATATATATATACGCCGTATATCTGCGTTTTTTATGGATATATTATGCGGATATCTGTTCTAGCTTTGTAATAAGCAATGTAATTAGGTTCAATAAAGCAATACATGCATATATCAAGCTAAGATAATAGCCATTACATCTTTGTTTAAAAAAAATAAAAAGAAATAATACATTATTAAATGATACAGGGTAATAAATACAATGTGCTAATGACCTAAAAATGCAGCCATAATGCTTATTCACATGTATTATTTTGTTCACTAAGCCCTGGGTGTACTACATTCCTTGAATCCATTTCATAGTATTCATTGATGGAGAATATAAGAAATGGAATTGACACAGAATTTAAGGAAAAAGCCATTGAAAGGAACTGAGAAGTGCTCCGAAACACATTTAGTAAAGTACGTCCTGACAGAGCCATTTTCATATGAACCATATATGGGCGTTCTAACTATCTTGCGGAACTACAAGTTCATAATTGATAAATTAAATCTGTGGCCACCATTATAACTCATGGCCAATGCTAACTGTCATAGCGGGTAGTGCGTGTAATCAGATTCACACAGGAGGAATCTTTAGGCAAGGGCCACACTAGCGTATGGCATCCGATGCAAAAGAATCGGATGCAATATGCTAATGACCATTGGCTCCCGTTCTGCTGCGAGTGCGAACAGAGTGCAATGCAACTGTGATTCGATCCTGCGATCACATCACAGCTCCGGAGGAGAGGGAAGCATTAATCTCCCCATCTCCTGCATTGTCTGCCTGTGCGTATATTCACTGCACTCAGATGACATCTGAGTGCAGTCGTGCAGTCTAAAGTTTCACTCACACCCATAGACTTTTATGGGTGCCAGTAATACATCTGTCACTGACACTCGCAGAATGCTGTGATTGTATTCTTAGTGTGATTCTGCCTGAGAAAAATAAAGCAGATCGGTACGTGCCCATAGAGTAACATTGATCCGAGTGAAATGCGATTTTTTTTTTTATCGCACTCTACTTGTCCGATAATTACTAGCCGATTTCCTTCAAAAGTGTTTGCACACCACAACATGCAGTTTCAGCCATACAATATGCAACTTGGGTGAAATCCCAAACCATTAGTACCTTAACGTGGAAGCAAATATTAGTCTGCCAGGATGAGTATACTATATTTGTACTCTCTCTGTGTTATTATCCAACAATAGAGATGCAGGGGCAGACATATCATTGAGGCAATCTGTTTCAACAAACAGGAGTCCAAGAGGTAAGGGGTCCAGTATCACCTTAAAAGCAGGTGGAATGGTGCAGTATGAGGAGGTATTGATCTGTGGCGCTCCTGAGGCTCAGGTCGCCACAGGATACTGCACCCCAATTAGAGTGCGGTATCTATCTCAGGTAAGGAGGGGGTTAATCACCGTTGTTCCACATTCACACACTATACACAGCTTAGGAACCTTCACACAGAGTGGATTGGCTCAGGGTAGGCAGGGGGTGGCCATACAAACATGGACTTCCCGGTCACTGAAGCCAGCCACCTGGGGGGCGGGCTCCACTAGGAGTATAAATAGGCACTACTCACGCACATCATGGCAAGTCAGACCCGTCAGGACCATAGTTCTGGCAACACATCTCTGGAAAGCTTGGACTTTACTGGGCCCAGTGGCTTGGAGCAGGAGCTCAGCCAGGGTACCTAACTGCGGAGGGGGACAGCGTAGAAATATGACACTCTCTCTCCTTCTTTTTCCAAAACGCCGGTGGTGACCCTTTACCGGATCTGGGATTGACCTGAGCCAATCACGGCAGTGACCAGTGTGACTGGGCTGGCAGCTGAAGTTGTGCGTAAACTACACCCTGAACCTGCAGAGACTGTGTTGGCTCGTCCTTACCGGCGCCACCGTCCAGTGTTAGGCGCCAATGGCCGTTAATCCCCTCATCATCCACCTGGGGTCCGCTCTGCCTGTGGGGAGCGACATCATCCTGGCTGCGTAAACACCTGCCCCAGCGAGTAACCCGGCAGTGGCGGCTATTCTCTGGCCGCATACCACAGGTGGCGTCATGACAAACTCTCCCAATTACCCCGCTTCCTAACCATTTGCTGTACGCTTCGGGGCAACGGAACCGGACAAGACCACCAGTGACATCACCTGACCCAACCCGAAACGGCCCGGCAATGAGTAGGCTGATCGCCTGCCCTGTGGGGCGCTACAGATCTCCAAGGGGCCGATTTATTGTTCTTGCACAAGGGCCTCTCCTGTCTCTGTCCGCTCCTGTAAAGATGTATGCTATCAATAATAAACAAATATTGTTCACCACTTGCATAAAGGGATCCATAATATTTGACTGGGACATACAATTTTAATTGGAAGGGACCTGCCATGAGTGACTATTTTCATCTATTGATATTTCCTTTTTATTTATTTTTTTACATTTCTATGTATTTTTATACCTTAGACTGGATATGTATTTATGACTATGTATATTTTCTACCTAGTATCTAGTGTTTACCATATCACATAAGTGCATTTCATATTGGCCCAGATGCCTGAAGAAGATTGTATTGATCTAGTGACTTTCTAATTTGTTCAAAATGAGGGGCTGCTGATAAGTCTTTGGCTTTACCCAGAAAGAAACTAGATAGGATGATTAAACTTTACATTTACTCCAACTCTCCACTGATGGTAACACACTTCTTACATCCAAGTTCTGTAAGCCTACCAAAAAGAAAGATTTCGGTTGTGCCTCAAACCAGGCATCTGTAGCAGCCATGGCATCAGAAATGGTGTGAAATTTGGTACCCTTGTGGTGTCGGAGGGAGCTAGATCTGGTGAATAAGATGGTTGGTCAACCAGCTGGAAGCCCAGCTTTTCCAGTTTTGCCATGGTTGCTTATGTAGTGTGAGCGGAAGAGTTGTCATGCAGGAACAAGATTCCTTTGGACAGTTTGCTGCGCCTTTTGGTCTTCAGAGCTGTCTTCAATTGGTCCAAAAGTTCAATGTCATACCTTGCATTTGTAGCGCCCCTGAGCCACTCAGGGCACTACAAGGAACAGCATCCTCTTGAGGATGCAGGACCTACCCCCTGGGACCTGGAGTACCAGTGCCGATACAACCAAAGCACACCCAAAATCCTAGTTATCCACACCGGGCATAGAGGGTTAACCATGTAAGGGGATGGTCGCCATGGAAAGGAACGAGTCCCGGAATTAGCCAGCTTGGTGGGATTGGTCAGAAGTCAGTTGAGAGAAGTGTGGCACACAGAGAGGTGTGCGGACGTGCCTGAGCTAGGTCCGTGCAACGGTAACCCCGGGGGCACAGGAGAGAGGTCGCCAGGGCCAGTACAGATAGTTACTGCTGGGACCAGAGCACGCACAGGGCACAGGGCCCTAGATCAGGCACCAGTTCTACACGGTTTGATAAATACCTGCCCCGTGAGGACACCTTCATGGACTTTACTGAGCCAAATAATCTGGGGGCATCAGCAGTTAACTAGGATCGGGGTTCTGACACATACCTCCCCACAGGGTCTGCACTGCCCGCCGTACGGACAAGGAGACTGTTACCCCAAAAGGGACAGTCGGGCCCCAAACGCTCCACGCTATGGGGACCCAACCAACAGAGAGTGCCGGGGACAGAGCAACCTGGGTCACTACATTGGCACTGATACTCCTTGGGACCTGAAACAGCAATCTCTTAGTCCGCGTGAGTAGAAACTGTTCGTGACAACCTTGTGTGGTCTCCTTTATTGCCCCTACACGTATCCCAGGCATGGCCCTACCTGCGGAGGGCCCAACATCATTGCTGCAACCACCACCAGCCCTGGGAGTACCTACATTCAGCAGCGGCGGTTCTACACCTTTAACCGCAACCTGCAGGTGGGGTCACATGAACATTACCTGTTATCTCCCCTGTAAATATTCCTCTTTTACAAAAGAAGCCCCAGGACACGGGACCGGGCAACGGCCACCAGAGTGACGTTCCTATATGCAACCGCCCGGGAGCGAGTACCCCCTTCCCTGGGCGCCACACATTGATTGTGGAACCCTTTTGAAAGTAGTCCACTAGCAGCATGCTCTGCTTATCCCAGAACACAGACACCATCGCCTTAGTGGCTGATTTTTGCACCCTGAACTTCTTTGGACAAGGAGAACCACTGTGCCTCCACTCTTTTGACTGCTACTTGTTTTCAAAGTCATACAAATAATCCAGGTCTCATCCATAGTGACCAGTCGATCTAGGAAGATCTTATCAGTCCGGAAACGCTGACAAATGGACCGGGAAGTTGTCACTCACATGCTTCTCTGATTTGTTCGATTGAAACATTTGGGGACCCACTTTGCAGATAGCATCATCATGTCCAAATGTTCATGGAAAATGACACAAACACGTTCACGGGAAATCCCCATGATGTCTGCTATTACTTTAGCTGAAATTCGTCGATTCTCCAGTATGAGGTTGTGCACAGCATCGACGATATCTCTCGGTCGTCCAGGACGTTCCTCATCATTGGTGCTGAAGTGACCCTTTTTAAATTTGGCAACCCAGTTCTTAACTGTGGACTATGAAGGGCATTGATCCCCCAATATCTGTGATATATCACCTTGAATATCCTTCATGGACTTTCCTTGCCGAAACAAGAATTTTATCACTCCTCTGCTCTCAGTTGCTGTGAATATCGCATTAGACTCCGGCATTTTATTTTCCCGCGTGCGTAGAACACTGTTGCCATAAGCAACAAACACAAAATTTTGAAAACATATATTAGACACATAAGACTTTCATGTGATGTAACATTCGTTAAACATAGAAACAAAAAATGATCACAAAGGCAAAGACTTATCAGCAGCCCCCCATAACGTGATTAATTTTCAACGTGTTTGGAGCCGGCATATATGTATATCAATTTTTTATTGTGTAAGCAGTTGTGTATTTGCACTTTCTGCCCTTGCTCTCAATGTTGATACAAGTCTGCATGTAGCTCTCTATTCTGTGTTCGTCATACTATAGGAAGTTGACAATTTCTTCCAGTTCCATCTAAACAAGTCCTTTGCTTTTTACACACATGAATTCTCACAATTCCTCAGACCCCCATACACACATCCGTTTTTTTTGTACGTGTGCGGTACGTATTTGCACGTACCGGAGACAGAGACCCATGTTATTCAATGGTAGATGGCACTCACACGTAAAATCACACGGAACGTGTGTCCGTGTGGTAAGTACGTGTGTACGCTTTTCTACACGGACGACATGTCCGTTTTTGGCCGGCAGCACGCAGGCACGGACCCGCTTTAGTCTATGGGTCCGTGCCTGCACGGACCGCACACGGAGTATGTCCGTGTTCAGCACGTATCGTCCGTGTCCATTTTTAATCACAAAATCTGAAACACTTGGTACCAATCTATCAGGTCAATTGATGGCAAACAAAAACACCAGTATCTCATGATGAATGATTAACAACGTTAATTGGGTAAGAATGCGGGCCTTTAAAAACGGACAGCAGACAGACAGCACACGTACGTATTTTATGTCAATACGGACATTACACACAGCTCGCATACGCCATCACACGGATGCCATACGTAACGGAGAAACGCCCCTAAAAAACGGAACACGGACCCGAAAAATGGACCGTGAGACACGGACGTTTTTTATATGACATGTCATCTGTAAATACCCTGTAGCTAAAATCCACATCACAATATGGAGCACAACATACACTAAATTAATTGTAACATTCATTTGTTTGTATATCCAAAAAAGAACAAATTGCACTCTTTCGCATAACAAAACAAAAGTGCTTCTACAATTTCCGCCACAACATAATGCCAGTCAGAGTTCACTAATTATAGCCTCCAGGCTGCACACAGCACAGAAGCGCCAGTCCTGGATAAATATAAGCTCATTGCTCAACCTCTCCTATAGGGTCACTTCATGCTGGCGCCACCTTCTGGAAATGACGTGGCAATTTTAAAAATGAAACAACCACTTAGTTCCTGGGAACAGTTCGGCAATGTCTATCTCTGAATGGATAGGGAACTCTTTAAGTTTTCTCTACAATCTATTGATACATTTTGTGCGTTATAGTGAGGGAAGTGAGCCCCAGCAGCTGGAGGAGAGAATAAGGGAGGAATCCAGGGAGAATGATGTGCAGTCTGGGAGAACACCCAACACAGGGGTAAGTGCAGCTGTTTGTGTGTCCTTGTGTCACCATACAGTTCCTCGAAGAAAGGCTGATGTCCCTCTGTAGAATAAGAATCCGAATATGTTGTATCTAACGTTCAACCTTATAAAGTCGTACGTTACACCGGTAGTGTCAGCTTTCAGTCTTGTAAAAGTGGCAGAACCAGTTTGTATACAACAGAGCGAGAGTAACGATAACTGTAAATTCCTTAAACTCCACTTAGTCATATGGAAGGTGATTTCGAGGAAATGGGATTAATCTTCTTTCCACCGATTAATGACGCGTCCTGAAGCCACAAGTTGTATTCAGATGGGACAGTTATCATGGGGTTTTGCTCAGGTTTTCTGTAGATGAGCGCTGCAAACAATCTCCTGTTCTTTCACAATTTTGTAACTCACTGGCCTACAATTACTAAAGATGTTGCACCTGATTTCCGCCGTATTTTAACGTGACGATTCTTTATTTTGTTTTCAGTCACTTTTTTGTCTTTGTCCTTTTTTTATGCCCTGACTGATCTTGATCTTGATTCAATTCATTTAAATGAGTGCGTAATGTTTGATGAAACATAGACGTAACATGGTCATAATTACCAGGATTTAAAATATATATACCGGGGTGAGAGACATATATACCAGTATGGGGAACATATACTATGAAATATATATACTATATAATATATACTATATATACTATAGAATAGTATGGGGGACATGTATAGCAGGATTTGTGATATATAAATCAGGATGGGGAACATATATACCAATATGGGTGGACATACCGTATATGCTAGGAAGGGGTCTAGGATGGGGGCATTCGTACAGTATGGGTGACATTACTATATAATGGGAGAGGGGACAACATATATGTCTTTATAGGATTTAGAATGCCATAGGAGTGCATATATCTGACTAACATGCAGGGGGGTCCAGGACCAAATCTTACGGGGCTCATCAGACTCTAGTTACGCCACTGGGTAGCACAAACCACAAAAAGGAAGTGAGAGACACCTGGAGGGCAGCAAACCAAGAAGGAAAAACAAAAACAATAGAAACCATCAGCATTTGGCCAGGGAAGACAAAGGCCATAGCAGAGGTATCGATAACAAAACAGAAGATCACCAGATCGAATCCCCAAACCAAGCCACGAGAATACCAAACCACAATTATGAAATAATTTATCATCATCCCTGTTTACATCACCAAGCCCTTTATTGTTAGGGTTACCCCAACAAATTTGGTCTTAACTGGATAACTCAACCTCCGCTGCTTCAGGCCCTACAGAAATTGCACTGCAAAAACAGTAATTTACAAACAGCTGCTGCCATCTGGAATATGTAAAAAAAAAATCTTAGGATAAGGTCATTTGTAGTGGCTAAACCAAGACCCCAACCCACCCCCCAATCCCCCCCCAAAAAAATGCCATGGTGGGTTTTCGCTGCAAATCACTGCAGATTTCCGATTGATTGTCAAATAGAGACGGTCTTAGGGCGGCTTTGCACGTTGCAACATCGCACGTGCGATGTCGGTGGGGTCAAATCGAAAGTGACGCACATCCGGCGTCACTTTCGACATCGTTGTGTGTAAATTCTAGATGATACGATTAACAAGCGCAAAATCATCGTTATCGTATCATCGTTGCAGGCTCCGACTTTTCCATAATTATGCTCACGCGACAGGTACGATGTAGTTCCTCGTTCCTGCGGCAGCACACATCGCTGTGTGTTACGCCGCAGGAGCGAGGAACTTCACCTTACCTGCCGCCAGCGGCTATACGGAGGGAAGGAGGTGGGCGGGATGTTTACATCCTGCTCATCTCCGCCCCTCCGCCGCTATTGGCCGCCTGCCGTGTGACGTCGCTATGACACCGCACGACCCGCCCCCTTAGGAAGGAGGCGGGTCGCCGGCCAGAGCGACGATCGCAGGGCAGGTGAGTGCATGTGAAGCTGGCGTAGCGATAATTTTCGCTACGCCAGCTATCACAAGATATCGTACCTGCGACGGGGGCGGGGACTATCGCGTGCGACATCGCAGCATCGGCTTGCGATGTCGCAACGTGCAAAGCCCGCCTTAAAGAAAAGAGCAATTTTATTAATCTATGCATTTCAGAGTTGAGAAAACTCCTTCATCAGGAGACTGCATCAGCTATATATTTTCACCCCCAAGCATAAAAATATTTTGGCCAGATGCTAAGTTTTCCATATCTCCTCCAAAACACTGAGCCAGTTTTTAGAATTTTCCTATTACTTACCTTATTTTTTTTTTTTTTACTAATCCATATTATAACTGTTTAAATAGGGAGCAGAAGACACAGTTGACTTTCGTCTGGCTAGTGACCTGGAAAAATCTCTGGAGAAAGGTAATTTATTTTTATACTTAATATCAACCTATGTAATTGTGTCGCCCCCATGTCAGCAGCCGGCCTGCTCGGATCCGGATCCGCGGTGGCTCAAGTGGTGTCCGCACCCGGGGGTTGTGCGGCCACTCAAATGAAGGGGGTATTTACAGGGGATTGTGTTTAGAGTTTGTGACGCCACCCGTGGTATGTGGTAATGGGGAGTACCACTGCTGCAATTGGGAGTACCCGGGGGTGATGGAGTGGGGCAGCCGGATGTTAGAACCCTCCATGGGTAGGGTGAATGCCCCGGGACTCGGTGATGGTGTTCGGGGAGTGCCGTGGGGAGTGAAGGGGGTTACTTTCGTACTCACTCAGTCCATAAAGCTGACACCAACAACTGGATAAACCAAAGTTCTGGATGCCGTTGCCGCTTAGGGAAGCTAGTTTGGGTCCCCTCCCCCTCGTTGCGCTAGTACCCCGATTTTGGAGTGGGTGGAGAGCGGATCTTGAAGGTTCCGTTCTCTTCGGGTAAATTGTCAGGTTGCCTGAAGCTACTCCCTGACCTAGGGTCCACGTACCCCGTCATGCCCAGGTCCCAGCCCAGTGATGGTACAAGGCCGCCAGCTGTCCTCCTCGACAGTTCCGTGCCCATTGTCACGATCCTCTGCAACCGGGGGACCAGCTCCTACTAGGTCCAGACCACCGTCTGCTACCTAGATGCTTCCAAGGAGCCCAGCTCCTGACCTCCTCTCTCCTTCACTTCCAACACTTTACTCCTCTACTCCTACTACTGCTACAACTGACACTCCTGACCTCCCCTTAACCAACCCCCCAAGTGGGTGACCCTATTCCACTTATGCCATCCACTGGTGTGTCTGGTGGGTGTGGTGCAGAGTGTACCTAGGATTTTGATTAGCTGATGTAGGCAACACCATATAGTTGGGGACCCATAACCAAGAAGGAGGTGGATATTGCACAGGAGGGCAGATTGTACAATACCCTGTGACGACCTGATAGTCCAGGGGCGTCACATAATTGTAAGTATTTTCCTTGAATTTATTTTTTTGTATCATTTTCTTCAGGAATCAGGAATATGAACTCTTGAAACTTAATAATGATGCCATTTTATGACAATAAACAATCTAGCTCATCTTACAGTCGCCCCTAATCCAATGAATATTTCTGAGATCTGTGCCGCCCCCGTGCCAGCAGACGGCGCTGCTCGGATCCGGGGCCTACGGTACGGCTCAAGGGGTTCCCCGGACCCGGGGGATCTCGCGGTCACTTCCAATAAAAGGGGGGACAATTTGTACGGGATTGATTGTAGAATGTCTGTGATGCCACCCACGGCATGTGGTGAAGTGGGACATCACCACTGCTGTTGTGGGATACCCGGGGGAGATGTAATGGTAGCCGGATGTTAATCCCTCCATGGGTAGGTATGGTTGCCCCGGGGCCCAGTGTCTCTGCGCAGGGTTTGGCGACGGCAGGGCCTTGCACGCCCAGATGAACCAGGGGATAGTTGGTTACTCACGATTGAATGAATCACACGAGTCTTTTGGTAAACAAAGGTGCTGGTGGCCGCCCACCGTGGCCGGTTGTACTCTGGTCCCCCACTCGAGCTAGTGGTCATTGTCCTTTCCTCTGCACTGTTTTTGTGTATTGTGGGCTGCCTGGTTTGGAACTCAGGAGTCCGCTCCCGGCTTTCTGTGTGCCTAAGGAGCCGTGCCCGCTGACGCTGACCCGTGGGATCTATGGGCCCTGGCGATTGCTCTATCCCTCTCTGTGGGTGGTTGTCTGCTTTTGGGACTTTGGTTGGGACCGGACCTGTAATCCTGCCCTCAATCAGTTAATTAGCTAGGCCGCTGGTTTCGGTCCTGGTTTCAGGGTCCGAGTACCCCCTCTGTGCACGGTTTCCGGTTGGGTCTCCGGTGTCGGTACCGGTGGGCTCCAACCCTTCTCCGGTCCTCCTCGGATCTGCCGAGCCATCTTCCTGTCTCCTGCTGACGGAGACTACCGTCTTCCACCTAGCCAAGGTACCAGGGCTCCGACCCTGGCACCGTTCAACTTGAACTTCCTCTGCTGGAGCTACACCTAGCTCCAGCCCACACTCCTCTCCACTCGAACTACCACTTCACTCAAGCTTAACTGAACTGTTTTCCCGCCCTGGGCTGTCTAGACCCCTAGGTGGGTGTTCCCTAACCACCTGGTCCCGCCCACTAGTGTGCCTGTCTTGCCCTGAGGGGGGTGACTAGGGTTTCAGGTCGGCTGTATGTCACCTAGGTGAGGGAAGGTGTTGTGCGGGGGCCTATGTGTGACTACCCGGTTTTGCCAGGGCGTCACAGATCATTTGTCAAATTTGTCCATAATATTGATGTGTAAGGACTAGTGATGAGTGAGCACTAGCATACTCGGGTGCTCAGTACTTGTAGCTAGTGATGAGCGAGCACTAGCATGCTCGGGTGCTCAATACTCGTAACGAGTAGTGATGAGCGAGCACTACCATGCTTGGATGCTCAGTATTTGTAACAAGTAGTAATGAGCGAGTACTTCCATGCTGCGGTGCTCAGTACTCGTAACGAGCAGTAATGAATGAGCACTACTTTGCTTAGGTTCTCAGTACTCGTAACTAGTGATGAGCGAGCACTACCATGCTCGGGTGCTCACTCAGTACTCAGAACAAGTAGTGATGAGCGAGCACTACTATGCTCGGGTGCTCAGTACTCGTAACGAATAGTGATGAGCAATCACTACCATGCTTGGGTGCTCAGTACTCGTAACGAGTAGTGATGAGTGAGTACTACCATGCTCGGGTGCTCAGTACTCATAACTAGTGATGAGCGAGCACTGCCATGCTCGGGAGCTCAGTAATTATAACGGACACTTAGACGCTCAGACAGGCTTAATTCTTCCAGAAGATCTCCCAGAAAAATGCTCGAGTTGCACATTGACTTCCATTACACTGGGTACATGAGTCAAGCCCGTTTGAGCATCCAACTGCTCGTTATGAGTACTGAGCACCGGAGCATAGTAGTGCTTGCTCATCATTAGTATAGACACATTAATGTCTACCTCTATTTTTACACTATTTGTGATATCTCCGTTTATTCAAAACAACTGAACAAGTCAACAACTTTTATTGTAAAGTTCGTATGTTATAATTAATGTTATTGGGTCTACCACACAACTGGGGTCTACTTTAGAGGGTAAAATTTAAAGATGAGCTTATTAGGCACGATTTGAATCCACCTGTTTGCAAAGATTTTCCCATGAAATTCGATTTGCAGAAAAATTATTCTCTCCAAATTTATTGGCCCTTGTTATACCCCAAAACATAAGAAATGTCATATATAATAAAAAAAAAGAATAATACTTATACTCACCTCCCCACCGCTTACATCCTAAGCACCTTTAAGCCTAAAGGGCGCTTTAAACGCAGCGACATCACTAGCGATGTCGCTAACGATCACATCCACCCACGTCATGCGTGTGTCATGGGCAAATCGCTGCCCGTGGCGAACAATATTGCTAGTACGCGTCACACGCACATACCTTCTTGGAGGACATTCTGGTACCATTCTTTATTCGTGGCTGTGTTTTTAGGCAAGACTGTGAGTGAGCCGATTCCCTTGGCTGAGAAGCAACCCCACACATGAATCGTTTCAGGATGCTTAACAGTTGGCATGAGACAAGACTGGTGGTACTGCTCACCTCTTCTTCTCCTAATAAGCTGTTTTCCAGATGTCCCAAACAATCGAAAAGGGGATTCATCTGAGAAAATGACTTTACCCCAGTCCTCAGCAGTCCACTCCCTGTACCTTTTGCAGAATATCAGTCGGTCCCTGATGTTTTTTCTGCAGAGAAGTGGCTTCTTTGCTGCCCTCCTTGAAACCAGGCCTTGCTCAAAGAGCCTCCGCCTCACAGTGCGTGCAGAAGCACTCACACCAGCCTGCTGCCATTGCTGAGCTAGCTCGGCACTGCTGGTAGTCCGATCCCGCAGCTGAAACAGTTTTAAGATACGGTCCTGGCGTTTGCTGGTCCTTCTTGGGCGCCCTGGAGCCTTTTTGGCAACAATGGAAGCTCTCTCCTTGAAGTTCTTGATGATGCGATAGATTGTTGACTGAGGTGCAATCTTTGTAGCTGCGATACTCTTCCCTGTTAGGCCATTTTTGTGCAGAGCAATGATGGCTGCACGTGTTTCTTTAGAGATAACCATGGTTAACTGAAGAGAAGCAATGATACCAAGCACCAGCCTCCTTTTAAAGTGTCCAGTGGTGTCATTCTTACTTAATCATGACTGATTGATCGCCAGCCCTGTCCTCATCAACACCCACACCTGTGTTAATGGAACAATCACTAAAACAATGTTAGCTGCTCCTTTTAAGGCAGGAATGCAATGATGTTGAAATGTGTTTTGGGGGTTAAAGTTCATTTTCTTAGCCAATATTGACTTTGCAAGTAATTGCTGTTAAGCTGATCACTCTTTATGACATTCTGGAGTATATGCAAATTGCCATTAGAAAAACTTAAGCAGTAGACTTTGTAAAAATTAATATTTGTAGCATTCTCAAAACTTTTGGTCAAAACTGAACTTAGCTTTAAATAGAAGTATTCAGAGTGGATGTCTTTATACCTGAGATTAGTATTATTATAATTGAGAGTGATCTGGAAAGTCAGAGTGTTTACTTTTTATTGGCTTTTAATAGCAACTATTAAAGGGAGCCTGTCACCTAGAATATGCGTTCTGACCTATCAGCAGACACATGTGTGCCCTAATTACACCTCCCTACCCATCCATGTGCTGTAAAATTGTATAATGTGAAAGTAATAAAAAACGTTTTATTACCTTCATATTTTGTATGTAAATAGCAGGGAATGTGGTCACAGGGGCGGCGCCTTGCCCTATGGACATCTGCATATTTCCGTGGTATCACGCCCCTGTGGGCGTGATACCATGTAGTGACGTCCCCGTCACTCATTCTATCCTGCGAGCATTACAGCAGGCTTCTCTTCCGGGTTCTCCTTGTTAGTTTCAGACGCGCACCCGGAAAAGAAGCCTGCTGCAATGCTCGCAGGATAGAATGAGCGACGGAAACGTCACTACATGGTATCACGCCCACAGGGGCGTGATACCATGGAAATATGCAGACGTCCATAGGGCAAGGCGCCGCCCCTGTGGTGACCACATTCCCTGCTATTTACATACGAAATATGAAGGTAATAAAACGATTTTTATTACTTTCATATTATACAATTTTACAGCACAGGGATGGGTAGGGAGGTGTAATTAGGGCACGCATGCGTCTGCTGTTAGGTCAGAACGCATATTCTAGGTGACAGGTTCCCTTTAAGAATTGTTAATTCATATTTAGATGAAAATTAAGGATAAAATGCAATAACTAAATTATAGAAATAAAAGCTGATGATGAATAAGAGATATAACAATAATCTTATTTTGAACATTTCCTTAGAATGTGTGAAATTAATATTGATTTAAAAGTGAGGCAACTGTAGGCTGAATCTGGAGCCTGACTTCATCAATAAATCGTTCACAAATGGTCTCTTGATGAATTGTCCATAATAGAGCGGCAAAGAAATGTGTCGAGACAAAGATGATTTTTAAATATTATTTTTTTCACCAACCACTCACTGAGATGAGTGTATTATTTAGTGCACTTTGTAGGTCCTAATTAAATTAATTAAAAAGTTAAGTTTTATTGTTTTCCAGTGAACATATAAAAAAATGCAGGAATTTGTTATCAGTGTCCAGCCTGCAGGATATCCTATACAAGGAGTCACTGGAGCATGATCGAAAAATGCATTAAGATAGGCGCATGCTGGTAGACACACTAGTGACGGTATTCCCACCTGACAGCGGGGGCTCAGTGGAAGTACAAGGCAAAGGAGGAGGAAGTCACCAACACAGCTGGGGCACAAGCACCATCTTGGAAGGGAAGGTTAGCTTGGATGAAATGTGCATAAACTTCCTCAGCACGCCACAACATCCAGCACCACCATATGATATGGTCCGTATTAGCAGGAGGCAGCATTTTAACAACATGGTGGAAGAGTATGTGTTCACACGTCCCCACATACTGAGTGAAGGGTCTGCCCCATTTAACTTCTCGGTTTCTATATCAGGCACATGGCCTGAGCTTGCTCTTTATGCCTTGGAGGTCCTGCCTGCAATGGCCTGCAATGTGGCAAGTGTTCTCTTGGAACATGTGTTTAACATGGCAGGGGGTGTGGCTTCACCCACCGAACTTGACAGTTCCTTCAATTTCTTGATCTGTTAGCTTTTTTTCCCTTGTATCTTCCAGACCCATTTGCACCCATTAGAGCCTAGTCTATTGACTTTCATCTCATCACTCCATATTTCCTGTTTCCAATCTTCTCCTGTCCACTTTTCGTAGTTTTCTGCAAACTTGTGCCAATGCTTCTTATGACAGTTTTGAAGTTGAGGCGTCTCCACATTTTTTCAGGCCATCATTACAGACTTGTGTAACATGCGTCGCACGATGCTTGCAGGGACGGCTGAGATCTCACTATTATGAAGCATACAAGCCGCCTCCACTGCCGTGTTTATTGCGACAGAACTGATAGACCTTTTAATCAGCCAACTTGTTGGCTGTGATATTTTGCCTGGACGTCCACCTCTTGACTTTTGAAAGGATGAATAAACTTCATTTCCTATTCTTCCAATTGTCATGGCACTCACATGATGCAGTTTGGCAATTTTCTTGGCCAAGAGACCCCTATTGATGAGCTGGACGATGCTGATTCTCTTTTCATGGGAAATCGTCTTCATGGCTGCTCCTCGATTCAAACCAGTGACCTTTCATTTGGCAATGAACCTAATAACACACTGAGCTATTAGGGAATGTGAGAACAGGTTGTAATTTGTAATATACAGGAAGAAAAACATTTTTCCACCTCTAAGAGCAAAACAGTAACAATGCAGTGATAGGACAAGAATCTACATAACTAATCATATGCTAAATATTACTTCATCCAAGTCCTAAGCTGGAAAAAGCAGAAATTAAACAATGACTTTCCAAATGAAAAAAAAACCAAGCAAAATACCAGATCATGCTAAACATGAACAAACACTAAAAGAGAAGAAGGGGCAAAAAAAAAAAATAAGACATTACCCACAGACAAAGATGCTGAAAGATTCCTGATGCGAGGAGACAAACTATAAAGACTTTCACATTTCTTCGTGCGAGAGGCTCATGTCAGGCAAGCTACAAAGTAAAAGACTCAGTTAACACTTGTTTTTCCATCATGAATGACTTCTTTTACAACATACAGTACATGCTGATATAGGGACCTCTTTATGAACACAAGCTTCTTGTCACAGTCTGAATCATGATTGTAGTGCTGGAAATACATGTTGTCATGTTTCAATTTGGCTTAGAACAAGTGTGAAAAAAAAAGGGAAAAGAACAACAAAACAAAAATACAACATCAGAGAATCCTGTCCAAGTACCTTGAGGTTCAGTGTGTGTGATCATATTCTTTAGTGGCAAACCACTTCCAAAGAGTCATAGGATTTTACTCGCTTCCAATTGTCAAGCATGTCTTATTTTGGACGGTATGTAGTTCCTGTCGATAATTTCATCTTGAAGTCAATGTTAATTTTGTGCCAACGGGTGGCCGGCAACTGGTTTACACATGATGTAAAACTAGACACAGTAACGGGTACAGGATCTGAGAACTAGCAACGCACTATGGATAGGCAACATTGCTCAGGCATCTCATCTAAGAGACAAGTGCCTTAAATACCTTCAGGGTGATTGCTGACTTCAAGGGTCACTTCTAGGTAATAGGGAAAGGAGAGTGACTGCGTGCACACCCTTCGGGCACTCCCAGAAGGCCTGCGTGTTGCTTGTTAACAGGAGGAGGCTGCGGCAGGCCCTGGGGCGGGAACAAGGTGCAGGTGAGGAGAACGGCGCCCCCACTGAGGCATGAGAGGAGGAGCTTGTGGGGGCGCCGCGCTGGGACCGTAGTATCACATTTAAAGCTAAAGTGGGTGGTGAGATATGGAGCCTGAAAGTCAAAAGGTCAAAACATTGTTACCCTTTTGCTCATCAGTGTGTATACATTTTCTGTCCGCTTGCCGCTCCTGCGCTCCCCTCTCCCCCACATGCTGTAATTCACATGCTTTGAATAAAGCTGAAAAACCTCATGGTGAGATGCCGCCTTTCTTACTTTACGTGTATACATTTTCTCTTGACAAATTATTAAAAAATTAAAATTGTCTCTCCAGAAAGGAGATAAACTTTAGTGCCACCTATTGCAAGTAGTAATCCTAAAAGTCAAAAGTGGCCTTTTAAACCATCCTTTTTATATGACTTAGGATTTATACCCGATCAGAACCCCAATTTGTTTTGGGGTCATTGCCCCTCGTCAGTGCAAAGTAGGAAAGTATGGGGTCTGATCTGGCTTATGAAACGCTATAGTGGGGACCACGGGGAAGACTATTCTCCTTGCGGAGACCTGACAAACCAGTCTAGCTGCCAGTGGGGGGTCTTATAACTGCAAAGCCCCTCTGGGAAATATTCAAATTGTCTCTCCAGAAAGGAGACAAACTCTAGCACCACCTATTTTAAGTAGCAATCCTAAAAGTCAAAAGTGGCCTTTTAACAAGCCTTTTTATATGACTTACTATTTATACCAGATCAGAAGCCCAATTAAAATAATTTTTTTTCATACAAGTCTATGACTCTATTTTCTGAACTGTAATGTATAACTGCTGTTACACTTGAAGTGGTTAACACAATAACTGACCGGCACTACAGTACATATGAGATGCCTATTTCCAATGGGGATCTGATAGGTTTTTTTGAATAATAGTATGAAAAGAAGTAGTATTTTTCTGAGAAAAGTAATATATTTTTTTATACTGGTAGGTAGACTAGATTCTCTATACTGACTTTATCCTGTGCACATAATTGTCAGAAAGTAGTCAGAAAATTGTGGGAGACAGAAGAAAGTGGTAAGGCTGGTCTAACAAACAAAAATGTTTCAGGTTGTGGTAGTTTTCAGTCCTTTATAACTTGGATTATAAATTGGTTGTAAATGATGACACAAATGTCTAATATTATTGGGAAGGTCTTAACATATACGCTTATATTCTCACTTAATAGCATCCAGGAAATTAAAGCATATCAGTGCCCTCTTGAAGTAATTGGTAGGTGCCATGACAGCCATTGGCGTAACAAAGACCAACTGAGAAAATGGCTTACAACTCTTAAAATGCAATTTTTCTTAAAATAAAAGGCATTCCTATATTGAAAAAGTAGTGAAAACCTTAAAGGGAACCAATCACCAGGATTTTCTTATATAACCTAAAGCTAGTGTTATACTGGCACTATCAGGGTGATTCTATACATACCATTAGTGGTCAGCTCGGATGTTTAGGCTTTGAAATCCAAGAAAGTAAAGTTTATAAAATCATCAGCTTCTTGAGTGACAGCAGCTGAGGAGCAGATAATAGCTAGGGGGTATTCATAGTTATCCCCTCCCCCTGTTAGAATTAGCATAGTATTATACAATCGATTTACTTTTTCACTTGCGGGACCTGTGTGAGGTCATACCCATGTGACCAGAAGGGGCGGGGTCTCAGCCAACAAAGCTGATACCAGGAAGCAACATTTTTCTCTTGTATTTGTTGCAGAATAGGGACTACAGGTAGGGTGATAGACAATGATGAGGGAGGAGTTGTATGATGGTGCAGTATTGTGGAGAGCGATAAGTTTATATTGTACTCTGTGGCGAATGGGTAACCAATGCAATGACTGGCACAGAGTGGATGCACTGGTATAGCGGTTAGACAGAAATACAATCCTGGCATATTGGAGAGGAAAAAGTTTGGTAAGAAGAAGATCAATCAGTAGAGACTTGCAGGAGTCCAGACGAGAATGAATAAGAGTGACAGTAAGAGTTTTTGCCATTTCAAAGGTGAGAATAGGTCAGATTCTGAGGTATTTTAGATGCAAGTGACATGAGCAAGTGGCTGTTTGGATGTAGGGAATAAAGGAAAGTTTTGTGTCCAGTGTGACCCCAAGACAGTGATTTTGCTGCTTGGGAGTTATGGGTGAACCACCCAAATAAATCGCTATATCAGGTATAGGTAGGTTTTAGTAGAAAGAAGAAACATGAGAAGTTCAGATTTGGTGAAATTAAGTTTGAGATAGAGGGAGGATATGATGTTAGAGAGAGTAGAAAGGTAATGCCTGATATTTTGTATTAAATTGGGGGTGATATCAGGAGAAGAGGTGTATAATTGGGTGTCATCAGCATATAGATGGTCCTAGAAACCAAATCTGCTGATAGTTTGTCCAATAAGTGTATAGGGAGAAGAGGAGGGGGCCTAGGACTGAGTCTTGAGGAACCCCTATGGTAAGGTGAAGAGGAGTCGGCAAAAGATACAGTGAAGGAGCGGTCAGAGAGGTAGGATGAGTATAACCAAGAGAGCATGGTTTGTTTGAGGCCTATAGAGCAGACCAGTGAGGAGGAGCTGGTGATCCACAGTGTCAAATACAGCACAGAGATCCAGGAGAATCAGCAGGGAGTAGTGACCATATTAGATTTAGCTGTTAGTAGATTGTTAAAGACTTTAGTGAGGGCAATTTCCGCAAAGTGAAAAGAGAGGAAATCGGATTGTAAAGGGTCAAGAAGAGAATTATCTGAGAGATAGCGGTTTAAACAAGCATGGACCAAGTGTTCCAGGAGTTTAGACATGAAGGTGAGATTTGAAACGGATCTGTAGTTAGAAGAGCAATTCTGGTTAACGGATTTTTTTTATTAAAGGAGTTATGACGGCATGTTGAAATGAGAAGGGAAAGACACTGGAAGAAAGGAAGAGGATAAATATTTTAGTTAATTGGGCAGTTACAACCAGGGATAGAGTCTAAAAGACATGTGAGGGAATAGGGTAATTGCTGGTAGCAGCGTGAGAAGAAGCAAGGAACCTGGTAACTTATTTTTTTGTGATTGATTCAAAAGTGGGAAATGAACTTGAGGTGTTGGAGGGAACGGGATCCAAGCTGTGAGGTGACTGGGCGAACATGTGCTGAAGGATATGGTTAATTTTTTTTTGAAGCACCTAACCAGATCATTAGCGCTGAGGTTGGTGACCGGGGCCTGTACTTTAAGGCTCAGAAGACTAGGTACCAAGTATTCCCATACTCATGTGTATGAGAGTTAGTAAACTGTGAAATGCCAAAGTCAGATAAAGAAGATGAGTAGCAGATGCAGACAGTGGATGAGGATGTTAAAGTCCCCCATGATGAGTGTGGGGATATCACAGGATAGAAAGTGTGGAAGTCAGGTACCAAAGTGATTCAGGAACTGAATTTTGCCTGGAGGGCAATCACCACTATCACCACTAGCAGAGAGACTCTAATGGTATGGACCTCAAAGGAAAGAAACATAAGCAAGGGTACTCAGTGGATAACCTGGAAAGCACATTGTGATAAAAAGAGCAGACCAACATCTCCACCTTGTCTGCTGTCAGGTCTGATGGTATGTGAAAATTGTAGCCCACCATATGAAGAGCTACAGTGGCAGTGGTGTCAGACTGCTAGATCCAGGTTTCAGTAAAAGCCAGTCGTTTAGGGGCGTTTGTTGCACACTGACCGTGAGTTCCAGAGAGCACAATTAAAAGGCACAGCAGAAGGCATGAAGAGAATAGTCATAAGATTAGCAGGGTTTCTATCTACAGTGGGAAGAAAGTTATATTTATTAGTAGAAGGAGGGTCAGGGTTAGGGGAGATGTCACCAGCAACTAAAAGAAGGAGAATAAGGAGAAAAGGCATGTGGTTCTGTGATTTCTGTGAACATTTTCTGCACTGTATGTGGTAGGGAAAGGTATGGACACAGCTAACATCTATAGAAAGTAATAGATATCGTGGACATAGTATTCCATCCTATCAAATAAAGAAACCCTGGATACATGGTAAACATTACAGAATTAGTAAAAAAAAAAACCTATATATTTGTACAACATGGCCCTATAGCCTTTATAAAAATACATTTAGATGTTTTTTAGAACTCATTACATAAGAAGAAATCTCAAAGCTGTGATGATGACAAAGGCTGCTCGTGATAGTGCTTGCCCAGCTTACTTTTTGTACTTTTCTGATTGCAGTATCAGAGGCCATCTACCGGAAGTGTATTGTAGACTGGCATAGACCACCTGAGACATTACAGAATCAACCTCTTTATAAAGAGATTAACTCTGGATTACAGACCATCTTCATTAATATCGAAAACAGAGCACGTCTCTTGGAGGAATATGAAATAATCATATCTGTCACTAATAGTTTGATTGCTCATTTTAAAAACAAAAAAAAGAAAAATGTGACTTACAGGTAAGAATAACGATTGGTTATAGGTTGTTGTGAATACTTTTTTTTCAGTTTTCTGCGATGATCCTCTGAAAAAAGAGATCCCCTTCCATAATTACTTTGAATTATATAGTTCACCATTTTCCATGAGCGATTCATTTCTATGAAATTTAAGAAAGACAAATAATGCCTCATATAACTTCTACAAACGGGAAGACTAAACTGGGTCCCAATCACTGTCATATAAAAAATCTTCCACGACACTATACATATGAAATATAAAGGAATTTTGATACATAATAAGAATAACAATGAAAACAAAAAAGTAAAACTATCACAAGTTACCGTAATAACAGACTGATAAGAATTAGCACAAAGATAGTGACAGACTGATGCAAAAAGTGAAAGAGAGAGGGCCCAGGTCTTGCATTTGATAAAAGGAAGGGGAAAAAGACAGTAATTTAATAATTGTGTAGTGACAATGGAGTTATTGGGTTTTTTTTAAGAGTCCTGTTAGCAGATTGCTTTTGAAAGGTTAGATTGTGGAGGAGAATAATTTGGGATTATGAGACTTAGAGTATGAGGGATGCAAAAGAGAAATGTTAGAAACATCAGTGGAAGAACCAGGCAAGAGGAGAACAGAGAAGAAAGTATTGTTTGTACCAAAAATTGTGTGTGAGATTTTCTGGGGACTAGGACTGAGATATGGGAGGCACATAGACGACAGCCTTGTTAATCATTGTCAGAACTTTAAAATATTTCCACTGGGAAGCAAGTAGCCACTATCCAGTGAAGGAATTGGCAGAGATGAGAAGCTTTGGAGCAATGAGAAGAGAGATAAATTAACTTGGCATCGCAGTTGAGGATGGATTGGAGGTAAGTGTCATTGTGCATTTAGACTTACCGATTTCAGCCCATTAGCAAGCATTGATTGACCAGTGTAAATACAAGCTGATCTGCACTTGTCTACTGACTTGTCTACACAGACCAATGAGTACTAAAGGGAACAGGACTATCCCATATTAGTCACACAGAGTGATGCGCAGCAGATAAAGATTATTTTTATGCTTGCGCGAGTGCTTAGCTTCTTCGTCGGGTTGTTGTCAAAATGTTTCCATGAGTCAGTAATTGGAATGAAGCATTCTTACAAACGTTTTCTCTCTGATTCTTGCACCATCTAAATGCACCTTTAGAAGAAAAGCCACAGAAAAGAATCTTACAGGCAAGACATTGTTAAAGAGAAACTAAACTTTTTTTTGCTATTTAATTATTATGAATTTTTGTAATGAAATGCATTATTTTGTCTCCTGCTATCTTTAACCTTCGTCAGGCTGCATAATTTTGCCAAAATTTCTCGACCCCTTATCTCGGAAGGGGGTGGAGATATTTTATTGGAATTTGGCCAATATATTCTGGACCAAAACTGCTGAGATGTCACGAAATTTCAGCCCTCTACGGCTTTTCGAAAAAAAAAAATTATTGCAATTTTAAAACGGAATAGTTACAATTGTACCTATTCAGCCGGACGAAGGTTAACACCATCCTGATAGTTCAGGGTTGTCTCTATGCTACTGTGACGCCCTGGACTAGTCAGGTCGTCCCAGGTAGTCCCATTCACACACACACCCTCCCTGAAAAGGTGACAGCAGTCAACCAAGAAACCCTTGTCACCACCCTCCAGGTTTGATGTCCACACCAGGGGGGCAGAGCCAGGTGGTTGGCTCCGCCCACCGAGGAGTTCACAGGCCTGGAGGCGGGAAAGACACACAAGTTCTAGTTCTAGTGAAGTGTGGAGAGTAGTCTTGACAGTCAAGGAGAGAGGTTGAGTTCAAGGGCAGACCTGTGACCAGGCCTGCCAATAGTCTACTCAGGTGGCTGGGTCAGAGCTCAGTCACCTCTGGCAAGGAGGCAGATGGTGGTGGCCACCTGCAGGAGCTGGGATTACAGCTGGTGGAACTGTAGGGACCGGGGTCAGGCGGTGGCTCGCCGGTACCAAACCGGGGAACCGATTGGAAACCGGAGCACCAGGAGAGGTACTCATACCCAGTACAAAGCCCCAAACCGACAGGGCCGAGTCAAATCAACTGATTGAGGACTGGACTTAAGGACCTATCACACACAAGACCCGTTAGAAGACAACAGCCCAACCATACAGGGTAAAGCCATCGCCAAGTCATAGAGACCCAAAGGGCCACCGTCTGCGTGCAAACAGGGCTCTTCCGACAACTAGCAAGCCGGGGAAAGGACTACCGTTGCTTAGGCATAGGAGTCAAACATTCATATAAAAAGGTGCAGGAGAAAGGCGGAAACCACCAACCCGTTCAGGGAGAAGCTGCAGCCGGCTGCGGGCCCCGTTCATCATCCCGTTTGGTTTACCAGAGGCTCCAGTGTATTGTGTCATAGTGAGTACACCAGTGCCTTCGGGCCACACACCGTGCCGCACCGCACCAACATACGCCCGCACCCCCTCCCCCCAGGACCATCACTCCCCTACCTACGGAGGGGTCAACACCAAGCTGCGCAACACCGTCCCCGGGAGGCCTAGCTAACGGCAGCGGTGGTGTCCATCTATTCACCACAACCCGTGGGTGGCGTCACGAACTTACACCCCTACCAAACCACCGCGGCCCTGGCCGTGGAACTTCCCCCACTGAAGTCCCAGCGTGTAGCGCCAACCCCCTTGCAGAGCGACGTGATTCCCGGGTCCGTGAGGAGCTCGAGCCACCACCCACCATAAAACCACGGATCCGAGCGGCTCGGCGGACGCAGCCGAGCCCGCGGGGCGGTACACTACGTTTTTACTGCTTTTTTGCTGCGCTTTTGATGTGTAATTTGTCTTCAGTACATGTTTATATAAAGTCAGATTCATTCACCATAAAAGCAGCAACAAGCGTACTTGCGTTTTTGCACTATCCTTTTTGCTTTCAATGGTGAAAAAAGCAGCAAAAACGCTAAAAGAATTGACATGCTGCTTCTTTCAAAAACGCAGAAGTTTTCCATTTTAGCAAGGAAAAAAACACCAAGTTTGTGTGTGTGCATGATATTTCTAGAATCTCCTAGGTTTTGCTGGTACTGTAAAAAGCAGCTTTTTATTTGCATTTATTTGCATAAAACGGATGAAAAAAAGCAAAAAAACCTACAGGAAAAAAATGCAACGCATGAACACAGCCTAATGCTAAAGCGGTTCCCCACAGTAGCCAATCAGATTGCTTTTTCCATTTTTAAAGGGGTCCAAAATCTGAATGCTATGGCAATTACCCCACTTTTTCTTTGTATTGTTTCAATAAATACTTCCCACTATCTTCATTCCCTGTTATTAATTTAAAGACTAAACACAAAAAAGTGCATCCCTCTTAGTTAACCTAACAAAACATATTCTGTTTCCCTTTTCACAGATTTAAAAATCGTCAAGAAGAAGTTGATTTTGTTAGAAGACACACTGAACGTCTTCTAGACTATTGGCTATCAGAACCAATGAAGAGTTCCCGGCCTCTTTATGTCTTTCTAACTGAAATTCTCACAGTAAATGGTAATATTTTGCACTATATTCTTAAGGCATCCTAAAAAAGTTAATAACATCTGCATGCCAGAGTCAGGCTATTTTTAAGAAAAAAATACTGCGGCAGGCAGCACTTCTTTGCTGTCACAATAAAGGACTACTCTGCCAAAGCTGATATATTTTGGGGATTAATGGTGTCCAGAATGCAATGAAGGTTACAAAATATCAGGAACTCTTTCTGAGTTTAGCAGATTACATTACAATATTGGGGCACTGAGCTTGATGGTTACACTACTTACAGTGGCATTGAACTTTGTGGTTACTGCCATTAAAGGAAACAGTGTCTAGCAAGTACGGCAGGCAGCATCCACCATCAACAAACACTAGCAACTTGGATGGTTGACACAGAACACTTCGTAATAGGGTACACACTGTGCAGTCCACAGTTGATCTCTCATGGTGTATGAACAGTCTAATATATACTAATAACAGCTCCTTGGAGACATATATGTTCGGCTGGTCTTCTGTGTCAGGTCTTCTTTGCAGTCTCCAGCCATGCAAGGCTAACCATCCAGGCCATAATGATTGCTAAGTTCCGAAACCTAACCCCAAACAGTACTTTTCAATTGCATTGCCACTTGTTTTTTTTTTAAGTCATAACAGAGACACGAAAGTGAGTATCACTTTAAAGGGGTGGTTCACTACTCTGCAATAATGGCCACCTCTCTGTAAAACTGATAGAGAGGGCTTTTTCAAAAAACCTTGTTCAGCCAATTCTGCCTCTAAGCGGCGCTATCGCGATCCGCTCATCAACATGAAGTGACCCCGGGGCTCCGTGACCTCTGGGATCTGGTGATCACCGAGGCCGTCCCCAGTCTTCCTGAGTGACTGGACTAGGGGCATCCTTTCACCGCTCATCACAGCCCAACATCACAGCCCAGCATCGCTCCTGCTTGCGACACTCTGCAGTGAAGGAAAGAGCGCGTGACATGCTGTGCTATGACACTGGGCTGTGATGAGTGGTGAAACGCCGCCCACAGCCCAGTCAATCAGGGAGACTGGAGCTGGCTTCGGTGATGTCACGTCAACTGGACGTTGACGTGACATCACCGGATCCCAGAGGTCATGGAGCCCACGGGGTCACGAGAAGGGGATGAGCGGACCGCGATAGCGCCGCTCAGAGGCAAAATTGGCAGAACACCATATTTAGAAAAAGCTTTCCCTCTCAGTTTTACAGAGATATTACCACTATTGCAAAGTAGAGAACTACCTCTTTAATGCAAAACTCCAAAATACATACAAGCATTTTACACTGACTATAGACTTAGCGTTGGGCATTCTGTTAATTAGAGTCCACTGTCGTTGTTACATTTTATTTTTGCTTAGCATGTTACAGTCCCTGACAGAAGTTCTGTCGCTTATCCATGTTATGTAAATAAAAGCTTATAACCTGACTTTAAACTCATCCATTGGTTTCATAAATTACTCTTTTGAAAGCTGAAACCCTCCCAAATTTGGTTTAGTTATGAAAATAAAGTTGCTGCAAAGCTGAAATATTGATCATTTAATGAACACAGAAAGGTCAAATTTTGGCAAGACAAAAGTTTTGTCGCCTTGTCATATAATGCACCCAATCCTAGTTTACATCCTCACTAGAGTTGAGCGGATAGTGAAAAATCCGGGTCCGGCGGCTACCCGGCGGGTTGAGAACGAAGTCCGGATCTGATTCGGAGTTCGGCCCCATATATGTCAATGGGGAGTGGAATCCGGGGAGAGAGAGAGAGAGAACAAAAAAACAAAACCCGCATCCGGATCGTGCACCCGGAATCCCGCGTCCGAGTCGGACTCGGATCTGCCGCTCAAACCGTGCGGATCCGGATTTTGCCGATCCGCTTCCGCTCAACACTAATCCTCACCTATGCTTACTAAATGATCGGTTAATTAGTGGGTCTGTATAAAAAGAAACCCAGCACCCCAGACCTTCACTTGAACTGCAACTTGACCTCTGACAACATGCCAAAAATCGACCCTGCAACCAAAGCCTTGATTATCAAGAGGCTGAAGAACAGATCCATTGCAGAGGTGGCTGGCACCTTTAAAGTGTCTCAGCGTCAAGTACAAAGAATTAACTGGAGATGTTTTTCACAAGCTCAGGTCCGGCAGACCCCGCAAGACAACTGCTCAGGAGGAATGTTTGTTGGTTAGAAAATCCGAAGCCAGACCCTCTTCCACTGCAGCAGAGCTCCAAAAGGCCTGGTCACCTCCAGTCCCTGTGTCAACTAGAACAGTTTGTAAAATTCTGTCTCGAAATGGCCTCCATCGTCGAAACAGTGCCCAGAAGCCAGCACTAAACAAAACGCAATTAAAAAAACATGCGGCATTTGCCAAGTCCCACAGCCTGCTAAACAGATGGATGCTGGAAAAGTGGCAGAAGGTGTATTTCTCTGATGAATCTTCAGTTGAATTATACCACAGCTGCCGCAAATACTGCAGGAGACCTACTGGAGCCCGTATGGATCCAAAAAACAGTTAAGTTTGGTGGTGGAAAGATCATGGTCTGGGGTTACATTCGGTAAGGGGGCGTACGAAACATTTGTAAGGTGGAAGGCAATATCAATAGCCTAAAATATCAAGAAGTATTAGCTACCACTTACATTCCCAATCATAAAAGGGGTCAAATTCTGCAGCAGGATGGTGCTCCATCTCATACATCCATCTCTACAAAAAAGTTCCTCCTGGCAAAGAAGATCAAGGTGCTCAAGGACTGGCCAGCCTAGTCACCAGACATGAACATCATTGAGCATGTTTGGGGTAGGATGAAAGAGGAAGCTTGGAAGACAAAACCAAAGAATCTAGATGAATTCTGGGAAGCATGTAAGACTGCATTCTTTGCTATTCCTGATGACTTCATCAATAAATTGTATGAATCATTGTTGAACCACATGGATGCAGTCCTTCAAGCTCATGGAAGTCACACAAATTATTAAATATGGCTCTAATAGCACCACAACTTCATTCACCAATGTTATGCAACATATCTTTGTATTGCAACATATCCTTGTACTAGAAGTTAATTATGTGTTTGAATTTCACATTACTTTCTGTGGGCGGCAAAACTTTTGTCTTGCCAAAATCTGACTTTTCTGTGTTCATTAAATGATCAATATTTCAGCTTTGCAGCTACTTTATTTTCATAACCTAAACCAAATTTGGGAGGGTTTCAGCTTTCAAAAGAGTAATTTATGAAACCAATGGATGAATTTAAAGTCAGGTTATAAGCTTTTATTTACATAACATGGATAAGCGACAGAACTTCTGTCAGGGACTGTATTCTTTAATATATTGTCATCTGTCATTTCTGGGAACACTGTTATCTATGTTTACTTACAGATACTAAATGGATATAAGCCAAAGTCCCACAATTTAGACTATCTCTCAGCAAAAATCAACTTTTATTAAAAAAAATCTAATGTTATATGTGTGTTTACTTGTTTTATAGAAGTAGTGACTTAAGGTGGCTTTACACACTGCAACATCGCAAACGACATCGCTGTAACGTCACCGGTTTTGTGACGTTATAGCGACCTCCCCAGCGACATTGCAGTGTGTGAAACACATCAGCGACCTGGCCCCTGCTGTGAAGTTGCTGATCACTACAAATCGTTCAGGAACATTCTTTGGTCCTTTGTTTCCCGCTGTGCAGCATGATCGCTAGAAAGTCTCAGTGTGTAAAGGGGACTTTACAGCGACTTCCCTTTCAAAAAGCTGCTTTACAACGTCCCCAATGACTAGCTAGGTCGTTCTGCAGGTCCGGATCGCTGTTGCGTCGTTGGCCAGGTCTGCCTGTTTGACAGCTCACCAGAGACTTTGTAGCGATCCCGGCCAGGTTGGGATCGCTGGTGGGATCGCTAGAAAGTCTCAGTGTGTAAAGGGGCCTTTAGAAAGCAAACATCACCTATCTAAAAACCAACTGTTTTTCAATGGAAGTGACCTGCCAGCTTGTTGATGGCGCAGCTTGACCCTCCTGCATCACGAATCCTTCTAATGCGCATGTTGAGGCAGAACAAAAAGGATAAGCACTGGTGTTAGGACAAAATGTATTTTATTAGAAGACTTTTCTTTGTTGCTCCGCAGTGCTTCATTGTCCATGACGGTCATGCAGATTAGAGCAGTGTAATAGTGATCCACGGGAAAGCTGCAAGAGAAGCAACAAAAAGTCTTCTAATAAAGTAAAACTGTGTCCCAAACCAGCGCAAACATTATCATTCTTTATCACTAGGTACAGGCAGAAAGGCTGGTGCAGTAAATCACTGCAGGTTAGTTTAAGACATAAATAGGCAAGGTGGTGTGGCGCTTCCCAGTGAAGGTATAAGATACACTATTTAGCGAATTTTACCTTTATTGAAGTCCACAGATTAATAATCACAAATTGGTTTTCGGCTCTGGACAAGAGCCTTCATCAGGTGATTACCTGATGAAGGCTTCTGTCTGGAGCCGAATACTGTACCTCATACCTTCAACGGGCAATGCACTGCCACCTTGCCTATTGCTACATCTATTGTTATCCTGCTCACATTCTGAACGATTCTTCTTCTGGTGCCATCTCCCAGCTCCTAAGGGAATTTCAGCTACCATTCCCTACTTTCCAATGTGCCTCCTCCGCCGCGCCACCAAAATCGTACCTTTCTTAGTTTAAGGCATCACACACTGTACCTGCCCAGGGTCAATAAGTTAGATCAGGAAGTTTTTCCACTTTTTAAGTGCCTCACAATTATTTTGTCATTCAGAAAAATGGAGGCCATCTGCAACCACTATTTAGCTGAATAGTAGATGAACAGAAAAAGGTTAAAAAGAAAAAAGATATAACTTACGGCTCACCTTTCCAGCTGCTGCCACTACTACCTTCCCACTATGCGGTTCTCCATGCCTCTGTCGTGTCACATCTCTGACCAGCTGTTAACTGTAGGCCAATGCTTCCAGCCGTGAGCAGGTCCCAGTTTTTACTGCTCGTGTACTTGGGCCTACTCACAGCCAAACTCCTGACTTAAGCGGGCTTTACGCGCTGCGACATCGCTAATGCGGAGTCGTTGGGGTCACGGAATTCGTGACGCACATCCGGCCGCATTAGCGATGCCGTTGCGTGTGACACCGATAAGCGATTTTGCATCGTTGAAAAAACGTGCAAAATCGCTAATCGGCGACATGGGGGTCCATTCTCAAATCTCGTTACTGCAGCAGTAACGAGGTTGTTCCTCGTTCCTGCGGCAGCACACATCGCTGCGTGTGACGCCGCAGGAACGAGGAAGCTCCCCTTACCTGCTTCCCGGCCGCTATGAGGAAGGAAGGAGGTGGGCGGGATGTTACGTCCCGCTCAGCTTCGCCCCTCCGCTGCTATTGGGCGGCGGTTCAGTGACGTCGCTGTGACGCCGCATGGACCGCCCCCTTAGAAAGGAGGCGGTTCGCCTGTCACAGCGACGTCGCCGGACAGGTATGTATGTGTGACGGCTGTTGTGCGACACGGGCAGCGATTTGCCCGTGTCGCGCAACAGATGGGGCGGGTACCCACACTAGCGATATCGGGACTGATATCGCAGTGTGTAAAGTAGCCTTTAGAGTGAACATTGGGCTCGGATTTCTGGCGGCAGGGATTTGCAATTAATAGCAATCTGGAGATGCGGCACGAGGTAGGTATGTAGGACCCAGAAAGGAGCATTGTGTGGTGGCCGGAAAGGTGAAGTATAGCTTTTGCTTGCCTCTCACCTCTCTGGCCATCCTTGCTGCTCCCAGCCCACCACTATCCGGTCCCTGATGCCTTTGTCGCACCATGTCTCACTCTAGGCCATTGCTCCTGGCTGCGAGCAGACCAAAAAGATCGTTGAGCATATCAAAATTCCCAGGAAAAATCTGCGCAACTCGGCAAATTCAAATTCTGTCAGATCGGCTCATCTCTAGGACTAATAGGTTGTATGTACATATGACTGTGCGATCTTTACTTGTTTTTAGGTTTTAGGCCCTGTGCTCACTTGTCGTTTTTTGCTGCGGATTTCCTGCAGTTTTGCTGCATGCTTCGCTGCATGTTATGTTCATAACATCTCTGCAGTGATTCACCAGCAAAACCTATGGGAAAAAAAATGCTGTGCGCACGATGCGGCTTTTGACAACTGTATGTTTTGCTGCGGGATTCCTGCAGCAAAAAAATTGCATGTCACTTCTTTTCCGCACGTTGCTGCGGCATTTCACTCCATTGACTGCAATGTAATTGTGAAATCCCGCAGGGAATAACGCAGGCAGCAAATTCTGTGCGGTTCATTGCATTTTCCTGCGTTATTCCCTTCGGTATTTCGCGGTTTCGGGACATAATGTTCATCATTGCTCTGCAGTTTGCAGGGAAGTGATGTCATTATGACAGGAAGAGGAAGTGGAGCAGAGAGTAAACACACACACACATCACAGACATAGAATACACACATATCACACTGACACACAGACATATAGAATACACATACAAATCAAACGGACATATAGAAAAAAAAACACGTGTGCTCCGCCATATTTTTACCGTCCAGCTGAGGTAAACACACAGCGGCGGCCCAGTATTCTCAGGCTGGGGAGGGCGAGAGCCAGGGTTAATGTTCCCCCCCTCCCGCAGCCGAGAATATCAGCCCGCAGCTGCCCCGGGACTGTCGCCTCCATTATGCGGCAGTACCGGAGTGTCCCTGGCTCTTCCTGTTGCCGTGATGCGGTGGCAATCAGGGTAATATAAGGAGTTAATGGCGGCGGATCGCCGCCACTAAGTACAGGCTTGATCATGGCAGCATCTATGTGACAGCTGAGATTATCAACCCGTAAATAAAGTGAAAAAAACACACACACCGAAAAATCCTTTATTTTAAATAAAACACAAAAAAGCCCCTGTTTCACCCCTTTATTAACCTCTCCCAAACACACAGCTCCGGCGTAATCCACATCCTGCGATGCTTGCATCCATCCTCGACTGACACACTACTGAATACAGCCTCGCAACGAGACAGCAGAGGTAACCACAGGTCATTTCCCACGGCCGGTAATGTGAACAACACATTACCGCTCGGGAGAAATGCAGCGTGTGCTCACAGGGACTCTATCTATCCCTCTATCTATCTATCTATCTATCTATCTATCTATCTATCCCTCTATCTATCTATCTATCTATCGATTCTTCTATCTGTCTATTTATCTATTTATCTATTTAATATCTATCTCAGAAGGAAATTACTTTTTTTTTTTTCAATGTGCTTTATTGCATTGAATGCATTAAAACACATGTACCAACCCGCACGCGGCAAAACCGCGAACAATACCGCTGTAAAACCGCGGCAAACCGCATGCGGTTTTCGGGTGCGGTTTGCCGCAGTTGTTTACCATGGGTGCGGTAATCTTTCAGACCCTGCGGAATTTTCTTAAGAAAATTCCGTTTTCCAGTGCGCACAGGGCCTTAAAGTCTAAAAATAATACAGTGACTGATTTCTAACACTTTACTTTTTTAAACATTTTCTACAGTCTTAGAACAAACTATCAACAAAGTTTCGGAACCTACGTATATAAATGACACAATAGTGCAGTTCTTGGATGAGAACCCGGCTGCTCAGCAGACAAACGTTTTCGTCAGATGTATGATGATTCAGGACAGACGCTGCAGCCCAGAAGATGAATCCAATATGATCACGGAAAGTATGGATCCGCCCGGTACCTCCACAGGAGCAGAGACACAGGGCACAGTGTAAATATGATATGAAAAATACTACGACAGTTGCTAAAGATGTTCTTCCCTAACTTATTGTATTTCTCAGATTTGAGTAATATAACATGATCCTGTGTCTCGATATTATGGTGACATGTTTATGATGGTAGCCGCAGTATGATATTTTTTTCCCCTCTATTTATTTTGCGGGTTATTTATTTCTTCCTGATGCAAGGACTAGTTGTGGGAAATGTGACTTTTTTGTATGATTTATGTTTTATGTACTGGAATAAGAAAAATGCTTTTAACTCTTACAGTTATTTTGGGGGGGCTTTTTTGCGCTTTTGTTTTTCTTTTCCGTCTTCCAAAAGTCATAACTTTTTTCTGTTTCCCAATAAACATAGCTGTTTGATAGCTTTTTTTTATGGCAAAAGTTGTAGTTTTGCCTCCATTCATTTAACTATACAATGTACTGGAAAACGGTGTAAAAATTTCAAGTGCGGTGAAATGGTGAAAAAAAGTAAATAAATTGCGGCATTGTTTTTTTTACTTTAGTTTTTACGTTCATATGCAGTGAAATTGACCTTATCATTTTTCAGGTCAGTATGATTACAATGATACCTAACTTGCATAGTTTTTTTTTTATTTAAGTGGTGAAAAAAAAAATCTTATTTTTTAAACAAAAAATGAAAGTTTTTCTGTTGGATTTTCTAAGATTCATAATTTATTCTTTTTTATTTATTTCCACTCATGGGGCTCAGTAAGAGCTTTTTTTTACATTTTGAGCCATTTTGGGATAAATATGATATTTTACTTGCTTTTTATGCCATTTCCTTTGGGGGACTGAATTTACCGGACAGGTAATTTAATATTATTTTTTGATGGACTTAAGCGGGCTTTACACGCTACGACATCGCTCAAGTGATCTCGTTGGGGTCACGGATTTTGTGACGCACATCCGTTCGCTTTAGCGATGCCGTTGCGTGTGACACCTATGAGCGATTTTGCATCATCGCAAAAACGTGAAAAATCGCTCATCAGTGACATGGGGGTCCATTCGCAAATATCGTTACTGCAGCAGTAACGAAGTTGTTCCTTGTTCCTGCGGCAGCACACATCGCTCCGTGTGACACCACAGGAACGAGGAACCTCACCTTACCTGCCTCCCGGCCGCAATGCGGAAGGAGGGAGGTGGGCGGGATGTTACGTCCCGCTCATCTCCGCCCCTCCGCTTCTATTGGGCGGCGGTTCAGTGACGCTGCTGTGACATCGCTGTGACGCTGAACGAACCGCCCCCTTAGAAAGGAGGCGGTTCGCCGGTCACAGCGACGTCGCAGGGAAGGTAAGTCGGTACCGATATCACAGTGTGTAAAGCGGCCTTAACTCTTACTGACACAGAAATACCAAATATGTTTTTTTAAAACATTTTTTATGTCTTTATGAACTATTTTTTAGCCCCTCTAGGAGACTTGACCTTCCGTTATTTGATTGGTCACTCTATAAATAATATCATGGTCTGTTGTGATGCTGGAGTACCAACATGGTATCCATAGGGGTCTTTAGCAGACATCCGCCCCCATGGCAACTTAACCACACCCTGTGATCAGAGATTGGCAGCGCCATTTAGCAAGATGAAACAGCCAGTTCCAGTCACTGCCGTCCATACAGAAGCTGGCTGTACAACAGCTGGCATCTGTAAAGTATGGTGCAGGCTCAGCTACTGAGCCCGCTCTAGACACCCGCAGCTAGTGACATACATGTACACAACATGTTGGGAAAGGGTAAATATCTAGTATCTGATAAATCTTTTCTTTGACACAGCATTATAGACACCTTGGTCTTATTCTTTTGCTATGTTTGCATTTATTCTAGAGAGAAAAAAAAGAAGGGGCTTGGAAAGAGACTGAAAGGTAAAGGACCTCTTCATTCATTATGATATTTTGCAATGAACTAACCTTACAGTATACAGGTGTCCTGTGATTATTGCTCAAGTTCATAGGTGGGCGATACCCGCCTGTGGCGACCATTTTTATTTAAAGACACAGTGAGCAGCTGTAGACAGGTGACATTACTTACCGTAATAGCATTAATTAGAAAAAACGCCCCAAAATGCTCCTAGTGCCCCTGTAAAAGACTTTCTAGCAAAGTCAGGTCCTATTTTCCGGGATGTGAGATTCCGGCATGTAGAGCAGGACCTCACAAACCTACGCAGCCACCTTAAGTGGTAAAAGTGCACGATATCTCATGTTTTTAATGAAAACAGCGCTGCCACATTATGTACACATCAATCAGCGATCGGTAACAGCTACGGTATAATGATGTCACCATTTGGGAATTGCTGTGTACATACTGTACAGTACATGATGTGCCAGAGCTGTTTTAGTTAAATCACTAAAGGGAGCTGCGGCAGTTTGTGGGGCCCTACCCCACATGCCAGGATCTCACACCGGGGAAATTTGTACCTGCTAGAAAATCCTATAATGCTACATTCGGGGTGTAGCATTGGCGTCCCTGCTGGGACGACGACTTATTCACTGCCCCGTACGAGTTGCATCCTCCCCCACTGCCCAGTGACCATCCACGTGTGCTCCTGCTCTCTCCCCCTCTCAGAGCCTCTGCATGTCTCACAGGTTCCCAGAGTATGCGCTTAAGACACATGCGCACACACTAGCCTTCCTCTTAAAGGGCTGGTGCGCCATTTCATGAAAGTGCCTCTCAGCATATGTCTGAGAGGAATTATGTATTTAAGGCACCCTCCTATTAGGGGAGTTGTCTATGCAACGTTCCTAGTTAGTTAATCAGTCTGCTAGCTAGTTGTCAGGTCCTGTAATTCTTGTGTCTGTCACTTGAACCTGAGTCCACCTTCCAATACCTATCTGTTCCTAGTGTGCACACCATTCTTGTCTGTACCCGCCTGCTTGTCTTCTTTAGTCAATCCTGCCTGTACCTGCCTGCACATGAGTCCGTCTCCTCTTTTTGGGGTCAGCTGCCACAGTCCCTGTCACTGGCGTGGGAGTGGGTAGTTAAGCCCCGTCCACTGAAGGGTAAGCCCAGGTCCCCTGTGTGGTCCAGTCGGTCCACTCCAGCTCGCCGACTCAACAACACTGGCGGTGAGCGTTACAAGGTGATCTTTTTGGCATTTTTTGTAATTAAAGGGGTGTTCTTAATTTTGGAATATATTTCCTGTCTATGGGATAGGGCATAACTTACCATTAGCTGGGGCTATGAATGCTGGTACTCCAACCAATCATGAGAACCGAAGCCCTGCATGAATGGAGCGGTCATCAATCATGCGCACTGCAGCTTAATTCATTTGTTACTGAAGTACTGAAAACCAGCTGAGCGCAGCGTAAACTTATCAGTCTGTGGTTGTCCATTGTTTTCTTAAAAAAAAAGGGCATCCTCAGATCGGTGCTAGGTACTCTCTAAGTGGATCTTTACAGTTTATGAAAGCATAGGCTGAACAATAAGCCGGATTCTTCATTTATGCTGACTGAGTAGGTTGATCCCAGTGACCTCTACCATCATGCATGTTTCAAAACCAGAGACCTGACTATTTTTTAAGGCTTTCAATCTGATGTGTTTCAGAGGTGTCACATAAACCTCCTGGCTTTCAAAATGTATTGGGGTCCTGAAACTACCATAAATAAGTTATACTACTGATCTTCACATATAGAGCTCATGGGACCTTTGGGCTGCCTAAGGCATCTGCAACCCATATGTAGGGTTGGTCCGGGTGTTGGCCGGGGCCAGGGGTTGTAGTTGTGCATCCGCACGACGCACTACATGAACAGGGTCTGGAGTTTGCAGTGGAGTTGAAGTCGTGTATTTACCTGAGGGCTGCGGGTTCAGGTCACAGGCTGACGGTCTTTGTCCAGAGGAATCACAGATGTGTCGCCCCCGCGATAGCCGACAGGCTGCTCGGATCTGGATCCGCAGTGGCTCGAGGGGTCTCCGGACGCGAGGCGGGGTCGCATGGCCTCTCGAAAATAAAAGGGGGGTAGGAAAGGTGGATTTGGATAATGTTCGTGACGCCACCCACGGTTCGTGGTAAAAATTGGGATACCACCGCTGCTGCGTTTAGGGGAGAGGGGAGCGCCAGGGAGCGATGGAATGGCAGCTATTGATGTTAACCCCTCCGTGGGTAGGGGAAGGTGTCCCGGGGCTCGGTGCTGGCCGGCTGGGGACCCGTTGGGGGAAAAGGGGCACAGCTTGCACAGTCCAGAGATGCTGACACTGACACCAGGTAAACCAAAGTCTTGAACGCCCCGCAGCCTTAGTCCGAACACGTTGGGTCCGTGCCCTTTTGGCGTTTCTGGTTGGTGTGAAGCCTTGTCCCTTGGCACCGTGTTTACACTTGGTGGATCCCTTTTCGTCTAAAACTACTCGGGTTCCGCTCACCTGCATGGCTATCAGAGTGAGCTTGCTCTCAGGGTTCACGCTTGGAATTCTCTGTACGGTTTTGGGAAGTCCTATCCCTCCGTTGCGCTAGTACCCCGATTTTGAAGCAGGTGGAGAGCGGTTTGTGAAGATTCCGTTGCCGTCGGGTGAATTACTGAGCTGCATGAAGCTATTTCCCAGCCTAGGGTCCACGTACCCTGTCATGCCCTGGTCCCTGCCTGGTTGTAGCACAAGGCCGCCGGTCTGCCCTCCATGGCAGTACCATGCCCCCTGTCACTACTCCCTGCAACCGGGGTTCCAGCTCCTTCCAGGCAAGACCAACGTCTGGCACCTGGGACGGTTACAAAAGCCCAGCTCCGCAGTGTGACCTTTCCTGTCACTGCTCACTGGCCCTCTCCCTCTTACTTCTCTTCTACTCCTGACACTTCTTGCCCTCCTTCTACCATCCCTCCATCTGGGTGGCCCTATTCTCCTCAGGCTGCCCAATGGGTGTCTGGTGGGTGTGGTGCAGAGTGTTCCTCAGGATTTGTGTATACCTGTTCTTAGCAACACCAAAGGGACAGGACCCGTAACCAAGGAGGAGCGGGTACCATGCAGAAGGGCAGATTGCATTGCACCTGATAGGCCAGGGCGTCACACAGACACACTCAGGGCTGCTGTAAAACACTTTAACTTTACTGTATATGGTTTTCATACACCAACATTCTTCTCTGGTGGAGAGGCACAAGTTCTTTTCAGGCATGATTACACAGTGCAACATGGCTCTTCCCATATTGGCTATACACAGATTCCCACTGGCTCCTAGGAGTATACAGATTCTCCACTCTGGGTCTAGGCACGTGGCTTCTCCAGTGAGGATAGACTACTCTGGGTTTGCATCCGAAGACCCCAGAACCGACAGTAACGGTTGAGGAACTAATCTTCCACCGTACTCTGTGTTCAGTCTGCCTTCTGACCACGGAGGCGCTGGTAATAAAACGCTCAGGAACCGCTCTGTAACAACCTATTGTAAGTCACCAACCTCTATCTTTTTCCTGCCCAAATCTTCTGCCTGCTTCTCTGGGGGTTTTTTGGCTGCGTTTTTGAAGATGCACCCAAGATGCAGAATGTCAATCCTTTTTGCTTTTTCCCACCATTTTTGAGCCCTTTGAGTCAATAGATTTGACTTAAAAAACGCATTGGGCGAAACGATGTAAAAACGCATCAAAACACATTGTGTTTTTTTATACACTTTTGCCGCGGTGTGTTTTGTGGTAAAAAAAAATGCCACCCTCCTACATCTACACCGTCTGTAGTTACACAGCTCATTTTTTTCATCCAAAAGTAGCAATACCGGCTCCATTTTGTCTAAACCGATAGCCTTGTATGATACTTCATTACCCTTATGTTCTCAGTGGGAATAGCATCCCTTAATCTTTGTTTTCCCTTTGTGTTTTACTTCATCTAGATTTTTTCAAGAGAAATAAACCACGAACCACAAAATCCAAGAGTGTGCCTGCATTCCGGTCATTAAAACATGATGGTGATGTTGTAGACACGGCAAGTAGCCAAACCATTTTCTTCTATTCATATGTGTCTTTGTTACAATTTTTTCCCATTCAAAGGCCTAGTGGTGAGAATTATGCCATTCTGTATTTATGTTGTTTAGCAGCATTCAATTACAGTTCTCGGCATCATAGAAATGTTTCCTATGGGGCTAATAGTAAGAGGTTTTTCTGATTGAAATCAGGGCATTTCACAAGCAGGATACTAATCCATATAAAATAAGTAATGGCACCCTGCTGGCACACTCATGTTTTTGACCATATTGGCAGAAAGAAGCAGCCCATTACTCATGCCAATAGAATAAGCGCTGTATCTATATTCATGGTCAGACTGAGGTGTAGGGGGCCTAAAGGGGGGAATCAAAAATAGCAGTTGCACTCTATGGGAAGGAGAAAAAACAATAACGTAGATGGTGAATATTGGAATGTGAATACGCATTACTGCTAAGAAACCATGAAAAACTTTCTTTGAAAAATATGAGTTACTTAGCAAATAAATTTACTTGTGCCCAGTTACCAACATCAAGGTGTAACTCTCATCTGGGTCCTACTCTAAATGCTATGCGTCTCTTATCCAAACTGAAGTATTATTTAGCAAATAAAGGTAGCCAAATTCTCCCAGTTATTTCAGGTATTTTTAATTTTCCTTTTGCAGGTTCTATTCTAGCCCATATAATATTTCAGTTTGGACAAGAGAGGCATAGCATTTAGAGTAGGACCCAGATGAGAGTTACAAGTAACTCATAGTTTTCAAAAATATTTTCTTGTTTTCTTAGCAGTAATGCGTATTCACATTCCAATATTCACCATCAACATTCTTGTTTTTTTGTCCTTCCCTTTACTTGAGTGCAATGGCTATTTTTGAATATTGTATGTCATGATCAGTGTGCACCAGTTCAGACTATAAGATTAGGAAGTGCTGGCAAGTTTTTCTAGTTTATATTACAGGGGTAATTGACTCTTGGAGTCCACTCTACAGCTATATGCAAATATCTATTAGCTGTTATCCCTGTTATACTGTAGCTAACTGTAGATAGTATTACCTTCCATGTAGCACCCTTTACAAAGTAGGAGGCTTCACATAGCCTCCTATATATCAGCACATGTAAAAATATAACCCATAGAAAATAAAAACAACACATACCGGTACTCACCATGCTTTCATTCCCAAGTGGTGTCCTCTTGTTAGTTTAAAGCCTGGGCAGTCGTTTTTTTACTTCTGTGGACCAGTTATTGGCAGGCCCCCTCTACGTTATGCTTGGGGGTCCACCGGAGACATTGTCCAGTGTCCCAGTCCGATGATGAATGTACTTAAGGGAATGTATCATCAGTACCGTTAAAGGATTTTTATATTAAATGTATTAAATAAATAATTTCAATTATTAATTTCATGATCGCACTATAGACGCATTTACACTAGCCATGGTGGCTATCCTAGAGTCATACTTCATGTTCTTTCAGGAAATTCACATGTAAATTAGCAGCAATGAACAGACTCAGGCCCTATCTTTTGTATTAAAACATTTAATGAGCATGTGCAAGGTCATTGTGAGAGGGGAAGAGTCAGCTGTGACATTATAGCATGGCACAGGCCGGTACTCATCGGTGAATTGCTGTTCTCTCGGGCCCCAGCACACCACAGGAAAAATGGGTGGTCCTTGCTGGGTGTGTGGACATGTGTCATGAGGGCAATTCGCCCGTGCAGCCCACATGCTGCCGATGGCTTTGGCTGGCCAGGACCAGATGTTAACTAAAACACAGATGGAGACCGCCGTTTCTTAAAACACAGTCTTTTACTTAAATTACAAACACAGCATACAGGGAATAGCGGGTACACATCTGTTCGGACATTTGTTGCTAAATACAAATCATCACCACCAATAGTCCCTCCACTGCTTTCAACCTAGTCGATCCTGTCCTCATTAGTCCCTGTTATTTCACCACCACCCAGCTCCACATCTCAGTAGTGTCCCTAAAAGTTGTTTCGTCACTTTCTGCGACTCCAAGTCCAGTTCTCCTTGTCAAGGAAATAGGTTGCCACTATGGCTGAAGAATAGCCTCATGCTACTGACACTTGTGACACTCTGTGTGGATTTTGATTAGCAAGGGTGGAGCGATGTCATTTGTGTTTTGCACTGCAATGATGATGTTGCGCGAGCGTGCTGAGGATCTGGGGAGTTAAGAGATTCACGAGGTTTTTGTCCAGCGGTCACAGAGCACTGACCTGGCCAATAGATCAGCCCATCTTTACTGACTTTGCATTCCCTTTAAAAGGTTATTCTCATCTTCAAGATCCTATCCCAATATGTAGCAGGTGTAATAATAAAAATAATTATTGCAATAATTGCAAATATTTTTAGTTAGAAATGTAGTATAGTTTTGCTGATAAGCTATGTCTCTTACTTCATGTGCAGGGCATTGCAGCTTAAGTATCCATGCTTACATCCACTCATATATTGACAGTTTGTTAGTCGCTCCTGATTGTAACCATGGATACCTAAGCTGCAATGCCCTGCACATGAGGAAAGAGACATTGCTAAATCAGGAAAACTATACTACATTTCTAATTAAAGGTATTTGCTAATATTATTATTAGTGCACCTACTACATATTAGGATAAGATATTGGAGGTGTTAATACCCCTTTAAATTTGTGCTACGATGCTCAGTTTTGCATTTCATTAGGTTTTTCTAGCCATTAGAAAACTCCCACAAATTCGAAAAGAATTAAGTTTTTAATACATTTTCTTTGCTGTTGGACTAATATGATGTCCACAAAGCGATAGAAAAGCCCTATCTTGTGTGTTGGTTTGTAGTTACTATTGGCACACTAGGTTGGTAGGAGGTCTGTAGGGGTTGTTGCGTGAATGCTTATGGATTAGTTATTTCTACATATGGAATATCATGGGATTTGTCGTGTTCTTCACATGCTATAGTCCCTTGAAGTTAAAATTTTGTAACTGTTGTTGGCATATGGAGGTGTGTCTGATGCCCCTCATTACCCCTTCATTTCTCTTTCAGGATTTTTTGGGCTTACTTTATTATATGTTTGTGTAAGTGTTCACTATGGTTTTTATTAATGTAGTAGCTTTTTTATGCTTTTTATCTTTTTATTTTATTAAACATATTAACAATGGCATTGTGGCTTTTTACTTTGTCTCCTTATGTAAACTAGGAGGTTGTATATGTAGTCCTGGTTTGAGCTTTACAACTTGGATATACCTCTACAATAAACAGTTCTGTGGGTTATATATTGTGGCTTTAGCACTGCTGTAGAGAGTGTTACGAGTATGTCTTTATTCATTTTTATCCAGGACGCCTGTGATTACAATGGGGGCTCCGATGATGACGGTGAGGACTCTGATGATGACTATGAAGATGGTAAGATGTCAACTATATCCATTATTGACACTACTCTTCAGATGTGGAAACAGAATAACTGGAATGCCAAAGTTTCTGAGGTATTTGAAACATTAAAAAATTGTTGCTTTATGTGGCATGGGATGTGGCATCTATTGCCAGCTACGAATTTATCTGCTCCAAGCTTTTGTAAAAATAGGTCAGGAGTCTCCAAATGACAAAGGATACAATACTTGCCTTCTAAAATGCCCACATCACCATTTTCAATCCCCATCGGCTCTTATTTACATCAACATACAGTTGTAATGCTCACGGGGTTAGCAAGGAGTTAGTGGATCCACAGGACCTAGGTACCGATCACTGACCTGGAGGAGTGTACCTGAAATGCTATCGAGTCTTTACTAAAGCCATAGATGGTGGAGATAGGCTGACACATTGGTAGGTTGACAAGGGCAGCTGTAGGGAATCTCTGTACCTCTGCAGTTGGAATCACAGGTATGGACACAACAGTCTCTGATAATAAGAGCAGCAGCAGTGGCTGGTTTCATAGGTGCAGCCGGTCTGGATGGATTACGGCAGCAGTTGATATGGAAAGCTGCTGTAGCAGCGGACTTGACATGTATTGTAACACAGATATAAATATATAAATCAGTTATACAGCACTGTAACAGCAGCAGCTGCACCAAGGTTCCTAAGAACTAGCAACATATAGAACACGTTGCCCAGGCACCTCCCATAAGAGAAGGGTGCCTTAATCCCCTGATGCCTCTCAGCAATAGACTGAGAGGTACTTCCAGGTTAGGGCACACTGGCCCTTTAAGAAAAAGGGGGTGTTTGTGCACATCAAGACACTCCCAGGAGGCCTGTGCGGGAGACAGCAGCAGGGAGCAGGGACAGAGCAGCGCAGCTGGGAAGGTGAGAGTGCCGGCATTCCAGCCGGGAGGGAAGCTGTAACGCCTGCCTGGATCCACAGACTCAGACGGGCTGTAATGGACAGGATAGAGAGAATCCACTCACCAAGCAGGACCCCCAGAACCCTGAAACCCTTTAACCCCTATACAGGGATTTGGAATTACACAGGGCCCAAGGTGATCCCTACCTGTGGAAGGTTGCAGTCCAATGAGAGTAGTCATCAGGCAGGGTCAAACCAGGAATTGCAAAACAGGGACAGTATCGGCAGGCAAGGACGTAAACAGAACACAAAGCAGAGGTCAAATCCGGATTGGGCAGCGAGGTACATAAACAGCAGGCAGAAGGGTAGTCAGGAACCAAGCAGGAGTCAGAACACCAGAATAATCAAACAGAACAGGAGCCAGAATATCAGAACTATCTCTGGCAGTGGTCAGCAGACAGGAGGGGAAATAAGAAGGGTGTGGTGTCTTCCCATTGGTTGTAGCAATGATGGTACTTCAGCTGGAAGACACATGCCACCTACAGTCAGCCAGTGGTACTGCTGATCCCAAGGAAACCCAGCACAGTGGATGAGCGGAGCTTGCCCCCACCGGCGCCGCTGGCAACATCTCCTCTCCCATCACCAGCACTATCCATGGCAGGGATACGGCGTCGCCTGGTGATCGATGTAGAAGTCGCTGGAGCGGACTCCGGTGGGGACGTAACAGAAGCGCAGGAAAGCATGGTGACATTGTAAGGGCATTAGAACCGTCTTGACTTGCAAACACATGACCCCTTCAGCCAGTTTTTGACACAGGACTGGGAATATAAGCTGCAAGTGTGGTAGGCATTTTGAAATGTGAGAACGGTACTTTTCTATTATTTTAACCCAGTTGTCAAATTTATTTAAAAGTCATAAAATCCTATTATTGGAGATATATTTTAAAGCCTGTCAAAATCAATAATTTATTTTTTTTCCAAACAGTTTTTATTGATTTTACATATTCTACACAATATCGTATCATACGAAGTATTATCAGGTTACATTGACATTAAATAAGTCAAAATTATAGAATCCAAACTTAACTTACATGAAACAAACCCTTGAGCCCCTGTGCCACTCTTTAATATTTCTACTGTTGACGCCGTGCCTTGGTCATGTCATACCATCTTACCCTTGTCCTTCACCTTAGTCCCCGCTAAGTAATCCTCAATTTTCCCAAGCTGCCCTGGATTTCACTCAGAAGGTACCACTCCGTATTCCTAAAAGGTGCCACTAAATGATCTATTTCTTCCTGTTTAAGATAAACTTCAATAAAAGTTTTCCACCTACTAAAAAACTTGGTAGTCTTATTGTCTTTGTCCCTTTCTGCTTCTAGTTTCTCCATCCTCAAAAGATTATGTAATTCCCCGATGACTTCCCCTGTGGATGGAGCCTCCTCCTGTATCCAGTGCTTTAGGATGCACCTTTTAGCTATCATAGCTATATCATGTATGATTGCAAATGTCTTTTTGTCCCGAGAATTCAGTCCCCCTCTCACTCCGCCCTCAAAGAAGTGAAAAATCCACACCATTAGCTCTGGTTTGCAGGAAATTTTCCATGTTGTCTGGGCTAGTGTTCCGACTTGATTCCAGAACCTCTTTATCATCCTGCATTCCCACAGGCCATGTAGCATGTCTGTTTTTTCTTTATGGCACTTAGGGCACCGTGCCTCCCTGCCCGGTATGTTGAAACCCAAAACTGCCCTGTGTAATATCCTAAATTGGGTGTCTCTCCAGCTCTCATTGGTGACTTGTTTCCGCATCTGAACCCATCCTTTCAATATGACCTCCACCACTTCTTGCCCTTTCAGTTGTTTTTTCCATGCTAAAAGTGTACGACTATCTTCCCGGGATATTAGCACACCTCTAAATGTTCGGTATATTCGAGAGACATTTAAATTTGCTACATTGCCTTCCATAAGCTCGTCAATCATACTCTTGTTCAGTTCCCTACCAATCTCACCCAGCTCTCTCATTATTCCATGTTTCAATTGTTCGTACTGAATAATGTGGAAGCCATTGAGGTTGTATTTATCAAGCACTTCCCGACCTGTCATCCACCTTCTCTCTTCCACATTCATTACATCTGTCATTCTCCTAACGCCCTTCTCTTTCCATTTGAGGAATAGTCTATTCTCTCTCCCCTGGGGGAAGTTTGGTGATGCCCAAGGATTTAGGTATTTTGATACCTTCCATGAAAGTCCCAATTTCCGTCTTACCAATCTCCAGGCCAACATGGTGTCTCGGAATATAACGGAGTTTCTTATGTGACCTTCAACCTTGGACAATGGGGAGTGAAGAATAGACGTCAGATCCCATGGCTCAACGTACTTGAGTTCCATACCATAATCCGAGTGCCTACTCGTTCCTCTCAGCCAATCGATCACGTGTCTCATGATGCACACTACGTTATACCCTCTGACGTCCGGAAAATTTATCCCTCCCTCCTCCACAGACTTCATCAGCGTGCGCAGCTTTATTCTGGGTTTCCTTCCCCTCCAAATAAAATCTGCATACGCTGAGTTCAGTCTGTTGACATCCCTTAGTGTTAACAATAATGGAATCGTTTGGAAGGGGTACAGCAGTCTAGGGAAGCTCATCATTTTTATGAGGTGACATCTTGCCAGTAATGGCAGGGGTAGTCCCTTCCAGCCCTTCAATTGATTTATGATTTTTCTGATCAGTGGACCATAGTTCATTTTATAAATTGATTGCACCGTCCTTCCTACATGTACTCCCAGGTATTTGACTGATGTTTGTGCTACCGGAATTCCATTCACATGCCCATCGCTTAAGATACCCCCAGCTGGCCCTTGGTCCCCGCTCAGGAATAGCAGCTCACATTTCTTTTTATTTAATTTAAAACCTGAAAAGGTGCCAAATTTTTCTATCATGCTAAGTGTCCGGGGCAGGTCCGCACCAGGATCCCCCATAAATAGAATCACGTCATCAGCAAAAAGCGCTATCTTCATTTCTGTACCCCTTATGTTGATCCCTTTAAAACTATTATGACCCTGCAGCACTCTTGATAGGGGTTCAATTGCCAGGTTAAATAACAATGGGGATAGCGGGCATCCTTGTCTCGTCCCTTTCTTCAGGGGGAACACGTCGGACAAAAAACCCGGGGTGTGGATCCTTGCTCCTGAGTTGGCATATAGACTGTTAATATAGAGTCTCATCTTACCTAAGATCCCCGCGGCCTCCATCACCTTGTCTAACCAGCCCCAGTTTACATTGTCGAACGCTTTCTCGGCGTCGAGTGTGACTAATGCAGGACTTACCCCCCCCTTCGTGCGCCCCAATCTCACTGCGTCTACCACTAGAATCGTCTTCCTAATGTTGGTCACCGCATTTCTCCCTTTTATGAACCCTACCTGATGTTCTGAAATTAACCTAGGTAAGACCGTGGCCAATCTGTCCGCCATGATTTTAGACATTATTTTTAAGTCCTGGTTGATGAGCGAGATGGGCCGATAACTCGAAGGGTCGTCCAGGTCCTTGGTTCCCTTGGGTATTAATTTAATGTATGCTATATTGGCATTTTTAGGGATTTCTGTTCCCCCCAGAATTGCGTTAAAGACTGAAGTTAGATCCGGAGAAATCAGATCCTTGAGGACTTTATAAAATTCGCTGTTGAAACCATCGGGCCCTGGAGCCTTATCAGTACTAAGTTCCCCAATTGTTTTTGAAACCTCCTCCTCTGTGATATCTGCGTTTAAGACTTCCAGTTCCTCCTCCGTTAAGCTAGATAATTGGGCTTGCCTTAGCCACTCCGCCTCCTCAGTCATGTCGTTATGTCCTGGCCCGTACAACTTTCTGTAATATTCTTCCAAGACCTTATTAATTTCCTTGGGATCCGATGTCACCCCTCCACCCTTTATTTTCATTTTAGAGATTACCGTCATCTTTCTGTTGCCCCTTGCTAAATTTGCCAACATCCTCCCCGCCTTATTCCCAAATCTATGAAGATCCACCTCTTTATGTGACCAGAATAGTTGTTCCTTTTTTTTTTGCCCACTCGTCAAAGTCTCTCTTGGCCGCCATCCACCTATCTTTTGCCGTGATAGACCTGTCTGTCAGATAGTTGGTATACGCTAGTCGCACTGCCTCGCTGTGAAAAATAATTTATTTTTACAGCTTTGTTTAATTTTTTTCATTTATAAACAGATCACATATTAAAGTTGTGTTTACATCTTTAGCATTTTTTTAAATAAATCCAGAGTAGTTTAAAATGCAATGATCTATTACAACTTTTTTTTACTGATTATTAATGTAATATTAGTATATAAAAATATATAACATTTATTTCTGCATTTATTTAGTGTCTTGTTGAAAAAGAAATTGAATATGAGATTTCTGTTTATGATGAGAGTACACCAGACACCGTCCTCTGGAATACTAAAAGACGAGTTGAAGACTTTAAATTAATATATAAAGAAATATGCCAGGTAACACTATTTTTTTTATTTCTTACTAGAAAACATATCATTTTGGATTGAAATTATTATTAGTCTTTGTGTCTATGTAGTTATGAATTTAGTTGAAGAAAAAATAGAAACATCATGGTGATTAGTTTGTCGCCATCCATCTCAAATGTGCCCCTGTTGTACATGGCAGTAGTCAATATCTTTGTCTTCTTGGTATTGAGTAGAAGTCCCATGTTTGAGCTTTCCATCTTGACACTGCAAAATAATTCCTTCATTCCATTCATGCTTGCTATAAATATTGTGTCATCTGCGTATTTAAGATTGTTGATGATACATCCTGCAATTTTGATTCCTTTTTCTTTTTCGGCAAGTCCAGCCATTCTGGAAATAGCTTCTGCATATAAATTGAAGAAAAATGGTGACAGAATGCAGACATGTAGTACGCCTCACTCTACTTTGAACCATGGTGTGTCGCCATGTTCCATTCAGACTGTTGCTTTTTGGTTGATGTAAAAGCTCCTAATGAGGCTGATCAGATGGTTCGGCACACCTATATCCTTTATGGTATTCCAAAGTTTCCGGTGATCAACACATTCAAAGACTTTGCTGTAATCGATGAAGCAAAAATAGCGCTCCTTATTATATTCTTTGTTTTTTTCCCTTATCCATCTAATGTTAGCAATTACAGTTACAGTAGGTCCAAAAATACAGTGCTGGCCAAAAGTATTGGCACCCCTGCAATTCTGTCAGATAATACTCAGTTTCTTCTTGAAAATGATTGCAATCACAAATTCTTTGGTATTATTATCTTCATTTAATTTGTCTTCAATGAAAAAAAAAAATTGCCATAAAGCCAAATTGGGTATAATTCCACACCAAACATAAAAAAGGGGGTGGACAAAAGTATTGGCACTGTTTGAAAAATCATGTGATGCTTCTCTAATTTGTGTAATTAACAGCACCTGTAACTTACCTGTGGCACCTAACAGGTGTTGGCAATAACTAAATCACACTTGCAGCCAGTTGACATGGATTAAAGTTGACTCAACCTCTGTCCTGTGTCCTTGTGTGTACCACATTGAGCATGGAGAAAAGAAAGAAGACCAAAGAACTGTCTGAGGACTTGAGAATCCAAATTGTGAGGAAGCATGAGCAATCCCAAGGCTACAAGTCCATCTCCAAAGACCTGAAAGTTCCTGTGTCTACGGTGCGCAGTGTCATCAAGAAGTTTAAAACCTATGGCACTGTTGATAACCTCCCTAGATGTGGAAGGAAAAGAAAAATTGATGAGAGATTTCAACGCAAGATTGTGCGGATGGTGGATAAAGAACCTCGACTAACATCCAAACAAGTTCAAGCTGCCCTGCAGTCCGAGGGTACAACAGTGTCAACCCGTACTATCCGTCGGCGTCTGAATGAAAAGGGACTGTATGGTAGGATACCCAGGAAGACCCCACTTCTTACCCAGAGACATAAAAAGGCCAGGCTGGAGTTTGCCAAAACGTACCTGAGAAAGCCTAAAACATTTTGGAACAATGTTCTCTGGTCAGATGAGACAAAAGTAGAGCTTTTTGGGAAAAGCCATCAACATAGTTTACAGGAAAAAAAAGAGGCATTCAAAGAAAAGAACACGGTCCCTACAGTCAAACATGGCGGAAGTTCCCTGATGTTTTGGGGTTGCTTTGCTGCCTCTGGCACTGGACTGTTTGACCGTGGCATGGCATTATGAAGTCAGAAGACTACCAACAAATTTTGCAGCATAATGTAGGGCCCAGTGTGAGAAAGCTGGGTCTTCCTCAGAGGTCATGGGTCTTCCAGCAGGACAATGACCCAAAACACACTTCAAAAAGCACTAGAAAATGGTTTGATAGAAAGCACTGGAGACTACTAAAGTGGCCAGAAATGAGTCCAGACCTGAATCCCATAGAACACCTGTGGAGAGATCTCAAAATGGCAGTTTGGAGAAGGCACCCTTCAAATCCTGACATGGAGCAGTTTGCCACAGAAGAATGGTCTAAAATTCCAGCAGAGCATTGTAAGAAACTCATTGATGGTTACCGAAAGCGGTTGTTCGCAGTTATTTTGGCTAAAGGTTGTGCAACCAAGTATTAGGGGTACTTTGTACGTTGCGACATCGTGACGCACATCCGGCGCCAGTAACGAAGTTGCAACGTGTAAAGCCTAGATGCACCGATAAACGATCGCAAAAGCATTGTAAATCGGTGATCTGTGTAGTGTTAGTCATTTTCATAATTTCGCTGCAGCGACAGGTACGATGCTGTTCCTCGTTCCTGCGGCAGCACACATCGCTGTGTATGAAGCCGCAGGAGCGAGGAACTTCTCCTTACCTGCCTCCACCGGCTATGTGGAAGGAGGTGGGCGGAATGCTTACATACCGCTCATCTCCACCCCTCCGCTTCTATTGGCCGCCTGCCGTCGATGTGACGCCGCACGACCCGCCCCCTTAGGAAGGAGGCGGGTCGCTGGCCAGAGCGACGTCGCAGGGCAGGTAAGTGCGTGTGAAGCTGCCGTAACGATAATGTTCGCTACGGCAGCTATCATAAGATATCGTATGTTCGACGGGGGCGGGTACTATCGCACTCGGCATCGCTACCATTGGCTAGCGATGTCGCAGTGTGCAAAGTACCCCTTAGGCTAAGGGTGCCAATACTTTTGACTGGCCCATTTATGGAGTTTTGTGTGAAATGATCAATAATTTGATTTTTGTTTCATTCTCTTTTGTGTTTTTTAATTGCAAGCAAAATAATTGAAGATAATAATACCAAAGAATTTGTGATTGCAATAATTTTCAAGAAGAAACTGAGTATTATCTGACAGAGTTGCAGGGGTGCCAATACTTTTGGCCAGCACTGTATGTGGAGAGTGATACAAGTTTTTGCATTTTAGCTGTTTACCAAAACATATTCAAGATACAGTTGTATTATCAATGTGTGCTTAAAGTTCAGACTCTCAGCTTTCATTTGACAGTATTCACATCCTAAATAGAGTAAGGGTTTAGGAAGTCCAGATCTTTAATATGCAGCTGCCGTTTTTTCAGAAGGCCAAAAGTAATTGCACAATTATCTCAAAAGATCTTTAATGGGCTGCTTAGGCTATTCTCTTATTACTTCATCAGCAATTAGTCAGGTAAAAGGTCTGGAGCTGATTCCAGGTACGGCATTTGCATTTGAAAACTAGTGCTGTGAACCCACAATGGAACTCTCAATGGAAGGGAATAGAGACCATCATTTTGCTGAAAATAAAGAAGAAATCCATCAGAGAGATAGCAGAAATGTTAAGCGTGGCCAAATCAACATTTTGGTATATTCTGCAAAAAAAAGAGCATAGTGGTGAGCTTGGGGACTCAAAAAAATGTGAAGTAAAAAGTATTGAGAAGGCTTGGAACAGCTCATGATCCAAAGCACACCAAATGCGCTGCAATACATGTATTCTGTGTGACTGCAGACTTCTGAATCCTCACAGTGTGCATACCACACACTATTAAAAATCTTTGGATTCGGCAAAAGCTGGCACATTTTGGCTAGACTAATGTGGCCTTGCTCAATACAAATGAAATGAGCACAGCTGCGCAAATCAAGTCGGAATGTGGCCGCATACTCGCATAATTGCGGTCACTGCCTGCCCTTGAACCGACAAGTTTGGAAGCCACAGTGCGATTACTGATACAAGTACCACTCATATCAGTGTCTGTCTCCGGTGGTGCTTACAATCTAATTTTCCTATTTTAGACACACACATACAATATTCATATAAAGCTATTTACTCTATCCATTTGTTAATGGAGTTCTGGAACCCAAGATCTTAATATTGTAAGGCAAAATCACTGTAACATATGCTGTAACTGTACATTCATAACAACACGCTACATGCCAAATTCTATAAACTACTAATGTCTGTAAGAATGGTCTTAGATAAGGAAGAGGTGTGTTATCAGTATTATACATAACTCTGAAAAAAATATTTTTAATTGTTTGTTTCCCAGAAATATCCTCTTGATTTCATAACGTTTACCAACTCAGACACTACCGGAGGACCCAAAAGTGATGACGGACCATTTTTTCACTCAATAGGCAGAACTCCAGATCAGTTTATAAATGTGAGTAAGTGAAATGTTACAATAAAGAATGATGGTTATTATGAAGTTATTACGTGATCATTATGCCCAATGTAGTTCCACCCAAACTATCGTAGACCAGGGAATCTACAGCATCTGGAAATATATAGAGAGCAGTAGGTGCAAAATAGTCGGAAGTGCATTTAGGTTTATGGTCATAGTTGTTCTTGGTCAGATTAGGGCAAGAAAGAGAAACTATAGGTTGTTGTATTTCGTTTAGTTCAATAGCATGAAGCAGGTTGGTTTTGGGGTAACAGGATAGAGAAGACAGAAAAAAACTTGATGATGCTATAGTGGAAAAAAGGAGTTGATGAAGTAAGTCCCAAACACAGCAGACGGGGTGACATCAAAACAATGTCCAAAATAGCGCAACTGTTGTGAATTTGCAATGCGGATTCCGCACCCCAAGCAATAAAAAACAAGTAAATGGGTTTTTCAAAGTCTCAGTAATATATTACAGAAAAAATCTGCACAAAAATGAAATGGTGATTTCCAATTCCAGTATTCTTATTATTATGCCTTTTTAACCAGTTCAATAAATGGAGTCGGATGAAATCTGCAGCCATATGCGCAATGAAATACGCAATTAACCAATGCAGATTATGACTGCGGATTCTTTGCAGATTTGTAACAAAATCCTCAGTGAAAAACGTTTGTAACGTGTGAACATAACCTTTAGTTTACACTTTAATGTGTTGGTGAGGAGTGGTAGGGAGGATGGAAGGAAGAATAGCATAAAAGAGACAATTAATCATCAATGTGGATATTGAAATCACTCATTGAAGTTTCAAATTGTCTCTTCAGGGAGGAAGGAGACGAATTTTAGTGCCACCTATTGGAGGTAACAATCCTACAAGTCAAAAGTGACCCTTTAACACTAGAAGTCCCAGAGAGGGGTCATTTAACATTTCTACCTTTGGAATCCATAGAGCTCGAAATTCCTGGGACTTCTTTAATAAGCCTTTTCATATGACTTTGGATTTATGCCAGATCACAACCTCAATTTGCAGACACGGTGTTTCGGGGTGATTGCCCCTCATCAGTGCAAAGTATGAGATCTGATCTGGCTGTAGAGAAGCTATAGTGGGGTCTAAGGAGAAAACCTTTCTCCTTGCGGAGACTGACAAACCTAGATGAACTAGTGTTTGTCTCCTTCCACCCTGAAGAGACAATTTAAATATTTTTCAGAGGCGTATTGCAGCTATAAGACTCCTCACTGGCAGCCATATTTGTTTGTCAGTCTCCACAAGGAGAAAAGTTTTCCCCTTAGACCTCATTGAAGTTTGTAATTTTCATGGGAGAAGAATTGTTGAATTGGGCAAATTGATTAAAGGGAAAAATGACTATACCTGCCAAAACATGGAGGATGTAAAAGGTCTACACCTCCCAGAGAGAGTGGTAGAGTCTACCAACCAAGAATGGGAAATACGTTATTTGATATACAGTATGCATTGACATCATTGTCCTAAGTCTACCCACATATTGCCTATTTCTATGTCTGTCAGTCTACATAATATGAATCACTAGAAGATTTGTTCTGTGCTCTGTTATTCTCAAACGTATCTTTAAGGAAACCTGTCGTGCAAAAATGCTATTTAGTTATATAGAGTCAATCTGCAGGTAAATGGCGTTAAAATGCTGCCTGGAAGTCTTATTGAAAGTTTGACTACCAAGAGGAAATTAACTGATATCCTCCTGGGAACCGCTGGCTTTCAGTCACCTGTCACTATACTGTGAGCATGGCTGTAATCACTCCTCTGCACTTTGATTCACAGCTTGCTCTGCAGTGCATATGTGCAGATCAGGCTCACTCAATCTTTCTACAAGTTAATTTCCTCCTGGTATCTTTGCATTCAGTAAGGTGGCCAGACAGCATATCTGTGTCACAATGTATGCAGACCCTATGGTTCGATCTACTGACATTGTCTTTAAAGATCAGGTGCAATATGCACCCAGAACCTAAAGTAGTTCTGGGTGCATATTGCTAATCCCTGCCTAACCGTCCCTGTATCTAGTAGCCTAGGTAAAGTGATCTTTAGAAAAAGTATTTCTAAAGATCTTTTATCATATGCTAATGAAAACAGGGACTAGTTGCAAGGGCGTTAGTTCCCTTGACTAGTCAGCCCCTTTAGCATGTAAACACGTCCCTGTGGGCTTGCTTACATGCTTATGAATGCGTAGTGTCAGAGGCATTTGTTGCACTCACCTCATCTGCCTCCGCTCGTTTTCATCTCAGTGAGCAAGATCAGAACGTCCCCGGACTTCCGGTCATGCGCTCTACATCCGCGTACACCCGGCTTCATAGTACACATGACTGGAAGTCTGGGAATTCTGATCATGTGCACTGAGCCAAAAATCAGCTGTGGCAGCCAAGAGGTGAGTGCGACCATGCCTCTGACGCTGCGCATTCATTAGCATGTTAGTACACCCACAGAGGCGTGCTAACATGCTAAGGGGGCTAACTAGCCAGGGAAAGTAACGCTATTGTGAATAGTCCCTGCGCTCATTAGCATATGATAAAAGATCTTTAGAAATACTTTTTCTAAAGATCCCTTTATCTATGCTAGTGTATACAGGGACAGTTAGGCAGGGATTAGCACTATGCACCCAGAACTGCTCATGGTTCTGGGTGCATATTGCACCTGACAGGTTCAATTTAAATACTAAACTCTACATTTCATTAATTTACCTTTTTATGTTGTCGTGGAATGTGAAACATTTACATTCTCTTTTTTAACTTTCTTTTTCAGATACTGTTGGATCTTATCAAAATAGACCAGTATAAAATAGCTGTGTTTTTCTTCTCACCTTTTGACTATGAAGATGTGAGAGAACTTCTAAAATGTCTTCCAAACAGTGAGGTAACAGAGAGATCGAAGGATAGCAAGAAAACTACCCAATTAATGCCAAGAAACCCAAGAATAAAATGCAGAGTGCTTCAATCAGGAAACAATGATTTGAGTTGGGCTAACTTCTGAATTGTTTTACATTGAACAAATTGTTTGACCAGCAGTATCCAGAGCACGTTGTAGGGCAGAAGGAGCAGCTAATGCATAATTTATAGTTTTGGAAAAATATTCTATATGTATTTGTCGCGGACGGGTGCCGCCTCTGCGGCGGCAACCGGGGCTGCTCGAGTGGCGCTCGGATCTGGGATCGTGTCCTGGGCTCGAGTGGTGACCGGACCCGGGGCTCGTGCAACCGCCCATCCTCGCATACAGTGGAAAAGGGAGGTATTTACAGGGGAGATTGTCTGTGACGCCACTCATGGGTTGCGGTGATGGGATGGTGGCACCGCCGCGGCCTCTCGGGGCTGGCGTCCGGGACCGATGACGTGGGGACAGCAAGGTGGTATCCCCTCCACGGGTAGGGGGAAGTTTTAGTCCCAGGGCCCAGGTGTGGGTAAGGAGCAGGGCTGGGGCGCCGTCAGCAGGTTGGACCGGATGACACCGGTGTACTCACAATTAGGAAGAATTCACACCAAGTCTGTATTGTAAACCAAGGCCCGATGCCGGTTGCCTCTGGAGGGGTGTGCTGGTCCCGCACACGGGTTGACAGTGTAGGGGCCCTTCCTCCTGCATTTGTGTCTTGTGGTGTATGGATTAACCCCACCTGGAATGAGAGAAATCCACTCCCCTGCAGATTTGGACGCAGAGGGAGCCGTTGCCCGCAGACGCTGACCCATGGGACTTTAATGGGTTCTTGGCGGACACCCTGTCCCCCGCGTTGGGCTGCCGGTCTGCTCTATCTGGGTTTTCTCTTCGGGAACAAGGCCTGGTACCTTGTCCCGCTGGTCAATTAACAAAGGGCTTGAAGCTTGCCTCGTCCTAGGGTCCAGGTACCCCCGCCTGTGCATGGCCTCCGGACCGGATTCCCGTTGTCGGTACCGGCGGGCTACAACCCTGCCCCGGTCCACTTCAGGTCTCCCGCAACCGGATCTCCATCGCCTGTGGCCCTACAAAGCCGTCTGCCACCTAGTCGGTTCTCCCGTGGTCCAAGGGCTCCAACCCTGACCACACTGCAGACTCCTCAATGTTTGACTCTGTCTGCTCAAGACTGCAACTTCCACTCAGCTCCACTCCAAACTCCGACCTCCTCTGAACTAGACTCAACTAAAACTCCACTGAAAGACTACTGGTTCCCTCCCCGTGTCACCTCAAGACCCCTAGGTGGGCATTCCCATCCACCTTGTCCCGCCCACTGGTGTGTCCTGGCTGTCATGGGGGTAGACGGTGACTAGGATTTGTGACCTGTATTCCTATGTATGGGATGTGTGTTGTTAATTCCCAAGGAGGAGGCGATTCCTGTACCCTTGGTGTGGGGTACAGTCATCTGTGACTACCTGGTTTTGCCAGGGCGTCACATATTTATTAAAATCCCTGCTCATTCTATGCTTAGAAGTCTAGTAGGCAGTGCTAGTGAGTGACTGACAGCCTCTCCTCCAGGACTATGCAAACAGAGATAGCTGTCAACCACAAAGTAGGACAATTTCATGTACTTCTAATAATAGAATGTGCAAGGATTTTATTAACAAAAATGCCAACTATAATTAGAGATGAGCGAACCCAAGGTTCGGTGTTCTTACCAAACACAGATTTTACAAAAAAAAAAAAATAGAATTCAGAGTTATGGTGCTTTACGTATGAACACCAGTTGTGCGAGCATCAATGTACTCAGGTATGCTCGATGCTCAGCACTGTGCGAGTCGCTTGCAGTGTTTGAATGGCTCACACTGGGGGTAACAACAGTGTGATCGGATGTAGTGTGCACAAAGAAACAAAAAAAAGTAAAAACCTTGCCTGCTGCATGTAGGCGGCGACCCGAACTGCCCAACTAGTAACTTCCATTGGAGTTCAGGTTAAGTTCAGGTCCCAAACCAAACTTTATAATTCCGGCTGAACCCGATGAACCAAAATTCCACGACTTTGATAATCTCTTTAATGTCACCAATAGGGATGAGCGAATGTATTCGCCACTACTCAGTATCCGACGGATAACAAGCTATTCGCACCATTTGGTATCCAACGGATAAAACTACATCCGCTCCAATACTTTCAGTTTCATTTCTGATTTCCTGGCGCTCGTTTTCCAGCCTGCAGGTCCGGCCTAATCCAAACGAGGTCCAAAGAGAGAGAGAGAGAGACTGCACCCGTACTGTTTCTGCCTTTTCCCCAGTCACCACAGCTTGCCGTTAGGTCCAACGTGACATTATTCTGGTTTCCCATAGACTTACATTGGGCGTCGAATATTTGCGAATAGTCGAATAGCGGTAACGTATTCGCTGGATATTTGGCGAAGCGAATATTAGGGTATTCGATCATCCCTAGTCACCTATCTATACTAATCAACTGGGAAAACGAAATCTCATATTTGAACGTATTCACTCTGGAAAAGGATAAAAAAAAAAATCCATGGCATTAGATATACCATGGAACAATTTAAAGCCAGTCATAAAGAAGGGGTTTAAAGGGAACCTGTCACATCCCAAAACACTATTAAACTGCAGATATAGGCTACACCTGTACCTGTGTCTGCCTTACCATACCTGCCCGTCCCTGCCATACCTGTCCGTACCCACCTTTCCTGTCTGCATCAGCCATCCTGCCTGTGCCTGCCTGCTCTTGTCTCTGTACCTGAGTCCCTCTGCTTTCCTGGGGGTCAGCTGCCACAGTCCCGGTTACTACCCAGGAGTTGTACCTGGCGTCCTCTTTGTGGCAGACGCTTAGCCTCTCCCACTAAAGGGTAAACCTGGGTCCCCCCTGTGATCCAGGGAGTCCACCCTCGCTAACCCTAAGGGTGAGAATGCAGTTTGCATTTCCACCAGTGTTTTAGGTGCTTTTTAGGTCCGTTTTGAGAAGCACCTTTTTCATGCCAAAAGGCATGCGTTTTGATTTTAAAGCAAAGTCAATGGAAAATGGTGATTTTCAGACCGCACTTTGCATTTCTAAACGCTGCGTTTAATTTGCATATTTTGTGGCAAAAACCATGCGTTCAAAGAAGGAGCATGTCAATTGTTTTTGCCATTTTGGCTGTGTTTTGCTCACATTGAAGTAAATGAGAAATGGCAACAAAAACCAAGAATCCTTCAAATTCCAGCGTTTTACCTGCTTTTTATGTGCAGAAAACATGCGTTTTGGACTACCAAAACGCATGCTTTTTGGACATTATAATAATGATTTCATATGTCCCTTTACACACACACAGTCCGACAATAAAATGTAAGAAAATTACTAATTTATTGCCATTTTTCCAATAAATAGTATATTACCGCTATAATTTTATTAAATATTTCAATTTCTTTAAAGGGGTTATCCGGCTTAATTTGCTTTTTTTTTATTATTTCCCTATTGGGCTACATTGGGGCAGGTAAGTAGATAGAGACACTTACCTGCCCTGCTGTCAGCCCCTCTCCCCCGGCTCAGAGCGGTCATGTGACCGCTCCTGCCGCGATTTTGCTGTTTCCGGTCATTTCATGTCAACATGGGCAGGACCATGTTGACATGCAAATGTGGAAACAGCATGTCGCCTCCCTGCTGGGCGGGTACAGTGTGATGAGCCCCGCCCCCTTCCCTGCACCCTTCCACACATTCCCCCGCACCTCCCCCTGCACTGCTGTGGGGGTCCGTGACCTGGGGGCGGGGCCTGGCGGCGGCTGCCGTGGTGTCAGCTCCAGCACCGGCCCCCCTGCTCAGGATCACACATTCAAATATACCGGCATCACAGATCACCGATGCCGGTACATTTGAAAGTGCTGATGAGAAGCAGCGCAGCGCTGCTTCTCATCTTGCACGCTGTCTGAGCTCTCTTCAGCACAGCGGTGACGTCACCACTGTGCTGATATGTCTAGAGCACAGACAGCGCGCGAATGTGCAGGAGTGGCAGGGACCGAGGACGGGTGAGTATGTATTCCCTATGGGGTGGTGTGTGTGTGTGTATGTGTGTGTGTGTTGCACAGCCCAATGTGTGTGTGTATGCGTGTGTATGTATGTGTGTGTATGCGGTGCACAGCCCGATGTGTGTGTGTGTGTATGTGTGTGTATGCGGTGCACAGCCCGATGTGTGTGTGTGTGTGTGTGTATGTATGTTTGTGTATGCGGTGCACAGCCCGATGTGTGTGCATGCGGTGCAGAGCCTGATGTGGTATGGGGTGCAGAGCCCGATGTGGTGTGGGGTGCAGAGCCTGATGTTGGGCTGTTATTTGCAATGCTGTAATGTAGTGCCCTGCCCTGTAGTGCCCTGCCCTGTAGTGCGCTGCCCTGTAGTGCCCTGCCCTGTAGTGCCCTGCCCTGTAGTGCGCTGCCCTGTAGTGCGCTGCCCTGTAGTGTGCTGCCCTGCAGTGTACTGCCGTGCAGTGTGCTGCCGTGTAGTGTCCTGCCCCGTAGTGTCCTATAGTGTCCTGTAGTGCGCTGCCCTGTAGTGCGCTGCCCTGTAGTGTCCTGCCCTGTAGTGCCCTGTAGTGTCCTGCCCTGTAGTGTCCTGCCCTGTAGTGTCCTGTAGTGATCTGCCGTGTAGTGTGCTGCCCTGTAGTGTCCTGTAGTGCGCTGCCCTGCAGTGTCCTGCCCTGTAGTGTCCTGTAATGTGCTGCCCTGTAGTGTCCTGCCCTGTAGTGCCCAGTAGTGTCCTGCCCTGTAGTGTCCTGTAGTGTCCTGCCCTGTAGTGTCCTGTAGTGATCTGCTGTGTAGTGTGCTGCCCTGTAGTGTCCTGTAGTGCGCTGCCCTGCAGTGTCCTGCCCTGTAGTGTCCTGTAATGTGCTGCCCTGTAGTGTCCTGTCCTGTAGTGTCCTGTAATGTGCTGCCCTGTAGTGTCCTGTCCTGTAGTGTCCTGTAATGTGCTGCCCTGTAGTGTCTTGTCCTGTAGTGTCCTGTAGTGCGCTGCCCTGCAGTGTCCTGCCCTGTAGTGTCCTGTAATGTGCTGCCCTGTAGTGCCCTGCCCTGTAGTGTCCTGTAGTGTCCTGTCCTGTAGTGTCCTGTAATGTGCTGCCCTGTAGTGTCCTGTAGTGTCCTGTCCTGTAGTGTCCTGTAATGTGCTGCCCTGTAGTGTCCTGTCCTGTAGTGTCCTGTAATGTGCTGCCCTGTAGTGTCCTGTCCTATAGTGTCCTGTAATGTGCTGCCCTGTAGTGTCCTGTCCTGTAGTGTCCGCAGTGTCCTGCCCTGTAGTGTCCTGTAATGTGCTGCCCTGTAGTGTCCTGTCCTGTAGTGTCCTGTAATGTGCTGCCCTGTAGTGTCCTGTCCTGTAGTGTCCTGTAATGTGCTGCCCTGTAGTGTCCTGTCCTGTAGTGTCCTGTAGTGCGCTGCCCTGCAGTGTCCTGCCCTGTAGTGTCCTGTAATGTGCTGCCCTGTAGTGTCCTGTCCTGTAGTGTCCTGTAATGTGCTGCCCTGTAGTGTCCTGTCCTGTAGTGTCCTGTAATGTGCTGCCCTGTAGTGTCCTGTCCTGTAGTGTCCTGTAATGTCCTGCCCTGTAGTGTCCTGTAATGTGCTGCCCTGTAGTGTCCTGTCCTGTAGTGTCCTGTAATGTGCTGCCCTGTAGTGTCCTGTCCTGTAGTGTCCTGTAATGTGCTGCCCTGCAGTGTCCTGCCCTGTAGTGATCTGCCGTGTAGTGTCCTGCCGTGTAGTGTCCTGCCGTGTAGTGATGAGAGGTCAGTGCTGGGGCAGAATATACTGACAGGGAATGTGTGTGCAGGGGGCAGGCAGAGGGTGCGGCTGGACACTGGGGTGGGGCTGGACAGTGAGGCCGGGCGGTGCCAGCTGTGACTGGGAGGTTTTGCACAGGAAGTGGTCATGTTTGCTGGAGCTGAATGTAAACAAGAAGCTGCACAGAATAAAGGTATAATTCAAGAGGAACAAAAGTTAGAAAACAAAAAATAACAATGTAGGGGTGATTAATATGACAATACAGCACAGATTAGCTTAAACTCAAACATTTTTGTTATGTCGGACAACCCCTTTAATTATTTCTAAAAATCTATATGTGTTCCTTTTTTCATTTTGTTTGACTATTTAATCTTTATTTAGCAGTGTCTTGATGTTCAAAACGCATCTGTCAAAACGCAGGTGAAAAAACATGCAAAAAGCGCTGAAAACGCATCTAAAACGCGGTAAATACGCATGCGTTTTCAGCGCTAAAGTTCTGAAAAAGGCAACTTTGGTCAAATCAATTAAGCCCAAAACGTGCGTTTAGAAATGCAAGTAGGAGAACGCAAAGTGCGGTCGCAGCCTAACACTCAACATCACCGGCAGTGAGCGTTAAATGATCTCTGATGGAAACCAGCTAACACATCAATGATGTAAAAACCCACCTGCAATTACATTGATGTAGATGACATAAGATAAATCCCTCCAACAATGCTATATAAAGGACCACGCAGTGCACAGAGGCATACAGCATACTCTTCACATAAATTTCTAGATATCTGTGGTGGATACATTTGAGCTGAGTACAGTTTAGCATAGATGTGTTGGAACTCTGTGACATTTTACACATTCATCAGTCAGATGGCTTCCAGCACAGTTCTGAGAAATTAATTCAGAGAAGTGGAATTAGTAGGAAGCACATAAAAGAGTGAGGGTTCTGCAGCATTAAGGAGAAGCTAGGTGCTGCTGGGAAATAATGTTTTAGTACTGTAAGAATAGGACTTCCCATTCACCTCTCTGAAACTAATGTACAGAGGGGTAGATAAAAGATGAAAGAAGACACAAAGATACATGAAAAAAATCTTTATATTGAGCTTAGTCTGTATATGAACAATAAGTATGCATCGAATGTGCTTTGTGAAAAATAATGGGATTATAGAATAACACTTTAAGGTTTGCCAAAAATGTGAGTGTTCTATGAAAATTAGCAGGTCAGTCAGTTGTAATAAGTTCCATATAAAAAAAACCCAAAATATTTCATACTAAAGGGCTATACTTGTAATCATTGTTATGACAGATATTTCCAAGGATTGAAAAAAAAAAATGTTTTGTCTCAGAAACAACAGCAGTCTTGTCCGGAACTCAAAACTCCGTGAAAGTGAGCCCGAGAATGAGAGTGGTGCAGTTCCTTAATTGTTACCCATTATGTGAATATAAAAAAATGGTGGAAACAATTATTCTTGTTATGACAGATATTCTAACATGTATACAATGTATTCACCCCGAAACACACTTTTAATTTAATAAAAATACAGGAGGAGCAGAGCAGTGAGCCGTCCACTACTGAAGACGAATCCAGTGGAGACTCCAGTAATAGCGGAATGGACTCTGATAACCCCAAGATTGCGTTTAGCTCTTTTTATGGAGGAAATGATGATGAGCAATCCAGTGAGGGTTTGTATCTAATCGCGAAGTTCCTAACTATGATAATAAACATAACACTTCCCGCTAATTCTTATATTTCACTATAGAACACCTCAATATTTTTATAATGCTATTTTCTTTTTGTATCTTAGCAAATCAATAGCAATCATTTTTGTAGGGTAAGCATTGATTTCTAATTATAACTTAAAAAAAATTGGGGGAAATGAAAAGAGATATTCTGGGCACAAATCGAAAATACAGCAACAGCCTTGAGAGGTTTTGGGGATTCATAAATGATTTCTGGCAGTCCACTATATTTTCAGATCCCAGGTTGTGATGACCTGCTTCATTCAGATGCTGCATTGTGGCCTTTTTATGGTAATTAAAAACCTTCTGACCTGTCACAACACACTTGTGGTTCTCCTAAGACGTAAACCAAATAAGGCCTCCTTCACACGTCCGTGTCTCCGGTACGTGTTTGGTCCGTTTTCTTACGTGCCGGAGACACGGGCACATGTAGACCCATTAAAATCAATGGGTCTGCGCACATGTGCGTGGTTTGCCATGGACCGTGTGTCCGTGTGGAGCATGCGTGTGCCCGTGTACTCCACACGTAGACATGTCCATTTTTCTCCGGCATCACGGGTGTCACATGAACCCCACGGATGTGATCCGTGTGACACGCACCGGAGAAAACACATCTGTCTGTGAAATAAAAAGACTTTTTATACTCACCTTCTCCAGCACCACTGTCTCTGCTGCTGCTGTCACTTGCTTCCGACCCCCGCTCATTATGCTCATTGCATATTCACTCCACTGCGAGCCGGAAGCAGCAGCAGCGGGGAGTCGGCAGGACCGGAGACCGAAGATCAGCACCACAGACAGCAACGCCAGGGACAGGTGAGCAGAAAGTTCCTGTTATCCATGTGTTATCACGGATAACACATAGAGAACACATAAGTGCCATAAACAAAGCACACGGAGGACAATACACACCCTTGACACATCCGTGAAAAATGTGTGTGATTTTCACGGATGTGTGAAAGAGGCCCAAGTTAGACTTTGAGACTGCAGTAAAAGCTTCTGCTCCAGGCAATAGCTACATCTACAGTTTTGCTAGCTGTAGCAACAGTTATTAAAGGGGAAGGTTTTTGCTAACTCATCTGACAGCAACATAATGTAGGCAAAGTGATTCTGAATCTAACGGTGCATCACACAGATTACTGGGTGCAGCCGTTCTGAAACAATCAAAGAATTTAGATTCAGGAATACAGCAGAGTTGAGAAAGCTGTCCCTCTAACACCAGGGTTACATGCATGTGAGTTTCTAGTCCTGCAATGTTATTCACAGGGTACTATAAACCCTTTAGTTTATGTACATAATTGCACACACAGTGATAAGAGAAGAACAATTGCTTTTTGTTTTTTAACTCTTAAGGTACCTTCACACATAACGACTTTCCTGCGATCCCGAAAACGATGCGACCTGATAGGGATCGCAGGTAAGTCGCTGGGAGGTCGCAGGTGAGATGTCACACAGTGAGATCTTACCAGCGATGCAGGAACAATACAGATCGCAGTAGCGACCTGTATAACGATCTCAGCAGTCACTGTGACCCTGTCACACAGTGTCAAACACAGCAATGTGTCCTGCCCAGCAGGACATCATCGCCTTTGAAGAAAATGGCCTGGACCATTCTGCAACGACTAGAGATCTCACAGCAGGGGCCTGATCGCTGGTAGGTGTCACACATAACGAGATCGCTAACGGGATCGCTACTGCGTCACCAAACGGTGACTCAGCTGCGATCTCGCTAGCGATCTCGTTATGTGTGACGGTACCTTTACAGCATGCTGTCTTCAGCTTACATAGCAAAAACCTGCTGACAGATTCCCTTTAAAAAATGTAAAATAAACACATAGATGTTAAAAAACAACCAATCATAAATTATGCGAATAACCTAACTCAATTTCTACCCCTTTACAGATGCAGATACAAAATCTTTATCCAGCAACCTTCTGGACAGAACAGAGCAAGTAAACAAGGTACTAAGTTAGGTTTTGATTATAATATGAAAGGACAGCAGAGCACAAAATAGGGAAATAGGGTGTTAAGTGTAGACTTGTGTGTCATAGTGTGTTTTAGTGTGTAAATGTGTGTCAGTGTGTAAATTTGTGTATCACAGTATGTACGTGTGTGTGTCAAAATGTGCAGATGCATGTGTGTATCAATGTATACATATATGTACAGTATATCACAAAAGTGTATGTATTTTATATACGGTTCAGATGCACTACACGTGTGTGTGTGTGTGTGTGTGTGTGTGTGTGTGTGTATATATATATATATATATATATATATGTATAATATATAAAGCTGAATATGTGTATGTATGTATGTATGTGTGTGTGTGTGTGTGTGTGTGTGTGTGTGTGTGTGTGTATGTCCGGGATTGGCATCTGCACCGTCGCAGCTACAGCCACAAAATTTTGCACACTCACACGTCTGGACCCCGAGAGCGTCATAGGCTATGTTGTGAGGCAAAATTTTAACCCGCGTGTTCCAATTTACCAATCAATTTTGCCCCTATCTACATAATGGGGGAAAAGTGAAACGAAAAGTGTATCCGCACCGTCGCATTTACAATTACAAACTTTTGCAAAGACACCTCATGTGACCCAGGGAACGTCGTAGACTATGTTTTGACAGGAAAATTTAACCCCGCACTTTACAGTTACTCTCCTTCATTAAGAGACAGGGAAAGAGAGAGACAGACGTGAAAGAGACAGACAGAGACAGACAGTGAAAGAGACAGACAGAGACAGATGGTGAAAAAGACAGACAGAGACAGATGGGGAAAGAGACAGACAGAGACAGACCTGGAAAGAGACAGATGGGGAAAAAGACAGACAGACATGCAGACAGGGACAGAGACAAGCAGACAGGGAAGGAGGAGACAGCCAGAGAGATAGACAAAGATATATGGGGAATGACACAGACCTTGATAGAGGCAGACGTTTGAAAGAGACAGAGAAATAGAGACAGACAAAGACAGGCAGACAGGGAAAGAGACAGACAGGAAAAGACACAGACAAAGAGACGGGGAGACAGACGGGGAAAGAGACAGACCTGGGAAAGAGACAGATGGGGAAAGAAACTGAGAGATAGAGACAGACAAAGAAAGAGACAGAGACAGGCAGACGAGGAAAGAGGCAGACCTGGAAAGAGACAGACCTGGAAAGAGACAGACGGGGCAAGAGACAGACGGGGAAAGAGATAGATCTGGAAAGAGACAGACGGAGCACATTACTTGGTCAATTTAGTTAAATCTGTGTGGAATATCTGTGGTGTTGAAATATATGTTGTGAAATGCTTCTATTAGCTTAGTTTTTGCCTTTTAATAATTACATTTCTATCTATTTGTTTTGTGGTTTTTGTGTGCAGAATACAGTTTTGTTAATACATTCTATTTTAACAGCAGTTATTAACCCGGGTGAAGCCGGGTAGTACAGCTAGTATATATATATATATATATATATATATATATATATATATATACTGTATATATATATATGTATGTATATATATATATATACATATATATGTATATATACATATGTAAGTATTTTAAAAAACTGAGTACATACCTATTTTTGTAAATATTTTATATCTTTTCATGGGACAACACTGAAGATATGGCACTTTGATACAATGTAAAGTAGTCAGCTTGTATAACAGTGTAAATTTGGTGTCCTCTAAATAGCTCAGCTCACAGCCATTAATGTCAATATCGCTGGCAAGAAAAGTGAGTACACTTCTAAGTGAAAATGGCCAAATTGGACATAATTAGTCATTTTCGCTCCCTGGTGTCATGTGACTCATTAGTGTTATAAGGTCTCCAGGTTTAAATGGAGAACAGGTGTGTTAGATTTGGTGTTATCGCTCACACACTCTCTCATATTGATCACTGGCAGTTCAACATGGCTCCTCATGGCAAAGAAATCTCTGAGGATCTGAAAAAAGAATTGTTGCTCTACATAAGAATGCTCTAGGCTATAAGAAGATTTTCAGCACCTGAGCTGTAGTATGGTGGCCAAGACCATACAGCGGTTTAGCTAGACAGATTCTACTCAGAACAGGCTTCGTCATGGTTGACCAGAGAAGTTGAGTGCATGAGCTCAGCGTAATATCCAAAGGTTGTCTTTTCAAAATAGAAATATGAGTGCTGCCAGGGCACAATCTGGCCATTTTCCCTAAGGGGTGTGCTCACTTTTATTGCCAGCAGTTTAGACATTAATGTCTGTGTGTTGAGTTATGTAGAAGACGTCTTCAGTGTTGTTCCAAAAAAAGATAATCGCATCCACTTTGCTGGAACTGCAATACGTTGCATTTTGTGCACAGTGAAAATGCACACAGTTAAAACTCATTGAGAGAACTTAACCTTACTGTTTCATGCAAGTTTAAAGTCCACAAAAGTAACTTAAAATCTGTTGCACATAACCTTATGGCAGTAATTGCCCGATGTACTGTTCTGAATCTCCAACCTTTCTTCAAATATTTTTTTTTTTAAACATGAATTTTATTGAGTCAACATATCAACAAAATTTACGATCAATTATACATGATATATTACAGCTGCAATACAACTAGATGTGAAAAGGTACGGGCGCCGGAGCCGCAGTCAGATGGGGCTCATGGAACACAGACACAAAAAATGCAGAAATAACAGTTTAATAACGTCCAGGGATTAACAGACAGATAACAGACATCAAGCAGATGTACAGAAAATAACGGACGAATATAACCCGAACAGCATGGGCAGATGGCGGCGTAACCGAGACCTGAGACAGACGGTAAAGTAACAGAAGTCCTCACAAGCATTGCAGGAATACAGACGACTATGAACAGATGACAGGATGACTGGAGACCGCAGACAGACAGATGACAGGATGACTGGAGACCGCTGGCAGACAGGTAACATGATGACTGGAGACCGCTGACAGACAGGTGACAGGATGACTGGAGACCGGTAACATGATGACTGGAGACTGCTGACAGACAGGTGACAGGATGACTGGAGACCGGTAACATGATGACTGGAGACTGCTGACAGACAGGTAACATGATGACTGGAGACTGCTGACAGACAGGTAACATGATGACTGGAGACTGCTGACAGACAGGTGACAGGATGACTGGAGACCGGTAACATGATGACTGGAGACTGCTGGCAGACAGGTGACAGGATGACTGGAGACCGCTGGCAGACAGGTAACATGATGACTGGAGAGTGCTGACAGACAGGTGACAGGATGACTGGAGACCAGTAACATGATGACTGGAGACTGCTGACAGACAGGTGACAGGATGACTGGAGACCGCTGGCAGACAGGTAACATGATGACTGGAGACTGCTGACAGACAGGTGACAGGATGACTGGAGACCGCTGGCAGACAGGTAACATGATGACTGGAGACTGCTGACAGACAGGTGACAGGATGACTGGAGACCGCTGAGAGACAGGTGACATGATGACTGGAGACTGCTGACAGACAGGTGACAGGATGACTGGAGACCGCTGACAGACAGGTAGCAGGATGACTGGAGACCACTGGTAGAGATGTGACAGGAGGACTGGACACCGCTGGTGCAAAGGTAACACAATGAGTAGAGATTGCAGGCAGACAGGTAGCAGAAATTACTAAGAGCAAAGCATTGGACTCTTCTGAAATGGCTTCTATGAGCCCTGAATTACATACTATAGGGTGCTTTACACGCTGCGACATCGCTAGCGATCTCATTAGCAATGTGACACGCCAGATCGCAGATGCGATCTGCAGAGATCGCACATGTGACCGGCGTTACACAAATGACCTACGTGCGATCTCGGCAGATCTCATCTGCGATCTGGCATGTCACATCGCTAATGAGATCGCTAGCGATGTCGGAGCGTGTAAAGCACCCTTATGTGTATGGAGCTGAAACCTGCAGTCTAGAGAAGGCACCCTCAACCTGAGACAAAAGGAGCAGTATGCTCATGAGAAGTTGGACAAAATACCTGTGGACAGGTGCACAAGTCTCATTAAGGACGGAGTCACACTTGCGAGGGGCTCGCTCGTAACTTGCTTGAGTCGTGCATCGTGTCACCCAGCACGACCTGACGCTCTCCGGACAGGAGTGGGTCAGCTGCATAAAAATGCATGCAGCTGACCCGCTCCTGTCCGGGGAGCGTCAGGCTGTGTCGGGTGATGCGATGCGAGACTCGAGCAAGTTACGCGCAAGCCCCTCGCAAGTTTGACTCTGGCCTAAAGGCTGCTTTTCATGCAACGACATCGCTAACGAGATATCGTTGGGGTCACGGAATTCGTGACGAACATCTGGCCTCATTGATTGTTGACACGTCATTCATTTTCAAAATATCGTTGCTTGTGCTGGACGCAGGTTGTTTGTCGTTCCTGAGGCAGCACACAACATCGCTACGTGTGACACCCCGGGAACGACAAACAACACCATACCTGCGTCCTCTGGCAACGAGGTGGGAGTGACGTTCAGGCAGCCACTCTCCGCCCTTCCGCTTCTATTGGTGGCCTGCTTATTGACGTCGCTGTGATGCCGCACAAACTGCCCCCTTAAAAAAGAGGTATTTCGCCGCCCACAGCGACGTCACTAGGAAGGTAAGTCTGTTTGACGCGTCCTAGCGTCATGGACAGCGATTTGCCCAAGACGCACAAATGACGGGGACGGGTACGATCGCTAGCGACATCACTAGCGATGTCGTAGCGTGTAAAGCGGCCTTAACAGTTACAGAAATTGTTTGCAGTGATTGCCTCAAAAGGTTGTGCAACAAAATATTGCCTTCAGGTGCCATCACTTTTGTTCAGGCCATTTTAATTGTTTTGTTTTTATTACAAAAATTTCTTTTGAAGCACAGGTCAAAAGCAAAGTCTGATTCTCATTAGTTGATTTTCAGTTAATTTAAACTGAAATTTACTTTTGTCAGTTTTAAGTTATTTTAGTAACTACTGTGGGTTTTTCTAAAGGCTGATTTACACCAGACAATCTATCGTGCGATAGATCGTCGGGGTCACGGTTTTTGTGACGCACATCCGGCATCGCTGGCGATGCCGGCCTGTGTGACACCTCTTAGCGACGCAGTATCGCTCACAAATCGTGAGTCGTGTACTGCTCGTTAGGTTTCATAATATCGTTTAATTTAATTGTTCATCGTTCCCGGGGTAGCACACGCCGCTCCATGTGACACCCCGGGAACGATGAACATAGCTTATCTGCGACCCGCGGCTCTCGCCGGCTATGTGGAAGGAAGGAGGTGGGCGGGATGTTTACGTCCCGCTCATCTCCGCCCCTCCGCTTCTATTGGCCGGCGGGCGTGTGACGTCGCTGTGACGCCGAACGTCCCTCCCACTCCAGGAAGTGGACGTTCGCCACCCACAGCGAGGTCGGATGGGAGGTAAGTACGTGTGACGGGGGGTTACCGACTTTGTGCGCCACGGGCAGCAATTTGCCCATGACGCAAAAAGGACGGGGGCGGGTACGATCGATTGTGAAATTGCACAATCATCCGTACCGTGTAAAGCAGCCTTTACTTTACCAGAATGGAACCACCAGTTTTCTCCACTTGTGTTAGTGTTTGGGTTTGTTTTTTCTGTTCGTGTGTAATCAGTATTCAGGTATTACATTGGACCTCATATTACGCCATTTACACATGAGTATTTGATGAGATTATTTTTACCTCAGTATTTGTAGCCAAAACCAGGAATGTAACAATCCGAGGAAAAGTATAATAGAAACATGGGCATCACGTCTGTATTTATTACCCACTCCTGGTTTTGGCCACAAATCTTGAGCTAAAAAACTCACCAAATACTCAACGTGTCCATGTGGTCTTACAAATCATGTGTATGATTTTTTTCCTTTCTCTTTGCTTGTGAAATTAAAGGGAATCTTTGTCACCATATTTGTCCCTTATAAACTGCGCCACATTATGAATCTCCTACATGCAGGCAGCCGTGTTCTAAACAATAAAACACAGTGAATTTCTAGTAAATCACAATAAAAATTATCTATAATGGCCTAGTATAGTTATTCCATGTATGTCTACTGTGTTGACCCAGCTTACTGTATGTTGTTGCTAACAATGTTAGGAGGTCACATGAATATAGCCTTGTGTAGGTCTATTCAGTTTGCCCATGGATGCATTAAAGCGCACCAATCACCAGGATTTTCCTATATAAACTATAGCCAGTCCTATACTGGTGCTATCATGCAGATTCTATACATACCTTTAGTTTTTGAAAAACAGGCAAGTAAAGATACAGAAATATACAGCTTTTTGATTGGCAGCAGCTGCCGAATAGCTAATATGTGGGTCGGATTTTGCTATCTATTCCTGCCCCTGTCTTTTTGTCTGGCCTCTGTAGATGCTAGACTGTATGGGCTCCTTCCGAGTATGAATCATTCACAATCACAAGCCCAGTATAACATCTACAGAGGCCAGGCAGCAGACAGGGGCGGGAATAGTTAGCAAAACCCGACCAACATATTAGCTATTTGGCAGCTGCTGCCAATCAAAAAGATGTAAGTTTCTGTAACTTTACTTGCCTGTATTTCAAAAACTATACAGTGGAACCTCAGATTATGAGTAACCCAGTGTGCAAGCATTTTGCTATATGAGCAAAGCTTGCTGTAAATTTGTAACGCTTTGCGAGCAATGCTTTGCTGTACGAGCAAATACTCACCGCACATGCTTCCGGTTCCGTACTTTCACTGCGCTCCAACCCGCTCTGGCTGCTTCTTGTGGTCCGCAAGCATGTGGATCCGGCAACAATCGCAGCCCATGCAGGGGCTGCTGCCGTCTGTGCCTCATGTCGGCCGGCGCTGGCCAATCAGATGCAGGCGGCTCATGCCTATGATGTCAGCGCGCTGGCCAATCAGAGGCAAGCGGCTCATGTGTATGACATTAGCTGTGCTGAAGCACTGACAGCGGCAGCCCCTGGATCGGCGCGATCGATACCGGGTCCACATGCCTGCGGACTGCAAGAACCAGGGAAGAGGCCGGCAAGGAAACGGAGGACAGGTGAGAATAGTGTGTGTGTGTGTGTGTGTGTGTGTGTGTGTGTAATGGCATAATAGGGGACCAGGATGGGACATTGCTACAATTTGTGGAACGAATTGTCTGAGTTCCAATAATTTCCTATGGGAAAATGTGCTTTGCTATAGGAGTAAATTGGTTTACGAGCACAATCGCAGAGCGAATTAATCTCGTAAACCAAGGTTCCACTGTACATGCAATCTGACAATTAAAGGTATGTGTAGAATCAGCACGATAGCACCAGTATAGCACTGGCTTTAGTTTATATAGGAAATTCCTGGTGATTTGTGCACTTTAAATATGACTTATCCATCTTATACCTTCTTTAATGCAGACAGAATTAGATGCACTGACATAAGAAAGGTATACAAGCACAAGATATGTATCTACTTCTATAAGACATTTATGCCATAGATGTCCCATGTGAGAATACCACTTGAAATTATTTAAATGTTCCACCAAAGAAAAAGACAAACCTTGTATTTATAAATGCATTTTTCATTCCAATTTTTCCTGTTTTAAGTGATGGTTTTTGCAGTGTTGCTTGTTTTGCAGTATCTGATGCATGTAATGTTATGGTCTTAGTGCTAATATGGCAAAAGTAGTAAAATTAAACCTATATCTAAGCATAAGGCCTTGGCCTTATGCTAAGAAATAGTGTGAGAAATAGTGTGATTGACCTTCCTAAATATTCAAAAATAACTATTGCTTTCCAGACCACCTTATTTGTACAATGGTTAAATGATAAGATCTCCTATTGTTTTGATAGAAGTTTCCCAAAAATGTACCGTCTCCCAACAATTTGGACTCTACCAACTTGAATCCACAAAAGCTGAGTCAGAAATATTTAGACATGGTCGACCAGAACATTGCACAAACTATAGAACAACAGAAAGAGAAACTACAGGAGACCGTCCTTGTTGTTATCTATCAATTAATCGATGAAGTGTTAGCAGGTAAAGCATTTTGTATACAAATTCCAGAGCGATATTTTACAATGCCTTGCGAAAGTATTCATTCTCTTTGGCTTTTTACCTATTTTGTTACCTTACAACCTGTGTTTAAATATTTTTGTAATCCGATTTGTGTCTGATGCATCAGCACTAAATAGTCTAAATTGTGGAAGTGAAGTGAGAAAAATATAAGTTATATAAATTAATTGTATGGGATAAAATAAAGAAAAATTGACATGTGCATATGTATTCACCCCTTTTGCTATGAAGCTCATACAAATTTCTGGTGCAAGCTATTACCTTCATAAGTCACATACTTAGTGACAGGAAGTCCACCTGTGTGTAATCCAAGGCCCGTTTCACATATCCGGCATTTTGCCAGATTGCTGGCTTCGGCACACTCCAGTACAGTGTTAATACTGTACAATGGCATCGCGGCAAGCTCCGGTCACATGCTCTGGTCACATGACAGCATGTGACCGGAGGTTGTCGCGATGCCATTGTACTGTATTACACTGTACCGGAGTGTGACGGATCCGGCGAAATGCCGGATGTGTGAAACGGGCTTTAGTGTCCCGTTGTCTGTCAGTATACACACATCTTTTCTAAAAGATCACAGCAGCTGCCACACCATTAAGCCCTTCCCCACCCGGCAATTTTCTGTTTTCATGTTTTTCTCCCCTTCTTCCAAGAGCCGTAGCTTTTTAATTTTTTCATCAATACAGCCATATGAGGGTTTGTTTTTTGTGGAACGAGTTGCACTTTTGAATGACACCAATCTTTTTGCCATATATTGTACTGGAAAATAGTAAAAAAAATCCAAGTGTGTGAAATTGCAAAAAAAGTGCACTTGCACGATTGCTTTTTCGTTTTTTATTTACAATTTATTGTAAAACCGACCTGACATTATGATTCCTCAGGTCAGTATGAGTTTGTTGACACCAATATGTATAGTTTTACTTTTATCTAAGTGGTGAAAAAAAATTCAGAAGGTTGTGATAAAAACGAATTGCACTTTTGTCGCCACTTTCTAAGCCATCAGCTGTCTGCATACCTTAGCTGGTTATCAAACATAGATGGGATCCAACATCTTTTTTTTATTATTATTTATTTATTTATAAATAAATAATTAAAAAAAATGGTGTGCCACCTTCCCCTCCTTATTTTTGATAACCAGCCAAGGTAAAACAGAGAGGAGGGAGCTGGTATTACCAGGCTGGGTAGGCCCATTCTTATTTGGCCCTTCCCAGCCTAAAAATAGCAGCCCGCAGTGGCCCCAGACACCTCCATTATTAACCCAGTAAGTAAAAAAAAACACACACACAGGAAAAAATAGTTTATTTGAATAAAGAATCCCCCTCACTCACTTGTTCACCAATTTATAAATTTTAAAAAATCCTCGAAGTTCCATCTTAATCCAATTGTGTAATGTCCTACAAAGTCCATCGAATCATGTGGAACTTCGTTCTCAGAGCGAGGCTCCATAGGTCACTTGCGGTCAGTGGCAGGCACAAAATTTCTCATGCTCTGAAATTTGAGAACTTTTTTTAACTTCTAAACTCATGAATGAGGGAGTGCGAGGGAGTCTGTACAAACAAACTATTTCTTCCTGTTTGTGTTTTTTTTAGTTTACACTTACCGGGTTAGTAGTGGGAGTGTCACCTAACCATTACTAACTGCTCGGCTTGATGCCATCAACCTTAAAAATATTACCCCAATTACCAACGCACCAGGGCAATCGAGAAGAGCCCCATCTGTGGTGGCTGCGGGCTGCTAATTTTAGGCTGGGGAGATCCAAATAACCATGGGCCTTCCCAGCCTGATAATACCAGCCTCCAGCTGTCAGCTTTACTATGGATGATTATAAAAAATAGGAAGGACTCCATGCATTTTTTTTTTAATTATTTATTATTTTTTTAATTATTTATTACACATGGGATCCCTTTTATTTTTGATAACCAGCCAAGCTAAAGCATATAGCTGCAGCCCGCAGCTCTCTGCTTTTCCTTGGTTAGTTATCAAAAATAGGGGAGACCCCATGTCATTTTTTTTTAATTTGTTTTGTTCCCAGCGGCGTCCAGGCATCTTCCGCATGACGAAAGCTTGTTGATTAGCTGCGCTGCAGCCTTTCAACAAAGTTTATGCAGCATCCAAACAGCATCCAAACTCAACCAAAGACTTCCACGAGAAATCTGAGTTTGAGTTTGAGTCCTGGACACTAGGTGTTCGGTACAAACTCCAAACTTTACCGTTCGGGTATGAACATCCCTAATTATGTTGAATTATTCACAGCAAAAAAGGGTAACAGTATTTGCCTGCCTAGGTCACAGAATCAAATGCGCTAACAGGATGCAACAAAATGCCTTAATAAAGATTGAGGCAACACATGTGCAAAACACTGATGAAACAACCACTCACAAACTACCAACTCATGGAGGGGGGTGATTGGTTAGTATTAAAATTGCATTGCACACAAAAGGGATTATATAGGGTGCTGTTCCCACATGTAGGTGCACAGTGTCTAGCTTACAGCCTATTAGTGATGCCCATACTATTAGATTAGGTGGGCTGCCCAGCACTATATAAGTGCACCACACATGAACGGAGACCCCAGTTTACAAGGCCTACATTAATTGTCTTGGCTGCATCCGGTCTAAAAATATATAATGTGTAGAAAAATATATATGAGGTATTGTTTAATATTTTGGCCAAAATACGCAAGCTCGCAATAGGCAGTAAGCCAGACACTGTGCACCCACATGTGGGAACAGTACCCTATACAAGCCTTTTTGTGTGCAATTTTAATACTAAGCATTCACCCCCTCCATGAGTTGGTAGTTTGTGAGTGGTTGTTTCATCAGGGTTTTCACTTGTGATGCCTCCATCTTTATAAAGGGGTTTTGCTGCATCCTGTTAGTGCATTAGATTCTGAGGCCTGGGCAGGTAAATACTATTGCCCTTTTGTTGATGTGAATAATTCTTGAATTTTTGGGGTAAAATTTTCAATTCCTCTTTTTGTGGCCTATTTATGTTCACTCATCCTGGGGAATGTTATGCCAGAGTGTATGTGGCCGAATGTGTATGTTACCTATATGCTATATCATTACCAGTCACATACAGCAACTGTATTCACAAAATGAGATGTGAACAGAGCCTGTACACATTAGATTAATGTCCTCTGAACCCAAAAATATCAGCCGACAGTCTAATGTACATGGGTGCCTCCTGACTCTCCCCTGACAGATTATATTAGCGGAGATAAGGATCCAGCATATCAGACGTCCGACAGGGGTTGCTTTTATTCTCTCAGATATAAGCCACTACAGGAGTCTGTCAGAGGCTTTAATAGAGAACACAGACGTGCCCGTCCAAGCAAGCGCTCCTATGTATGGAGGAGTCTGGAGAGATAGCTGTCAGCAGAGCAATCGTTTAGCCGATAGCTAGTTATTGTGTAAAGAAGACTATATCCTTGTGTTGCCGGCAGGCTTAGGTGATGTTTTATATATGTTATACCTAACATATAATTATTATATATTTTAGGTGGTGTAGTTAGTTGGCTGCACAGAATTGGGTAAGTACATTATTGATTGTCTATGGGGAACATCATGACATGTATATACATTTTCACTATAAAAAAAAAGGGCCAACAACATCTCGATTTCCATGTATACAGTACTGGAATCAGTGGCTTCCCTAAAATGCACATTAATCAATCTATGTAGTGACCTTCCCATGTACTAAATATTTTTGGAAATACCGTACCATCCTCCAATTCTTTAAATCTTATTAATTGCATCTCTGAATAATGGTTACCAATGCTGAAGTAAGACATGAATGTTCATTGTCCTAATATGTGATGTTTGGTTTCAGACCAGCCTTTCTTAAAGGGGGTTCTTCGACAGATAGATGATGTCATATCATTAGGATAGTTCATCAATATCCTAAACCAGGCATTTGCATGATCAACGGTTTACAAAAATGTTTAAGAGTTAAAGGGGTGGTTCACCCATATTTTTTATTGTCTAGATCGATATATTGAGAAACAATGTTTCTCTAATACCTTATGTTGGCAATAGTGTCTGACAGAGGCGCTATTGCAGACCGCTGTTCCCCGCTCTGTGAACCTCGGCCTCCGTGACCTCGGGGATCCGGTGACGTCACGTCAAGTTCCTGACACCGTGGCCGGCCGCAGTGTCTGTGAGTGATGGGCTGTGGGCGGTGTTTCACCGCTCGTTACAGCCATCAGCTCCCAGCTCCCTGCTCCCTCCTCCCTCACAGCAGAACATTGCAAGCAGGAGACGCGCTACGCTAGGACAAGCGGTGAAACACCGCCCACAGCTCAGTGAGTCAGGAAGACAGGGGCTGGCCGCAGAGATATGACGTGTCTGGAACTTGACTTGACGTCACCAGATTCCCAAGGTCACAGAGCCCGGGGGTCATGGAGCGGGGAACAGTGGTCTGCAATAGCGCCTCTCACAGGCACTTGCCAACACAAGGTATTTGAGAGAAATATTGTTTCTCAATATAATATCGATCTAGACAATAAAAAATATGGGTGAACCACCCTTTTAAACCTAAATATTTATAAAGGACATTTTAGGTATGAGGTAACCCCCTTTAACTTTCAGTTTGCACTCATCTTTTCTTCTTTCATTTATAGATCTGCTGATATGCAGTTTGCTCCTAGATTTAGGTTTCTCTTACTGGTTTGACTCTTCTGGTATTAAAACAATTAGGATTTTACAACAGCAAAATGGTAGGGATCATTTAACAAAAGTAAAGAAAATAATAATAATAATAATAATAATAATAATAAATCAGTACATAAGTGTCCCTTACCTCTAAAGGGATTGTCCAGCCAACCCCTCCTTAAAAACTGTATTCCACTTTGTAAAATAAACATATCAGATACTCACCTCCTAGAATGTCAGCACATGGTGTCCCAGAGCTTGCCCGACATTTTTATACCATATGTGCATCTCAGCCAAACCGCGACCGTTAATGGGTTGCAACTTTCACAATTCCTTTGGACATCCGAGATTAATCCAAAGAAAGGATGAGCAAGGGCAACAGCAATGACAAGCAATGCCCTGGGAGAATCGGTGGAAGGTCGCCAGCTCTGGCGGTGAGTATCTGTTATGTTTATGCTGCAGAATAGTGTATCTGATAGGGATTATCTGAGTAGTGGAAACTTCTTTAGCTTAGTTTAGAGACTACCTCTCTAGCTGAGGTATTGTAGCATTGCTTCTGAACCTGTACATGGTTTAAAAGTTACATGCAGAACTTAGTGAAAATATTAGCATTTATATTGGAACCTTTTAATCTGCGCAAAGAACTTGAATGCTAATATTCTCATAGTTTCCAGGCTATTGCAGAGCTACCATACATAGCTTGAATCGCTCATTTTCATATGATCAGTCAGATGTACGTGTTGCACGTGTGTCCTATCCATGTGTTTCACAGATACAACACGTATCCATTACAATCTCTGAGGCTGTTTACATATCTGTGTTTTTTACAGATCATGTGTCCTTGCAAAACTCACAAAGCGTTTTTTCTGGAAAATCTATACAAGTCTATATCGCCATGAAAAACACATACAGCACATGCATGGTATTGGTGTGCCATCTCTGTATTGTCTATGTATCACATTGGAAAATATATTAGATTTTTTTGTAATTTTTCTGCATATAACTCCAAAAACCACAATCAAAAACTGGGAAATTTCAACCACTGAATACAAAACACCAATAACATATGCAACCACATATAACCAAATAAATTTTATTAGATATAAAAATGATTAAAATATCAAACATATACAGGATGTCTCAAAAAAACAGAACCCCTCAGAGGGTAAATATTACATTGGGAACATCAGATCACACGCTTCCCCGTATATTGTAAATAGTAACAATTATAGATGATAGGACCAATGCAGTTGTAAATAATCCAGATAATTTAAACAAAGTGACAGGGTACAAACACAAGTGTGCTAAAGAGATATCCAAAAAATTACAACTGAGCAAAAAGGTCCCATGGTAACCCACAGTATACCTACAAGGGAGTCAGCAGACAAAAGTGATGGCGTCCCACACACCCAACGCACGTTTAGCGAAACGTGAAATGTGCGTTGGGTGTGTGGGACGCCATTACTTTTGTCTGCTGACTCCCTTGTAGGTAGACTGTACGTTACAATGGGACCTTTTTGCTCAGTTGTAATTCTTTGGATATCTCTTTAGCACACTTGTGTTTGTACCCTGTCACTTTGTTTAAATTATCTGGATTATTTACAATTGCATTGGTCCTATCATCTATAATTGTTACTATTTACAATATACGGGGAAGCGTGTGATCTGATGTTCCCAATATAATATTTACCCTCTGAGGGGTTCTGTTTTTTGGAGACATCCTGTATATGTTTGATATTTTAATAATTTTTATATCTATTAAAATGTAGGTGGTTATTGGTGTTTTTTATTTTTCTGCATATGTAAAAAACACTGATGTCTGAATGAGGCCGTAGACTCATTCCCAAACAGTAATGTTCATGAATTAATAATTAAAATTTTAACAAAAGTTTTTCATAACTCCAGAATTTACATCTTCTTCTTTTTCACTAAGTGCTATGAAGCAATACAGTAAAAAAATACTAAACTACATACCTGGCATATATGTCGAGGAACAGATTATTTGGTACTTGAATCAACTTGCTGACCTGCTAATGTCTGAAGAACGTCCACAAGAGCTGACACCAAGTGAACTACAGGAAAAGGCACTAGATGTCTTAAAGAATGCACTTCGAGGTACGTTGCACCAGTAGCATTTAATGGTGTTTTTTGGAAGATAGTAATAATCTTTAAAGTCTTAAGATTTTCCCTTCTTTCAAGTGAAATTCTTAAATATATAAATTAATGTAAAAGTAATTTAAAATGGCTCAATCAGGATCCTGAGTATCATATCTACTTAGCCTCAGGTTACACATAGTATTTAACACCACCGTAGGAGCAGAACCACAAAATTTACTCTTTGCTGGAAACTATTAGTGTCATGCGATGTTCGGCTCTGCATGCACTTGGTGGCATGGCGGCGTCGGACTCTGTTCACACTAAATAGTCTGACAAGCATCCTGATGCTTCAGAGTTGTTCAGCCAGAGCCGGGCGTTAGCTGATTCAGCTTCACTGGTCTTCAACCCTGTTGGAGTTAATTCCTGCAGACTGGTGAGCAGGAACTAGGAGCTCAGGTTGCTAATTGCCATGTACAGCTGTCTCCTCCCTTTTTAAGGTAATGGTTTCTTCCAGTATGAGTCGATAAGAGCTTCAGCATTTCTGGTTTTAGTGGTGATTTCAGTTCATGGTGAGCTGTACTTGCAATTTTGAGTGGTGTGGAAGTTCCCCTGCTATGCCGTTACTTCCTTCCCTTTTCTTTATTCCCCGGTACACATATTGTCTCCACTTTGTGTCTGAGTACAGTGTGTGTACGAGTTTTTGTTCTCCCTTGTCCGTGTCATTTCTGGGGGGACTTGTTACTTTGTTTCCGGTCCACCCCAAAGGTGGGGAAGAGGGGGAGTAAAATTATGGCTCGGATGGGAGTCAAGGTCATGCTCGGAGCTCAGACCTGGCTACCATCAAGCCTACCTCTGTGATAATAGACAGTACAGGGTGTTGAGTCTGAGGGCTAGCCTAGGAGCCCCTGTTCCGTCATTACATACCCCATGACAATTGGTGTCCATTTGACCCTATTGGGTTTTGTCATGGTCCGTTGGAATTTTACCAGAACAAGATAAAAATTCAGCTCTTTTTTTTTTTCTCAGGCCAAAATTATGGACTCACCTATTGAGGCTCTAAAGCAGATCTGAACAAAGCCTTAGTTATGCAGCATAATGGGAGCACATGTTTAAGTGTCACCCAGCTTTCCACCAAAATTTGGGGATGAGGGAATTTGAAATGAATTTTAAGATGATTCTAACAACTATTCTGCTTCAGGATTTGTAAACAACTTTTTGGTGAAGATCCTTTTTAAGAAAAAGATTCTGAAGAATTTGAAGGCATCCCATCAGGCTTTGCAAGACCCACTTGCGAACAAAGAAACACTATATGTGAGTAACTGTGTGTAAAGTGTTAAAAACAGGTGTAATAATTATGTTGTATATGATCACAGTATTCCTTACAATTTGTGACGATAATGCAAAACGTTTTATAAACTATATTTTTTCATAAGGGATTTATATGAAATTCCAGCTAAATCATGTTGTGGTCACATGTTTTTTTCAAACACCAGATGAAATAATTTATAAGGGTTGGCCATTACTCAGACAACAAAACAAAACCTCAATCAGAGTATTTGCCCCAGAGGCATAACTAGGGGTACAACTACGGTGGCGCAGCATAATCATAGATATAGGTGGACCCTCAGCAGGTGACCACGCTGTTACTGAAAATCACTATACAAAGATTAATACTGATATTACCGCCATAGGGTGTCTTTATATGGTAGATACCAGTCCTGCAGAACACAGAAGTGATTACAGTGCAGTTATAGATGGTGGCTTACAGCTGACATTCTTTCTGATGGAGTTGTTCACTTTACCCTTCTTTTCTATCTGGCCCTGACTGACATAACAACTTTTTCCAATCACAACTTTTCTGCAGAGATTACAAAAAAGATACATTTGACTTCTCAGATTTCCACTACTGTCCTCATCTATTCCCAACCTGCATAAAAACTCCTTATCCTCCTGCCACCCCAATGCTGAGCCGATGCTGCCATACAGTGGGTACGGAAAGTATTCAGCCCCCTTTAAATTTTTCACTCTTTGTTTCATGGCAGCCATTTGGTAAATTCAAAAAAGTTCCTTTTTTTTCTCATTAATGTACCCCATTGTGACAGAAAGAAAACAGAAATGTAGTGGAGAAAACCAGGCACTGCTCATCACCTGCCCAATACAATCCCAACAGTGAAACATGGTGGTGGCAGCATCATGCTATGGGGGTATTTTTTAGCTTCAGGGACAGGACAACTAGATGCAATTGAAGGAAAGATGCAATTGAAGGAGAGATGAATGCGGCCAAGTACAGAGATATCCTGGAAGAAAACCTCTTCCAGACTGCTTTGGTACTCAGACTTGGCCGAAGGTTCACCTTCCAACAAGACAATGAACCTAAGCACATAGCTAAAAAACAAAGGAGTGGCTTCAATTTAACTCTGTGACCATTCTTGACTGGCTCAGCCAGAACCCTGACCTAAACCCAATTGAGCATCTTTGGAGAGACCTGAAAATGGCTGTTCACCATAAAACCTGACGGAACTGGAGAGGATCTGCAAGGAAGAATTCATGTTGTATCATTCCCAAGAAGACTCATGGCTGTATTAGCTTAAAAGGGTGCTTCTACTCAATATGAGCAAAGGGTCTGAATACTTATGACCATGTGATATTTCAGTTTCTCTTGATTAAAGATTTTCCAAAAATGTCTACATTTCTGGGGGGATTTCTGTCAAGATGGGGTGCAGAGTGTACATTAATGAGAAAAAACATGAACTTTTTTAAATTTACCAAATGGCTGCAATGAAACAAAGAGTGAAAAATTTAAAGAGGTCTGAATGCTTTCCATACCCACTGAATTTGTCCCTATTGCTGGATCCTCTTGGTCCTCCGCATTATGCCTAACACTGTGCCTCTTACAAAGTAAAATGCCTCCTTTGTGCCCTATAGAAGGTAAAATTGTGCCCTAGAAAATATTAACCTTTTCACGACACGTGACGTACTGGGTACGTCATGGATCGTGTGAGGTTAATCCCCGCCACCTGCCATGTGCAGTTCGTGGCAATCTGCGCACATATTTGATTTCAACAGCTGACATGTGTGCCTGCCAGGCGCGCGTTCCACCTGTGCCTATTAACCCCTTACATCTCGCTTCCAAAATCTGACAGCGAGAAGTATCAGCATGCCGCCATTAGCATAACTTATCCAGCCCCATCGGAAGTCACATGACGTGATCATGTGACTTCCGGTGGTTGTCATGTGATGACTCCTGTAGCTATCATGAGTCACTTTCTCTCACTGCCGGAAGACTGCCGTGTGTGAGAGTAAAGCAGCTTTTCTCCAGATCTCAGCTGTGTAGCCGTGATCTGGAGAAATGGAAGAGCGATCAGACTGCTGATCGTTATAGTCCCCTAAGAGACCTAGTAAAATAAAAAAAGTTTTAAAATTTTTTTTTAAAATAAAAAAACCTAAAAGTTCAAATCACACCCATTCAGCCCATTGAAAATTAAAGGGTTAAAAAAAAATATACACATATTTGGTATCGCCGCATTCAGAAACGCCCAATCTATCAAAATATAAAATCAATTAATCTGATTTTTAAACGGCATAGCAGCAAATAAATGCCAAACGCCATAATTACGTTTTTTGGTCGCCGTAAGTTTTGCGCAAAATGCAATAACAGGCGATCAAAACGGAGCATCTGCTTAAAAATGCTACCATTAAAAATGTCAGCTCAAGATGCAAAAAATAAGCTGTCACTGAGCCATAAATTTTGAAAAATGAGAATGCTATGGGTTTCGGAAAATGGTGCAAAACGTGCGCCACTTTTTTTGGACAAACTTGTGAATTTTTTTTAACCCCTTAGATAAATATAAACCTATACATGTTTGGTGTCTACAAACTCGTACCGACCTGAGACATCACACCAACACATTGGTTTTATCATATAGTGAACATGGTGAATATAATATCCCAAAAACTATTGTGCGATCACACTTTTTTTGCAGCTTTTCCAAACTTAAAATTATTTTGCTGTTTTCCATTACAAAATATGGTCAAACCTATGGTTTCATTTAAAAGTACAGCTCGTCCCGCAAAAAGCAAGCCCTTATATGGCAAGATTGACGGAAAAATAAAAAGTTACGGCTCTCGAAAGGAAAGGGAAAAAAAAAATGGAAAATGGGGTTAATGCCCTGTGCAAGTGCCATCTAAAACAGTGCCCACATTTTTCCTATAGAAAATAATAATAATGCCCCCAGTGTGTCCATTTGACAATAAGGCCGGCTTTGCACATTACGACATCGCAAGCCGATGCTGCGATGTCGAGTGCGATAGTCCCCGCCCCCGTCGCATGTACGATATCTTGTGATAGCTGGCGTAGCGAAAATTATCGCTACGCCAGCTTCACATGCACTCACCTGCCCTTCGACCGTCGCTCTGGCCGGCGACCCGCCTCCTTCCTAAGGGGGCGGGTCGTGCGGCGTCACAGCGACGTCACACGGCAGGCGGCCAATAGCAGTGGAGGGGCGGAGATGAGCAGGATGTAAACATCCCGCCCACCTCCTCCTTCTCATTGCAGCTGGGAGGCAGGTAGGAGATGTTCCTCCCTCCTGCGGCTTTACACACAGCGATGTGTGCTGCCGCAGAAACGAGGAACAACATCGTACCTGTCACTGCACCGGCATTATGGAAATGTCGGAGACTAGACCGATGATACGATAACAACGCTTTTGCGCTCGTTCATCGTATCAAAAAGGTTTTACACACTACGACATCGCAAGTGACGCCGGATGTGCTTTCGATTTGACCCCACCGACACCGCACCTGCGATGTCATAGTGTGCAAAGCCGCCCTAACAGAACAAGGAGTGCCCTATAACAATAATGCTTCTTATGTGCCCATTTAACATTTAATAATGTTGTTATGATTGGGTTTTCAAGTCACACTTGGAGAAATAGGCAAAACACTAAAAGCTGCAAATGACCTAGCCAGTTCCTATGCAGGCTAGAGATTTAGACCCCACAGTATCTAGTGGTACCTGCATCAGCTAGAATGGCCCTAATCCCAGACTAAATGATGGCACCTCGGACGTTTGCTGCCTGAATGGCCATCGAGTGCTTTATATTCCTCGTCAGGAACCAGATGGCAGAGCAGAGTGCAATTAACCTACAGTAACTAAGGCATGTTAAGATAAGAAGACATCATTGTTTTTCCTCTTGCTTCTTAGATTGTATACTTTTCATTAAGGATCTATATGACTCTTTAAGAGTCTCATATTATTCTGGGTAGGGTTTGATTCCATATTGGTTTTTACCCACTAAACCCTATTGGATGCGTGGTGATCTAATTACTATTCAATCTATAATCTCCCCTTTTTAGGTGGTCTAGACACAGGACCACTGTAGCCGGTGCCTAATCTACTCTCACTAATTTTAAATATGTTTAAAATAATTCTTTACATTTATTCATGGCCAAAAGTGTTGGCACCCTTGAGATTGTTTCAGAAAATGAATTATTCCACCTAGAAAATTATTGCAATTATACCTGTTTTGTTATACACGGTATTTCCTTTGTATAACTTGGGACAACACAAGACAAACAAAGAAAAAAGGGCAAATTGGACATAATTTCACACAAAACTCCAAAAGTGAGCCGGACAAAATTGTTGGTACCCTCAACTTAATATTTGCTTGCATCCTCTTTGGAATAAATAACTGCAGTCAATTACTTCCTATAACCATCAACAAATTTCTTACACCTCTCAACTGGCATTTTGGACCCCTCTTTTGCAAATTGCTCTGGGTCTCTCATATTTGAAGGTGCCTTTTCCAAACAGGAATTTTAAGATCTCTCCACAGATGTTCAATAGGATTTAGATCCGGACTCATTGCTGCCACTTCAGAACTCTCCGGAGTTTTCATTAATTTCTGGGGGCTTATTGAAGTTTGTTTGGGGTCATTTTCCTGCTGAAAGACCCATGATCTAGGGCGCAAAACCAGCTGACACTGGGCACTACATTTCCACCCAAAATCCTTTGGTAATCTTCAGATTTCACGATGTCTTGTACACAGTCAAGGCACCCAGTACCAGAGGCAGAAAAACAACCCCAAAACATCTTTGGACTTCCACCATATTTGACTGTAGGTACGGTGTTCTTTTCTTTGTAGGCCTCATTCCATTTTCAGTAAACAAAAAAATGATGTGGTTACCAAAAAGCTGTGTCTTGGTCTCATTTGTCCACAAGATGCTTTTCTAAAAGGATTTTGGCTTACTCATGTACATTTTAGCAAACTGCAGTGTACCTTTTTATATCTCTGTGTCAGCAATGGTGTCCTCCTGGGTCTCCTGCCGCAGCGTTTCATTTCATTTAACTGTCGACGGATAGTTTGCGCTAACACTGATGCACCCTGAGCCTGCAGGACAGCTTGAATTTCTTTGGAACTTGATTGGGGCTGCTTATCCATCGTTAGGACTATCCTACGTTGCAACCTTTCATCAATTTTTGTCTGCTGTCCACGTTCAAGGAGATTAGCTACAGTGCCATGTCTTGTAAACTTCTTGATTTTGTTGCGCACGGTGGACAAAGCAACATCAAGATCTCTGGATATTGACTTTTAACCCTGAGATTGTTTGTTTATATTTGTTCACAATTTTGATTCTCAAGTCTTCAGACAGTTCTCTTCTCCTCTTTCTGTTCTCCATGCTTAGTGAGGCACACACAGACATGCAATACAAAGATTGAGTAAAACTCTCCCCTCTTTATCTGGTTTCAGGTGTTATTTTCATATTGCCCACACCTGTTACGTGCCACAGATGAGTTTGAGTGAGCATCACATGCTTGAAACAAAGTTGTTTACAGACCATTTTGGAAAAATGCCAACAATTTTGTCCAGCCCATTTTTGGGGTTTTGTGTGCAGTTATACCCAGTTTGCCTTTTTTTTCTATGTTTTTCTTTTTCTGTTTTTCCAATATACACAAAGGAAATAGAATGTGCCTGACAAAACATATGTAAATAACATTTTCTGGGAGAAATACTTCATTTTCTGCTGGAAGAATTTCAAACGTGCCAATAGTTTTGGCCATGATTGTACATGTTTGTTACGTGTCTGGAATTGGTTAACCATATTTTGGAGGACAGAACATGTATGATTTCTTGTCACTCATTTCTTCATGGGACAGAAGAGATTTTTCTACTTATTCCCCGAACACATCACATCTTACTTGCTAGCCCTATACCTATTTAGGTGCTGCTTGCAGGAGGGTAGTCTCTGTATGCCATGGTACACAAAAAAGTATCTTCATTTACACTTTACTGTGCTTATTAAGTTTTCTATTTGTGCACTGAGCTTACATAGTGTTTTTCTCTATTTTCAGGGTATTCTGGAGGATCTTACAAAGGTTATAACTAATGACCTTCACTAATAATACATTGTGCAGAGGCATGATATTATACACTACACCTTAAGTTATAACACCCTAATACATACGGGCCCTGGTTCACCATCCGGTCCGGTGCGCCATGTCTTCTGCTGTAAGGTAAAGAATATAATGTTTATTATAAATAATTAAAAACACACAATAATAAAAAAATATATATAAATGGCTACGCACATGTGACCTGCAATTGCGCTCCTTTCCGTTGCTATTGTTGCGCATGAAACATCTGGTTTTGTGATTCTTCCTTATCCAGACATGTGTGGTTGCTGCTAAGGTTGTGTGCGTCATACCCGGTCACGGGATCTCACAATCTCTTGAGGGATTCCTCTTTCAACTGAGGCCACCGGGCGCTTCTGTTTAGGATTCATCACCGACTCTCAGGTTAAATCTATTTAGCTATTTGGTTCTTTACACGCCCATTGGATCCTCTATTATATATTAAAGGGGTTGTCCACTACTTGGACAACCCCTTCTCATTCCCCTTGTTCGCCCTCTGTAAAAATCAGTAAGCCTATACTCACCTCCGGTACGACTGCGGTTCCAGCGTTCCTGGGGCTCATGTGACATTGTTATGACACGTGGGCCCCTCAACCAATCAGTGCCTGGCATCTGTCTCCTCGCCTTCAGATGTTTGAGCAGGAAGTTAGCACAGCGCTCACATCCTGCTCAAATGTCCGAAGCCAGAGACAGGGAGACAGACGCCAGGTTCTGTTTGGTCGCGGAGCCCGCGTATCATAACAAAGTCATGTGGGCCCCAGCAACGCGGCTTCACACATTGCTGGAACCATGGCCGCACCAGAGGTGAGTATAGGCTTATTTATTTTTATGGGGCGAACAAGGGAAATGAGTAGGGATTATTCAAGTAGTGGACAACCTTTTAAGGTCATACCTAGGCACGTTCACCACTCCTGGACGAAGCCCTGGTGCGAAACGCGCATCAGGTGTGGCAGGCCCCTGGTCTCTGACTTCCATGTCTACTGAGGTATACATAGCAGGTATGTCTTTTCATTTATGGACCATGCTTTTTTTTCCTTTTTTGGGGTTTGTTTTCATATGACTAGTTTCATTTCATTCATAATTTTCATTTTTTCCTTCCACATTGCTTTGGTTGCTGTAAAGCTCCTAAAGGGTTAATAAACTTCTTGGATGTTCTTTTGAGCAGTGTGAGGTGTGCAGATTTTAGAATGGGGTCACTTTTGGGTATTTTCTGCCACCTAGGCCTCTCAAAGTCACTCCAAATGTGATGTGGTACCTAAAAAATGTTTTTGTAAATTTTGTTGGAAAAATGAAAAATTGCTGATGAACTTTGAACCCTTCTAACTTCGTAACGGAAAAAAATGTTGTTTCGAAAATTGCGCTGGTATAAAGTAGACAAGTGGGAAATGTTATATAGTAACTATTTTGTGTGATATATCGCTCAGATTTATTTTATTTGAAGCGTCCCAGATTTATAACTTGTCAAAGTGACACTGGGCAGAATTGCAAAAAATGGCCTGGTCTTTAAGGTGAAAACAGGCTGGGGGCTGAAGGGGTTAAACAAAATTTGACCGGTGCAAAAGTATGGGCACCTCGACATAAAAGTGACATTAATATTTTGTAGATCCTCCTTTTGCAAAAATAACAGCCTCTAGTCGCTTCCTGTAGCTTTTAATGAGTTCCTGGATCCTGGATGAAGGTATATTTGACCATTCCTGTTTACAAAACAATTCCAGTTCAGTTAAGTTTGATGGTCGCCGAGCATGGACAGCACGCTCCAAATCATCCCACAGATGTTCAATGGTATTCAGGTCTGGGGAATGGGATGGCCATTCCAGAACATTGTAATTGTTCCTCTGCATGAATGCCTGAGTAGATTTGGAGCAGTGTTTTGGATCATTGTCTTGCTGAAATATCCATCCCCTGTGTAACTTCAACTTCATCACTGATTCTTGGACATTATTGTCAAGAATCTGCTGATACTGAGTTGAATCCATGCGACCCTCAACTTTAACAAGATTCCCAGTGCCGGCATTGGCCACACCGCCCCAAAGCATGATGGAACCTCCACCAAATTTTACTGTGGGTAGCAAGTGCTTTTCTTGGAATGCCGTGTTTTTTTGCCTCCATGCATAACGCTTTTTTGTATGACCAAACAACTCAATCTTTGTTTCATCAGTCCACAGGACCTTCTTCTAAAATGTAACTGGCTTGTCCAAATGTGCTTTTGCATACCTCAGGTGACTCTGTTTGTGGCGTGCTTGCAAAAACGGCTTCTTTCGCATCACTCTCCCATACAGCTTCTCCTTGTGCAACGTGCGCTGTATTGTTGACCAATGCACATTGACACCATCTGCAGCAAGATGATGCTGCAGGTCTTTGGAGGTGGTCTGTGGATTGTCCTTGACTGTTCTCACCATTCTTCTTCTCTGCCTTTCTGATATTTTTCTTGGCCTGCCACTTCTGGGCTTAACAAGAGCTGTACCTGTGTTCTTCCATTTCCTTACTATGTTCCTCACAGTGGAAACTGACAGTTTAAATCTCTCAGACAACTTTTTGTATCCTTCCTCTGAACAACTATGTTGAATAATCTTTGTTTTCAGATCATTTGAGAGTTGTTTTGAGGAGCCCATGATGCAACTCTTCATAGGAGATTCAAATAGGAGAACAACTTGCAAGTGGCCACCTTAAAAACCTTTTCTCATGATTGGATACACCTGCCTATGAAGTTCAAAGCTCAATGAGGTTACAAAACCAATTTAGTGCTTTAGTAAGTCAGTAAAAAGTAGTTAGGAGTGTTCAAATCAAGAAATTGATAAGGGTGCCCATACTTTTGCACCGGTCAAATTTTGATAAAATGCGGATTGCACATTTTCTGTTAGTACAATAAACCTCATTTCAATCCAGAAATATTACTCAGTCCATCAGTTATTAGATATATGAAACTGAAATAGCTGCTTCAAAAACCCAAATTGTTATAAAGAAAAAAGGTTAACATTAATAGGGATGCCCAAACTTTTTCATATGACTGTATTTATATATGGTAGATATTGTTTATTATTGTGTTTTTAATTATTTATAACAAACATTGTATTTTTTTTTTTACCTTACTGGGCTTGCATATTATATTCTCTTTTTGGTGCTATGTAGCACTTATAATCATAATTATTTATTTTGGTTTTGAAATGTGTCTGTAAAAAATATTGTCTGCCTGTGATTTTTTGATAAGTTGTCTAGAAAACAAATAAGTTAAGTTGGCAACTCTGACTATGTCCTGAGTGGAGATGAGCAAAACTGAGGGTCGATGTTTGGGGTTCGGAAACCGACTTCCAAAAAAACAAAGCTCGGGTTGAAGTTCAAGTGAGTTACGAGTGTAAACCATTCAAGTGAGCAGCGCTGTACTTGAGTATGAGTGATGCTCAGCCCAGTGCGAGCCGCGTGCAGTGTTTGAATGGCTCACACTGGGGGTAACAACAGTGTGATCAGATGTAATGTGCACACACAAAAAAAAAATTGAAAAACCCCACCCAACCTCCCACGGAAGTGTCCTGCTTATGGCTGGTAGCATGTGGGGGGAGACACAAACTGCCCAATTAAGGTTCGAATGTACCTGGCGAATCGAACTTCCAAAGGGTCACTCATATCTAGTCCTGAGGTGTCATGATGTGCAACACATTGTATTGTCATAACATCCGCAGGGACGAGCAAGAGGCCTCCAGGATGCTGGGCCCAGGACGGAGTTAAGATCGGCTGCTAGAGTGCGGACTATATACTGGACCAAGTTGAGTTGCTCATCTGCTTGAATCTCATTTTACCACCTGTTTACATTTACTGTTTACTTGTATTAATATGATAAGGCATAGTTATTTCTCATGAGAATAAATCCGCTATGCCAGCAGGGCATACCAGAAAAAAAGGTTGTATGGCAGACAAAATAAAGTAAATTTTAAGTGCATATTTTTACTAACTTATAGGTTTTACAATAATTAAAGTTTTATATAAACAAAGAAAATGTCTTTCTTGTATCAGTTTAAAAGTTGGGAAGCAAAGAGAAATAATGACGGTTTATACACATTATTATTTACAAAATAAAAAAAAAACGCTAAACAACATGTATATAGAGGAGTCTGTAAATATATACATTACTTTCTACAAGACTGATGATAAATATGTCACCTATTTTGCACCATTCACTTTAACAGGACTGACAGCAATCTCAGTCAGACCCTCAGATGCCTCCGCACTACTGCTCCATTGATGCAGGGGGCTTTGAAACTGTTGTTGTCATTGATGGGAGTCTTAGCAGTCAGACCCCAAATGATCATACATTTATCATTTATCCTATGGATAGGTAACAAATACATTTCTTACTATAACCCCTTTAATGCAATGTTCAAGTGAATGAACTGAGATATGAGAGAAGTACAAAGTGACTATAGACCTAGAAGGCAACATTGTCATTTTTGTGTCTCTATTACATACTTAAGGCCACTTCACACATAACGAGATCGCTAACGACATTGTTGCTACATCACAGTTTCTGTGACGAAACAACGACTTCACCAGCGATCTTGTTATGTTTGACACGTACCAACGATCCGCCCCCCGCTGTGAGATCGTTGGTCGCTGCTGAATGTCCTGGGCCATTTTTGGCTTGTTGGAGTCCTGCTGGGCAGGATGGATCTGTATGTTTGACACCTACCAACGATCTCGTTAACGACCTAGATGAGAACTTAAAGTGTGACACGTAGGCGTGTAGTTGCGTCACCTTTTCCACGCCCCCTCTGCACCGATTGGTTGACACTGAGAACAGTACTGCGTTCTGATTGGATATCGCTTCATGCTTTGTTCCTTTTTGAGCCTTGCTTTGAGGATAGAACCTGCGACTCCACCCGGATTCATTCGTACTTTGTTCCCGATTTCTTGCTTGCTTTTTGCATAGAAGCTGAAGTCGCAGGTTCTATCCTCAAAGCAAGGCTCAAAAAGGGACAAAGGATGAAGCGATACAAAGTTGCCTTCTAGGCCGGCCGCCTAATCAGAACACAGTATTGGCCACCAATCGGAGCGGAGGGGTGTGGAAAATGCAACGCATATGCACGCCTACGTGGCTTACAGCGTCAAACACTACGCCCCTATTTCAGGTCGGAATCGTTACATAGCTGCTGTGTGACAGGGTCCCAACGACCAACGAGATCGTTATCCAGGTCGCTGCATCGTTACTAAAGTCGTTGGGAAAATGACTGTGACATCTCACCAACAATCTCACCAACGATTTAACAACGATCCGGAAACTGTGACGTAGTAACAATCTCGTTAACGATCTCGTTATGTGTGACTGGACCTTTATTGATCTTTTCATGTGTGCGTTTTCTGGTGGTGTTATTATTAGACACATTTTCTTCTACCATTAACCAGCCACTAACAGACATCATATATAGTCTGAAGCATGGACATGAAATAAGTTGTATATTTCTATATATTTTATTGATTATAGTACCAACATAACATGGTATATTTCAATAGACATATTTTAATATAAGCAGCTATTTAGTGTTATGACTGAACCCTAACACTCTCACGGAGATGAACAAACCAGGGGAGATGTAAACCAGAGATCCACAGGTCCCAAAACAGGCTAGTACTTGCCCTTGACCTGATTTGTCCCTGCCTGACTGCGGAGATTGGCACCCTAAGGTCATGTAATGGTTCCTCCACCCGTCGATGGCTGACCCAGAGTGTCCTTATCTGCACCGAAAGCTATAAATCAAGTGTAATACAAAAACAACAATAAATATAAATTAAGTGCACACAGGCAGAGGGTGAGACATAGGGCTAGGAACGTGCAAATACAGTCATACAGGAATGATGGAAGCCAAAAAGAATAACAGAATACTTGAAAACCCTCCCAAACCTAAAAGAAACAAAATAGGAGATAATTGAGAAGGGATTTACACAAACAAACTGCAGGGAATAGCAATACAATGTCTCAGTCAGAAAACCTTAATTGAGGAGCTGTGACTCAGACAACCATCCATCCAAAAATATAGCCAGATGTAATAACAGGTAGAAGGAAAAAATCTGGGCACTGCTTACTGTCTATCAGAACCTGCAAGCGGCGTTTTCTTGGTACAACATTAAACTCCTCACACCGCAGAGTGCTGCCGATCTTTTTTCTTGGATCAAAAATATATCCAGCACTGTGACATATGAGTAGTGAGTATAAATAGCACCTCCCATATTGTGATTGGGCAAGCCAAACGAGAAAGTGCACACACTTAAATAGAAGTGAAAGAGGAAGGCAAAGAAAGAAAGACGAGAGATACTTCAGCAGTTGAACCAACACAAAACAGGCTGTGGTCCAACCAAGAGGGAAACCGACAACAACCAGAGATCACCGATTCGGGGAACAACAGTGTCCTTTGTTTTAGCAATCAGTAAGGCTGGTTTCACACATCCGGCTTTTCTCCACTTTGTCGGATCCGGCGCGCTCCCGTACAGTGTATACACTACAATCGCCGCGCTGTAACTTCCTGGTCACATGCTCCGGTCACATGACAGCATGTGACTGTAGCTTGTTGCGCGGCCATTGTACTGTATACACTGTACGGGAGCGTGCCGGATACGACAAAGTGGAGAAAAGACAGATGTGTGAAACCGGCCATAGAATGACAGTTTGTAGACCTGTAGTTAAGCTTTCATTTATATGTGTGTATATTTTTTTAACATGAATTGCCCTTTAATGACTAGGTAAAGCAGCCTTTGCACTGGTAAATTAACAAAGTGAACTATGAGTGATAAGAGCATGGGAAAAACTAGAGAACTGTAGAACAAACAGGTTGCTGAGGTCAGTGTAAACCAACTGACTTCGTGCCTAACACTGATAAACATACCATATGATTAAGTCATCTTCTTGTTCTAATCGATAAAATAAAAAAATATATAGGTTCACGAATGCTTAGGATCAGTGTCAGATTAAGGCCTAAGCCACACGGCAAGAAAAACAGTGCGAGTGGAGTGCGATAAAACATCGCATTCCCCTCGGACCAATTCTAGCCTGTGTGTCAGCACACATGAGCGATTATTTTCTCAGCCCTAATCGGACCGAGAAAACAATCGCAGCATGCTGCAATTGTAATGCGAGACTCTTTCTCTCGCACCCATTCAAGTGAATGGGGCGAGAGAAAACTCGCACTGCACTCGCGGTACACCGGTGTACCGCTAGTGCAGTGCGAGAATGGCAATAGCGGGCTACGCAGGAGAGAGGGAGAGAAATCCCTCCCCCCCCTCCTGAGTGCCGGCCCGTCCCCCGCAGCTGAGGTCTGCTCACACGAACGGACCTCAGTTGCAAGGACACACGCATGACACTCGGCTCTGCTGTACTGCCAGCACGAGCCGAGTGTCATGCAAGGGGATCGCAGTAATCCCCGTGTGGCCCCAGCCTAAAGGAGTTAAAACAAGTGCTAGATCCCAGAGTATGAGAAGTTAATTTATTCCATAAAAGATGATAGGACTTCTTCATTAGATCATCTAGGTCAGTGTTCCCCAACTCCAGTCCTCAAGGCCCACCGGCAGTGCATGTGTGGCGCCCCTGACCTGGTCAGGCACCACTGAGTACTGCACCCATGCTGGGGACAGTACAATACAGGTAATCCGGATGGCTGACAGGGGTGTGGAACACAGGCGCATAGTGATCAGGTCTCACACATGTACCCATGAGAGGACCCCTGGGGATCCCAGGAGGGGGCAAAGCCTATACCTCCACTGGAATAGTGGCAGGGGGTTAAAAAGCCTCCATCTCCTCTCAAGGGGTGTGGTGGAGAGTCTGGTTGCTAGGTGGCGTAGGCAAGAACAGGAGAGGAGGAGCAGTGAGTCAGTTAGAGCAGAGAACTCCAGAGGGCTCAGTGAGGAGCAGACCTGTGGGGCTGATGCTGTCTAACAGCGCCCGCGCAGTGGCTACAGACGGGGGAGAACGGTCAACTAGAAGTGCTGCCTGAAAGCCAGCTTCAGCTAGAGAGTGCAACGGAGTGGGAAGTAAGGAGACTTCTAGAGAGCACCAGGCCCAACCGGGCGGCAGATCCCGAAGCGGAGATAGATCCAGCTTTCTTTTGCTAAACCTGCCGGTGTGGGGCTCTCAAAGCCCACGCCACAACACCACAAAAGCCGCAGCCACGTAGCCACAGTTAGGGCCCATAGGTCACAGGAGGCAAGTAGCTGGAGTGGCCTGGTCCAGGCGACAAGCAAACGGCAAACGAAGGGGAGAGAGGCTGCAGCATCTTCCCTGGGTGACCCCCATAGGGACTAAAAGTCGGGGTCACCCCAAACCAAAAAGGGCTAAGGAAGGCGAGTTGGTAGTCACCATCAGAAGTCAGCCTGAAGGATACCTGGTTCCCACTTGGTTCATCCCAGCTATGCCCGGGTCACTCACCCTGCCATCAACTGTGAGTAAAAACCCTGAAAGACATCCTGCTTGTGTGGAGTCATTCTGCGCCTTGTAGTTCTACACACCTACACAGGGCCCTGGGGCTTGCCTCACTCTCAGGAGGCTATCACAACTGACTGCACCCACCATCAGCCCCAGGCATCCCTTAACCTGCAGTGGCGGTCCCCACTGACCGCAAATCTGAGAGTGGCGTCACGACAATCAAGAAAGAAGGTTTCCTACCTGTGACCAGACAGATCCATCTACGTGGAGTCCCTGAAGGTAATGCACCGATACTGCATCAGCGTACGCGGGGCCCCACATCTGGCGTCACGAACAGGATAAGGACTAGACCTGTTCAGACAGGTGACCATGTGCCTGGGCGGTCCGCTTGAAAAATTGGAAGCGCCGCCATATTGCCACCATGAAAAGCGCGCTGAAAAACAACAGCAGCCCGCGCTGGAAGAAGTTACCGCCCACGAAGAGGTGTGGCTACCCAGAGATCCCCTGCAGAGTTCTGACCTTGCCAGCTATGAGAGTGGAAGCGTCGAGAGACGGCGGGAAGGAAAGAGAGCCACAAGCCTGCTGCTGGGAGAGGAGCTGCTGAAAGAGGCAGAGCAGAAACTGGACAGCTTGTTACAGGAGGCAGCGAAGAGTCCACTGCTGGGAGACCGTGCAGAAGACGGCGCAGAAGAAATGGCGTCTGACCGCAGGAACCCAGAACCAGGCTCCGCTGCCTGGTGGTATCGGGAGCTGGCCCAGTTTTGCAACCGGTTGGAGACCCGGGTCGTGGAGCAGATTCGGGAGGAACGGATGGAACTGCAGGAGCTGACCGCGGCGGTTCGGGCCTATGAAGGGAGAGCTGCATGCCGGGTGTCAGGCGGGACGGCGACGACGCAGACCCCAGTGCTACCAACAACGGGTGAGTCGAATGATGCCCCGGCCCGCGCCAGTGCCCCGACCCCTGCTGCCACGTCCGCGGTCCCTGAAGAGGCGTCCGGTGCGGCGACGCTGAAGCAGGCCGCAGCCACGCCAGGTGCGGCCCTCCAAGCCCCAGCGGCTGCAGCGATGCCCTGCTCGGCCCACCAAGACCCAGTCCCTGCAGCGATGCCCTGCCCGGCCCGCCAGGACCAGGCCGCCGCCATCCTGGGCGCGGCCCGCCAAGACCAGGCCGCCGCCATACAGGGCGCGGCCCGCCAAGCCCAGACTGCTGCAGCGACGTCCAGCCCAGCCTGCACAGAGCCCCCTGCAACAGCGACACTGATCCAGGCCGCCGCCATGCCAGGCGCGGCCCGCCAAGACCAGGCCGCCGCCATCCAGGGCGCGGCCCGCCAAGACCAGGCCGCCGCCATCCAGGGCGCGGCCCGCCAAGACCAGGCCGCCGCCATCCAGGGCGCGGCCCGCCAAGACCAGGCCGCCGCCATGCCAGGCGCGGCCCGCCAAGAAAAGGCTACCTCAGCATTTACCCCGGCCTGTAAGGCCAGAGCAGACACCGCTCCCCGGTCCACAGAGGTCCCTGATAGGCAGCCCACGGTGGGTGAAGACCCTGCATATTGGCAGATGAAGGCTGACCTGGAGGCCAAATTTCCACAATGGCTGGTGAGCCAATACATACCCCCTCCGCATACCCCAAAGAGTCTCCTGCTAACTCCTGCAGCAGCTACACCAAAGAGTCCCTCACCTGGGCCGGCTGAAGAGCATCCATCCCCAGCACTGCCACAGCCGGAGTGCCAGGAAGAACTAAGGGGGAGAGGAGGCCAGGACGCAGAAGGGTTGACTCCGACTCCAGTGTCACCAGTAGCAGTTGTGTATTCAGAGCCGGAAATGCTGCCATACTCCCGCTGGGACGAGGAGGACCTGACCCCCTCTGCAGAAGAAGAGCTGCCTAAGAGCTTCACCTGGGAGCCCACAAGCATGGATCCAGCCCGCAAGACACGGCGCAGAAGAACACAGTTTGCTCCAGCACCACAGTCTCCTGAACAGAGAGCAGTCACCGCCAGAGACCTAAAGGAGAAGCGTTTGTTGAGAGAGTCCAAAGCCCAGGCTAGAGGACCCCTGTGTTATGGCGTAGTGGAAGATTTCAACTTGAAAAGTGGTTATGGCTTCATTGTAGCACCAGGAATAAAAGAAGGGATATTTGTAAACCGCAGAGATGTGAACGCTCATCTGCCAAGAGGACACCCTTGCAGAAATCTAAAGATGGGAGATTCCGTTCAGTTCACCCTGCATCAAGGCGAAAGAGGATTGTATGCTCTGGGCGTAACGCTATGTCCCAACAAACCTTATAGCCATCCCCTGCAACAAGAAAGACAAGATAGAGATCAAGAACCAGATGGAGAAACAGATGAAGACCAAGAATGGAAAGATAAAGATCCTACAGATGAAGACAGAGACAAAGAGCAAGAAAGTCACAGGTGCCAGTGCCCAACGTGCCCTCGCCCTAGTGGAAAAGAGGAGTAAAGTAAAGTACAGGAAAGAAGTACAGAAGTTAAAGTTTTGAAAGTTTTGTTTGCAACGTTAAAGAAATGCGCCCACAAAAACTATTGTGAGAAATAAACTTTAAGGCTATGAACTTGCTATAGCCACAAACTCTCGCAGTGTAAAAAGTTACACCAGTGGCACCACCACCAGGGCCAGCCTGTTTAGGGGCTTGGCTCGTCTGCAACCAGGGGGGCCCGTCCGTAGAAAAGGGCCTTGGCTCACCTGCGATCAGAGAGCACGCCTGTTTATGGGGCCTTGGCTCACCACCACAAAGAGGGTACCTGGTCAGCACCAACTGTGGAGGCCGCCTCTGAATCCTGCCAGAAGAGGCTGACGGCGCGGATCCACCAGGCCAGGTATACCCTGAAACCACCAGCCCATGAAAGCCGCCTCTACATCCTGCCAGAAGTGGCTGAAGGCGCGGCCAACGTGAGAGGGTTTTGGGCGGGTTAACGGACTTGTGGGTGGAGGGTGGTGATGTATGGTACCTGGTGATTTTAAAAATGTTTTACATGTTTTAATGTTTTATGCATTTTAAAATGTTGTCTTGCAGCCCGAGGACGTGCTGGTGATAACTAAGGGGGAATGTGGCGCCCCTGACCTGGTCAGGCACCACTGAGTACTGCACCCATGCTGGGGACAGTACAATACAGGTAATCCGGATGGCTGACAGGGGTGTGGAACACAGGCGCATAGTGATCAGGTCTCACACATGTACCCATGAGAGGACCCCTGGGGATCCCAGGAGGGGGCAAAGCCTATACCTCCACTGGAATAGTGGCAGGGGGTTAAAAAGCCTCCATCTCCTCTCAAGGGGTGTGGTGGAGAGTCTGGTTGCTAGGTGGCGTAGGCAAGAACAGGAGAGGAGGAGCAGTGAGTCAGTTAGAGCAGAGAACTCCAGAGGGCTCAGTGAGGAGCAGACCTGTGGGGCTGATGCTGTCTAACAGCGCCCGCGCAGTGGCTACAGACGGGGGAGAACGGTCAACTAGAAGTGCTGCCTGAAAGCCAGCTTCAGCTAGAGAGTGCAACGGAGTGGGAAGTAAGGAGACTTCTAGAGAGCACCAGGCCCAACCGGGCGGCAGATCCCGAAGCGGAGATAGATCCAGCTTTCTTTTGCTAAACCTGCCGGTGTGGGGCTCTCAAAGCCCACGCCACAACACCACAAAAGCCGCAGCCACGTAGCCACAGTTAGGGCCCATAGGTCACAGGAGGCAAGTAGCTGGAGTGGCCTGGTCCAGGCGACAAGCAAACGGCAAACGAAGGGGAGAGAGGCTGCAGCATCTTCCCTGGGTGACCCCCATAGGGACTAAAAGTCGGGGTCACCCCAAACCAAAAAGGGCTAAGGAAGGCGAGTTGGTAGTCACCATCAGAAGTCAGCCTGAAGGATACCTGGTTCCCACTTGGTTCATCCCAGCTATGCCCGGGTCACTCACCCTGCCATCAACTGTGAGTAAAAACCCTGAAAGACATCCTGCTTGTGTGGAGTCATTCTGCGCCTTGTAGTTCTACACACCTACACAGGGCCCTGGGGCTTGCCTCACTCTCAGGAGGCTATCACAACTGACTGCACCCACCATCAGCCCCAGGCATCCCTTAACCTGCAGTGGCGGTCCCCACTGACCGCAAATCTGAGAGTGGCGTCACGACAATCAAGAAAGAAGGTTTCCTACCTGTGACCAGACAGATCCATCTACGTGGAGTCCCTGAAGGTAATGCACCGATACTGCATCAGCGTACGCGGGGCCCCACACATGTTTTCAGGATTTCCTCAGCATTGCACAGGTTATAATTTAATCACTTCCACAGATGATGATTATAATACCTGTGCAATGCTGAGGACTGGAGTTGGAGGACACTGACCCTGCATATCGACCACCTCAGCTACTGATGTCTCCCTAATGTGAAGGTATGGATCCTGTTATTTCAATGACTTTATCTACAGAGTTCAACTTCAGTGCCCATTGTTACCTTTCTCTTGGGTAGACTTTTTTTTATTTTAGAGAAAAAGGCAAAAGCTAACGGCCCTCAAAAGACGCGATTACCACTGCTGCTAATAAGGACAATCAGATTACAGGCATATGTCGTCTGGAGGTAATGGTAGTGATCTGTCTCCATCTGTCTATCTTCATTGACTGGCGAGCAGGTGGAGAGCACCTCGTCATTACTTATTCATCATCAGACCCTTACGTTTCGCCAGAGGTCCTTATATGTAAGCCATCACTGTTCAGTCAAAGAACATAATATCCTAGACTTTACAGGATGGAGTGTTATAAATATCGGCATTTTGCATTTACTCCTCTCAGAGAGCAGAGTTCATCTGTTTCGTGCTCATACCTAGCTGCTGTCAGTAACGTCTGTGATGTGGAAGTGTTGTGCAATCACTAAGGTTACAAATATGAAGGGTCATATGTCGTCTGCACTAAGTAGATGCCTACAGAAATATCACAGCTAGTGTATGGAAATATGAGACGTACAAATACATGCAAACTCAAGTGACCGAGAAGATCACATGCATTCACTCTACCAAACAAGATGCAAAGCACTCTTACTAAAAGGACAGTCATATATAGGAATATACTAAGCTGATGGTTATCCAAATAATTTTCCAAATTATCTTAATCATTTCCAGGTCAAAAGAATATTATATACAGTAACAAGCAAAAGGGTAACAATGTTTTGAACATTTGACTTTCAGGTTCCATATCTCACCATCCACTACAGCTTTGAGTGTGAGACTACCTTTATTTTATAGTCAATCATCTTGGTATCTCATACAAATATTTGACTTGTAACTATTTACCATATTATTAGTTATGTAGATTCTTGTCATGTCGCTGCATTGTTACTGTTTTGCTCCAAAAAATCTAAATTAACATTTTTATTATTTTGATAGTATTTTGTAAATCCATCTTTGGCTTTCAACTCTGTCTGAATCCTTCTGGCCATGCTCTCTATCAGATTCAAGCATGTCTCGACCGAAAACTGATCCCAGGTCTTTTCTACACATTCCTAATGATGGTGTATACTGGTCGACATACTTGGGTAAGTATACAGGTTTTTATTCAACTCTACTCACAAGTGTTTGATTGGGTTGAGGTCTGGGGACTATGGGGGGCAATCCAGCACCTCTACTTCATTGTTATTGAACCTTTTCTTCATCAATCTCGACTTATGGTTGTGTTCATTGTCCTGCTGGAACACAATGTTGTCCTTTTCATACCCATAGTACTTGACGGTATAAAGCAACTTATGTTGTATGATACTCACATATTGCTCAGCATTGAGACCACCATCGATCTTGGGCAAAAATCTAACACCTTTGGCTGTAAAACAACGCCAGAGCATGAGGCTTTCTCCACTGAACTTGACAGTTCCTTCAATTTCTCAATCCGTTAGCCCCTTTTTCTATTGTTTTTTTCCAGACCCATTTGCACCCCTCAGAGCCTAGTCTATTGACTTTCATCTCATTGCTCAAAATCACCCATTTCCAACTTTTACAGTCAACTTTTTGGATTTCTTTGCAAAATCAAGCTAACACTTCTTATGATAAAGTTAAAGTCGAGGCTTCTTCACCTATTTTCAGGCCACCATTTCCAGACTCGTGTAACATGCATCACACAGTGCTTACATTGACGTTTGAGATCTCACTATTATTAACCTCTTCATGACACATGACGTACTGCGTACGTCATGGATTGTGTCAGGTTAATCCCTGCCTACTGCCGCCGACGCAGCATGCAGCAATCGCTGCACGTGTCAGCTGATTTGAACAGCTGCCATGTGCAGCTATCAAGCACGAGTGGATTCGCTACCCACTCGTGCCTGTTAATTACTTACAGTGCGCTGTGAAAATGTCACAGTGCGATGTAACAGCGCCCCGCAGTAAGCATTCACTTACCCAGCTCCATCGGAAGTCACATGATGTGATCACGTGGTTCTGATGGTTGCCATGGTAGCAAAGGGTCATGTGATGACTCCTGTAGCTAGCATGAGACACTTCCTCTTACAGCCAGCAGAGGGCTGTGTGTGAGAGGAGAGCTGCTTTTGTGCAGAAAGAAAGAATGAGCGATCAGACTGCTGATTGTTATAGTCCCCTAGGGGGACTACTAAAATAAAAAAAAAAGAAGTTAAAAAAGTTTAAACAAATTAAAAAAAATAACAAAAAACCTAAATATTTAAATAACCCCCTATCGCCCCATTGAAAATTAAAGGGTTAAAAAAATTAAAAATATACCCATATTTGGTATCGCCGCTTTCAGAAGCCCGATCTATTAAAATATAAAATCAATTAATCTGATCAGTAAACGGCGTAACGGCAAAAAAATTCCAAATGCCAAAATTACGTTTTTTAGTTGTGCGATATCAGGCGATCAAAGTGGCGCGTCTGTGCAAAAATGGTACCATTAAAACGTCAGTTCAAGACACAAAAAATAAACTGTCACTGAGCCATAAATCCAGAAAAATGAGAACGCTACGTATCATGGAAAATGACGGAAAAAGTGCGCCTTTTTTGGACAAACTTCTGAATTTTTATTAATCCCTTACAAAAAGTAAACCTATACATATTTGGTATCTACGAACTCGTACCGACCTGGGGCATCACACTGAGACATCAAATTTACCATATAGTGAACACTGTGAATAAACTATGCCAAAAACTATCATGCAATCGCACTTTTTTTGCAAGTTTTTTGCACTTGGAATTTTTTTTTGCCGTTTTCCAGTACACTACATGATAAAACTTATGGTTCCATTTAATAGTAGAACTCGTCCCACAAAAAAATATGGCAAGGTTGCCAGAAAAATAAAAAAAAGTTATGGCTCTTGGAAGAAGGGGAGCAAAAAAAAAAAACAAAACGGAAAAATAGAAAATCGCCCGGGGGTGAAGGGTTTAAGAATACAAGTCACCTCCACTGCTGTGTTTTTTGCTCTAGAAGTGATAGACCTTGCGATAAGCCGATTGGTTGATGCTGATATTTTGCATGGACGTCCAACTCTTGGCTTTTGAATGGATAAACAGACTTCATTTTGTATTCCTCAAGCTGTCATGAAGCTCACATGATGCAGTTTGCCTTATTTTCTTGGCTAAGTGACCGATATCGATGAACTGGATGATGCTGCTTCTTTTTTGTTGTGAAATCTTCTTCATGGCTGCTCCTCAATTTGAAGCAGTGACCTTTTGCTTGAGAATCAACCTAATAAAACATTAAGCTATTAGGGAATCTGAGAACAGGTTATTTGTAGTATACAGGAAGAAAAAATGTTCTCAAACACCAGGAGCAAAACAGTAACAATGCAGTGACATGGCAAGAATCTGCATAATTGAATATGTGCTAAATAGTTACAAGTAAAATTTATATATGAGACTGCAAAGATAATTGTCTATAAAATGAGGGCAGCAGGGCATGAGCCGAGTTTCATGAGCATATTGCATCCAATACTCTTGCATCAAATACCATAGGTTAATGAGAGCGAGGCCTTATGCAGATAATGTCTTCATATAAGACTTATGGTCTGTAGGCACGTATCACTTATCATCTTAATGATTTATTTTGGTCATCTAATTTGTTCATAAAAAGTTGCCTTTCCATGAAATTTTGAGAAGCGATCCAGAAAAAATACAAAATCAAGCTGGTAACGCTGTCTCCTGTACTGCAGAGCTGAGGATCGGGGCACCTGTATTGATAGAAGCATATTAGTCAGTTCAAGACTAAAGCGGGCTTTACACGCTACGATATATCTAACGAGATGTCGGCGGGGTCACGTCGTAAGTGACGCACATCCGGCATCGTTAGTGATATCGTAGTGTGTGACAGCTACGTGCGACGGTGAACGAGCTGAAATACTCAACTTCTTGTTCATCGTTGACGCGGCACTCATTTTCTAAAAATCGAACGTCCAGTTGTTCATTATTCCCGAGGCAGCACACATCGCTCCGTGTGACACCCCGGGAACGATGAACACAGCTTACCTGCGTCCCGCCGCCAATGCGGAAGGAAGGAGGTGGGCGGGATGTCATCTCCGCCCCTCGGCTTCTATTGGACGGCCGCTGTGTGACGTCGCTGTGACGCCGAACGTCCCATTCCCTTCAGGAAGTGGATGTTCGCCGCCCACAGCGAGGTCATTTGGAACGTAAGTGCGTGTGACGGGGGGTTACAGCATTGTGCCACACGGGCAACAAATTGCCCGTGTCGCACAAACGATGGGGGCGGGTGCGATCGCAAATGCGATCGCACGATTAATTGTAACGTGTAAAGCAGGTTTTAGGGATGTCACATTTATAATTCTGTACTAGTGGTCTTGAACAGTTAGGGGACCTGAAAGATTCTCTGTAACAAAATTAGTAAATTATACAACTGAATCAGTTGTATAACTTACTAATTTTGTTACAGAGAATCTTTCAGGTCCCCTAACTGTTCAAGACCACTAGTACAGAATTATAAATGTGACATCCCTTAGTCTTATGAGCTCTTTTAAGTGGCAAAATAATGCTTTTATGTTTTAAAAGTGAAGTTTTATTGTGCTGTTTGGCAAATGCTAATGAGACTGGACTAGTCTAATAGGGCTATTCCTGTCCTGGATCCTTTGGCTGAGATTGACATCCTCCGTATGATTTTCGTCTTGGTAGGAATGCTGGAAATCTTGGTAATTTACTGGCAGGCCTGCCAAGATAATAATATTTATTCACTTATACAGTGCTATTAATTCCATAGTGCTTTACATACATCAGCAACACTGTCCCCATTGGGGCCAACAATCTAAGGTCCCAATCAGTATTTCTCTGGAGTGTGGGAGGAAACCAGAGAAAACCCACTGCTTGCAGATGTTGTCCTTGGTGGGATTTGATCCCAGGACCCCAGCTCCGCAAGATTGCAGTGCTAACCACTAAGCCACCATGTTGCCAATGGGGATTGTATGGAGAATGCCAATCATGCCTAGAGGGCGTAACTAGAGAATCTGAGAAAGATTAGTCTTGGAGTCGTGACGTCCGGTGAAACTAGGTCTAAGATTAAAATACAGCTTAATTTTTAAAAGATAGAATCATTTTTTGTACCAGTTAGAAGATCTCATTAGAAAAAAGGAAGTGTCATATATTACGCTATAGTAGTGGTCTTGTACAGATAGGCCTAAGCCACAAGGCGAGAAAATCGGTGCGAGTGGAGTGCGATAAAACATCACATTCCACGCTGACCAATTCTAGCCTGTGTGTCAGCACCCATGAGCGATTATTTTCTCAGCCCTAATCGGACCGAGAAAACAATCGCAGCATGCTGCGATTGTAATGCGAGACTCATTTCTCTTGCAACCATTCAAATGGATGGGGCAAGAGAAAAATCGCACCGCACTCGCGGTACTCCGGTGTGCCGCGCATGCAGAGGGAGAATCGCAATAGCCGGCAACGGAGGAGAGAGGGAGATAAATTCCTCCCCTCCTCCTCCGTGCCAGCCCACCCCTCCTTAGCGCTGGCCCGCCCCTCCTGAGAGCCGGCCTGTCCCCCGCAGCTGAGGTCCGCTTGCACGGTCAGACCGCAGTCGCAGGGACACTAGCATGACACTCGGCTCCTGCTGTGCTGCCAGCGCGAGCCGAGTGTCATGCGAGCATCGCACTAGTGCCTCGTGTGGCCCCGGCCTTAGGCCACTGACAGGCTCCCTTTCAGCTGGACAACCATTTTTTTATCATAGGTGGATAATTCCTTTAATTGAAAAGCAGCTGCTCAGAAACGACAAAGGTGGAACCTGCGTTTATCCAGTTGGTATGTTATAAAACAATACAATGGTCATCTCCTTTCAACTTCTTTCCCGACCAGGCAATCTTTAGTTTTTACTCTTTCATTTTTACCTTCTCTTCTTCCAAGAGCCACAACTCTTTTATTTTTTGTAGACATAGCCATGTGAGGGCTATTTTTTTTGCAGGAGGAGTTGTACTTTTGAATGTTACCATTCACTGTTTCATGTGATGTACTGGAAAACAAAAATAAATCAAGTCTAGTGAAATGGAGAAAAAAAATCGCAATTCTTCAAATGTTTTTTGTGTTTTTATTTACAAAGTTCATTATACGGTAAAAATGACCTGAAATACTATTATATTACTTACTACAGCAATACCAAACACGCAGCGTTCTTTTTTTTATTTAAATGGTGAAAACAATGTCAGACTTTTGTAAAAAGAAAAATAATTTGCTTGTGTCGCCATTTTCTGAGAGCCATAACATTTTCAATTTTTGGGTAATGGAGATGCAACATTTTTATTGATACCATTTTGGGGTAGCAGCAATGTTTTGATATTTTCTTATTGCATTATTTGAGCTATTGTGATGGCTAATAAATAGCAATTCTGAAGTTTGATTTTTGTTTTCTCATTAAGCCATTTACCAATCAAGTAAGTTCATTTTTTAGGTTGAGAGATTGGACTTTTACGGACATAAGAATACCGCATATGTGAATGTAGCACCGCTGAATCCTTCAGTGCACTACTAGGTACTGCATCCTGACACAGATGTGTACCGCCCCCACGTCAGCAGCCGAAGTGCTCGGATTCGGATCCGCGGTGGCTCCAGCGGCGTCTGGACCCAGGGGGGTCTCGCGGCTTCTCGAATGAAGGGGGGTATTTACAGGGGGGTGGTATATTGAGAGTTTGTGACACCACCCATGGTCTGTAGTAAGGTGGAGTACCACCGCTGCTGCTGCTGGGAGTACCCGGTGGCGATGGAGTGGGCAGCCTGGTGTTTAACCCCTCCACAGGTAGGGGAGATGCCCGGGACTCGGTGATGGTGACGGGACGTGCCGTTGGGGAGGTAAGGGTTACTTGCGTACTCACTCAGTCCAATAACGCTGACACCGACAACTTTAGTAAACCAACGTTCTGGACGCCGTTTCTGCTGGTGTTGCCTGTTGATCTGTGACCTTTCCCGTGGCACTTTGTTCTCTTCTGGTTGGTCCCTATAGCCTGAAACTAATCGGATCCCGCTCACCAGTGTGGCTAACTGAGGGAGCTTGCTCTCAGGGTTCACGCTTGGGATTTCCTGGACCGTATGTGTGGAAAGTCCTATCCCCCTCGTAGCACTAGTACCCCGATTTTGGAGCGTGTGGACAGTGGATCTTGGAGGCTCCGTTCTCGTCGGGTGAATTATCAGGTTGCCTGAAGCTACTCCTTGACCTAGGGTCCACGTACCCCGTCGTGCCCTGATCCCTGCCCGGTGATGGTACAAGGCCGCCGGCTGTCCTCCATGACAATGCCGTGTCCCTTGTCACGATCCCCTGCGAACAGGGGTCTAGCTTCTACCAGGCCCAAACCAACGTCTGCTACCTAGTACTTCCAAGGAGCCCAGCTCCTGACCTCCTCTCTCTTTCACCTCCAACACTACACTGCCTTCTGACTGACACTCCTGACCTCCCCTTAACCAACCCCCCAAGTGGGCGACCCTATTCCACTCAGGCCATCCACTGGTGTGTCTGGTGGGTATGGTACAGAGATTTCCTAGGATTTTGATTAGCTGGTTTTGGCAACACCATTAGTTAGGGACCCGCAACCAAGGAGGAGGTGTATATTGCACAGAAGGGCAGATTGCACAATACCCTGTGACGACCTGATAGGCCAGGGCGTCACAGAAGCAGGGCCTACCCCCAGGGACCTGGAAGCTCAGTGCCGGTACCACCAAAACACATAACATCCTCAGTTCCCTCTCCCAATCGTGAGTGACTGATTAGTTGGGGACCCAATAGATGGCCAACTAGGGGAGGAGCTGATCCAGTCCACTAGCCAACAACCCGGGGGGAAGAAGACAGACAGTAGTTCAGTGAGTGGTGACAGTAGTAGGGAACAGACGTGTCTCGAGACGGGGTCATGTAGCAGTGACCTGACTGGTACAGAAGAGTGGTTGCCAGGGAGGGTACGACAAGGTACCCCTGGAACCATAGCACCGACAGGGCCCTAGGTGCACAGTGAGGGGACCATCCAGAATCTCACTGACCCAAGAATCCGGGGGCATCAGCAGTAACGATAGAGCCAGGGACCGGAACAGAACACCAACCCTACAGGGTTCACACTGCCCGCTATGCAGACCAGAGCCTGACGACAAACAGGAGGGGGCCCCCAGACGCTCCAAGCTACGGGTTTCCACAAAACTACAGAGGGGTGCCGGGGAAAGAAGCCACTAGGTTACAACACCGACACTGGGATTACAGGGACCAGGGGTCTGAACCAGCCGTCCAGCATTACCATCGCTGTGAATAAAAACATCAGTTACACTGCATTCGCATCTTGTGGTCTCCATTCTTTCCACGCCGCACCCCATAATCTACCCCCTGAGGCTCAGCTCTACTTGCGGAGAGCCCAACACCCAAGCTGCCATCACCACCAGCCCCAGTGGCCATAAACTGTTCAGCGGCGGCTCCAACTAATTAGCCGCAGCCTGCAAGTGGCGTCATGACATAAACTCTTTCATCTACCCTGTATATAAACCCCTTTTAAAGCCACCCCCAGGGTCATGGAACCGGGCAACGGCCACAGCACACCCGAACATATAAGGCTTGGGACTGAGTGCCCCATAGCCCTGGGGTGAGTCATGTATTTTTTATTTCTTAAAGGGGTTGTCCATTACTTGGACAACCCCTTCTCCGTAACTGTTTTCCACTACAAAATAACATGGATATTCACAGTTCCAGCGGTGTCGGCACTCACTCTCCCGGGGGTCTTGTGACATCGTTATGTAACACTGTCCCTGCTGCTATTCCGTGCTGGCTTTGCTCCCCCCTCCTTCCTCAAGACATCTGGAGGAAGTGAATTAAAATCAGCCAGTCTGATGTGTTCGAAGGAGGTTAAAGCGAAGCCAGCCCTTATTGGCCACAGGGACAGCATGACATAATGTCACACGATCCCTGGGAGAGTGAGTGCCAACACTGCTGCAATGGCGCCGGCACTGGAGGTGAGTGGGTGTTGTTATTTTGTTGAGGGGGGGGATAGGGATGGAGAAGGGGTTGTTTGAGTAGTGGACAACCCATTTAATTTTTAATGGGGGAAAAGGATGATGATATGAACATTATTTTTTTTTTATTGTATTTGTTAGTCATCTTAAGGAACTTGAACCTGTATCATCTGATTGCTTATACTACACGCAGTAATACCACAGTACTGCTGCACATAGCATTAATCGCAGTCTCCTATGAACGCTAGCCACAGAGTTGCTTTCACAGGAGTACCGTCATGACAGTCAAGGGGATCTTCACATTACAGAAAATATACTCCTTTTAAAACATTATGTTTGATACTGCTTATCTAAAAACAACCCCAAACATGTTAGTGAAATATGTGCAAACAAATCAATAAATAGATGGGTAAATAGATTACTCTTATACGGTCACACTATCAACCCTATGGTGCAGGTATTATACCTACGGGTATAGGGATTTGTGGTTACAATCACCCTATTCATGGCCTATTAACGAACTGTATCCTACCTGACTGTGAAGGTTGTCACCCTAGTATTCGATCGGGCGCCCCTATAAATCTCCCTGCACTTTCTATCTATCAATAATTACATTTATAGGCAAAGTGCTACAATAGATGCCAATAGATACTAATTTCAAAACATTCTACATATAGCCTTTTTCATTTCTGGACTCTTAGTTCTGCGATAAGGAGTCACTGCCCTAACGCGTTTCTCCCCTCCATATAATATAGCAGTTCCTCAAGGGACACTGTACGGATTTCAGGCACAATCGCCCACCAAGCTGGCCCATGGGTAATGAAAGCCCTATATTATATGGAGGGAAGAAACACACTGGGACAGTGACCCCTAATCACGGGACGAGTAGTCCAGAAATTAAAAGGGCCATATGCAGCATTTTTTTTTTAGATAATTATCTTTTAGCACTTATTGTAGCACTTTACCCATATGTGTAATTATTGATAGATAAGGGAAGTGCAGGGAGCTTTATAGGGACAGCCACAGACGAGTGGGGGTGTCACATCGAATGTTAGGGTGCCAACCTCTGTGGTCAGTTACAATACACTTGCTATCCATTCCGCTTTGTGTAAGGCAGAATCAAGAAGAAACAGGAATTCAGTACAGTTTTTTTTTGTTTGTTTTTACACCGTTCACCGTGTCATAAAAGTGATAAGACACCTTTATATTTCAGGTCAGTATGATTACACAGTTATATTTTTGTTTTATTTTGCCAACTTTACACGATAAAAACTACTTTATAGAAAAAAGAATGTTTTTGCATTGCTGTATTCTGAGCTCTAAGGCCTCCAACACACATCTGTGAAAAGCACACACGTGTAATACGGGCCGTTTTTCAAGTCCGTTTTCCATTTTTAAGTCTGTTTTTATGGTAAGTGTGGCATCCATGTGTATTGTGTATGCTAGCCGTGTGTGCGTGTGTAATGTCCGTGCGTGTGTGAGATACGTAAGTGACATGTTCGTGTGTTGCCCGTGTGAAATGTTCCGTGTGTGATGCACAATGTCGTTGATACATACCCGCTGACAGCAGACAGCGACGCGCGATGAGAATGAACTCGGATGAACTTCACCCGACTTCATTGTCATACCGCGGCTCTGTCTGTGTCGCGTCCTGATTAGCGGTCACCCGTGCAGGACTCACAGGTGACCGCTAATCCCCTGAGTCACTGAAGTGAGCAGCGCGATTAGCCCTGCTGTCACTCAGGTTACCCGCGGCTACCTGGATCCTCCACCCGTGACCGCAACTCACCTGTGACTTCATCGCTGTCACTCGGGCGACTTGCAGTCACAGTTGGAGGATCCAGCAGTGGCCGCGAGTAACCTGAGTGACATTATCGCTGATCGCGCTTCTCACCTCAGTTGCTGCGTGGAGCTGACAGGAGCGGCGGTGTTCTTCTGCAGCTCTTGTCACCTTCATGCAGCAGAGCTGGAAGCGACACGGGACCTCCGTGGATTACGCCGGACATGGATGGCTTTTTCGGGCTTAATAAAGTGGTGAACGAGGGTATTTCTTCGGGTGTATGTGTTTATTTACTGTAACTTACAGATTAATCATGGAAGGTATCTCGGGGAGACGCCTGCAATGATTAATCTTGGACTTAGTAGCAGCTATGGGCTGCTGCCATTAACTCCTTATTACCCCGATTGCCAACGTACCAGGGCAAATCGGGAAGAGTACAGTCCCAGAACTGTCGCATCTAATGGATGCGGCTATTCTGGGCGGCTGCTGGCTGACATTGTTAAGCTGGGGGACTCCCCATAATGTGGGGCTCCCTATCCTGAAAATACCAGCCTTCAGCCGTGTGGCTTTACCCTGGCTGTTATCAAAATGTGGGGAACCGCACGTCGTTTTTTTTTAATTATTTATTTATTTTCCTGCTCGATATTGACACGCCCACCGGTGGCTGTGATTAGTTGCAGTGGGACAGCTGTCACTCAGCGTGGGGCCGTGTTTCACTGCAACCAATCATAGGCGCCGGTGGCTGGGGAAAGCAGGGAATATGAGATTGATTAATGAGCGGCCGGCTTTTTCAAAATAGCAATAGCCGCCGGAGTTTTTTTAACAGCTGTGCAGCGCCACGCCGGTGATCGGGGAACGGTCAGTATGAGAGAGGAGGGAGACTGACCGACAGACTGAGAGAGGGACAGACAAGACAGAGAGAGAGACAGACAGACAGAGAGACCGACCGACGGACTGAGGGAGATTGACCGACATACACAGAAAAAGAAAGAATGACCGACATCGCTAGAAAAAAGCACAAAACGTACACGGAGCATACAGAGATGCATCCGTGTCACGTACGTGTGCTCACGGACCCATAGACTTCCATTGGGTCCGTGTGTGCGTGTTCCGTGCAGAAAACGGACATGCTTTTGTGCAAAATGGAAACACATACGTATCACGGACACGGACACACGGACCGTATGGAATAACGCACGTGTGACCTCAAACATAGCATAACATTGGTGCACGTTTGTCTGTGTCTCTGGTATATACGGAAACGGACCAAACATGGACGTGTTTCACGGATGTGTGTTGGAGGCCTCAGGCTGTGTGCGCACGTTGCGTCGAGTTACTTGCAGTTGTAAACGCATCCTCTGGCAGAAATTGTCTTTGTCAAATTTGGTTTGAACCACAAAAACGCTAAAGATACGCTTGCGTTTTTACTGTGTTTTGACCGCGTTTTTACCGCGTTTTGCATGCTTTTTCATTGCTTAAAGTCAGATGCGTTTTCATTACACATACACTACTAAATAAAGTTTTAACATTCAAACACTACTCAAAAAAATGTAAAAAAATGAATAAAATCATACACAAAATAGCTAATTTTATTAAAATGATAACTGTGATCTTATATTTATGGCTAAAGTAACGTTAAAATATTGTTTTTCATTAATTTAATTGTCGGACTATGTGTGTGTGTAAAGGGGCACATCATTACCTCAATTCAATGACAAAAACACATGCATTTATTTGGTCAAAAAAGCATGTATTCTGCACCAAAAAAGCATGTAAAACGCTGGGTTCCCATAGACTTTGCCTGGAAAGCAAAACGGATGCATTTTTGCATTAAAATGCTGCAGTTCAAAATGCTGCGGAAACGCATGAAAAAACGCAACGTGCGCACACGGCCTGAAGCTTTTTAATTGTTTTGCTGACAGAGCTGTATGGCAGTTTGTTTTATGTTGAACAAGATGTGGATTTCAGCGATACCATTTTTATCTATATATGATGTTTTGATCATGTTTTATTTCACTTTTATATCAGCTGTATGATGAACAGACATAATTTTTACTAGTTTTTTTTATACGGTGTTCACTGAAGGGGTTAACTAGAGTGATCATTTTATAGATCCGGTTGTGGACGCAGTAATATCAAATGAGTATAATTTTTTTTGTTTTTACATAAATATATGAATTTACTGGTATAATATTTTTCTTTTTTTTCTTCATTTTCTGTTTTTTTTTAAGTATTTTTAATTTTTTTTTTTATTTTTACCTTTTTACTTAGTCCCTATATGAGACATCTTTTATTAGTCTAATCGATGGTATAATGTATGGTAATACATCAGCATTGCAATACATTATACCCGTCAGTGGTGCACTGACAGAAGCCTCTCAGACCATGCTCCCTGGCATAGGCTAACAGGCTTGCCGGAGCTGACTGACCCAGAGGTCATCATGATGACCTCGTGTTGCCATGGTAATGATTGGAGCCCCGTGATGACGTCACGTTGGTCCGGATCGGGTGGGAGAGTTTTTTAGATAGTGTTGAAAGTAAAGTTTTAAAAGGGGTATTTTTGTAACATAATTGATTATATAAACCTTATATTCTATTATCTGTAAACTGTTTATGAGCTTAAGGGGGTCTTCAGCAGACCCCTGGCTGCCATGGCAACCCACCAGCACCTGGTGATGGCGTAGGGATACCAATGGGCAGTCAGGTGGGCCCCCTGCAGGTGCGTTGTAAATGCCTGTCAAAGATTGACAGGTATACAGGTCAGTTTCCGGTCAGGGGCCGGCATATGACGTACTTAGCATAAGTCGTCAATATGAGAGTGGAGGGGCGGACACCCGGGACCCTCACACAGGTGAGCAGCCCACCAGTAACAGGTGTGTGACGAGCAGACAGGACGCCATGTACTGACAGGAGACACTGAGGTCCGTCACGTCTGCGACCAAACGTCACTCACTCTCGGTGGGCGGTAACCAATGACGTCATGCTGGTGGAGCAGCTGTTTAGATGACAACACTCTGCGGATCATACCAAAAATAAAATGGGGACGTACGTGCTGCTCACTAGGTATCCGCTTATCGCCTTACTAACCACAGACATCCTATTACCTTTTTACGTCATTGTACAAGTGTTTGCACAAGACATTGTTGATCAACAGCAGTCAGAGCTCTGTCAGAATAATCAGAAGCCGGTGAAGCATTATTAGGCACCCCTATTAATAGTGGTTGAGTCCGAAGCGCAGGACTTGTTTTTCTTTCCGTCGCTGTGCAATCCTATATCCCTCCGCCAGGGTCGGCAGCTCCCGGAAGAGGTTAGGCTCCTGCCGCCGGCCTTGCTTCGTGGTTCGCGGTGTTGATCGCCGTGGTATTTAGGGCGTAGGTCGCACAGAGCCCTCGGACACGTCCACGTTACTTTCCCGTCCCTTCATTTTATTTATTTTCCTGAAAGGCTTCAAATGTCAACTCCAGCGAGACGGCGCCTTATGAGAGATTTCAAAAGGTAAGTGGGGAGACTAAAATGGCGTCTCCCTGTGGAAGCTGAGCCGGCACAGACGCCGCGGGGGGGTGGAGGGAAGGGAGTGCGCCCGAGCTCATGCTGTGTGTCTCCCCCCAGGCTTCAAGAGGACCCCCCCGCGGGAGTGAGTGGTGCGCCCTCCGAGAACAACATCATGGTCTGGAACGCTGTGATATTCGGGTAAGGCTATACCACAGCGCCGGGAACGGGGGGATTCAGTGCACATATGTCCCAATCACAGGGGTCCCGAGCCCCCCGCCTCCTCCTCACTGTGCTCATTGTTCACGGAGTATGGGGCTGATGGAGAGAGGCTCTGCTCAGCTATTCTGCGGGGGAATGGGCTCCCATAAAGGGGTGCCCACAGCCCACCACTTGGATAACCCTTCTTAAATTCTGTAGCCCCTGGTGAAAAATTAAAAAAAAACACCCTCATACTTTCCTCCTGAACAGGTTGTGATGTTGGTGCTAGGTCTCCTGTTACACAATGTGTGACCGCTGCAGCCCATCAGTCAGTGGCCACTGATTATTGAGCAATGTGAGCCCCACAGCCAAATTCATGTGAATAGTGATAGAGTATAGGCTTACTACAAAAAAAAACCTGTGGCATTTAGGAAAGTGTTTGGGGGGGGGGAGTAGTGGGTGACTCGTGCCCACTCCATGATTTACACATCCATCCTGGAGCGGAGCGGGCTCTGTGCAGGGTGGGTAGGGAGCGGAGCGGGCTCTGTGCAGGGTGGGTAGGGAGCGGAGCGGGCTCTGTGCAGGGTGGGTAGGGAGCGGAGCGGGCTCTGTGCAGGGTGGGTAGGGAGCGGAGCGGGCTCTGTGCAGGGTGGGTAGGGAGCGGAGCGGGCTCTGATTTCCGTTGCTGCGGCGGGCAGTGGCTGACGCTGGGGAGGGATTTCTTTTTGTAGCCGGCTATTGCCATTCTTGCCCTGCACTCTCATTACACCGGTGTACTGCGAGTGCAGTGGGGTTTGTTTTTTTTTTTTTGTTTTTTTTTTTCTTTCCCTCTCCCCATAGTCTCGAATGGGTGTGAGAGAAACAAGACATGCATTTCACCTGCAGCATGCTGCGATCGTTTTCTCAGTACGATTAGGGCTGAGAAAATAGCTCATGGGTGCTGGCACACAGGCTAATATTGGTCCGAGTGGAATGCGTTTTTTTTTTTTTTTGTTTTATCGCACTACACTCACTTTCATGCTGTGTGGTTTAGCCCTTGGTCTCCAATTTCAGGAAAGTTTCTCTCCCCTTCCCAGAAAAACCCTGAAATACTTAAATTGACAGAGCGGCTGCTCCCTGTCCTCCCCAGGTCCTGCGGCTGCTCCCTGTCCTCCCCAGGTCCTGCGGCTGCTCCCTGTCCTCCCCAGGTCCTGCGGCTGCTCCCTGTCCTCCCCAGGTCCTGCGGCTGCTCCCTGTCCTCCCCAGGTCCTGCGGCTGCTCCCTGTCCTCCCCAGGTCCTGCGGCTGCTCCCTGTCCTCCCCAGGTCCTGCGGCTGCTCCCTGTCCTCCCCAGGTCCTGCGGCTGCTCCCTGTCCTCCCCAGGTCCTGCGGCTGCTCCCTGTCCTCCCCAGGTCCTGCGGCTGCTCCCTGTCCTCCCCAGGTCCTGCGGCTGCTCCCTGTCCTCCCCAGGTCCTGCGGCTGCTCCCTGTCCTCCCCAGGTCCTGCGGCTGCTCCCTGTCCTCCCCAGGTCCTGCGGCTGCTCCCTGTCCTCCCCAGGTCCTGCGGCTGCTCCCTGTCCTCCCCAGGTCCTGCGGCTGCTCCCTGTCCTCCCCAGGTCCTGCGGCTGCTCCCTGTCCTCCCCAGGTCCTGCGGCTGCTCCCTGTCCTCCCCAGGTCCTGCGGCTGCTCCCTGTCCTCCCCAGGTCCTGCGGCTGCTCCCTGTCCTCCCCAGGTCCTGCGGCTGCTCCCTGTCCTCCCCAGGTCCTGCGGCTGCTCCCTGTCCTCCCCAGGTCCTGCGGCTGCTCCCTGTCCTCCCCAGGTCCTGCGGCTGCTCCCTGTCCTCCCCAGGTCCTGCGGCTGCTCCCTGTCCTCCCCAGGTCCTGCGGCTGCTCCCTGTCCTCCCCAGGTCCTGCGGCTGCTCCCTGTCCTCCCCAGGTCCTGCGGCTGCTCCCTGTCCTCTGCTCAGGCTTTAATGTTTGGAACTGAAGAAAAATCCTAAAAAAAGTCAACATATTTGCTGCATCCGTAATAGTCAGATTAAACAAAATTACTCAACCCATAAAGTAAATTCTTTAAGGGGTTGAAAAATAAAAATTAAATTCGTGTATTGATGTTTTTCAGACTTTATACAACTGTCACCCCTAAAAAAAAAAAAAGAAATGGTTATGGGTCTCAGGTGTTTTTTTTTTTTTTTTTTTTTTTTTTTTTTTTTTTAACCACTATGATAGAAAAAAGTTCATGCGCTAATACAGTATTGGACTGACCTAGAGAATCAAGTTTTCTGGTCATACTGGAATTCTAGGTTTTGGGGGTTTTTTTGTTTGTCACCCACTCTGAATTTTATTTCCCATTTTCAGGATTTACTAGGAGAGGTATGGCATGATCAGGTCTCTCCTGGTAGCTGCTATTTGACGACTTAAAATGCTGCTGTCACTTTTTGAGAGCGGTTACAGGGCGGTCCCTTTTTTACCTGCTGTATCTCTGGAGTGTGAAACACAAAAAAAAAATAGTCTTTGCACCTGTACTGCCATTGTTTCAGCATTGTTGACACTGAGTCCCTCTGTTGCTCGTGTGCCGTGTGTCACGCCAGCCCCAGGACCCTGTGCCATCATAACCAACACTGGTATTCATTTTTCAAAATTTACACATGGGACATAGTATTTTAAAAGGGGATGTCCATATAGTAAATATCTTATAGTGATGTGATCCTTTGACATGACTGTTTCATTGTCCATTGCCCTCTGCAATGCTATTGTGTGGGAGCATTGGTGAAAGCTCTGCAGTGCTGCCATCTCTACCCCCATAATGCCACAGGTGTGTGTTTTTAAACAAAAAAAATGCATGTGATGAAGTCAGAAGTAAGGGGTGTTTATTTATATGTACTTATATATATTTGTGCTTGTGCACTATATTTCCCCATGCCTTTTTAGACTCATCATACAGTGATGGACATGGGGGACTTCACCCACATACATATATTAGCAGTGTTACTTGCTGCTTTTGTGAAAATAACTGTACACGTGCAGCACGTCCACTATCTGTGCGCACCCCTGGGGCAGTGTTCACTAGGACAGTACCATGAGACGCAATGACAGGTGTCAGTGCACCCAACTCACGGCCATGCTATGGGTGCACCAAAGACCTTTCTTTGCACATGGATTATGTTCACAGGCACAGTTAACATGTACAGTGTAGTGTGACTTTCGTAGAGGTGAAGTCCCCTCTATCGCGGCATAGGCTAAAAAGCATTTTGGGAGTGTCAAACTTGCTTTGATTTTTCAAAAACCTTTTTTTTTTTTTTTTTTTTTTTTTTTTTGCACTAAAATGTAAAAAAAATAAAATAAAAATATTCAATGCATTTAATATAGTAGAAGCCTATTGTATAGAGGCCTGATTGGGCCGGCAATGCAGGACTGGGGCATAATCTGCATTTTACAATTATTTTATTTTTTCTTTGCGGGGTGGTATTTTTTGTTCTTCCCATGTGGATTCCTGTAAACTCCAGATAACCACTTCAAGGTGGTCATAGAAACTATAATATTTGCCGGCTATCTGCTCAAACTCCCCCCATCTGTGTGTTCGCTGCTTGAACGTTTTTCTATAGTGTGGGTAGGAATAAACGGTGTGCGGCTCTATTTTTCTAGGGTGGAATAATAGGATCTTGGGGGTGGTAATGCCACCTGACGGCAGACGTCATAGTCAATCTCCCCGATTCCATAGACAACTTTGTTGATGGACCAGCTAAAATCATGGTCGAGCATAAAGGGGAAAAAAAAAGCTAATCCATGACCAGCTCTGGATATAATCAGGAGATTGACAATCTTTAGTGATATCCACCTTCACATTGATATCCGCAGTGGCTGTCTTTTTTTTTTTTTTTTTTCTTTCCATAATTTTAACGGCCAGAACACGCAGACTGCGTCCACAAAAAAAATCACGGACACGTCGTGGTTTTTTTTTTTTTTTTTGTGTTCCCCCTTCTCCCCCCACCCCTTATCAGTGTCATATATGAAATCACCTAAACAAATCTGGATCAGTGATTAACTTTACAGTAGGTAAAGGAAACTTTTTTTGTAATTTATTCATTCTTAAAAAAAAAAAAAAAATCACTGATGGTAAAAACCTACCTACTGGGACTCAGACTTGGATGATACATGGACGTTTTTATTTTTATATATTCTCTCCCCCCCCCCCTCTCTATATGAACAATTGCTTATGTCTGAATGAGGGAGGATTAATGTGTTAAAAATTGAGCAATAATATTAGCTTCACACACGATGCTGGCATATTAAGGTACCACTGCGGTTTTCAGTATGTAATGTCATACATTGAAATACTAAAGTGCATGATTGTGTCCTGGTTCATGTGCTATAACGTGTTTGTTGTACTTTGTGGCATAGTATATCCTGTACATATAAGTGATGGCCATTGCCCATTACGGTTTATACCCCTAGCCCCACTCTCTATTTAGCCCCATCAGTAGTTGATGTTGAGCTAGGTTCATGTACATACAACGCTTGCTGTCCAACGCTACGTCAGGGTTTCTATTTGAATCGCCCCTCACACCCCCCCCCCCCCCCAATCCCCTGAAAAAAACCCACAAACTGCTTTTATTATTCAATAGATTTTAGACCAAGTGAGGCTGATGTAATTATCAGCCATTCTGATGTGAATTTTCTATCTGGATACCGCTGTGTAAATAATAATAATTTATAGTGCTAGAAGTTCCCTAGCGCATAAGCATCACTGTCCCCATCGGGGCTCACAATCTAAATTCCCTATTAGTATGTCTTTGGAGTGTGGGAGGAAACCCATGCAAACATGGGGAGAACATAGACTTCTTCCAGATGTTGCCCTTGGTGGGATTTCTGGAATAGGGGGAATCACAATGTAAACTAGGGGGAATCGTAAACTGGTGGCGTTTGCTAGGGATATGCTATTGCTTTATGGGATGGTAATACCTATTTAAATTGGACAACTCTTTCAAAAAAATACTTGGGAGGAGGATCAAATCTATGTGCTTCCCCTCTCCATACACGTCCCCACCCCTTATCTGTATGATACCTTGTCTGTTGTCTCCGGTGTTGGTCCAGAGGTGCTTATGGCATGTATCCAGTCTAGGATCCCAATGGCCCTTCTAGATCCTCACTGCAGCTGCAGATCTGGACCAGCTGATGGAGAAATGAGGAGACAGGCCCGGTCTGCCTCCCTCAGACATCTGTTTCACATACATGTGGAATCGTTTGTGTTTTTTTTTTTTTTTGTCCCCCCCCCCCCCCCCTTCCCGTCTCCCCCTTCCCGTCTCCACAGACCAGTTACCAATTATCTATGATGCCTGTTCACATGTTCTATATCATTAGTGATGAGCGAGCTTACCATGCTCGGGTGCTCAATACTTAAATGCAGTTGGTGCTTGGATGTGAGCGACTCGAGTACTCGACGAATAGAAGTCAGTGTGAAACTCGAGCACTTTTTCCTCAAGATTTCTTAGGAAAATGCTTGCGTTCCCCATTGACTTCCCTTGTACTCGAGTTGCGCCCACCCAAGCAATCCAGCTTCTCTTAATGAGCATAGAGCACCCAAGCATGGTAGTCCTCAGGGATGAGATGTGGAACTGATTTTTCTCTTGGCTCTGCTCATCCTGAACTGAATACATTTGAATACATCTTCAATACTTTAGGGTTCTTCCTTATTAGAATATATCATTGCATCCTCTTACTGCTGAAACCTTAAAAAAAAAATATATTATATATAATATATTATATTCGTAACTAGAGTTTGATGGGCCCTGATGCGAAATTTGGACCAGGGCCCCCCCTCTACGTACCCCGACACTTAGGGTACGGGATAATAACACTGACACTCGGTGTACAGGATAATGACGCTGACACTTGGCTTTTACCCTCAGCACCCAGCTTTCCCATGATCTGAAATCCCTCTTTCTATCAGCACCCAGCTATCCTATGTTCATATCCATCTTGTCCTCAGCACCCAGCTTCCCCATGCTCTGCTACACATCTTACCCTCAGCACCCAGCTTTCCCATAACAGAGCATGGGAAAGCTGGGTGCTGAGAGATGTATAGCAGAGCATGAGAAAGCTGGGTGCTGAGGGAAAGAGCCTTTTTCCCCCTCACCACAAAACATTACCATCCCATGCTTGTATCTTTGTCCCCCTTGTATATAGTTCTCCAAATACTATAATGGCCCCCACATAGCCTTCAATATAGTATAAAGGGTAAAAAAGGGCAACCAGTCCAGTTAGCCCAGGCCAACACATCTAATGCACAAACAGGATGCAGACAAGCCTCTCAACATGAACACTTCACAGGTGCAAGGTAAATTGCACACCAGTGGCGCGCATAGGGCACTGTTCACACTTGTATGCGCATGGTGTCCAGCCAGCAACCTATTACCACGCCCTTACTATTAGATTAGGCGGGTTACCCGGACACTACTCACTGCAGCACGCAAGGGACAGAAATTCCACTATGCACGGCCGTATTAAGAGGCCCGGCTGCACCCCGCATAGTCAAAGTGCAAAAAATACATATAAAATATGTGAGGTATTAGTTTGTAAATTGGCCAATGTACGTAAGCCCACAATCCTCATCACGGATCCTCACTCTGCAGAGCGGCTGCCGGGCCCGGTCGCAGTGGCGACCTCTGCGACCGCGGTCATTGCATGTGTGTATATATTTCTATAATTATACACCTGCATTCATATTAGACTGTCCAAATGCAAATTATCCAGAAAATGGCCATGCACGTGTGTTGGCAAATGCTTGTAAGTCTGATGCTGCTCCATTTAATCTTGCAATGCAAGCGCGCTGTCAATCACCCAATGAACGAGCGAAACTCTCGTTTGTCAGGTGAAACTATCTTTTGTGCGGAATTCATAATTTTGGCTCATGACACAAATCAAAAACAGACGTACTATTTTACCATCTGCAAACAGACATGTGAATAAGACCTTCGTTATTTCCAGAACGATACTGTACAATGGCCTTTTGTAGATCTTGCAGGAGGAATGACATTTGTAATTTCTAATAATTTTTCTTACTCTTCCACAGGCCAGAAGGAACGCCATTTGAAGATGGTACGCTATTTTTATAATTTCCATTATTTGATATTTACTTCTGCCTCTCAGTATTCTCTCCACCCCCTGCATGCGTTATGACCCACATAATTACCGGAAGAGCTGGGTCTGTAATTCCAGCGGCTCAGTTCCTGTAATTAGCATGTTTGTGGTCCGGTTCCTGTAGAATCTTATTCATATGATCTGATAATTCTGTGCTTGGTGAGTGTTACGGGCATGTCCACACAGGACAGGGTCTGAGCAGAATTGAGATGCTGCTGAGTTTTGCTGCACATCCTCTTCAATATCTGCAATGAAACCACTGATTCTTCCAGTGCATTACAAAGGGAGAATTCCACTGATCTTTCATAGAATATGGAAAAGATTTGGTAAAATCATAGAAATCTGCCAGACGATTGCCCTTTGAACTTGCCCTTGAGGAGCTTTCCCTCAGACATTGCTGTCTTAGGCTGCTTTCACACATCCGTTTTTTGCAGTGCGGCTCAATCCGGCTCAAAAACCTATGCAATGGATGCGGCAAAAAAAACGGATCCGTTGCATAAGTTTTTCCATGCGGCCCGTCCATTTTTTGACGGATGCGGCTTGATACTGAGCATGTGCAGTGCAAAAAAAAATGCATCCGGCGTCCATAGGCTTGCATTGTAAATCGCAATGCGTTTCTTTCGTCGCACAAAAGTGCCACGCAACGTTCCGGCCGCCGCATTGACTAAATATGCCGCATCCGGCAAAAACCGGATGCAACGCAAGGCCATGCGGCACAATACAGCGCTAATGCAAGTCTATGCAGAAAAAAAACCCGCAACCGGCGGCAAAAAAAGGTTGCGTTTTTTTTTCTGCAAAGCGCTGTATTGTGCCGCTCGGCTAAAACCAGATGTGTGAAAGCAGCCTTATCTGAATATAGTGACTTGCTGATCACTGGATTGCAGATAGGACTGCAGCGTGCCACGCCGTCGCCACTCCACACCATGTCTTTGTAAACCCTGCGTTGTACATCAAACTACAGCCATGCTGGACTAAGGAAAGGTCTTTCCCTCCACACCACCCAGATGGTTTCTGTATGGATGGAGGCATTCTGTTGTGTATAGCGTCTTTTGTATGATAACTTGACCAAGGGCAATCAAAATTTTTACAGACTGACTTATGGTGGTGCTATGTTTAAAGGGAACTTGGCACGTTCAATATGCACCAAGAACCATGAGAAGTTCTGGGTGTATATTGCTAATCCCTGCCTAGCAGTCCCAGCTTATAGTAGCGTAGATAAAGATCTGTAGAAAAAGTACTTCTAAAGATCCCATATGATATACTAATGAGGCCAGCGACTAGTTGCAAGGGCGTTACTTCCCTTGGCTAGTTGGCCCACACAGTACGCCCACAGGAGCATGCTAATGAATGCACAGCGACTCCGCACATACCTCACTTTTCATGGCGGCCGGCGGAGGATGGATGCGCACTGCGCATGATCCGTAGTCCTCAGCACCTTCAGTCATGCACACTACCTTACTGAAGCCCGGAAGCTTACACCCGGCATCAGTTTAGTGCATGCGATCGGAAGTCCCTGGGACTCCGGATCATGTACTGTATGCATCCATCCTCCGCCGGTTGCTATGAAGAGTGTGGTATGTGCAGTGTCAGTGTGCGTTCATTAGCATGTTAGTACACCCACAGAGACATGCTAGCATGTTATGAGGGCCAACTAGCCAAGGGAAGTATCGAACGCCCTTGCAATTAGTCGCTGGGCCTCATTAGCATATCATAAAATCTTTTAGAAATACTTTTTCTAAAGATCTGTATGTATGCTACTATAGGCAGGGATTAACAATATGCACACAGAACTGCTCATGGTTCTGGGTGCATATTGCACCTGACAGGTTCACTTTAAAGTCTTAAAAAGGGAATCTCTCAGCAGGTTTTTTTTGTCTTTTTTGCTACGTAATCTGAGAGCAGCATGATGTAGGCAAAGAGATCCTGAATCCAACAGTGTACCACTTAGACTACTGGGTGCAACTGTTCTGACACAATCAGAATCTTTAGATTTAGCCATGTAGCAGAGCTGAGAGCTGTCCCCACCTTTACCAGGCTCTCTGTGGACATTATACTTTGACAGTGAGGTGTCAATCAGATGAAGGGGGTGTGCTGGACTACTGTGACATTGTAGTCCTAGCAATGAAATTCTGCTGCTTAAAGAAACATGGCAAATGGAGATCAGACCTTGACAAGACAGGCGTCCCTGAATTCTACATTTAATCCTTGCAGCATGCTGTTTTCAGCTTGCATAGCGAAAACCTGCTGACAGCTTCCCTTTAAAGGTGTTGTCCAGGACTGACATGAGCTGTCCCTAGGTCCTCAATATCAGATTAAGTCTGACACTCAATACCCCCGTTAATCAGCTCTATTCAGATCTAAACAGTGAACATGGCAGCACAGGTCGGTACGATGTGTGCTGGCCATTCTCATATACCCTGTGCAGTGCTGTGCTGGTCCGGGTGCCACAGGTTTTGTTAATAGCTGACTAGTGGGGGTGTCAGGTCATCAGTATTGATCTGTGAATGTCTTAGGATGGGTCATCAGTAGGTTGGTATTGGATAATCCATATACCGTTTTCAGCACCACTTATACAAGCATTATCTGTCTTGGTAGATCCGGATAATGCAGTGTCGGCAGAAGATCCATCCACCCGGTGGGGCTGATGATCACACAATTATGAGATAATTGGCCATTGTGGCAGGTGGAGATTCGGCTGCACTGTTTGGCTGTATACTAATGCACAATATATAGCTGTGTGCCTAATCTTCTGTTCCTGTTTGTAATGGCTGTCCCTAAATAATCAGACAGGCCCATACACAGCTGGTCGTGCAGTGCATGCCGTCCATGTCTGCCGCAATGATTATTCAACGACTGTCTGATATTAAAGGAATGGGTGCACAAACACTGACGGCTCCAGTGCGATCAATTGATGTACGTTTTATTGTTCCACAGCTTCTGGGGGGGGGGGGGGGGGGGAAGCAAAACATCGCTGCGAGTGGTTGGCGCTCTTGTGGGCAATAGTGGTTGTGTAATTCTGGGTGCCGGTCCTTACCCCAGAGGGTGTGTTCTCTGAGCATAGTCACCTGCTCGGTGGATGTGAGTGCAGATACCACACGACACCCTGCATTGTGCAGGACGCTTATGCTGACATTTACAAGAACCGGTCCTGCAGCCTGTGCAAATAGTTCAGTGCTGTGTAATCACAGAGCCTTGTAAAGTAAAGCAGTGTATATACCGCTCTGTGCATGAAGGACACGGGTTCAGGAACATTTGGGGAACGTCTGTTAACCAACAGCTACTTTGTTCTGGGACATCCTCATTCCTCCAAAGAAATTTGTGACAGTTTGGGAGTTACTCACTAGAGGCGTGTCCCTGACACCGGCCAATCAGTGCTGATCGTACCAGACAACTGACACGCCCATTTTACCAGAAATGGGAACACCCAGTTGTCAATTTATCCACAACGTTTCTGGAGGAATAATGGGAACACAATAGTTATAGGAAAAACTGCTCTAGAATTATTATGGGGAATACAAGTTTTGTAAAACGAACATGTTTGGAGAGGGAAAGGTCCTCTGCTAATGAAGTCACAATGTGTGGCATTAACACAGCGCTTGTGACATTTGTACCTTCAGTGCATTCTGCTGATGGCAGTGGCTTTGGACCCTGCATTTTGTTTCTCAGTCTGAATTGGAATGGCTGGGATGCTATTACAGCAATATGTTCAAGAAATTGGTATAATACCATTTTTATTTATTTATTTTTTTTTTTTTGTGTGGCGTTAAAGTGAACCTGTCAGGTGCAGGTGATTGTAGTGGAGTCCATGTTGAAAGGAACCTGTCAGGTGCAATATGCAGCCAGAACTGCCACGAGCAGTTATGTGTGCACATTGCTAATCACTGCCTAACTGTCCCTGTATCTAGTAGCCTAGCTAAAGAGATCTTTAGAAAAGTATTCTAAAGGTACATTTTAATAATATGCTAATGAGCGCAGGGACTAGTCACAAGGTAGTTCATTCCTGCGCTCATTCTGCTCTCTTTGCAAGTTAGCACGCTCACAGTGGCATGCGAACATGCTATTCATTGCTTATTGCCCAGCATCATAATCGGCGGTGACGCGCGTACCTTTTGTCGTCTTTAGGGCAAGTGTGCATGATCAGAAGTCCCGGGACTTCTCGTCATGTGTATTAGACCTTTTCTGAAGCCGGGATGCGGTGCTCGGCTTCATAGTGCGCATGAGTGGCAGTGTTGGGCATTCTGATCATGCGCACTGACCCCAAGCCCGGCGTTCTAAAGATGAAAATGGACACAGGTATCACTGCTTATGATGCTGGGTATTGAATAGCATGTTAGCGCGCCCACAGGGACATACTAAGGCAATGTGCGCACGTTGCGTATTTGTATGCAGTTACGCTGTGATCTGCACTGCAGCGTAACTGCATGTGTCCTGCGTCCCCAGCATAATCACGTGGCGTATTAGAGCGCAGCGCTTTGGCTGCTGCCTGAAGTGCGTGTTCTAAGAAGTGACATGTCACTTATTCCGTGCGCTCTGCATGCATCCCCCACTCTGTCTATGGGAGAGGCTGCACTCAGCGCATGAAATCGGCTTTTTTTTTTCTTTTCATTATGGACTTTCTGCAGCGATTTGAAGCACACGTGTGCGGTTCAAATCACTGCAGAAATTTCTGCAGGGACAGTACGCTACGTGCGCACATAGCCTAAGGCTGCAGGAATGAACACCCTTGCAACTAGTCCCTGCGCTCATTAGCATATCTTAAAGGATCTTTAGAAATACATTTTCTAAAGATCTCTATGCTGCTACATACAGGGACAGTTAGGCAGGGATTATGCACCCAGAACTGCTCGTGGTTCTGGTTGCATATTGCGCCTGACAGGTTCCCTTTAACATGGACTCCACTACAATCACACCTGACCTCTTCCCCTCCCCCCTTAACCTTCCAACCAATTATACCGGTTCTTGGTGTGGCTGTGTCATACGGCCATGTCTGTATGATGGTCTATGTAGCAGTGCCCCAACAGTACCTGCTAGATGACTACGCTGCACCGCCAAACCACCGCATTAGATCCAGTGCGTGCAAACAGATCTTTCAAGAAGTTATTTCTGTGATGTTATTCTAATTGCAATAGGATTTGTCCAGTACTGATGCTTTGTATAATCTTTGTATGTAAGTATGTATATTCATGTTCTTTTAAGCCAATACTCTTATCTGTTTTGTAGGAACCTTTAAACTTACGATAGAATTTACAGAAGAATATCCTAATAAACCACCCACAGTGCGATTTGTATCAAAAATGTTTCATCCAAATGGTAAGTGCAGGTGTTTTTGTGTGGTGTGTTTTTTTTGTTTTTTTTTACATTTTAGTTGCGTTTCTACTCCAAGTGCAGAGTGGAAGGAAAATGTAACTGACTGCTGTGTACTTTAACCTGGATGACTATATCATACATGACTGTCTATAGTCATTAGTTGTAAGATACCAGCCATAGACATAGGAGAAGCAAATCATGGGGAAAAATGGGAGTATCCTATGTAGGATTGTGCGTTCAGGGCAGTGGGCAGGTCAGCTGTTTTGTTGTTGGGGTTTTTTATTCAGGTGTTTGGGGTTTTTTTTGTTTGTTTTTCATCCTTTTTCACCAAATGTAATTATATGCTGTGTGATTCCTGATCATGGTGTTTTCCACCAAATGCCATAATGCAGATCCTATGCTAAACTTCATGAAGCAGCTTTGTATCACTACTTTGAAGAGAAAAAATTGTTGAATTGAAAGATATTCTCCAGCGGATAAAAACTATTTTGTTTTTTAAAGGAAATCAAAAGAAACCATGAACAAATGGTATATTTGATTAAAATGTTATATTTCATAACAGACAAACTGAATATACTTACCGTAACAACCCTGAACTAGAATAGATAGCTCACTAAAAATAAGACAAAATATACGTAAATAGAATTTACTAAAATAGTCCACTAGATGGCAGTGGTGTACACCTAACCCTATGATTTTAATATAGGTAAACATATAACATAAAATGTTTGCCCTGGACCATATGTTGGGTTGGTATAGTGTTACATGTGGGACCACTTGGAATTTACCTGACAGATGTAATTTTCAGATGTACTTCCACTTTAAATACCTGTCTATTATAGATCACATACTAAACTCATGCTCTGACCACTGTAGTACTTTATCTGCCCTTTGATTACAAATAAAATGTCATGTTTATATGCTTACCTGTATTAAAGAGGTGGTTCACCCATATTCAGTATTGGCTATATCAGTATTATGCTGAGAAACAAGGTTTCTCTAAAACACCTTGTGTTGCTAATAGTGCCTGTGAGAGGCGCTATTGCGGACCGCTCTCCCCATGCCCCCCCTTAATCGCCTGACCCCGGGCTCCTTGACCTCAGATCCTGTGAGGTCACATCAACTTCCTGCTCACCTGACCATCACTGCAGCCAGCCCTGTTCTGAGTCACTGGGGTGTGGGTGGAGTGGCCAATAATGAATAGGGGGGAACCACTTCTTTAATCATGGGTTTGGGTGTACACCACTGCCCTCTAGTGGACTATTCTAATAATTGTATTTACATTTTGGTCTTTGTACAATCTTTTAGTGTGCTTCTGTTTGTCTACGTGTTATAATTTTAATCAACAAAATGTAGTTTGTTCATTAATTGCTTTTACTTCTGCGTCTTTTGGTTTTCTATTCTAAGTATATTATTATAGTGGCCTACCAGTATCTTTGTTTTTAAGGGCTGATCTAAACTCCATTCCCCTCAAAAAAAAAAGGGGAGAGAACTCTCCCCATCTCCTGTCCTCGGTCTGAGGCTTACCCAGTTCCTGCTTCCTGTTTTTTGCTGCTCACACACACTAATGGAAGGAAATGGCCAATGCTGACCTGTTTTGTCTTGTGTTTGGTTTTTTTTTGTTTTTTTTTTCTCCTGTTACTTTCAAGTTTGTCAATGCAGGACCAAAAAATAGGATTCAGTGGGGACCTCCTGGATAAGCATCAGAACGGGAGCAGAGGGGACAGGCAATTTGCTTTTATGAAATCAGTCTGATACCTTTTTTTTTTTTTTTTTTTTTTTTTTTTTTTTAAGCATAATTTGCATGGACAATGTTTTTTTTTTTTTTTTTTTTGTTTTTGTTTTGACCTGTATTTTTTTTTTATTTTTTTTTTTTTTTTTTTTTATCAGATTGTGTGCGGAGTGTATAGAACGGATTCAGGAGTGGAGACTGCTCCATATCTGGCAGATGCCGGCTGCATTTCACAAGCCAGCATCGGCCTCTAACAGCTGTTTTATCCTACACTGTGGGATTTAAATAGCTCAGTTGCCAGTGTGTTCATTACAAATAACTAAATGACTGCCATCTTGCCTGTCCTGTGAACTGCAGATCACTGATCTATCAAATCTGAGTGTAACACTTCCCTCAATGAGGGATTATCCCATAAAACGTGCCGCTTTATTTATAAGACTCTATAAATGATATAAATTAATGCATTCCTGTAGTTTATATCCTGATAAGCGTTCAGGTTGGGCTTCATTTAAGAACTACTTATACTATATACTGCAATATCATGAGCAATGCAGGTTCCTAAAAGGAACTAAAGTAAATTAAAATAAAAAAAACTTAAACGCCCTTTTTTTTCCCTTTTTTTTTTAATTTTTTTTATTTTTTTTTTTAATATAACATATTTTAACCACTTACAGACATCTGCCATACATGCACGCTACAATTTGATAGCTGGCTCAGGGATCCATACCGTGCAGATATTGACTAACACATAGCCTGGACTCGCCTCTAACAGCTGCTGGTGGGGCACCCAAAAAAAATTGAAACTAATTGCTATGCACTCGTATAGCTCCATCAACATAAACACGGTTACTGGTCTGTAGCTCCTTCTTCCACAAATTCATGAAACTTGGATTGTTTTCGGTTTTTATAATACAATATATGGTTAAATGAGTGCCATTTAATACTACAGCTCTTGGAGCCATAAATAAGCTAATATGGCACTTGAAAGAATAGTAGGAAAATAAAGACGAAAAAATGACATTTCCACATTTTTAATGGTTAAATTTTCCTTCCAGGCTGATTTTTTTTTTTTTATTGTAAGACTCAAATTTTCTAGAGGAAACAAAAAAGTTTGCTAGAAAGTGTAAAAAAAAAAAAAAAAAAAAATCTTCAAGAAAAGGAAAAACAAAGTAGCATTCACCAGTGTCAACTTGTACTTTCCTTGAAGTTCAGCATAACAGACGTGTGTCGGCAGGGAGGAGCAGACCGGCACGATGATTGCTATGCTGGACTTCAAGGAAATAAAGTTAAATGATAGAAATGGATATACATGTCGCTCTACTGGTGAAGCTTGAGAGGTCACCTACATTAAAGGGGTTGTCTGGTCTAAGAGATATTGCACACTTATTTGTGTCATGCTATGTGACTACAGACTTGTGAATCTTGCCAGTGCGCACACTGTGCGCTACAAGGATTTGCTGGTTTCTGAGCTGGAAACGACAGTCATATGACCCACTATTGTGTGATATGGGTGTTCCCAGCCAGAACCCAATTAATTGATGCGGCTTTGCTCTAAGTGTATTGGGCAAGGCTGCTCCTACTAGTCACAGACCCACTCCATACAGGTGAGGCTGCACCCACTAGTCACACAACCACTCCATACACTTGTATTGGGTGAGGCTGGGCCCACTAGTCGGGTTCTGGCCAGGAACATGCATATAATCACAATTATTGGCATATGATCGCCATTCCTAGTTCAAAAACTGTTGAATCCTGCCAGTGAACAGTGTGCACTGGGAGGATTCATAAGTGTGCAGTCAGTTACACATAGTGACTGCAGACTTATCATATTAGTCCGGACAACTCCTTCAAGCACTTGTCCCTCTGGTTTGAGAAAATCCAGTTTGAATGGGGCAAATAAAAGTATCCAGCTGTTTTTCGATATGTTTATTGGTACTGTTTAAAGGTTCCAGGTACTAATGTGTATGTACATAGTGTATATATTATATTCTTGGTGTTGCCCTTAGCTGTGATTGGGACAGTGCCTGTATTGTGGGTTTCTGACACTCGTTCTGTTCTCCCCTCAGTATATGCTGATGGCAGTATATGTTTGGACATTCTTCAGAATCGTTGGAGTCCAACATATGATGTATCTTCCATTTTAACCTCTATACAGGTAAGGTGCAGTTTACATACTGTATACCTCACACTGACTCCGTCACACAATGTGTAACCACCTTCTCTTCTTTTACAGTCTCTGCTGGATGAACCAAACCCAAACAGTCCTGCAAACAGCCAGGCAGCTCAACTGTACCAAGAAAACAAGCGCGAATATGAAAAAAGGGTTTCCGCAATAGTGGAACAGAGCTGGCGTGACTGTTGACACTGGCCCTTGTATATGAACACTCTGATCAGGAGGAAACATCGATTATATAAGAAGTGTTTGAGTGATCTTCCTCTTGCTAGAATCTTTACATTTACATCAACTGCAAAATGGCTGTTGTGCTGTCACTGACTTCCTTAGCCCCAGCTGACGCTTTTTCTCCCTCTCCCCTCGGACACCTGAGAGCATTCGTGTTGAAAACAAATGTACCGTACGTGGGTTACTTGCAAAAAAAAAGTTCTCCAATCCAGTCATTCACCGTTATACGAGAGCATCCACCTCCATCTGTGTCTCTGGTGAATATGGACTGACGAGTCTGACCCCAGACAAGGACATTGGGCTGGTAACGCTGCTCATGTGGACTTTTTTTTTTATTGTTTTTTTTCTTTTATTTTGGTTTTATCAGGCTTTATATTTTAATGACCACCTTGACTTCCTGTTTGTGGATTTGCGGGTTGGGTAAAACATTGTTCTTAATTTAATTGTGTTGCTCCTTTTTTTTTTTTTTTTTTTTGTCCCCACTTTGTTGCCCTTTATCGGAAAGGAAACAGGCTTGTGTTGGGTTTTTTTGGGGGTGGTTTTTTTTTTGTTTTTTTACAAATCGGTAAATGTTTACAAGACAAATTTTTCTCCCTGCGCTAAGGGTATGTGCGCACGTTGCTTTTTACCTGCTTTTTACCTGCTTTTTTGCTGCTTTTTCTTCTGCGCTGTTTAATGCCAAAATGGATGTGTTCTTCTATTCAAGCAAAGTCTATGGGAATTTGGGTTTCTTGTTCACACTATGTTGTTCAAAATGCTGCCTTTTTGTGGCAGAACTTTGGTCAAAAACTCAGCTTTGCAGTGCAAAACCCAAATGGCAAAAACAATTGACATGTTGCTTCTTTGAAAAGCTGAGTTTTTGACCAAAGTTCTGCCACAAAAAGGCAGCATTTTGAACAACATAGTGTGAACAAGAAACCCAAATTCCCATAGACTTTGCTTGAATAGAAGAACACATCCATTTTGGCATTAAACAGCGCAGAAGAAAAAGCAGCAAAAAAGCAGGTAAAAAGCAGGTAAAAAGCAACGTGCGCACATACCCTTAAACTTCTGTTCTGCCTGATTGGCGGTTTTTAGGTAGCGCTGCTGCACAATGGCCGCAAGGTTCCCATAGTTAGACATGGACTTTCTTTGCACAACTCTGGAGGGGATATATTAAACTAGTTGAAGGGGTAAGGTGGGGGTGTAGTAACCAAACAGGTGGCTGCTCTTACTTTCCAGAGAACCTGAACAATAGTGTTAACCTGTGTTTCTTGCCTTATCGCAAAAGTGGAAGCCTTCATGCAAAGTGCATAAGGACACCAGAAATCAACTGAGAAATATATTTTAATTACATTGACATTTAATCACACTATACAGAGTAGACCCTAGAGGTTGTCCATTATGTGGGGGTCCTACAACATGGCAGAGCCACATTGAGCAGATTCACAGACGGGTAGGAGTTTGACAACGTCTAATGACATAAAAAGGTTTTCCTTCCGGCACTTTGATTTCTAAGCGTAATTTAATATACCATCGTTTTAGTTTTTTGAAGGAGCAAATTCTGGTTTTTTTTTTTTTTTTTTATTTTTTTTTCCACTTTATACAAGTAACCCATGTAAAACTGTACATCTAAACTTGTAAATAAAAAAAAAAATTGTAACCAACCTATGTTATGTAATATCTTATTTTGAGCTGCTTTTCCCCATTTTAGTACACTTATGATTTTTAACATTGTTCTTCAGCATTGATCAGAGGCTTAAGTTAGGAGGGGATTAACACTTTAGTCTTTTTTTTTTTTTTTTTTTTTTTTTTGGGGCAAGTTGGTACACAAGTGGATCTCAATGTTGTCACCATCAACGTCATGGGTGCCAATAGTGAGTAGAACAGTTTAAGTACATAATACTTATTTTTTTTTTTTTTTTCCATACAGCGCTTGTGTTAAAGGGAACCTGTCAGGTGCAATATGTACCCGGAATCGCGAAGTTCTGGGTGCATATTGCTAACCCCTGCCTAGCTGTCCCTGTATACACTAGCATAGATAGATCTTTAGAAAAAGGATATCTAAAGATCCCATCTGATATGCTAATGAGGCCAGCACTAGTCGCAAGGGCGTTAGTTTTCTTGGCTAGTCGGCCCCCTTAGCATGTAAGCACGCCCCTGTGGACGTCTTAACATGCTAATGAATGCACAGCGTCGGAGGCATGGTCGAGCTCACCTCTGCTGCCTCGTGTCTGACTCCTGGATGTCTGTTCAGTGAGCATAATCCCGGACATCCGGTCAAGCGCACTACATGAGTTTGAAGCCGGGACGCGTACACCCGGCTTCATTGTGCGCATGACCGATTGACTGGGATCATGCGCACTGAGCTGAAATCCAGGAGTCAGACGCAATGGCAGAAGAGGTGAGCGCAACCATCCTCTGACGTTGCGCATTCATTAGCATGTTGGCACGCCCACAGGGTTGTGCTTGCATGCTAAGAAGGCCGACTAGCCAAGGGAAGTAACGCCCTTTCAACTAGTTGCTGGCCTCATTAGCATATCAGATGGGATCTTTAGAAATACTTTTCTAAAGATCTCTATCTATGCTACTAGATACAGGGACAGTTAGTCAAAGATTAGCACTATGTACCCAGAACTGCTCGTGGTTCTGGGTGCATATTGCCCCTGGCAGGTTCACTTTCAATACAAAAAACAGATAAAAACAAGGGAAGGGAAAAATCTACCGCTTGCTGTAACACTGGTATTGGCACCTTTTTACATTAAAGTAGTATGGAAATACATTTTGACTCGACTGCGGTAAATCACAAATGAGAATCACCTCTGACAAATTGTCGGTGCCCATGTGACATGAATTAGCCAATGAATGATGACTTGAGTTTCAAAAAGCCACATGGTAGGCCAACCTGGAACAGTCTGGGATCATAATTTCTAAAAGTACCGTATGCTGCCCACTAAGCCAAGAAGTACTTTATGGGGGGGGGGGGGGAGGCCAAGGAAGAAACCATTGCTGAAGGAAAGACCTAAAAAGGAATCGCTGATCTTTGCCAAAGAGTACCTTGATGAACCACAATCCTGGGAAAACGTTCAGTGAACAGATGAAACAAAAAGACCTTTTTGGCAATGCAAAGCAACAGTTTTATAGATGGCACAGTGACACTTATGAGAGAGAACACCATACCAACAGTTAACCATGGTGGAGAATCCATAATGCTGTGCAGTTCATTTGTTACGGTCAAGGCCGCCAGTACCAGACGCATCACAGGAATCATGAAATCAAAGAATTATCAAGGGATTTTAGTGACATGTCCTACCCAGTGTAAAAACTTTGTTTTGTGTTGATCAGGTCCAATGGGCGTCACTGCGCTCATGTCTGGCACCTCCTCAATCTTGTGCAGTCACTTTCCTCCTTCTCAGCCCTGTGTTGATTACTCCTACTACGCCATCCAAACAGGATGAAATTGCACTCTGGCACTTTTGATCTGCCCTGCTGAGGGCAGATCAAAGTGTTGTGCACATGCACATTACAGTACTCTGCTCTGCCCTCAGCAAGGCAGATCAAAGTGTGCAGGAGCGCAATGGAGGACACTGGATGACGTAGGACACGTAATCCACATACGGCTGGGAAGGAGGACGGCGATTGCACAAGATAGAGGCACCAGAGCGAGAGCAGCTATGCCCATCAAAATCTACCCCCCCCCCCCCCACCTGGACGAGTATCATAAAGGTCTTTTTTTTTTTTTTTTTTTTTTTTTTTTTACACTATACAAATCTGTCTGGCCACCTTTTTTATATACTGCATTCTAGGATGCTGTATATAAGGGCTGGCTGCAGCTTATAAGGGAAAAACTTGGTGCCTGGTTTCTTTTAACGTGCCTTGCCATATGACTTGAGACAAATGCCAAACTTGAATCTTAATTTGCGGATATGTTTTGGGGGTGTTGCCCCTCATCAGTGCAAAGTATGAGAGCTGGTTCGACTGTATGAGAGGCTTCTCCCGAAGGCCTCTCACACAGCCGTGTTTCTGGTACATATGCCACACATGCCCATTATTTCCTATAGTTTCTCACATTTGGGTTTTTTTTTTCTTCACACGGGTCATGTGGCACACAGAGAAATAACCATTTTTCTCTGATCACACATGGACCCATACAAGTCTGGCTGTGTGTAAAACACAGATGGCGTCCATGTGACATGTACTGGATGGCATTTCATTAAAAAAAAGTAAAGCAAACTAGAAAAATTAGATGGATAGATTATATATTTTCTCTATACAGAGAGCGCTAGTACAGTTAATTAGCAAAATGAAGTACTAATTTTAGGAAAGACAGCCCCACCATACTTTTCTGAACTGGTGCAGAAATTGGGCTGCAATCCTCAGTTCTTCCTTGGCTTGTTTAAAAAAAAAAACCAAAAAAAACTCCCATGCTGATATTTATTTAAACGGAAAATAAAAAGGCGTAGGGTCCCCTCTCCATTTATCAAAACCAGCCAAGGTACAGCAGACACAACTGGGGGCTGATATTTTTAGGGTGGGAAGGGCCATGGTTATTTTGGCCTTTCCTAGCCTAAAAATTGCAGATGCGCCACTTCTGCGGCAACTGCAGGCTATTATGTGCAACAAATCTGACGCTGTACTCTACTCTTCCCCCTTGCACTGGTGCGGTGGCAAACAGGGAAATATATGCGGTTGATGTCGGCTGTGAATTGCCATGGTGGGGAGATAAGGTATGCACACCAGTGACTATGGAAGGGGAACACATGGAATAGCAGAAACTGCTGTGTGAATACTGACATGAAAAATTCAATAGCTATGTGTAAGAATGAAATGTGAAAAATGGAACCTGCATTACTGCCATGAATATATGAATAAAGAGAAATTTAGCTACTGAATTGATCAATGCAGAAGAGCCCCAACACTACGCCAAAGTATTTCTCTACGTTGGGGTCCCTAGCTTGTGTGTGTCCTCTCATGCAGTTAAAAAACTTACCGTGTATGGGAAGCTGAGACCCAGGCTATATATGCGTATAATGTGGATTGGCAAATCCACATTATACGCATATATAGCCTGGGTCTCAGCTTCCCATACACGGTAAGTTTTTTAACTGCATGAGAGGACACACACAAGCTAGGGACCCCAACGTAGAGAAATACTTTGGCGTAGTGTTGGGGCTCTTCTGCATTGATCAATTCAGTAGCTAAATTTCTCTTTATTCATATATTCATGGCAGTAATGCAGGTTCCATTTTTCACATTTCATTCTTACACATAGCTATTGAATTTTTCATGTCAGTATTCACACAGCAGTTTCTGCTATTCCATGTGTTCCCCTTCCATAGTCACTGGTGTGCATACCTTATCTCCCCATAGTGATGTTTTTTAGGTTTTTTGCACCCAGTTCAGACATAGAATGGAGTTCCAAACGTTATTCCTTAATGTTAATTTAAGGCTGTGAATTGCCAGCTGAAATCAAGCCCTGGTATTAGTAATGGGTGGGCGTCTATCAGATACTCCCCATTACTAATCCAGTAGTTGTTCAAATTAAAACTTTAATTTTTCGTTTTTCAAACACCCCCAACTACATCCTTGTTCACCAATTTATTTCAAATTTTTACAAAAAAAAAGGTCTGACGTAATCCATAGCGATATCCCACGACATTCCCAAAAAGCGAACTTGATAGACATAAAAAGAGAATTATTAAAGTCAAGAAACACCCTCTTCAACCAATTTATTTCACTGGCAAATTCTGGGTCTGGCGTAATCCAATAAGGGGGTCCCAAGACTATCCTACACTCAGTGATGAGCACTGACGTCATCAGTTCAGCTGAGTTTTATGACTGCAGCCGTTTAGACGCCAAGTATCGTGAGAGTCTGCGTCTGTGGGGAACGTTATGGTATGTCACTATGCACTGTAGACTTTTTTTTATTTCATTTCATATAAATTGGTGAACGAGGATGTAGTCAGGAGGGTGTTTGAAAAATGAAAAATAAAATTTATTTGAACTACTGAATTAGTAATGGGGAGTATCTGATATATGCCGACCCATTACTAATACCAGGGCGTGATACCAGCTGTTAATTCACAGCTGACATCAACCCCCATATATTACCACGTTTTCCACCACCAGGGCAATGGGAAGAGCCAAGTACAGTGCCACATTTGGCGCTTATAATAGATGCGCCACCTCTGAGGTGACTGCAGGCTATTTTTTTTTTTAGTCTGGGAATGGCCAAATAACCATGGCCCTTCCCGTCCTAAAAATATCAGCCCCCAGTTGACTGCTGTTCCTTGGCTGGGTTTGAAAAATAGGGGGAGACCTTACATCATTGTTTTTAATTATTTGAATTAAAAAAAAAAAATGTGGGATCCCTTCTATCATTCAAAACCAGCCAAGGGACAGCTGAGGCAGTCCACATGGGCACGTGTTCAGCCCACTGATGTACAAAACGTACATTTTAAACACTGATGTGTGAAAGAGGCCTAAGGCTAGGGCCCCACTTTGCATTTTTACCTGCGTTTCTGCAGCGTTTTGAGAAGCACCTTTATCATGCCAAATGGCCTGCGTTTTGCGTTTCCATGATATTCTATGGATAAATGTTATTTCCAGACCCCACTTTGCGTTTTAAAACACTGCGCTTAATTTGCATATTTTGTGACAAAAACCATGTGTTCAAAGAAGCAGCATGTCAATTGTTTTTCCTGTTTTAGGTACGTTTTGCTAACATTGAAGTCAATGAGAAATGGCAAAAACAAAGATTCCTTCAAATTCCTGCGTTTTACCTGCTTTTTCAGTGCAGAAAACATGCGTTTTGGACTACCAAAACGCATGATTTTTGCACAAAAAAAATTATTTCATATGTCCCTTTACACACACACACACACATAATCCGATAATTAAAAAAAATATACTTTTATTGCTATTTTACCAATAAAATGTATGTTACCGCTATAATTTCATGAAATATATCTATTTTAATTATTTTTTCCATTACTATAGATCTGATCTTTTTTTTCAGTCTGTTTGACAGTTACAACTTTATTTATCAGTGTCTTGATGTTCAAAACGCATCTGTCAAAATGCAGGTGAAAAAGCGCTTAAAACGCGGTAAATACGCATGAGTTTCAGCGCTAAATTTCTGGAAAAGGCAACTTTGGTTAAATCAATTAAGCCCAAAACGTGAGTTCTGAACTGCAAGTAGGTGAACACAAAGTGGGGCCCTAGCCTAAGGGGTAACGTTTCTCCTTGTGGAGAATAACACGGCAGTGTAAGTAGGCTTATAAGCCATGCAATGCTTCCCTGAGAAATTAAATATACATACTGCCTTTTTTGAAAGGACGAGGACTAGAGGCTGGCAAACATTTCTATAATGCCCACAGAGACCGCTACCATGTTTTTAAGGCATATACAGGTCCATCTCAAATCAGAATATCACCAAAGAGTTAATTGTTTTCAGTAATTCAATACAAAAAGGTAAACATATCTTATATAGTCATTACGGAGTGATCTATTTCAAGTGTTTATTTCTATTAATGTTGATGATTATGGCTTACAGCCAATGAAAACCCAAGTCATTATCTTAGAAAATTATAATTACTACAAAACACATGCAAAGGCTTTCTAAGCGTTTAAAATGGTCCTAGTCTGGTTCAGTAGGCCACACAATCATGGGGAAGACTGCTGACTTGACAGATGTCCAGAAGGCAGTCATTGACACACTCCACAAGGAGGGTAAGCCACAAAAGGTCATTGCTAAAGAAGCTGGCTGCTCACAGAGTGCTGTATCCAAACTTATTAACGAAAAATTGAGTGGAAGGAAAAAGTGTGGTAGAAAAACATGCACAACAATTGGGATAAAAGCAGACTTGATAGGATTAAGAAAAGACCATTCTTTGGGGGAGATTCACAAGGAGTGGACTGCTGCTGGAGTCAGTGCTTCAAGAGCCACCACACACAGACGTATCCAGGACATGGGCTACATGGGTTTGTGTCAAGCCACTCATGACCATTAGACAATGCCAGAAGCGTCTTACCTGGGCCAAGGAGAAAAAGAACTGGACTGTTGCTCAGTGGTCCAAGGTGTTGTTTTCAGATGAAAGTAAATTTTGCATTTCATTTGGAAATCGCGGTCCCAGAGTCTGGAGGAAGAGTGGAGAGGCCACAATCCAAGCTGCTTGAGGTCTAGTGTGAAGTCTCCACAACCAGTGATGGTTTGGGAAGCCATGTCATCTGCTGGTGTAGCTCCACTGTGTTTTACCAAGATGAAAGTCAGTGCACCCGCCTATCAGGAAATTGTAGAGCACTTCATGCTTTCCTCTGCCGACAAGCTTTATGGAGATGAAAATTTAATTTTCCAGCAGAACTTAGCACCTGTCCACACCGCCAAAAATACCAATACCTGGTGATTGGCAGCAAACAGAATAGAGAATCTATGTGGTATTGTCAAGAGGAAGATGAGACACACCAGACCCAACAATACAGACGAGCTGAAGGCTGCTATCAAAGCAACCTGGGCTTCCATAACACCTCAGCAGTGCCACAGGCTGATCGCCTCCATGCCACGCCGCATTGATGCAGTAATTCATGCAAAAGGAGCCCTGACCAAGTATTGAGGCATTTACTGTACAGACTTTTCAGTAGGCGCCAACATGAGTTTAAAATAATTTTTCAGTTCATATCTAATATTCTACTTTTCTGAGATAATGACTTTTGGGTTTTCATTGGCTGTAAGCCATAATCATCAACATTAACAGTAATAAACACTAGGAATAGATCCCTCTGTGTGTAATGTCTCTATATAATATAGAGGAATAGATCCCTCTGTGTGTAATGTCTCTATATAATATAGAGGAATAGATCCCTCTGTGTGTAATGTCTCTATATCATATAGAGGAATAGATCCCTCTGTGTGTAATGTCTCTATATCATATAGAGGAATAGATCCCTCTGTGTGTAATGTCTCTATATAATATAGAGGAATAGATCCCTCTGTGTGTAATGTCTCTATATAATATAGAGGAATAGATCCCTCTGTGTGTAATGTCTCTATATCATATAGAGGAATAGATCCCTCTGTGTGTAATGTCTCTATATAATATAGAGGAATAGATCCCTCTGTGTGTAATGTCTCTATATAAGGCTAGTTTCACACTTGCGTTTCTTTTGACGCAAATGGAATCCGTCACTAATGTAGTACAGTTTATTTATTTACATTGGAAGCGCGACATCGTGTGGACACAAGCGGGTACTGCATGACACACACATGCCATTGTAACGCGCTTACATTGTAAGGCCTTGTGCGCACTAGGCGTTTTTGCCGCGTTTTTGTGCTGAAAACGCAGTGACATTGCTTCCCCAGCAATGTCTATGGGTTTTCATAAGTGCTGTGCGCACACAGCGTTTTTTTGTAGCTGCGTTTTTGTGGTGACCACAAAAATGCAGCATGTCAATTATTTCTGCGTTTTTCACTGCGTTTTTCACCCATTGAGTTCAATGAATGTTCAACAACGCAATGAAAACCGCATGTAGCCGCGTTTCTATGACTAAAAACGCAGCTATAAACGCAAGGGGTGGGTACTACAGTGACGTGTACAGGAAGAGGATTCCTTCTGTTGGTAAACACAGAAGCATGAATCCTCCCGGTACCGTCACCGCTGCGTCCACCTCCCGTCCTGTGCATGTCAGCTCCGTGCGGCGCCATGTCTGGGCGGGAGGTGGAGGCAGCGGCGAAAACCAAAGTGAACAGTAGAAAAAAAAATGTCATATATACTCACCTGTCTGCAGGGTCCCGGTGCCATGCCCGCTCCCAGCCCCTGTCTCGGTACCGCCGCTCTGGCTGTGTGCAGTCTCCCCGGGGCAGGACCTTGCTTGCAGGACCTGGCGGTGGATCACCTGATGCAGTCACCTGACGCATCAGCTGATCGTAGTCTCGCCGGATTTTTCGCTCCCGGCCGGCTATCAGCTGATCCTGCCGTCAGGGGACTTCATCAGCTGATTACCGGCAGCTCCTGCAGCGATCGGACAGGATCAGACTCCTGTCCAATCGATCGCTGCAGGAGCTGCCGGTAATCAGCACAGCACATAAGTGAGTATTATTTTTTTTTTTCTACTGATGCATCAGCTGATTGTATAATCGGCCTTTATACAATCAGCTGATGTGTGATGTGATTCAGGCACTTGAACCTGACACATCATCTGATCGCTTTGCCTTCCAGCAAACCGATCAGATGATATTGGATCCGGATTGGACGGCGCGGGACCCTGACCCAGGATTACTGCGGAGGGGGGTTCTTTATTTCAATAAAGATGGAGTCACTAATTGTGTTGTGTTTTATTTCTAATAAAAATATTTTTCTGTTTTTTTTTTTTTTTATCATTACTAGAAATTCATGGTGGCCATGTCTAATATTGGCGTGACACCATGAATTTCGGGCTTCGGGCCAGCTGATAATATACAGCTAGCCCTAACTCCATTATTACCTAGCTAGCCACCCAACATCAGGGCAGCTGGATGAGTTGGATACAGCGCCAGAAGATGGCGCTTCTATGAAAGCGCCATTTTCTGGGGTGGCTGCGGACTGCAATTCGCAGTGGGGGTGCCCAGAAATCTTGGGCACCCTGCACTGTGGATTCCAATCCCCAGCTGCCTAGTTGTACCTGGCTGGACTCAAAAATTAGGCGAAGCCCACGTCATTTTTTTTTTTTTAATTATTTCATGAAATTCATGAAATAATTAAAAAAAAAGGGCTTCTCTATATTTTTGGTTCCCAGCCGGGTACAAATAGGCAGCTGGGGGTTTGGGGCAGCCCGTACCTGCCTGTTGTACCCGGCTAGCATACAAAAATATGGCGAAGCCCATGTCATTTTTTTTTTCTTTTTGGGCAAAAAACTGCATACAGTCCTGGATGGAGGATGCTGAGTCTTGTAGTTCTGCAGCTGCTGTCTGCTCTCCTGCATACACTAGTTCTGCAGCTGTCTGCTCTCCTGCATACAATGAACATTTTGAAGAAGGAAATGACATCAGACCTTTTTTTTTTTTTATATCAACAATCTTTAATGGCATTGTGCACTGATTAAAAACGCAGTGAGCAAAAACGCAGCAAAAACGCACCAAATCGCGGCAAAAACGCATGCGTTTTTGCCGCGTTTTTTTAGCCGCGGGTGCGTTTGAGACAAAAACGCACAAAAACGCAGCGTGAAAAAAACGCCTAGTGCGCACATACCCTAAATAAATGAACTGTTCTCCATTAGTGACAGATTCCGTTTGCGTCAAAACAACGCAAGTGTGAAACTAGCCTAATATAGAGAAATAGATCCCTCTGTGTGTAATGTCTCTATATAATATAGAGAAATAAATCCCTCTGTGTGTAAGGACGCTATATAATATATGCATTTACCTTTTAGTATTGAATTACTGAAATAAATTAACTTTTTGATATTTTAATTTATTGCAATGCTCTTGTACTATGACTAAGGGCAGGTTGTCAGAAACCAGTCAGAGAAGAAGTTGATTTATTACAATGGATTCCATTCTTTGTCTGTTTCAATGGGCATTAAATAAAGAACTTTTATTTCACCTCCGGATGGACGTGCTTCTCTCCTTTGTTTTGCAATTTATTAAAAGTTTAAAGGCACTCCCCTATTCTAAAAACATATTTGGCTTCTTCACGTCCATAATGGATATATTGAAATATAGAGCGTATTTCACATAAACAGTAAACTGCATAAAGAGAAGAAAAAAAAAAAATGGAACTGACAGCGCTAGGTTATTTACCACTTTACCTCCCAATAAAAATTGGACTAAAAAGTAGTTTCCACAACATACAAACTCGTTCATCACTGTTAAAATAAGTTATCAGTTTAAGAAAATTATACACATCACTTCTTCCCCCTCCCTCCAAGGTTTAGAATTTTTGTATATTTTATTTCACATTCATTGCTTCTTGGGGAGAATGTCTCCGTGTTATAATGTACATTGATTGTAATCAGATGGAAGAAAGATGACAAACCAGAGGTAGAATGAGGCTGTAAAGGGGGCTTTACACGCTACGACATCGCTAAAGCGATCTCGTTGGGGGGGTCACAGAATTTGTGACGCACATCCGGCCGCGTTAGCGATGTCGTTGCGTGTGACATCTATTAGTGATTTTGAATCATTGCAAAAACGTTCAAAATCGCTAATCGGTGACATGCCCCCCCCTATTCCCAATTATCGTTGCTGCTGCAGGTAAGAAGTTGTTCCTCCTTCCTGCGGCAGCACACATCGCTACGTGTGACACTGCTGGAACGAGGAACATCTCCTTACCTGCATCCTGCCAGCAATGAGGAAGGAAGTGGGCGGGATGTTCGTGCCACTCATCTCCGCCCCTCCGCTTTGATTGGGCGCCAGCTAAGGGACGTCGCTCTGACGCTGAACGAACCGCCCCCTTAGAAAGGAGGCGGTTCGCCATTCACAGCGACGTCGCTGCACAGGTATGTGCATGTGACGCTGCCGTAGCGATAATGTTCGCTACGGCAGCGATCACCACATATCGTGCCACCGACGGGGGTGGGTGCTCTCGCACGCGACATCGCTAGCGATGTCGCAGCGTGTAAATCCCGCCTCAGGCTCTGTGCCCACATTGCATTTTTATTTGCAGAAAATTAGCTGAAGAAACGCGCACTCTTTCATTGCGTTTGCACATTTCTTCACATTGCGTTTTGTAGTCATGGCGCTCACTGGGGTTCAGGCGGGACCCGGCTCTCGCTACCAGGAGCAGTGTCCACGCTGCTCCCGGCAGGTTAACCCCCTAAATGCTGCAATCAGTGCGATCGCAGCTTTCAGGAGGATGGGAGAGGAATCGCTTAACTCTCCCTGCTTATCGGGTCCGTGTAATGCAATTACAGGACCCAGTCGCTGCCATAGTAACCCTGGGTCATCACCATGACGACCCCGGGTTACTGACATACGGATCGTCTTGCAGACCAGGGCACCTACGTCACTGGAGTTCCCTGCAGCCATTTCCCCATCTTGTGGTCTGCAGGAAACCCCGGTGGTCTGCTGGCAACTCGAATCACCTTGTGACATAACCGGCGTTCCCTGCAGACTGCAAGATGAGGGAATGGCTGCAGGGAACCCCAGTGACGTCAAAAAAGCACTTAAAAACGCAAAAAAAAAAAGAAAAAAAAAAAAGCAACACTGGCAATACACATGCGTTTTTTCCTGCATTTTCACAGACTCCAATGAAGTCAATTGGTGAAAAAAGCAGGGAAAAAAACGCAGAAACAATTGACATGCTGCTTCTCTTTTCAGCAAATAAAAACAGCAAGGAAAAAAGAAGCAACGTGTGCACAACAAGTCACAATTATCATAGACTTTGCTGGGATGCTTTTTCCTTGCTTTTATTAATAAATGCAAGGAAAACCGCACTGTGGGTACAAGGCCTAATATGGCTGTGTGCGTGAGGACTTACTACAATAAGCGGAGTGTGTCCAGATCAGTACTCGATGCCGTGACTATTCTTCTTTTTGGATTTTTTTGTAATATAAATGTAAATAAAATGACCCAGGTAAATGATAACAGCAATGGTTTACTGACACGTGATGTGAGATGGGAAATGACCACATTTTACATTTGTTTCGAACACCATTAAGGAGATGACCCTACCATCATAGAGGCCTTACACTTAAAAGAGAAAAAACAAAGTTGCACAGCAATGAAAAGAAATAACTAAACGTAAACACACACAAAGTGCTTCTATCACAAATGCTTTGTCCATATTCGGCATTCATCTTATTTAACATTAGTTCTTGCATTTTTATTTAAAAAATATACCTGCTTGGCTCTGCTCCCAAAAATTAGTGTAAAAACACAATTCCCTTAGTGGTCAGACAAATAGGGGACCTATAAATAAAGTTATAGCTGCCGTCGTGCTACTGATTGGGCTGAACTAGAGCGTAGTAGCCGACCTGGCCTTCTTGTCGGAGCTGGTTTATTAGATCCGTCTGTTCCCTTTTCCTACTCACCACCAAAAACCTCTGTGTGCCCTTCCCATACGACTTGCTCTTAAGTCCATATCTCCTGACTGTCTCGTGAATTTGTTTTCGTTCTTCATTGCTCAGCTCGTTAGAGAATGTTAGGTCTTCCTGATTGTCAGACCACGCATAGTCCCTGATCATTTTATGAATGTCTCCCTTTGTGAATTTTTGGCTGGTTGCTGCTAGGCCAAGACCTTCACGGCTAAACTTCTCTTTAACACAAATTGGCTCTGCGATTCCTTCCCCATCCCTGCCCAAGCCCCCACCAGTCCAGCCCATCTTCCGTAGAAGCCGGTTTCCGATATTGTCCTCCTTGATTTGCTTGGTATAGGCCTCTTGATTTGAAACGCCTCGAATCTGATTTCGAGAAATGGCATCATCCGAGGGGCCGTTCTTCAGATTATTAATGACCACTGGTAGGGTTCTTTTTAAAATCATTACAGCTGCCTCCGCAGCCTCGCGCTTTACCATTTTCTTAAAGCCAGTGGCTTCTGCTACAAGCTCTTGTGCGATGAACACTTTACACTTCCAATTTACTTCAGTCATCCTCTCAAATACGTATTCTATAGGGACCTTGTTAAACTGAGCGGTGGTATTCAGAACGCAGATCGCATTGGTTTCATTTTCACAAATCACAATGTCCTTTAATGTTCCATTGCCCTTGGACTCACCAAAATTGGGTTTTGGCTGGTTTGCCTGCGGTCTCGGCTGGTTCGCCTGCGGTCTCGGCTGGTTCGCCTGCGGTCTCGGCTGGTTCGCCTGCGGTCTCGGCTGGTTCGCCTGCGGTCTCGGCTGGTTCGCCTGCGGTCTCGGCTGGTTCGCCTGCGGTCTCGGCTGGTTCGCCTGCGGTCTCGGCTGGTTCGCCTGCGGTCTCGGCTGGTTCGCCTGCGGTCTCGGCTGGTTCGCCTGCGGTCTCGGCTGGTTCGCCTGGGGTCTCGGCTGGTTCGCCTGGGGTCTCGGCTGGTTCGCCTGGGGTCTCGGCAGGTTCGCCTGGGGTCTCGGCAGGTTCGCCTGGGGTCTCGGCTGGTTCGCCTGGGGTCTCGGCTGGTTCGCCTGGGGTCTCGGCTGGTTCGCCTGGGGTCTCGGCTGGTTCGCCTGTAAAGTCTTCAAGACTTTGACGGCCTCTTCCGCAGCAGCACGTTTGCTGGTCTTCTTACTTCCATATGCTTCAGCTACACAATGCTCTTGCACATATACGCTGCACCGCCATGTGTAATTGGGCATCATGAAAAGCTTGTATTCAAGTGTCATTTTGTTTTGCATGGCAGACTGGTTCAAAATGGCTAGTGCGCCAGTAGCATTATCAGTGAGAGTAAATTCTGACCACGGCTTATTCGATGAACCTTTCAGAGTCTCCAAACACTGCTGATCTGACAGGGCATCTTCATGCCCATCATTTTGTTTCAAAGCTGGATTGAATTTAGTCTTTCCTGAAGTACTAGTGCACAGCACCAAGTCATCGAGGTAACCATCACCAAATCTTCGCTTCACAGACATCACTTTCAACATAGGTTTTTCTAAGAGCAGTACGGCACTCATAGCGGCATTATCCCGAGCCTCGACTTTGCTATATGCATACCCCGAGGCCAAGTAAACATCTTGGCATCTAATTTCACAAGCAAAGCCTTCTGGCGGGAGACTCCTGATTTGAGGGAGATTGTCAGGAGGGATTTCTTTAAAGGGAACATAAATATATTCTGGATTTGTTTTGCATTCCTGAGCACACAGGGTTAACATGGAAGTGTAGTTCATCCTCATGGTAGGAGGCACCAAATTAGGATTTTTCATATTTTGTTTTACAAAGGTAGAAAGTCGGTTGAAAAAATTAGATTTCTCCACAATCTCCATTGTGCAAGCCAAAGAACTTGACGCAATTTCCTTTGAATACCTGTCGACTTTCTTCGGTGGTTTTACAAAACCAAGGCCCATTCTCCCCTGTGTGTTTATGCCCTGCCTCGAATCTAGCACATTGTTACGGAAATCTTTAGACATGTTAGAATAATGAGACTCAAAATTCGCAAAGTCATCTTGTTCCAAGTTACCGCAGTCACTTTTACTTGGCGCATCAATCGCATATGGGTCATATAAATAAGGCCTAGAATTCAACTCATTTTCTGGAGCATCAATCGCATATTGATCATATGCATAAGGTCTGGAATTCAACTCCTTTTCTGGATCATCAGTCGCATATTGATCATATGCATAAGAGCTGGAATTCAACGTCTTTTCTGGATCATCAGTCGCATATTGATCATATGCATAAGGTCTGGAATTCAACGTCTTTTCTGGATCATCAGTCGCAAATTGATCATATGCATAAGAGCTAGAATTCAACTCCTTTTCTGGATCATCAGTCGCATATTGATTATATGCATAAGGTCTGGAATTCAACTCCTTTTCTGGACCATCAGTCGCATATGGGTCATATACATAAGGGTTGGAATTCAACTCCATTTCTGAGGATTTCTCTACTTCCAAGTGGTCCGGGAAAGCATTTGACTGCTGATGAAAGTTTGTTTTTTCCTGATTACTCGTATTGTTACTTGTTTTTCTAGTTACTTGAAACTGCTTATCGTCCTCCACTGTGCTCGCTACAAAATGGACTGGCTTGAAACGAGGCCGTGGACCAAATTTCTTCTTTTGGGATGGTGCAGCTGCAAGTCGGGGAAAAAAAAAAAAAAAAAAGAATAGTTTTAGTAAAATGCTTTCATCAGCAGGAGATTATCACTAGAAGACTAAAACCTGTTGCCATGTAGTCCTCTATAATCATGACCTCTGTATAACCCCTCTCCCACCACTGAGTGCCAATCAGCGGTGAGGGTGGGGTTACACGGAGCTCAGTATTCAGATTTTCGGCAGATAAAACAGTGATTTTATCAAAACTGCAGCAAGCTGCCAAATAAGTAATATAGCTCCAAAATGTTGCTCTCAAGATGGGGTAGCAAACACCTGTTGCCAGATTTCCTGTAACAGGGCTAAAGTAGTATTCCCATCTCATTCATTTATCCACATGATATACCATACATGTGTAGTAGATGTGGATTCCACCAATGGGACACGTATTGATCTCCAGAACAAGGTCTGGACATGCATAGCTGTCAGTGAAGAGGTTGTCGAGATTCTCCAAAATCTGTGGGAAACCCAACAGTACGTAGGTTGAGGAGAAGTAGAAGATAGGCGTTCTGGTGGAGCGCCCTGCTGCGAAAGAGTAGTTCCACGTGCGGTAATACTTCAAGGAGCTTTGTTTCACGCGTTCAAGGTTTGTACCGAAACCTCTCTCAAAACTGAAATACATATCACATAGGGTTCGGTACGAACCTGAAACGCGTAAATAAAAGTTACCTGAAGTGTTACCACACACGGAACTAAAATTTATGGTTGACAGAAGCTCAACACATGGCATGGAAAACCTCATGTAAATTCTTCTGGACGGTTGTCGTCAAAAGCACAGCTGGGCAGAGACGAGCTAGAGAAAATTTCTTGGCACTCCCAGTGCAACAGCTTGACATAAAAACAAGATTTAATGAAAAAGCACATTAAAAGACAGGAGACCCATGGCCTAGGGAACACCTGACATGTTCCTGCACTCAAAGACGCCGTTACTCATGTTTTCCTATGATTAAGAGCGTCTTTGAGCGCAAGAAACGTGTCAGTGTTCCTTAGGTTGTGGTGGGTCTTCTGTCTTTTAATGTGTTTTTTCATTAAAGTTGTGTTATTATGACAAGCTGTTGGACTGAGAGTGCTGAGAATCCTTTCTATTTGGTCTTCACACATGAAACCGCTCCTTTTTCACAGCAGCGTGGTCTACCGGCACATCGACCACCGACTTCTCCTGTAACTGAGACTAGTGAGATGACTTGAGACTTGTGGAGATGACATACACAGGGCCTTGAAAATGTATTTATTTATGTATGTATTTATGTGGACTTGCAGAAGCAATTGCAGCAAAAGGTGGTCTTACAACGTATTGACTCGGGATGGGGGGGGGGGGGACTGAATACAAATGCAAGCCAGAATTTTCAAATTTATAGTTTTAAAATATTGAGAAAAACATGTTTCATTTCCTTTACACTTCACAAATCCACCAAAACTTAAGTAGAAAGTATCATCTAAAATCCCAATGAAATACATTTAATTTTGTGGGTGTAACATAAAAAAAAAAAAAAAATGTGGAAACGTTCACTGGGTAGGAATAATTTTTCAAGGCACTGTATACACCGTTATCAAGGAATACTGAAGTAGAGGGGATTTAACAGCCAAGAATTGGACAATGTCGGTTGACTATATCCAAGCATATGGGTCCTCACATATAAAAAAAATAAATAAATAAAAAAAAAAAAAAGGGGGAAGCGAAGTGAGGAAGCTATAAACAACGAAAAAAAAAAACAAAAAAAAACAGGCAGAGGATCATTTTTCTTCCACACTTAAAAAGGGTTTTCCAAATTCAATCAATGATTCATCTGCCATCACTGCAGCGCTACGGGAACGTTGCGGGGTAAGTGGTGAAATTGAAAAAAAAGTGCAATTCCACATTTTTTTTTTTTTTATTTCCCATGTTTACTATATGGTAAACGTGACCGGGCAGTATGATTCTCCAAGTCAGTACGAGTACGCAGATACCAAGCCTGTGGCTTTTTTAATTATTATTAAGTGGTGAAAAAAGAAAAAAAAAATTTAGCTTTTATCACCATTTTCCGAGTTGTGTAACATTTTCATTTTTCGAGATCTAGGGCTGTGTGACGGCTTTTTTTTTTTTTGCGCCTTAAGCTGATGTTTTACGTGATACCACTTTGGGTAGACACGATATTTTGATCGCCTCGTACTGCATTTTATTGTAATGTTGCAGCAGCCAAAAAAACCCCCATAATTCTGAAGTTTTTATTTTTTTCTGTTATGCTGTTTATTAATCAGATTAATTTATTTATTTTGATAGCACGGACATTTGTAAATGTACTGATAGCAAATATGTGTATTTTATGGGGCAAAAGGGGGGGTGATTTGAACTTATGATTTTTCATGTTTTTAAAAAGTTTTGATGTATTTACTGGTCCCTTTAGGGGACTTGAAGCTGCGATCGTCCTATCACTTGTGCTGTGCAGAGCATCAGCACGGCTCTGTACAGCAGAAATCACGATCTCATAAATGTCGGCTTGGAACCGACATTCACAGGGGATCGTCATGACAAAAACAGGGGTCATCAGATGACATGACAACCCATTGGTGAGCCGCGATCATGTCATGGGGCCGCTGATGGGAGCTGTGAATGATGCGCCTCCCTGCTGGCGCATGTTAAATCCTACTGTCTGAGATTAATAGCTGGATTGAACTGGTTAACAACTGCAAGCAGATCTCCAATCCACCCACGGCTGTTAGAGGCTCATATTGGCTGATCAGATCAGCTGACATATGCGGCGGAAAGATGCGGCTCGGCGTACAAACCCACATCAAAGGGAGGAACACGACTTTGGATACACCAAAAGTTCAAAAGTGTGACCATGATTAAGACAGTTTGTTGAAACTCGTCGCTCTGACCTGGGCATCCTTTATTTTTATGCTGCATGTACCTTTTGGATTTTATGAAAAACTATCAATAAAGAAGACAACTTTTTAATATTCCATGTGATTGCGCTGGATTTATATCACCACCACAGGACGATTATGGGACTGCAGCAGGCTTGGTGAGGTGATATTACCTATTTTTGCTTATTCTTAAAAGTTCAAAAGTGGTGTCTGTGGTTTTTTTTTGTATGTGCCTAAAAAGAAAAACAGGCTGGTACTCGGCGCCGGCTCAAAACGGTCCTGGACTGCTCCTGCCGGTGATTCAGCAGCTCCATGTCAACAGAGCAGCTCTTCTTTCTCCGCCCGTTCTGTTGACGGCGCATGACTGCCAGCATCATGATGATGGACATCCGGCTTCCCACAATTAGGCAGCGGGGCACCGGCTGTCAATCAGCATGACGTCAACAATCACATCCTGATGACAGAGCAGTGCGGAAAAGAAGCCGCCGCTTAATCAACATGACGTCAGAGGAAGCCACTGAATCGCCGGCAGGAAGCGTCTATGACTGCGCTTACCAATTACCCACCTGTTAGCACTTACGCACATTGGAAAAAAAAAATACAGATATCCTCTTTAATAATTCATTTACATTACAGTGCTTTAAACGTCTAGTAGCTGATGAGCTCCTATAGAATAAACTAGTCCTTGACATTTGGGATTCAAAATTAGATTATTTTATGCTTTGCTTCTTTTGCCTTCTTTTGGTTTTATTTTTTTTTTACTATTTTTTTTTTATTTAAATACCAATAAAACAGATACAGCAGCGCTATTTCCCGCTGAAGACTTACCGCCATCAGAAGTGGCTGGTCTCTTTACTGCCTTGGCCCCTGGCACCAGCTCATAAGATGGCACCTCACCGATGTCGATTCCATCCGCCATCTGGTGGACCTTCTGTGTTAGCTGCTCACCATACCTACGAGCACAAACATTAGGTCCTGACATCAGATTAGGGGTTACACCTCCTGTTCTATACATTGGTAACAGACAATACAATGGCCATAAATGTAAAGACTGTTCTTCTTCACCCACAATTTTTCTTCTATTGTTCATTTGCTTATGAAATGCAGAGGTAAATAACTTTCTAAATCGCCTTCAGTAAATATTTTCTGACATTTTTCTACTGCAAAACATTTACAAAAAAAAAAAAAAATACAAATCAATCATTAGGCTATGTGCGCTCAGTGCGTTTTTGCGCGTTTTTCGGGTGCGTTTTTGGCCTCAAAACTGCAGGACTTTGCTTCCCCAGCAAAGTCTATGAGTTTTCATTTTTGCTGTCCGCACACATCTGTTTTTTTTCAGCTGCGTTTTTGTGGTGCCACAAAAACGCAGCATGTCAATTATTCCCGCGTTTTTCACTGCGCTTTTCATCCATTGAGTGCAATGAGATGTTGAAAGACGCAATGAGAAACGCAAATTGCAAATATAGCTGCGTTTTGGTGCGTTTCTAAGACCAAAAACGCAGCTATAAACGCAGGAGGTGGGTAGTAAAGTGACATGTACAGGAAGAGGATTCCTTCTGTCAGTAAACACAGAAGCGGGAATCCTCCCGGTACAGTCACCGCCGCGTCCACCTCCCGTCCTGTGCATGTATGCTGCCGTGCGGCGCCATGTCTGGGCGGGAGGTGGAAGCGGCAATCAAAAGTGAACAGTAGAAAAAAAAAAAAAAAGTTATACTCACCTGTCTGCAGACTCCCGGTGCCATGTCCGCTCCCAGATCCTCCTACCGGTATCGCCGCTCCGGCAGTGTGCAGTCTCCCCGGGTACGTATGCCTGCAGGATGCAGGACCTGGCGATGGATCACCTGATGCAGTCACCTGACGCATCAGCTGATCGTAAGTCTCGGGCTGACGCCAGCGGCCGGCCGGCTTCACCTATCAGCGGATGCGTCAGGAGACTTCATCCCTGATTACCGGCAGCTGCTGCAGCGATCGGACGGGATCAGACTCCCGCCCCATCGCTGCAGGAGATGCCGGTAATCAGCACATAAGTGAGTATTTTTTTTGCACCAATGCATCAGCTGATTGTATAATCGGCTTTTATACAATCAGCTGATGTGTGATGGGATTCAGCCCCTAGAACCTGACACATCATCTGATCGCTTTGCCTTCCAGCAAACCGATCAGATGATATTGGATCCGGATTGGACGGCGCGGGACCCTTGACCCAGGATTACTGCGGAGGGGGGTGCTTTATTTCAATAAAGATGGAGTCACTAATTGTGTTGTGTTTTATTTCTAATAAAAATATTTTTCTGTGTGTTGTGTTTTTTTTATCTTTACTAGAAATTCATGGTGGCCATGTCTAATATTGGCGTGACACCATGAATTTCGGGCTTAGGGCCAGCTATACAGCTAGCCCTAACCCCATTATTACCCAGCGAGCCACCCGGCATCAGGGCAGCTGGAAGAGTTGGATACAGCGCCAGAAGATGGCGCTTCTATGAAAGCGCCATTTTCTGGGGTGGCTGCGGGACTGCAATTCACAGCGAGGGTGCCCAGAAAGCATGGGCACCCTGCACTGTGGATTCCAATCCCCAGCTGCCTAGTTGTACCCGGCTGGACACAAAAATTAGGCGAAGCTCACGTCATTTTTTTTTTTTTATTTCATGAAATAATTAAAAAAAAAGGGCTTCTCTATATTTTTGGTTCCCAGCCGGGTACAAATAGGCAGCTGGGGGTTGGGGGCAGCCCGTACCTGCCTGCTGTACCCGGCTAGCATACAAAAATATGGCGAAGCCCACGTCATTTTTTTTTTGGGGGGGGAGGGCAAAGAAATCCTGCATACAGTCCTGGAAGGAGGATGCTGAGCCTTGTAGTTCTGCAGCTGCTGTCTGCTCTCCTGCATACACTATTGGATGGAGGATGCTAAGCCTTGTAGGTCTGCTCCCCCTGACTCTCCCTCCAGCATACAGTCCTGGATGGAGCATGCTGAGCCTTGTAGTTCTGCAGCTGCTGTCTGCTCTCCTGCATACACTATTGGATGGAGGATGCTAAGCCTTGTAGGTCTGCTCCCCCTGACTCTCCCTCCAGCATACAGTCCTGGATGGAGCATGCTGAGCCTTGTAGTTCTGCAGCTGCTGTCTGCTGTCCTGCATGCACTATTGGATGGAGTATGCTGAGACTTGTAGTTCTGCAGCTGTCTGCTCTCCTGCATACATTAGTGGAGAATGAAGAACATATTGAAGAAGGAAATGACATCAGACCTTTTTTTTTTTGTTCACTGATAAAAAACGCATAAAGACGCAGTGAGCAAAAACGCAGCAAAAACGCACCAAATCGCGGCAAAACGCGCGCGTTTTTTGCCGCGTTTTTTTTTACGCGGGTGCGTTTTTGTGCGTTTTTTGCCGCAAAAAATGCACAAAAACGCAGCGTCAAAAAAACGCAGTGTGTGAACCTAGCCTTACACCGGTTCCTGATGTTTCTCTCTGCTCTCTCCCTCCATTCTCTCAGTGTTAGAGATAGCAGAAAGGAAGCTGTGGAGAGGGAGAAAGTATGAAAAATCTTATGAAGAGAACAGAAAACAGGCTGCAGACCAGGAGGAAAGCAGAAAAAAAAAATAAGTGCAGCTCCGGAGCTGTGCAAAGACATGAAAATGGGGACAGCAGCATCATGATGTGCAGTGCACGGCTCACATCCAGCCTGTATTACTAGAAGGGACACTCCTTGAAAAGAGAAATCAGAAGCTGGACTGGGGGTGGGGGGGTCAAAAAGTGCACAAAGGCAGATTGCAGACTGAAATTAATAGCAATGTTAAAATAAAATTAAAAAAAAACAGCCCCGTGTCACACGTGAAGGAGCCACAGCTGAATGAAGCAAAATATTTCCATAATTCTGATAGCTGGTAATGGCTCAATGAAAACCGGTCATTTATCTTAGGATTGCTTCTGGCTTTGTCTTATGATGACAGACTCCTCCCTACCGAGAATATCGGGCACACTCCCCCCGGACCGGGAACACTGGGCACATTCCCCCCCCCCCCCCCCCCCGGACCGGGAACACTGGGCACACAACCCCACGTACCAGGGGCGGCACACAACCCCACGTACCAGGGGCGGCACACAACCCCACGTACCAGGGGCGGCACACAACCCCACGTACCAGGGGCGGCACACAACCCCACGTACCAGGGGCGGCACACAACCCCACGTACCAGGGGCGGCACACAACCCCACGTACCAGGGGCGGCACACAACCCCACGTACCAGGGGCGGCACACAACCCCACGTACCAGGGGCGGCACACAACCCCACGTACCAGGGGCGGCACACAACCCCACGTACCAGGGGCGGCACACAACCCCACGTACCAGGGGCGGCACACAACCCCACGTACCAGGGGCGGCACACAACCCCACGTACCAGGGGCGGCACACAACCCCACGTACCAGGGGCGGCACACAACCCCACGTACCAGGGGCGGCACACAACCCCACGTACCAGGGGCGGCACACAACCCCACGTACCAGGGGCGGCACACAACCCCACGTACCAGGGGCGGCACACAACCCCACGTACCAGGGGCGGCACACAACCCCACGTACCAGGGGCGGCACACAACCCCACGTACCAGGGGCGGCACACAACCCCACGTACCAGGGGCGGCACACAACCCCACGTACCAGGGGCGGCACACAACCCCACGTACCAGGGGCGGCACACAACCCCACGTACCAGGGGCGGCACACAACCCCACGTACCAGGGGCGGCACACAACCCCACGTACCAGGGGCGGCACACAACCCCACGTACCAGGGGCGGCACACAACCCCACGTACCAGGGGCGGCACACAACCCCACGTACCAGGGGCGGCACACAACCCCACGTACCAGGGGCGGCACACAACCCCACGTACCAGGGGCGGCACACAACCCCACGTACCAGGGGCGGCACACAACCCCACGTACCAGGGGCGGCACACAACCCCACGTACCAGGGGCGGCACACAACCCCACGTACCAGGGGCACCCCCCCCCCTACCGGGGACACTGGGCACCCCCCCTCCGTACAGAGAACATTGGGCACCCCCGCTCCCCGCGTACACTGGGCACACACCCCCATACTGGAGACACTAGGCACACCCCCTCCCCCTCGTACCAGGAACACTGGGCACCCCACCATCCATATCGGGGACACTGGGCACGCACCCCCCCATACAGGGGACACGGGGGACACTGGGCACACCGCCCCCCTCTGTGCAGGGGAGACAGCCTACTCTGAAATGGGCACACCACCTCCCTCTGTACCGGGGAGAGCAGGCACACTGTACCGGGCACACGGGTCTGCACTCACCGGTTTCCTATGAAGACGATGTTGCTCCACACCACGGACAGGGCGATCAGCTGGTCCATCCTGCGGCCCGGGTACAGATGCATGTGACGGAGCAGGAACTCCCTGCGGGACGCCCAATGCTTGTCATTTTCGTGACACTGGCGGAAATCATCTACATTCACCGGGGTCTGCGCGGGGACTCGGTGATATCTGGAAGCCATGACCGAAGCTTCAGATACGTATAAGCGTTATAGCTCTGCACAGGTGGAACCGCTGCGGCCCCCGGAGGGCAGACCCCGGGCGTCTCACGGAAATGCACGGGGCCAAGACCTCTCAGACGGAACCGTGCAAGTACCATAGAGAAGGCCCGAGTGTACACAACATGTCAGCTACAGAGACGGCTCTGCGGTCCTAATGCCACAGCGACACCTAGCGCCGGAGGTCCTACATTGCTTGGGGCGGCAGCAGATACAACTGCGGACTGTGACCTCTGGCGGTGACTCCCAGGGCTGCACTCCAGGTGACTGCTGTCAGTGATAGCTGCCAGCCACAGGAGGGCGCTGTGCTGCCGGCAACTCACAGGATATGGCAAAACTGTAGAGTGATGGTAAGCGTCAACACTGATGCCGTGCGACAGAGGCGGAGGAGGAGAGGCAGAGGCGGAGGAGGAGGGGAGGCAGAGGAGGAGGTGGTGGCGTAGGAGGAGGAGGAGGGGGAGGCAGAGGCGGCGGAGGAGAGGCAGAGGAGGAGGCGGCGGAGGAGGAGACAGAGGAGGAGGCAGTGGCGGAGGAGGAGGAAGCGGAGGAGGAGGCAAAGGAGGAGACAGAGGAGGCGGAGGCAGAGGAGGAGGCAGAGAAGGAGAGGAGGAGACAGGAGGAGGAGGGGGAGACAGGAGGAGGAGGAGGCAGTGGCGGAGGAGAAAGCGGAGGAGGATGCGGAGGCAGAGGAGACGGAGGCAGAGAAGGGGAGGAGGAGGAGGAGACAGAGGAGGCGGAGGCAGAGGAGGAGGCAGAGGAGGAGGCGAGCAGGAGAGGAGGCAGGAGGAGCAGAGAGGGAGGAGGAGGAGCAGAGGAGGAGAGGGAGGCAGAGAAGGGTGGAGGAGGAGGGAGGAGGGCAGAGGAGGACGGAGGAGGAGAGAGGAGGAGGAGGCAGAGGCGGAGGAGGAGGAGTAGGCAGAGGAGGAGAGGAGGCAGAGAAGCAGGAGGAGGCAGAGTAGGAGGAAGAAGAAGAGGCAGAGGAGGAGGAGAGGAGGCAGAGAAGGAGGAGGAGGCAGAGAAGGAAGAAAGGAGGAAGAGGCAGAGGAGGAGGTGGCAGAGGAGAAGGAGGGGGTGGCAGAGAAGGAGGAGGAGGAGAAGGAGGAGGTGGAGAAGGAGGAGGAGGTGGAGGAGGAGAAGGTGGAGGAGGAGGTGGAGGAGGAGAAGGTGGAGGAGGAGGTGGAGGAGGAGAAGGAGGAGGAGGAGGTGGAGGAGGAGGAGAAGGTGGAGGAGGAGGGAGAGGAGGAGAAGGAGGAGGTGGAGGAGGAGGAGAAGGAGGAGGAGAAGGAGGTGGAGGAGGAGGAGAAGGTGGAGGAGGAGGGAGAGGAGGAGGAGGTGGCCGAGGAGGTGGCAGCGCTCACAATCTGGGTGCAAAATCTGACATTTAAAATAGTCGTTCGCCTTTGGGGAAATTTTTTTTTAACCTAAATTCATGCATTTGGACTGGGGCTAAAAATAATTTTTGCCAATATGTTTTTCCTATAGTGGCATATGGTAGTCTGATGGGCTCCAATGCAAAATTTGGATCTGGGCCTCCACCTCCATGTTGGTCAGATGTATGGGTCCTTACAGGGTTCTAGTTCCTTTAAAGACATGTGTTCGCCCCCTTGTAATAATGTCCTCTCTCCCGGCCCTTTCCTGTAATCACGTCCCCCATCCTGGTATAATATCCTCCATCCTAGGAGTTTCACCACACATCACAGCCCAGCATTGCGCGTGCTTGCGGCGTTCTGGTAAGGAAAGCAGTGAAGGAGAGAGCACACACAATGCTGGGCTGTGATGCGCAATTAAACTCCGCCCACAGTGTAGTCACTCACGGAGACTGGGTCCCACCTTGGTGATGTCGGGTCAACTTCTAATTCCAGAAGTTGACATGAGATCACTGGACATCAGGGGCTACTATGGGGCAGTGATAACGCCGCTCACAGGCAGAATTGGTATCAGAAGGTATTTGGAAAAAGCATTTTTTCTCAGCTTTACATTGATGTGGCCACAATAAATTGTAGTGGACCCCCTCTTTATTGTCACCAATCTTGGCCCCTTCCTGTAATAATGTCCTCCTTCCTGGGCCCCATCCTGTAATAATGTCCTCCTTCCTGGGCTCTATCCTGTAATACTATTCTCCTTTGTGAGCCCCAGCCTGCAATAATGTCCTACTTCCTGGGCCTTTTCCTGTAATAATGTCCTCAATCCTGGGCCTCTTCTTATAATAGTGTAGCCATCTTAGGATGTACCTTATAAGAAATGTCTCCCATCCTGGGCTGCATCCTATAGGAAATGTTACCCATCCTAGGCCCCTTCCTATAATAATAATGTTCTTATTTTGGACCACATCATATAATTAATGTCCTCCATCTTGGGCTCCTTCCAATGACAATGTCACCATAATGGGCCCCATCTTGAAAGAAATGTCTCCCAATCTGGTCCCCATCTTATAATAATATCACCATCTTGGGCTTCTTCATATTATAATGTCCCTATCCTGGCCCACATCCTGTAATAATGTCCCTCCATTTTGGTCTCCTTCCTATAATAATGTGCCCCATCCTGGGCCCCTTCGTATCATAATGTCCCCATCCTGGGCTGCATCTTGTAAGAAATGTCACCAATCCTAGGCCGCATCATATAATAATGTCTCTTCATGGGCCACATCCTTCAAGAAATGACCCCCATCTTGGGCTGCATCTTCTATGAAATGTCCCCCATTCTAGACCCCTTCATATAATTATACCTCCCATCCTAGGCTATATCCTATAAGAAATGTCCTCTACCCTGAGCCACATTCTATAAATTTCTTACCGAACCCATGTCGGGCCCCTTCCTATAATAATGTCTTAATGTTGGGCTATAGTCTATAAGAAATGTCCCCATCTTGGGCCCCTTTGTAATATAATGTCTCTATCCTAGCCCGAATCCTGTAATAATGTCCTCCATCCTGATCCCCATCCTATATTAATGTCCGCATCCTGTAAGAAATGTCACCAATCCTAGGCTGCATCATATAATAATGTCCCATTCTGGGTCACATCCTTCAAGAAATTACCCCTATCCTGGGCTGAATCTTCTATGAAGTGTCCCCCATCCTGGACCCCTTCCTATAATAATGCTTCCCATCCTGGGTCGTATGCTATAAGAAATGTCCTCTATCCTAGGCCACATTCTGTAAGAAATGTCACCCATGCCAGTCCCCTTCCTATATTAATGTATTAATTTTGGGCCGCATCCTATAAGAAATGTCCCTCTCCTGGCCCGCATCCTGTAATAATGTCCTCCATCCTTGTCTCTATCCTATAATAATGTCCCCACCTTGGGCCCCTTGCTATTATAATGTCCACCATCTCGAGACTCATACTATAATAAAGTCCTAATTTTGAGCTGCTGCCTATAAGAAATGTCCCCCATCTGCCCCATCCTAGGTTCCTTTCTATAATAATGCCCCCATCCTGGGCCACATCCTGTGGGAATTGTTCCCCATCCTGGGTGTCTTCTTATTATAATGTCCCCCATTCTGCTGCTCTAATACTTTTTTTTTTAATTTTTTTTAAGTTTTCCTCTTACCTTCCACTAGTTCGACAACGTGCAACATCCTCCATTCGATGTCCCAGCTACTGGCTTTGACAAAACTTTATTGACATTCTACATGATGTAGATTTGAAACATGTGTAACGCCACTGGACTATCAGGTCGTCACAGGGACCTGCACGTTCTTTCTCTTTAGTGCAGTATTCAAATCCCTCATGGTTCTGGGTCCCCATCTTACAGTGCTGCCTCCAACAACAAATCAAATCCTAGATACACCCTGCACCACACCCACCAGGCACGCCAGTGGGCGGCTTGAGCGGAATAGGGTCGCCCACCTAGGGGTCAGGAGGGGAGGGGAGGAGTGTAGAGGAGTAGTTAAAAAGTAGTAGAAGAGGAGTAGTAAAGTGGAGGAGGCTGGGAGTAGTGGCTCCCAGGAGAAGCTATCTAGGTTGCAGACGGTGGTCTGGACCTAGAGGAGTCGGACCCCCGGTCGCAGGGGATTGAGGCAAGGTGCCTGGAGCTGTTGAACAGAACGGTCAGCAGCCTGGTCCTATCACCAGTCCGGGACTGAAAGCACGGCGGGGAGAAGCTTCAGGCAACCCGGCAATTAACCTGCGGAGAACGGAGCCTTTATGGACTGTTCCCACTCGCTCCAGAATCGGGGCACTAGTGCAACGAAGGGGATAGGGTCTTCCATACAAGCAGCCCACTAAAATCCCAAGCGTGAGCCCTGAGAGCAGGCTCCCACACTTAGCCACAGTGGGGAGCTGGGCCCGGCCAGTTTCAGACTACTGGGCCACTACGGTGAACTTAAACTTTGTGCCAGGAGGCAGGTCACGGATCACCAGGCAGCACTGCAGGTGACGGGACCCAGACAAGCTCCCCTTTGAGAGGCAGCGGCACCCAGAGACTTGGTTTACTCGGTTGTCAGCGTCTGCTTATTGGCTGAGTGAGTACCTGAGTGATTTCCCCTTCACGGCACCCAGTAGCATCATCCAGAGTCCTGGGGCCTGCCCCTACCCAAGGAGGGCAACGACACCTTGTTGCGCTACTCAATCACCCCGGGTACTCCCAATGGCAGCGGCGATACTCCCAGTTACCACACACTACGGGTGGCGTCACGAACTATAACTCCCCTGTAAATACCCCCTTTTACTTTAGAGTGTGGCCCCTAAGCCCCCGGGTCCGGAGACCCTCGAGCTACGAATGGACACTACCTCCGGATCCGAACAGTTTGATCCGCTGCTGGGGCGGCACACATGCATCACAGGGTTGTAAGGTGTCTATAGCCTCATTAGATAGGGTAGATATAAATAGTTCTCTCTTGCCACACATCATGTCGCACTACCCTGAAGACCACGAAACGCGTTGGGGTGCGGTGGCGTCTGGTCTGTTGAGGCTTCACCATGAGTAAGTAAGCTATCTGCTGGTATTATGTCTTCATGTGTATTCCACTGGGATCTATTCACATGTTTGGGCTGATTTTGTCCCTGCTTCTCATGGTGATCCCTCTGACCTGACTGCCCCTATTTGTGCTCTGGGTTTTTACCTTTCCGCCTGGTTTTATACCTTAACCCCTTCAGCCCCCGGGCACTTTCCGTTTTTGCGTTTTTGTTTTTTGCTCCCCTTCTTCCGAGAGGCGTAACTTTTTTATTTTTCCATCAATCTTGCCATATGAGGGCTTGTTTTTTGCGGGACGAGTTGTACTTTTAAATGAAACCATAAGTTTTACCATATAGTGTACTGGAAAACGGCAAAAAAATTCCAAGTGCGGAAAAATTGCAAAAAAAGTGGGATTGTACAATAGTTTTTGGGATATTTTATTCACCGTGTTCACTATATGGTAAAACTGATGTGTGGGTATGATGCCTCAGGTCGGTGCGAGTTTATAGACACCAAACATGTATAGGTTTACTTGTATCTAAGGGGTTAAAAAAAATTCACAAGCTTGTCCGAAAAACGTGGCGCACGTTTTGCGCCATTTTCCAAAACCCGTAGCGTTCTCATTTTTCAGGATCTGAGGCTCAGTGATGGCTTATTTTTTGCGTCTTGACCTGACGTTCTTAACGGTACCATTTTTGCGCAGATGCTACGTTTTGATCGCCTGTTATTGCATTTTGCGCAAAATTTGCGGCGACCAAAAAACGTAATTTTGGCGTTTAGAATTTTTTTGCCGCTACGCCGTTTACTGATCAGATTCATTGATTTTATATTTTGATAGATCGGGCATTTCTGAACGCGGCGATACCAAATATGTGTGTATTTTTTATTTTTTTAACCCTTTAATTTTCAATGGGGTGAAAGGGGGGTGATTTGAACTTTTAGGTTTTTTTATTTTTTTTTAATTTTTTAAAACTTTTTTTTTTTTATTTTACTAGTCCCCCTAGGGGGCTATTGCGATCAGCAATCCGATCGCTTTGCACAATCTGCAGATCTCAGCTACAGAGCTGAGAACTGCAGATTTGCTGCTTCACTTTCAATGCCGGCTGTATTCCGGCATTGAGAGGAAGTGACTCATGTTAGCCACAGGCGTCATCACATGACCCTGTGCTACCATGGCAACCGCCGAAAGTCACGTGATCATGTCACGTGACTTCCGGCGGGGGCGGGGTAAGTCACTGTCATGGCGGCGCCCATATACATATCGCTGCCAAGACTTTGGCAGCGAAATGTAAGGGGTTAATGGCCGCGGGTGGAAGCGATTCCACCCGCGGCTAGCAGGCACACATATCAGCTGTTGATAACAGCTGATATGTGCGCGTCTCGCCGCCGCCCGCCGGCGGCAGGGGGCGGGGCTTACCGGGACACGATCCATGACGTATCTAGTACGTCATGGGTCGTTAAGGGGTTAAGGCTAGGTTCACACACTGCGTTTTTTTGACGCTGCGTTTTTTGCGGCAAAAACCGCACAAAAACGCACCCGCGGCAAAAAAAGCGGCAAAAAAAACGCACGCGTTTTGCCGCGATTTGGTGCGTTTTTTTTGCTGCGTTTTGCTGCGTTTTTGCTCACTGCGTCTTTATGCGTTTTTTATCAGTGAACAAAAAAAAAAGGTCTGATGTCATCACTAGTGTATGCAGAAGAGCAGACAGCTGCAGAACTACAAGGCTCAGCATGCTCCATCCAATAGTGTATGCAGGAGAGCAGACAGCAGCTGCAGAACTACAAGGCTCAGCATGCTCCATCCAGGACTGTATGCTTGAGGGAGAGTCAGGGGGAGCAGACCTACAAGGCTCAGCATCCTCCATCCAATAGTGTATGCAGGAGAGTAGACAGCAGCTGTCGAACTACAAGGCTCAGCATCCTCCATCCAATAGTGTATGCAGGAGAGCAGACAGCAGCTGTCAAACTACAAGGCTCAGCATCCTCCTTCCAGGGCTGTATGCAGGATTTCTTTGCCCCCCCCCAAACAAAAAAAATGACGTGGGCTTCGCCATATTTTTGTATGCTAGCCGGGTACAGCAGGCAGGTACGGGCTGCCCCCAACCCCCAGCTGCCTATTTGTACCCGGCTGGGAACCAAAAATATAGGGAAGCCCTTTTTTTTTTTATTTCATGAATTTCATGAAATAATTTTAAAAAAAAAATGACGTGAGCTTCGCCCAATTTTTGAGTCCAGCCGGGTACAACTAGGCAGCTGGGGATTGGAATCCACAGTGCAGGGTGCCCATGCTTTCTGGGCACCCCCGCTGTGAATTGCAGTCCCGCAGCCACCCCAGAAAATGGCGCTTTCATAGAAGCGCCATCTTCTGGCGCTGTATCCAACTCTTCCAGCTGCCCTGATGCCGGGTGGCTCACTGGGTAATAATGGGGTTAGGGCTAGCTGTATAGCTGGCCCTAAGCCCGAAATTCATGGTGTCACGCCAATATTAGACATGGCCACCATCAATTTCTAGTAAAGATCAAAAAAAAACACAACACACAGAAAAATATTTTTATTAGAAATAAAACACAACACAATTAGTGACTCCATCTTTATTGAAATAAAGAACCCCCCTCCGCAGTAATCCTGGGTCAAGGGTCCCGCGCCGTCCAATCCAGATCCAATATCATCTGATCGGTTTGCTGGGAGGCAAAATGATCAGATGATGTGTCAGGTTCTAGGGGCTGAAGCACATCACACATCAGCTGATTGTATAAAAGCCGATTATACAATCAGCTGATGCATCGGTGCAAAAAAAAAAAAAAATACTCACTTATGTGCTGATTACCGGCAGCTCCTGCAGCGGAGTCTGATCCCGTCCGATCGCTGCAGCAGCTGTCGGTAATCAGGGATGAAGTCTCCTGACGCATCCGCTGATAGGTGAAGCCGGCCGGCCGCTGGCGTCAGCCCGAGACTTACGATCACCTGATGCGTCAGGTGACTGCATCAGGTGATCCATCGCCAGGTCCTGCATCTATCGTACTGCCCGGGGAGACTGCACACACCCGGAGCGGCAATACCGTGAGAGGAGATGGGAGCGGGCATGACACCGGGAGGCTGCAGACAGGTGAGTATAACTTTTTTCTACTGTTCACTTTTGTTTTCGCAGCCACTTCCACCTCCCACCCAGACATGGCGCCGCACAGCAGCATATATGCCCAGGACGGGAGGTGGAAGCGGCGGTGACGGTACCGGGAGGATTCACGCTTCTGTGTTTACTGACAGAAGGAATCCTCTTCCTGTACACGTCACTTTACTACCCACCTCCTGCGTTTATAGCTGCGTTTTTGGTCTTAGAAACGCACCAAAACGCAGCTATTTGGGTTTCTCATTGCGTCTTTCAACATCCCATTGCACTCAATGGATGAAAAGCGCAGTGAAAAACGCGGGAATAATTGACATACTGCGCTTTTGTGGCACCACAAAAACGCAGCTGAAAAAAAAACGCTGTGTGCAGACAGCAAAAATGAAAACTCATAGACTTTGCTGGGGAAGCAAAGTCATGTAGTTTTCTGAGCAAAAACGCACCCGAAAACTGCGCAAAAACGCCGCGAAAAACGCACTGTGTGAACTTACCCAAATTCTGTGTAATCCTTTGGATCATTGTCCTTGGTGTGTTTTAATCTGTATCTTTTTGTACCTAATAAAGATTACATATATACAGTGCCTACAAGTAGTATTCAACCCCCTGCAGGTTTAGCAGGTTTGATAAGATGCAAATAAGTTAGAGCCTGCAAACTTCAAACAAGAGCAGGATTTATTAACAGATGCATAAATCTTACAAACCAACAAGTTATGTGGCTCAGTTAAACTTTAATAAATTTTCAACATAAAAGTGTTGGTCAATTATTATTCAACCCCTAGGTTTAATATTTTGTGGAATAACCCTTGTTTGCAATTACAGCTAATAATTGTCTTTTATAAGACCTGATCAGGCCGGCACAGGTCTCTGGAGTTATCTTGGCCCACGCCTCCATGCAGATCTTCTCCAAGTTATCTAGGTTCTTTGGGTGTCTCATGTGGACTTTAATCTTGAGCTCCTTCCACAAGTTTTCAATTGGGTTAAGGTCAGGAGACTGACTAGGCCACTGCAACACCTTGATTTTTTCCCTCTTGAACCAGGCCTTGGTTTTCTTGGCTGTGTGCTTTGGGTCGTTGTCTTGTTGGAAGATGAAATGACGACCCATCTTAAGATCCTTGATGGAGGAGCGGAGGTTCTTGGCCAAAATCTCCAGGTAGGCCGTGCTATCCATCTTCCCATGGATGCGGACCAGATGGCCAGGCCCCTTGGCTGAGAAACAGCCCCACAGCATGATGCTGCCACCACCATGCTTGACTGTAGGGATGGTATTCTTGGGGTCGTATGCAGTGCCATCCAGTCTCCAAACGTCACGTGTGTGGTTGGCACCAAAGATCTCGATCTTGGTCTCATCAGACGAGAGAACCTTGAACCAGTCTGTCTCAGAGTCCTCCAAGTCATCATGAGCAAACTGTAGACGAGCCTTGACATGACGCTTTGAAAGTAAAGGTACCTTACGGGCTCGTCTGGAACGGAGACCATTGCGGTGGAGTACGTTACTTATGGTATTGACTGAAACCAATGTCCCCACTGCCATGAGATCTTCCCGGAGCTCCTTCCTTGTTGTCCTTGGGTTAGCCTTGACTCTTCGGACAAGCCTGGCCTCGGCACGGGTGGAAACTTTCAAAGGCTGTCCAGGCCGTGGAAGGCTAACAGTAGTTCCATAAGCCTTCCACTTCCGGATGATGCTCCCAACAGTGGAGACAGGTAGGCCCAACTCCTTGGAAAGGGTTTTGTACCCCTTGCCAGCCTTGTGACCCTCCATGATCTTGTCTCTGATGGCCTTGGAATGCTCCTTTGTCTTTCCCATGTTGACCAAGCATGAGTGCTGTTCACAAGTTTGGGGAGGGTCTTAATTAGTCAGAAAAGGCTGGAAAAAGAGATAATTAATCCAAACATGTGAAGCTCATTGTTCTTTGTGCCTGAAATACTTCTTAATACTTTAGGGGAACCAAACAGAATTCTGGTGGTTTGAGGGGTTGAATAATAAATGACCCTCTGAATAAACTTTTCACAATTTAAAAAAAAAGAAAAGAAATAACATTCTTTTTTGCTGCAGTGCATTTCACACTTCCAGGCTGATCTACAGTCCAAATGTCACAAAGCCAAGTAAATTCCGAATGTGTAAACCTGCTAAATCTGCAGGGGGTTGAATACTACTTGTAGGCACTGTATTTTCTCACCTGATCCAGTTTGAAGTGACCTTTTTCAAACACTTGACATGGGTTATTATATCCCCCTCCTTTTCTCTGGTCTATTATAATGCTTCTAGAGGGGCTAACCATTTCTAATATATGATGTCGAAAGGGTCTGCTTGTGTCCTATCCTGTTTAGCCTCATTAGAAAGGTGGATCAGGCGAGCTATCCCTCTAGCGTATTCCTCCAGTTGACAGAGTTCCCCAGTAAGCTTAAAGGCTCATTCCACAAGTGCTATTGCTTCCTCTTGGACTGAGAGTGATAATGTCTGTATTGAACATATTTGCAAACCGCTACCTGGTCTTCACTGTCAAGAGAATATTCTATTACCGAGCCCTAGGGCCCTGAATGGAGACAAAGCATTTCCTTAAAGGCATTAGTGGCTAAAATGTAATGTGTAAAGCTATGTTTACACATTGCAGTTTTGCTGTATTTTTTTCTGCAGCAAAAACCTGCTCTCTTGGCAGTAAAAAAGCTGCTTCCAAATAACTTTTGCTGCAGTTTTTTTGGCAGCCTTTTTGGTCTATCTTTATATGTAATGTGTAAGGAGGTGGACTGATACTGTTGCGTTCCTTCCAAGGTGTCAATCTCATTGTTGTTTTATTAAATTGTGTCTTGCGTCTTTTGTAAATATTGTGAGGTGTGAGGTGTGATCTGTGATCTATCCTGTGTCATGAGGGTGCTGTTATGTATTGTAATGTGGTGACATATAATGTGCAATAGTATTATATGTGCTTGTCAACCAATAGGGCAAGAGATAGTTAAGTGTTGGGACTAGCCCACAAAGGGAGGAATTAGCTCATAGGGAAAGAGACAGTTCCTTCTAGAAAAGTTAGTGAAGACTCAGTGCATGACAGAAACGGACCTATAGTCTGTAGGTTGTCAAAGCCGCATGCAGTGGATGACCTGTGGCAGGAGAAAGGAGACTATATTGGAGATAGCGTGATCCTGAAGTGTTAACCAAAATACAAACTGTAAAACAAGGCTGAGGCTAGAGACCGGCCGCTTACTAAAGTGGCCCCCTGGGAGAAGGGTTTTCGGAGGACAGAACTCTAGAAGCAAGACCCCAAATCTCAAAAGGTAACAGAGCAGGGAACATACATTAGTGATACCTCTCCAGTGGTGAAATTAAAAAAAAAACAAAACCGCTGAAGTGGTGCTTTATAGGGAACCTGTCATGCAAAAAAAAACGCTATTAAATGTGGTTAATTTGCAGATTAATTGTGTTTTGAGGCTACCTGGCGCCTGCACTTAGAACCCTGCTGCCCGGAAGAAATTACCTTTAGTCCTCCCAGCAGCCTTGAGCTCTCAGTCATAGAGGCACACAGATCCAGTCACCACTGTGTGCACAGTGGGCGGCAGGAGCTGTAACCAATCCCCGGTACTGACTGACAGCCAGATCTGCAGTGCATCAGTACAGAGCAAGCTATCAGTTAGTGTTTGGCAGCAATTATAGCCGACGCTCACTATGCACAGAGCAGTGATTTAAACTGCACCGGCCATGCCTCTATGACTAAAAACCATAGGCTGCAGAAAGCCATAAAATTCATTTGCTCCAGGCAGCAGGTTAGTAGCGATTTTTACATGACAGGTGATCGTTACGTAATGCTAATCAGAGCTAGGCATATGCAACATGCAAAACTAGCAAAGTCAGTCTCTCCATGCTCCAAACCAATACACATGATGTTTAGAAAATACATAGACAATGATTAAGCAAAAAATCCCCAGACTACATACCTGGCGTGCAGTGGATTCCTCCTCCGGTGCTGTCGGGAAGGTGTCTGCTCAGGTCAGATCTCCATCACCATTTGTGTGCTGGACCACATCACCCTGCTCCTCACACATCTAATTTGCGATATTATCCCAAGCTATGAAATCATGATCGCTGCATGTTCCTTCTAGACCCAGTAGAGAATTTAAACATTTAACAAGTTTCTACACATATCTCATTAGTAGCGCCCGGATGATCTTGTGTTGTGAATACGTTTTCCAGTTTGTGGCTCCCTCTTGTGGTCAGTGCTGGTGGTGCAGTTGATGTGTGGAATGAAAGCCATGTGGAAGACTGGCAATAAGGGTCAGATTGGGCTATTTAATGGAGTAGTTTTCTCTTGTTACTTGCCGGTGGTCAATGTCTCCTTTGTGTAAAGGACATTCTGTAACCAACTCTGATCACTATCAGAACTCCTCTCAGATAAGTGGTCTTTGTACCTCTGCTGTTTGTTTTCCACTTTCTTATTTTTTCTGCTTTGATACCAATGCTTGATTCCTATTTTGTCTGTGTGGAGTTCTTGGTTGGAATGGGATCATTCCCTGCTGGGAGTGTCTGTATATTTAGCTCCATGGTTCTGCAAGGTATTGTGGTTGTCATGCTTGGTATTAATTAAGTCCCTCATCTGTATTAGTGTTTTTGGATCCCAGTAACATTAGAGTGATGATACAGCGGGGGAGAGGTTGTGTGACCTCAGGATTTTTCCATATCATAAGTGCTGGTTTATATTAGGGTTTTTACGGCTGCAGACAGTTCCTCTTTCCTATCCTTTCCTATAGAGATAGTTTGGGCCTCACCTTTGCTGAAATCTGTCTTTTCTAGCTTTGTATTGTGTTTTTCTACATACCGTAGCCTTTACATGTGGGGGGCTAGCTAGCTATCTTTAGGGACTGCTCCGAGGCAGATTAGCTTTCTTATATCTCTATCTGTGAGATTATTTAGTTCTCTGGCTTTGTCCAGGCGTCCAGGTTATCGTAGGCACGCCCCACGGCTTCTTCTAGTTGTGTGTCAGGATTAAGTCTGCAGTCCATTAAGGTTCCAGCCACTCTGTTACCTTTTGGGGTTCCACATTTTTTTATCCTCCTCGGTCCCTGAATCATAACAATCCTGTGTCTTTATGGGGATTACATTAGAGTTGCTCAGTTGTGGACCTGAAATTAAGGCTGTGTGCACACGATGCGTTTTTTACCGCGGAAACGCTGCGTTTTGAACCGCAGCGTTTCAGTGGCAAATTGCATGCGTTCAGCTTTCCCAGCAAAGTGTATGGGAAAGCTGAAAAATCAGTGCACATGCTGCGTTTCTTTCCGCAGCGTTTTGGATGCCAAAAATCGGTGCGGAAAGAAAAGCAGCATGTCACTTCTTTTGTGCGTTGTGGCTGCGTTCTCTCCCCCATTGAAATCAATGATGTGGGGTCAGAACGCAGCCACAACGCATGGACCTGCTTTTTTGTTGCGGTCCGCGGGCTTTGTCGGCACGCCAGAACGCAGGCATTTACCTGGAAGTGAGGTCAAGAGGCTTCCTGTTGACCTCACTTCCTGGCAAAGCCCCCGGTGTCGCCAAAGTGCCCGCCCCGACCCCCGACCCCCCTCCCGAAAATCCAACATGGCCGCGCGCACAGTAGCGCACCGGCCGCCCTGCTCCTATGATTTCTGTCGCATGTGCAATAACACATGCGACAGAAAACTGTTCCCCAGGCCCTGCCCGTTCACCCCCTATTCCCCCGGTATTCCCCCGGTATTCCCCCTTACCTGTCCGGTCGCAGCGCTGATCCCCCGCGGCCCCCTCCTCCTTCAGTGCACGCTGGCCGGTCACATGTTCCGAGCAGCTGACAGCCAGCACAGTGTTCAGTGTGAGCTGTGCTGGCTGCTCGCAGTCTGCAGCTGTGACCCGGGGAGAGTGGGTGCAGATTTTTGCACCCACTCTCCTCAAATGGAGGGTCTGCCCTCCTAGAAAATGGGGGATACGTTTCCTGAACGTGCCCCCATATTCTAGAAGGTCCAGAGGCGACGTGGGACATCCATATGGATTTCTGCGGACCCATTTTTTTTTATTAAATTGGAGAACAAGGGAATGATTTGGGGAGTGTTTTTTCTAATAAAACATTTTTTGTTGTCTTTTTTTGCTTTTGTTTACTGTCAATTAGTTATGTCGGGTGTCTGATAGACGCCGTGACATCACTAATTGCTGGGCTTGATGCCAGGTGACATTACACATCTGGTATCAACCCCATTTATTACCCCGTTAGCCAACGCACCAGGGCGCGGGATGAGTTGGGGCGAAGCGCCAGGATTGGCGCATCTAATGGATGCGCCACTTCTGGGGCGGCTGCGGCCTGCTATTTTTAGGCTGGGAAGAGTCCAATAACCATGGCTCTTCCCACCCTGAGAATACCAGACCCCAGCTGTCAGCTTCACCTTGGCTGGTGATCTAATTTGGGGGGACCCCACGTTATTTTTTTTTTTATTCTTTATTTAAAAATAAAAAAAAAAACATGGGGAGCCCTCCAAATTGATCACCAGCCAAGATGAAGCTGCCAGCTGTTGTTTGCAGGCTACAGCTGTCTGCTTTACCCTGACTGGCTATCAAAAATAGGGGGGACCCCACGCCATTTTTTTCATTTTTTTTTTTTTTATTGGATAAATACTAAGCTAGGCACCCTTTAGTGCCACATGAAAGGTACTAAAGGTGCCAGCTTAGAATATGCAGGCGGGGGTAGGACGTTCTATATATTTGACATCCCTTCATCCATTGACGCTTTTTAGGCTGTGTGTCCACAATCAGGGTTTGCAGCGTTATGGGCGCTGAGTGTTTTCCCTGCGTCCATAACGCTGCGTTGTGCAGTAGAAGCACAGTGGAAGGATTTTTGGAGATCCCATGCCCACTGTGCTTCTTTTCTCCGCAGCATAAACTGACCGGTAGCGTGGCTTCCCGAGCCTCAGCATGTCAATTTATGCTGCGGAGACGAGAGTGTTCTCTGCAGGTAGCATAGAGCTCCACAGCAGCCTGAACCCAAATCGTGGGCATGGGCAGCTGCAGGAAGGCTGGCACTGTGTACTAGACGCCGCGTCGCTGGATCATGGCCACATAGCCTTAGGCCCCTTTCACACGTCAGTGATTCTGGGACGTTTGTGCTTTTTTTTTAAACGTACCAGGATCACTGACATACGCAGACCCATTATAATGAATGGGTCTGCTCACACGTCAGTGATTTTTCACTGCACGTGTCTCCGTGCGGCGTACCCGCGTGTGCGTGATTGCCGCACGGAGACATGTCCATTTTTTTCTGGCATCACTGATGTCCCACGGACCACGCAGTGGTGTGATCCGTGAAACACGTGCCAGAAAAAAACGTGCTTTTAAAATAAAAAACATTTTAACTCACCCGGCTCCAGCGATGTCCTCTGCAGCCCCTCCTCTCTGTTCCTTCTGTGCCGGCTCATTATTGTCGCGCATATTCATGATGCACGACACAGCCGACCCGGAAGCAGCTGCTGCGGGGGTCAGCGCCGGCCGGATGCTGCACCGCGGGAGCGATCAGCACCATGGAGAGCGGGAGCGGGTGCAGGTGAGTTAATCTCTAAGTGCAATCACGGGCCACGGAGAACGGAGCCCGGATTGCACTTAGACAACCCACGTGTGCCGTGATTCACGGCACACGGAGGGACATGTGCGTGTTTTACACGCCAGTGAAAAACGTCAGTGTTTTTCACTGACATGTGAAGCGGGCCTAAAAGTGAGAATATTGTTGCTACAGCAACATTTTGGGTGAAGTAGCTGTGGATTCAAAATGCTTAATATACTCCTGAATAAAATCCTTGATGGGTGCAGATTCCAAAATGGGGTCACTTGTGGGGGTTTTCTGACGTATAGGTACCTAAGGGGCTTGGTGCGCGAAGTTTATTTCAACTTTTCCAAAATTCAAATGGTGCTCCTTCCATTCCAAGCCCTCCCATTTATCCAAACAGAATGTGGAGAAGGAAATGACATCACAGGTTTTTTTTTCCAAAGGTCTGTGTTCAACCAACTTTATTATCACTGACAAGTCTTAAAAAACGCACCTAAAAAAACGCATGAAAAACGCATGAAAAACGCATGAAAAACGCATGCGTTTTCGATGCGTTGTTTCTCAAAAAGCATTGTTTACAATTCTCCCCTCTGCCAGAGGGTGCGTTTTTTTCCGCGCGGAAAAAAAAGCAACGTGTGCACATACCCTAACTGTATTTTCATAGTACTTGAGAGAAATCTCATATTTTCTAGGGTGAAACTTGGCAAAAACTAAAATATTTGCTCTGTATACTGTAAGCCTGGTTTCATATCAAACATTCACTGTCCATGTACACACTACAATGCCTGGAATGGACGCTGGTCTCATGAGCCAAACTCAACAGCCCCATACAGTATTTAATGACTGGATGTAGACCAGGAGGTCTATCAAAGATCCAGGACCATAATCCCCCTTAGCACTCAACGGTGGAAGAGGCATTAATAAAGTTGTCCAGTGAATAACAGTTCTCTCCTATTGACAGGTGATAACGGGATAAAATATTCACTGGAGACCCCTTTGACGCAGAACCCTATATTGTCCACTCTGGCAGATCTCCAGCCAACAAGGTCAACAGCGATCTCTAGAATTGCAATTTTCGTCTGATACCAATCATTGTACCTGCACAGCATTGCTGCAGTAATCCACATATGATGCTTTTGCCAGCGAGGTTCCTCAGTGCTTAGCACTGTTGCATTCCATTGATGAGGTCAAACATCTACAGGAGGTTTTACGTTCTTCGTGTTGAGTGGATTTCTTTCTTATACATGACGATTTTTTTTTTTTTAGCCTCCATTGGTGACATACACCAAACACTTTACACAGAAGGCTGAATATTGCAATTATTTGTGATCCTCTGGAATTGGAGTCTCAGTCTGTCTCTGTAGAGTATCCACCTAAGGCCGGTGTCCCACTTGCGATTACCGAGCGTATATCTCGCACGAGTCTCGCGTTGCAACACGCGTCACGGACTCACACTCTGCTCACAAGAGCTGGTTGGTTGCATGCATCTTTATGCAGCTGACCCGCTCCTGTGAGCAGCGTGAGAGTCCGTGACGGGTGTTGCACCGTGAAACACGCTCGAGATATACGCGCGGTAATTGCAAGTGGCACGCCGGCCTTAACACTAAGATATTCACAATTCGTACTATGGCATCACTTGGACATTGGAATATTTTTTTTTGTGGCATTTTCATGCGGTAAATTAGGGCCATAATACCCATCTTTGGTTGGCATATTATAATTGTTCACCCTATGTAGGTTGTACATTTACATAAAGTGACCATAAGGCTTAATTAACACCTATGATTCTCCATAAACCCAGAGCAATTTTACATTAACATAGAGATTAATTTTTTACCGGTTGGAGGAGATGGAAGAAAAGGGTTAATCTGTGCTGCTAGAAGATGATCACTGAAGATCAAAGGGGATTAGGATATTTGATTTTATTGTTCAACGCGTTTCGGAGCCATGTGTCTCCTTCAGGAACAAAACTTAAAATTGGAAGGAAATGTGTCGAACAATAAAATCAAATATCGTAATCCCCATTGATCATCTTCTGGCAGCGTAGATTAACCCTTTTCTTCCATCTCCTCCAACATTGTCCTCCTGGGTTCTGTAGCAGCCTTCTTCAGCACGTGGTTATAGTGATTGTGTCTGTAACACAACCACACCAGGTTACTGTACCTGATTTAATTCTTTCTGGTACCATCGGATAAGACACCATCTGTGAACCCTACTTTGTCATTTCAGTTTTACAACCTTTACCGGTTAGCTGCTTGTCCCAATGCTTTTGGTGCCCGGTATCCTCGGCTATGTTGGTCACCTTGCATATAGTGCACAGATTAAGATAGGGTGAATAAGAAAAAAGTTTGGAAGACACAAATGTAATTGACTTAATTTTATTGAAAATGTACAGAAAGTGAGATAGTGTTGGTCCAAAAGTAAATCTGTATACAGTGCATTACCATCCACACATTGTTATACACCTTGTCCTCCAGTTCATGTGAGACTATTACTCATAGCATACTGGGCCGATTGGAAGTACCGGATTATGGGAATCATTAACAGCAGAGGATTCAAACATTTCAAGCCTTGATTTAAGTAAGAAAATGAGGAAAACAGACAGCCATAGAGGTCTCGTTATGGGAGGACAAGATATATGGACATATTGTTTTGGAGCTTTACAATACGCAGAACAACTATCCTAGAAAGTTGGCCATTTTTAATCAAGGACACCAGCAGTCGGCAAGTTTATTTCCAATGTGCATTGAAATTCAGATCAAAAACAATGAGGTCGGATTCACACACCTGTATATGGACCACTATGCTCAGACTAGCCGTGGCTCTACCAACATGAACACCCTCATATAGGCCATCCAGGAGGCTTTAGAGGTCAGAAGACTCGCGGCCAGTCCATGCCTCACAGGCTGCGACACAACAAAAGGGTGAATCCGGACAATTTTTTTTTGTTTAATTTTTCCAGCATGGCTTTACTAAGGAATAATTTTAACCAAATTTGTATTTATTTTACTCACGTATATAGCGCCATCATATTCCGCAGCGCTTTACAGACTTGATCCTCACTGTCCCCATTGGGGCTCACAGTCTACATTCTCTATCAGTATGTCTATCTTGGATCAATAGCTCTTAATATCTTAAAGGGAATCAGTCACGAGGTTTTTGCCACCTAATCTAAGAGCAGCATAATGTAGGGGAAGAGATCCTGATTCCAGTGATGTGTCACTTACTGGGCTGCTTAGTGTAGTTTTAATTAAAAAAAAAAAAATCACAGTTTAATCAGCAATAGATTATCATTAGGACTACTTGGTGTGCTGCAGGTAGTCTATAAAAATAATATATTTATTCATTTATATAGAGCTGTTAATTCCACAGCGCTTTACATACATTGGCAACACTTTCCCCATTGGGGTTCACAATCTAGGTTCCCTGTGAGTATGTTTTTGGAGTGTGGGAGGAAACCGGAGTACCTGAGGGAAACCCACCCAAACACGGGGAGAACATACAAACTCCTTGCAGATGGTTTCCTTAGTGGGATTTGAACCCAGGACCCCAGCACTGCAAGACTGAAGTGCTAACCACTGAGCCACCGTGTAGTCCAGCATATTCATGAGCTCTGTAAAACTGCTAGATCTGCAGCAGGAAAAAACATTGATTTTATCAAAATGACAGCAAACAGCTAAGTAAGTGACACATCGCTGGAATCAGGGTCTCTGTCTCTACATTATACTGCTCTCAGATGGGGGAGCAAAAACCTGACCCACATCATTTGAACCTTCAGGACTTGACAATCTATTTTACAAAAGCCATAACTTGTTTCTTATTCCATCAATGTAACCAAATGAGGGCTTGTTTTTGTTCAAGTTGTGTATGCGTTGTTTTTCTTTTTTTTTTTAAATACTGGTATTATATGGAGTATAGTTTCATAAACATTATATTCTGTATACTACTCCTGACCCCCCACATACCCCCCCTCAAAAAAAATTCTATTTTTTTGTGCTTGATTTTTAATATATATTTTGCAGTCTTGCAACTTTGCAATTTAACCCTTTTTTAAACTCCTCTCTGTGCTCAAGAATAGAGAGATTTCCAATTCTATGGTTTGCGGCTTGTTGCCTAGGTTACTGGCCACCTTTGCAGTCCATCAGCAGTGGTCAGTTTCCTTGGTGAGAAGTGCATGCTTGCAAACTGTTTGTTCAAAAGCTTGCGAGCACTTCTCTAAACCTTTCCAGATTGCTGGATTCGGCCATCTTCAGTGTCCTCGCGCTCCTCCAATGTTGCATTTCCTAGCAGCATCTGAGGGCACAGTTTGCGCTAAAGACATGGCTGTGCTCATGGTCCGAACAGTCAATCTCATGAACACAGAAGATATGCACACCACTTTAAAGTGATGCCCAATTTTATATAGTTTTTTTTATAGGTTGTTATATTTTCACAAAAACCCTGAATATGGAATTTTATTTTTTTTTTGTTTCTTCAGGGAGTGATAAGACCATCACACAGATGGAAGTATGAGTTGTAGTTTCGGTCAGTATTATTTTGGGATTCATACAAATTTTGTATCTCCTTTTATTCTATTCTTTGTTTATTTTTATAGTGTTCATTGTATGGGTTGAATAGCGCATTCAGTTTATTGCTTGGGTCATTTAGGGACACGGCGATATCAATTATGTCCCTTTTTTATATAGTAAACAAAAGTATATTAAGGAAAACATTTTGGGGATTTTTTTTCTAATTTTTTTTCAAGCTTTCCTTTTTTTTTTTATCCCACTTTAGGACCTGCTCACTCAACTTGCAGACTTGAGTATTACATTGGTTGTGTAAAATTACCAGCCATTCTATTAGACCTAGCCTTTCCAGAATCTAATAGATGTGGGCTAATATGGTAGCCAAGTTGGCCATCACTAGGCCAAATGACTGCCACAGCAACAAACTGGCACACCCCAATTACCTACTGGAGGGTGGTGGGGAGACAGAGGCAGTAATAGTGGCATATACATGGTTAAACTGTCAGGATCTGTATAACTTTGATCCCGGCAGTTGCAGCAGGAGCATGGCTGAATTACTGCCCCGTTACTAACAGCACCCACAAGATCAGACTGATGAATATGTACATCATGCTGGAGAAATTCACACCAGACATGATGCAATTTTTAGGTTAAGGCCTAAGACACACGACATGACAAATCAGAGCGAGTGGAATGCGATAAAACATCTCATTCCACTCTGACCAATATTAGCCTGTGTCGGCGCGCATGAGCGATTATTTTCTCAGCCCTAATTGGACCGAGAAAACAATCGCAGCATGCTGTGCCTGTAATGCGTTCCTGGTTTATCTCACACCCATTCAAGTCTATACTGTACCACGAGTGCAGGGCGAGAATGGCAATAGCCGGCAACGGAGGAGAGAGGGCGATAAAGCCCTCCCTTCCCTCCGCAGCACCGGCGGCCCGCATGATCGGACCTCAGTCGCAGTGACACTTGTATAACAGCGACACAGTGACACTGTGCTGCCAGCGTGAGCCGAGTGTCATACGAGGATCTCATTAGTCACCTGTGTGGCCCCGGCCTAATGCAATGTCTATCAGGAAAACAAATGACTAATATAGATCAAGATGTTATAGAGAACCTTAGCTGCCTTAGGCTGCTTTCACACATCCGGCTTGAGCTCTGCGGCTCAATCCGGCTGTGCAAGCTATGCAACGGATGCGGTGAAAACACCGCATCCTTTGCATAAGTTTTTTCTTTGCGGCCAGTCCGGTTTTTGCCGCTTGCGGCATGCTACTGAGCATGCGCAGTGGCAAAAACCGCATGCGGCGGCCGGATGCGGTTATTGCCGCATCCGGCCGCCATAGGCATGCATTGAAAAATGCGCCGCATCGGCTGAATGAGGCGCGATGCGTTTTTTTTTTGCCGCACGAAAAAACGTGCCAGGCAACGTTCCATCCGGCCGCCGCATCGGCTAAATCTGCCGCATGCGGCAAAAACCGGATGGAACGCAAGGTCATGAGGCACAATGCGGCACTAATTAAAGTCTATGCAGGAAAATCGCAACCGGCAGCAAAAAAAAACGGTTGCGATTTTCCTGCAAAGTGCCGGAGTGTGCCGCATTGCAGAAACTGGAGGTGTGAAAGCAGCCTTATCTGCTGTTAATTATAGACAAACGTTAGTCCCGGTACAATGGTATAGGAGCTGATGATGTTGTTGTTATTAAGATACTAAAAAGTAGAGCTGTCATTAGGATTAACAGAAAAGTAAGAAACTTAAGACAGTGAACTTTTCTTTTCTAGATGATCGTACCATACTTGTTTTATTTGTTGGTGCCAAACAATCAATGTAAAGATCAAGTGCATTGCACCCAGTCACGAGAATGTACACGCTGAAAGGCTATGTGCGCACGTTGCGTACTAGCCCTGCAGAAATTTCTGCAGCGATCTGAAGAGCACACATGCGCTTTAAATCGCTGCAGAAAATGTCCGTAGAGAAAAAAAAAAAAAGCCGATTCCATGCGCTCTGCCTGCAGCTCCTGCCATAGACAGAGCAGGAGCTGCCGGCAAAGCGCACGGAAGAAGTGACATGTCACTTCTTAGAACGCGCGCTTCTGGCAGCAGCCGAAGCGCTGCGCTCCAAGACGCCACGTGTGCACGGCCCCTGCACAATCTCCATAGACTGTGCAGGGGACGCAGGATGCATGCAGTTATGCTGCGCTACAAAGCGCAGCGTAACTGCATGTATTTATGCAACGTGCGCACATAGCCTAATATAGATTATGGAAGATGTGCTTTAATGGAAGCGCTGCTGTTATGAGACTCCTCACACTGTAGAAGAGCTCTCACTTTCTAGCTTCAAGAAGAGTTGGGAGGAGGTATATTGTGAGCATTTAGTAGATTTTTTTGCAGTTATTTATGTATATTATACATTTTTGTTTGGAAAGTATTTTTGCAATAGGATTTTATTAAAATGACAAACCATTGACCTCAGGGCTGTGCCTCACAGTACGAGGCTGGCTGCAGAATGAGTTAAGTGTAATCTGTCAGTGAGAACATTCTGTGATACGGCACACGGTCATGATGACTGCGCAGCCAAAACTCCACCGTCTTGCCATGACAAACGGCCAACTGGTTATGAAAGGAAATGATGTGGCCAATGGCCGCTCTAATTCTCTTCTCCCGATTTGATCAAACATTGATTTAATCTCGAATTCGCTTGGACGATTGTTGACTTATAATAAAGGTTGGGAAAGCGTATGCAAGCCTTTGTAGATGCGTTATTTACCACTTCACCAAATATAGCTGTAACTTTTTGCAAGATACATCTGTTGCTACAGGCTTCATGCATGCAACCGGGGAAACACTATTGTGGGTGTGGGAGGCTGGTATGCAGTGGAGTACTGTGGGTGGCCAAGGGCAAGGCAAGTATTTTGCACCCATGGACCATTAGACAAATAAAAAGTTATACATTGCTATATTTTTTTTTAATTACTGTTCTGTGTTTTGTTTTTATTTTTAGCAACTACTGTATTTTATTACCCTAGCTCTAATCCTCATCATATCCTTATCGCTAGCACTATCCCTAACCCTAGTCTTAACCTCCAATGGTTAGAAAAAGTATGTAAAAACTTAGCTTATTAGTGTTGTAAAAAATAATACCATTTTGGACATCTTCCCCAGCAGGTCTCTGTCTCTTTCACAAAATTACAAGTCAAAGGGCTGAGCTGTGGGCGCGTAGAGTGCAGGGTTTGTCATTTCAGTTGCTATGAATGCAGAGCGCAGCAGTCGAGATTAGTCATCACCGGTTACACTTTGCATAGGCAGTGACTGAAATGGCAAAGCTCACTGCATCATACTGTGAGCGTTGTTATATTGGTCACTGCCTACGTAGAGAGTAGATTCCGATGGTAAAGTTGACTGCTGCACTCTGCATCGCTGTGGCTCTGACCTAGATGTCAAAGCAGCCCCTTGCTTACTGCACCAGCTCTACGACGTAGCAGGAATGGGCGCAAGCAACTGCTGGTATGTTGCTTCCCATTGACTCGTCTTGTTTATTGTACTGATCTAGAGGTACAGACTGCATTTTGGCACACGGCTTAGATTACAATTATTTAGGAACCGGTGAACAGTATATGGTCAGTAGGGAGTACAAAGAGCTCTCACTTAATAGCTTGAGGTGCTCCTATAATGTGATATTCTGGTTAAAAAAAGGGGGTTCGCTCAGAACAGACTTCCATTGAACATTGGCAGGGGGTTTGCTCAGCAGGCCGCTCCACTTTGTTTAGAGCTCAGACCCCTGCTTAGACATTGGTAGCAGATATTCACCATAAGCCACAAATTCTTGAAAAAAACCCCTTTAATCTCAGGATGCACTGTTTACATACTGAACCAGAAAGTATTGCTGGGGTATGTTGGACCAGAATGGACTAAAACTAACTGGTATGGATGTTCGGGGATTCAAAAAATTAGGCTTAACTAAAAGAAATCCCTCATAAAATGTATGAATTTTATTACATATGTATTAAAGTTACCCAAAAGTGCAAAAAAAGTGAACAAACCAATCAAAAATTAGTTTAAAAAGTGGTGCATGAAAACATTGATAAGGCCTGGGGACTGTAGTGCGCGCAAGATGGGTGTACAATGTCTATATCTGTCCTTAAAGGTGACCCTATGAGATAGCCCTACCTAACAATTATTCAGATCTAAAGTGCCAATTTGGGAAAATAGTAAATCAATGGTGACACATGGTGGGATGCCGAAATATCAGAGTGCAGCACTCTGCCCATTAAACTTGTGCATCCTACTATGTGTCTCCCGGCCTCCTGATGAACCTTTGCAAGAAGGGGAAACGCGTTGGGGGCCATGCTATAAAGGCACCAGCAACAAGAGAAGTATTTTCTTTCCCCATTAATTTATCTTCATAGACTGCATTTTACACTATGGTTAATTTTTGGTGACTGGGGGAGCTCACTATGTATGAACCATTGATTATTATCCCAAATTGACATTTTATATCTGAATAATTCTAGTTCTTGATTGGGGTATCTTAGTAGCAGTATTGATGAACATTTGTAATTTTTCTACCCTTTGTTTCTTATCTAGTACTTATTGGTGTGGTTTTGTAAATGTACTGGGGAATCTACGACCTAGGGACATATAGGCATGTACTAGGCCCATCCCACATTGAGTGGGGGCGCCATTATCACGGCTTTAGGGTGTAAACCTCCATAGTAAGGTATCTCTTGGGGTATCCTTTAAAATAAGACCTACCCCAAAAATAAGCCCTAGTAGAATTTTGGGGGGCTTTTTTGAAGTATGCTTAAAATATAAGCCTCACTTCAAAAATAAGCCGTAGTTCTGATTTCATAAGGAAGTGTCCAAGCAGCTTAAAAAAAAAAAAAAAAATACAGCAGGACCCGTCCTCAAAAAAGCTGATACACACCCCTGAAAGAAAGCAGCCCCCCCCCCACCCAAAAAAAAATGTACTCACCTGACCTCAATTACAGTTGTCAAGTGTGGATGGTGGATGGGCTCTCACACAGATCTGCGTTGCTATCTGCTCCCTCGTCGTTACAGCTGCATTGCAATGCAGCTCTCACAAACAGATCGGTACCAGTATCACTCTATGTCAGTGATACTGCTTCCTATCACCAGGGGGAGCCACCGCTGTAGAACGCAAGGGGACCTGACAACAACGCAGATTTGTATGAGAGAGCCCATTTATTTGCCAACTCAGTTTGGGGTCTGGTAGGTGCGATTCTTTTGGGAAGGGGGGGGGGTGTCTGCTTTCTTTTGGGGGAAAATTAGCAGTACATAGTGAATAATAAATTTAAGCAGGTAATGTAAACCTTTGTAAATATGGTATATATTCACCACTAAAGATGTGCATCCGAACCAGTAATAGGATTAACACAAATATTGATGTTCCAGAATGTGATGACATGATTATATTTGAATAGATGTTAATTTTTTGTTTAAGAATAAATGTGGATTAATGTTCATGGAAAAATATGAGACATCCCCTGACAATAAGCCATAGCGAATCTTTTGTAGGAAAAAATAATATAAGACCCTGTCTTATTTTAGGGGAAATACAATAGACCTCATACACCCATTGGGTATTTATCTACTCTGCCTTTTACAAACTACAACCCCAAGGCTTCATCAATGAAATGTCTTTATACACCACTTTTTGAACTAATTTTTGATTTTTTTTTTTGCACTTTTGGTTTAAATTTTAATGCATGTCTAATAAAATTCATACATTGAGGGATTTTTATCTTCTTCTAGTTAAACCAGAATAGAATACAAGTAATGCTGTAACTCAAAAAGTTCAAGAAAAGTATAAAGTAATGTGTTTGCAAAATTAACCTATAAAATACTGCTCAGCGTTCCAGCTCTTTTAGATTATTATACAATTGTCACAATAAAATCATTCTTCCCTGACCTGTTGTTTTTTTGTCCCCCTTTTTTCTTTAATTTTACGGGGACAAAATCCAGAACTACTTTTTAAAATGGCTTTCTTAACATTTACCTGAGCATCGCTCTTTGAGTAAATAATATAGCAATATACATGAACCAGTCTTCATAGCAAAAGTGGCAAGTATATCTCTCTATATATAGGTACTCGTTACTGATGGACTTTAATATGGAGTTGTATTAGCCATACATTGTAAAAACCTGCATATGTTAAAATGGTTTTCTAACATCATTGTATACCATGCAAGTTACGGAAGAGCGTTCATATTATTGACAGTAATGGTTAGTTATTATTTGTTATAAACCATTTTCCTTTCCCATTTCCAGATAAAATAGGACCTCTATATCTTCTACAAAGTCTTCTCCTTTAGACAGATGCTGAGATAGATTAAAAGAAGCTATAGAGAAAAGAGGAGAGAAAAAAGGTGTAATTATCAAGAAAGAGCGATAGGGTAAGGATACGGTTCAGTCATAGAAAACTTCATTAGTGTTTATAAGAATTTAAAAGCATAAGTATAGTATTAGAATGGCAGCGTGACTTCCACAGATAAGTTAAATTTACACATCAGATATTCTGCATAATTACACTCCACTTAAAGAATGACGTCAGTGTAATAATCTTCCATTTTTTCTTAGATATACTCATGCACAGTACATTTATGAAGCCTTTTCTTTCAATGCACAGACCTTTGAGCAACAGAATTCCTTTTCCTAATTCTCTGCTTGAACCAAGTGCTGAGGCTGCTGTAAGCACAGGACTCTAGTAGCGTCAAGGTTCCCCCTTTACCATTTCAACTGTGTAAGATATTTACAACATTTCTGTAGAGAAATCATTTCTGAACAAAAAACAGTCCCGCACCACTAGACATTACCTTGCGGTATAACGCGCTTACATGGAGCACAGCTCAGGCACCAACTGATCACGACTGGGAGGTGCTCGTCCAAATAGAGTGGTAAATCCAGAAACAGTCCAGGAAAGGAAAAGACCGCACACTCCAGCTATGCCAAACGATCTTCTTTATTCACAAAAGGTGTCAGGAGCCTGCACCTAGCTCCTCTCCTGCTTTTTACACTGCACCTTTTGTGAATAAAGAAGATCGTTTGGCATAGCTGGAGTGTGCGGTCTTTTCCTTTCCTGGACTATTTCTGGACATCTGTAGAGAAAGACATGGACCGCACACCCAAAAATATCATACTATGATCTACTACCGCTAGGCAAAAATTTATACACCTGAATATGAGGTTCTTGGTTTAACATTCTCATCAGACTGTATGACGCCCACTGCCATGTCACAGAAACCTCTGTGTAGGTCCCTAACTTTTTGCAGCCTTGAAAGGGAGCGTCGTCGCGCGCCAACCACCACTGCAGCGATAGTGCACCAGCAGGGCAGGTGATATGCTGCCTCACAACACCCATCCTTCAAGGCTGAGTCCCCATGACTAGAGGCCACACCACCCCACCGACAAAACCATCACAACAATGGCCACCACTCAGCACAAACGCACCATCTGGCAGAATTCCGCACTCGCGGAAAAAAAAAAGAAAAACGGACCCAAAATCCACATGCGGTTTTACCGCGGTGTGTTGCATTTTTTCCGCGGGTTGGTCCCTGCGGTTTTTAACCATTATCTATGGCAAATCCGCAGGTACCTGCGGAAAAGAAGTGACATGCTACTTCTTTTTGCTGCAGAAATTCTGCATTAAAAGCTGTAGGGGGAAAAAAAAAAAAAAAACGCAGTGTGCGCACAGCATTTTGGATTTTCCATAGATTTTGTTGGGGGAAGGACTGCAGGAAGGTTATGAACAAAAACCGCACCTTTTCTGCAGCAAAAACCACAGTGTGCGCACAGGGCCTAAGCCTTCAAAAAGTTAGGGGCCCACTAAGAGGTTCACTGTGACGTGGCTGGGGGCTTCATACAGTCTGATCAGAATGTTAAACCAAGCACCTCATATTCAGGTGTATACATTTTTGCCTACCGGCAGTAGATAGACGTATAGTTTTTGGCTGTGCGGTCCATGTGTTTCTGTACAGCTGTGTCGCTGTGTAAGAGTGTAAGATATTCAGTTAATTGATTCTAGACGTACACAAATGGAATTATAGAGTTTGTGCTAATGTATAGTTTATAAATTATGAATTAGTTGCAAAACTATTCCATATCCACGACTGGGTTTGTTTCAGCAACAATGAATTTTTAAAAACCACACTCAGATGAATGGGGCAGCTGAAGAACGTCCCGAAACACATCTGACACATAACTATACTGTTTTTGATGACTGTAGTTTCCATCATTATTTTTTGGAAATAGATATGAATTGTTCCAGCTGATATTTTTTGAGAAAGAAACATTTTTAGTTGTCGGCCATATCAAATCTTAGAAAAGTGTTAACTCCAATAATACAAAAAAAATTGTTTAAAAGAACTGAGTCGTTGATACCTTTTAATGGTTAACTGAAAAGATGGTAATAGCAAGGTTCCTTTAAGTCCTCAATAGTATTTTGATGGCTAGGAAATGGAGGACATCTGGTTACATTCTAACAAGTTTGTTGTAGAATAATCATTGACTAGACATTCAAATTTTTCCCACCAACACTTTTTTTTAATCTTACAAATGGCTTCAGTTACTTGGGAAATCTAAAAAAAAAATATCCATGAGAGAAGAAACTGACTTGACTGATCAAATATCATGGTTGAAGTGAACAAGGCGCAATCTCAGTTCCAGAAATGCTCCAATGAATGTCTTATTCAGGACCGAATGCAGATTGGCTCAACCACTATAAATTTCACTGTAGCTTCATTCAAATGAAGAGCTGCAATCAGCAGATAAATAAGGATTACAATTTGGAACTTAATTTTCAACATTAATTGCAGAACTATTCTATAAAATAATGACATGGCAGTATCACTTGGATGCACTTATTTATGGAGTTGCATCCCTGGTAATACCAGTTACAGCCAGTGACTACACGTGTGACCCATTGGTTCATAAAACTTTTAGGCCATCACTTAACTGGTGCGATTACTTTAACGGAACCTGCCATGTAAAAATATTTATATTAACCTGCAGTTATTAGGTGAATCTACAGGTTAATGGTGTTCTAAAGGTGTGTGGCCACTGCATTTGAAAGTGCGGCTACTGGGAGGAAATTAACTTTATTCATCCTGACAGCGTCCAGCTTTCAGTCATAGAGGCTCCGCTTCAGTCTGACCGCCAGATCTGAACTGATGCACTGCAGAATCAACTGTCAGTCAGTGGTGAGGTTTAGTTACAGCCATTCCTCACTGTACTGAGTGGTGAATTGAAGCTGCACCTCTATGACTGAAAGCCAGAGGAATAAAGTTAATTTCCCCCTAGTGCCCGGAATTTCTATGTTTCGGCTGTAAAGCTTTAGAGCACGGTTAACCTTCAGATTAACCCCATATCTGTAGGTAAATCTTGTTGTTTGTTTGTTTGTTTTTTTATTTGGTGGGAGCTCTTTAAGGGCCATTCACCCTCTGGATCTTGATGTATAGGAAATAGGGCAAAGTCTTTAAAACATCATATGACGCACTTAGGAGACCATTCATGAAGCAATGTTCCAACCTTTACCTCCTGTAGCTCAGTATTTACAATTTTCAGAAGAAAGCAAGTCATTTCTTATTAATAGAGTTGAGCGAGTATCGAAATATTCGTGTTCGCGATAATCGTAACGAGTAATATGTACTACTCCCATATTTGTTCCGAACAGCGAGTACAATGCGAGTCAATGGGAAATGCGAGTAATTTTCGCTGGAGTCCGGCAGAAAATTATTCTCATTTCCCATTGACATGTATTGTACTCGCTGTTCGGAACGAATACGGGGAGTAGTACACAGTACTCATTACGAGCATCGGGAAAACAAATATTTCGATACTCGCTTAACTCTACTTATTACGCAAATCATTTTGTCTAGCTCCTCTAATGTAAGATAGATCTGCTCCAGAAGGAGAAAAACCAATTTGCACACTTGTTAAAGCTGAACACGTAATAATTGAGGGAGTAAGGGGACATGAACTTTGCGGTTTGGGCACAAAAGGCTTATATGGTTTAAAGTGAATGTTTTTTAAATATACAATTTATAAGAAATTACCCCCTGGGAGCTTTTTTTTCCCCTATAAAACCCCAGCAGAGTCATTTTTTAACAACATTCTGGCTAGTTACAGCCACCAATAGGCAAAGCCAAGGTGCTAATTGTATATTGGTGCCAAGTCAATACCAGTGCTGTCCGCTCACTCTTCAAGGCTTCTAGGCAGAAGAGCATTGTAAATTCGGCTTAAGATTACATGGTGGTAAAATATTTCATTCTAAATAGTCTCCATGCTTCTTAGTGGAGTCTGTAGGGATGGGGTACGGCTTGTATAAGATTTGCAATGTAGTGATCTACAGTTCTTGTTTTTAACCTACAGTAATAATCATTCCTCCGTGAGACCCCATTCATGGTGTTTCCATGTAATAATTCATACTTTTGATTTTTCAAGACTGTTGGCGAGTCATCAATTTTAAAACATTAACATTTAGCATCCAAAAAGTAATAAATGGGACTAACCCAACCTCGCTGATCTGAACACATTTTATTTTTCAGTAATCTCAGACAAAAACAATGACATAACATGACATAAAAAATACAAATACATACACAAATATACTGGTAGAAAAAGGCAGACAGCAAAAATGGGTCAATTTTTCCTTAATTGGTAAGACCAGGAAAACGGTAGAAGACTAAAAATAAATAAGGGTTATACCGCTGAAATACTTGTTAACTGGTTGAGTATACATTAACAAGGCAAGTGATTAAATATCTGTGGGAAAAATGGATCCTCGCTTTAGGAAGGTCAGGTCATGGTCAACTTTTTGTTTTTTCCTTCAGCATCAAAAGGTTTTATCCCTTTCAGGTTAATAAATTTATCAAGACATTTGCACCTCTCAGGGACCCCCCTTATGAGCTAATACCAGTAATGGTCAGATGTTATATTGATACTATGCAGTGATATCATCAGGAGAAGGGATAGCGGCACAGTGAAGCAACTCCGTTACAATAGGATAAAGGGGTTATCCAGGACATTCTCTTTTACACTGTGTCTAAGCATTAACAGGCACGTAATTGCCAACTACTTGCCCGTTGTGCCGGGATCCGATCTCTTCCAGCAAACAGTAGTAACAAACCGCTCCTGCTGGCAATCTAGCCTCTTCCACTGACATGACGTCAACAGAGCAGCCGCTTCTTTTCCACTCTGCTCCATCGTCAAGGGTGGGATTGCCGATGTCCTATTGATCGACAGCTGGCTCCCCGCAGCCAAACTGCAGGAAGCCGGCTGTTGATTATCATTTCGACAGAGTGGCTCGAAAGAAGCGATGTCGACACGGAGCAAAAAAAAGGAAGTTTGCAAAAAGTATTTTCCTACTGATTGTTTCTAGAGCCCTATGCAGTCTATGTCCCTCCTGATAACAGACAACAAGCAAATTCCACTTGTTGGGCTTCATTCACACATCTATTTGACATCAGTGTCTGGATGCTAAAGCCAGAAGAGGAACTTACAAAAACCCCCACTATCATTGAAAGATTGGCACTTGTTCTTTGTTTTGGAGACACTCCTGGTTTAGGAAAATACTGGCAAAATACTGAAGTGTGAATGAGGCTTTTATGCTATGTGCGCACACTGCTTTTTTTCTGACCACAAAGATGCAGCATTTTTGTGCATTTTTGGCCCCAAAAAACGTACATAAACGCACCCACAGCAAAAAAGCTTTAAAAAAAACGCATGCGGGTTGGTTTATGTGTTTTGCTGCATTTGTTTGTTGCGTTTTTCTAATACATTCAATGGGTGAAAAACGCAGAGAAAAACGCAAAAAGAATTGACATACTGCATCTTTGTGGTCAGCAAAAAAACGCAGCTAAAAAAAAAAAAAAAAGCACTGGGCGGACAGCACAATTGAAAACTCAAACTTTGCTGGCGGAGCAAAGTCATGCAGTTTTTAGACCATAAACGCACCCGAAAAACGCATAAAAACACGGCAAAAAACGCAGCGTACGCACATAGCCTTAGTCTTCTACATTCTTCCATTTCTTTCTGTGTACACTTGGTAGGGCAGCCAACAGAGGCAGTCTCCAGTCTCCAGGAGCAGACTATATGAGGCTTGTGGTTGTCTGTACCACGGAGGCACACAGGTTTGCATAGAAGGTGTAGAAACAAAGACAGACAAATCTGTATCTATTGCAGCAACCTAGAGAGAAGCTGCATCCTTATTCATTTTAGCTGCATTAAGGGAATAAAAATGTATTTCAGCGGACAGCCGTTAAATAATGCATTAGGTTTCACTTGAGTAGAAAGAGAACATTTACATACAAAATCTATACACAAAGATAAAATACCAACATTTAAGTAATAAAAAAAAAATTTCAACTTTAAACATAAATATCTTAAAGAGGACCTGTCAGCAGGTCAAAAGTGGACAGTGTTTGCTCTTCTTTTGTTCCGACTGCTCCCCTGAGTATTTTATTAATTATTTAAAACTAATATCCAATATGGCCCTTTGTATTTACTGATACGTTTTAATCTATTAGGGGCGTGGCTCACAAAGTAATTTTGCAGAGCAGCTCAAGGACACACCCCAGATAATCCCATAGGCTACACCCCTTGGTAAAGATCATAAAATTCAGCATTAAATAAATAAGCCCATATCTCAGGAACTGTATGGCAGATTTAACCGCTTCACGACCTGATGTACAGGTGTGTCATAGGCCATATCTGTCCCTTTAATGAGGGCACGCACTGCAAGCCTGCCTGTTATCCTGTACATGTTGAATGGTCTAATCAGCTGATATGTTCAGCTAACAGGGGAAGGGGAAGATGGATTAGAGAGCAATCTGCACCAGTTAAGTAGTTCAATCCCATTGTCAGAGATTGACTGCGGGATTAAACTAGTTAACAGGTGCAACAGCGGGGAGCAAATCATTTCCCGCCCCCATCCGCAGCCACATGACGTGATCACAGGGTATTGATGGGTTGTAATGACAGCCAGGGGTCAGCTGATGACCCGTCACTATCATGATGTAGTGCCTATGAGCGCCAGCATTCACAGGAGATCAGCACTCCTGCTTTTCAGAGGAATATCAAAGTGTAACCCCCCCCCCCAAAACACAAAATAAAAAATATAGTTTATACCACTTCCCATTTGCCCCACTGAAAATAAAAAATAAAAAAATACACACTTGGTATTGACAAGTTCAGAAATGCCGATTAAAATATAAAATAAATTAATCTGATCAGTAAACAGAACTACGAGAAAAAAAATCAAAACGCCAGAATTACAGTACATTTTGTTGGTTGCCAAAACCAGGGGGGGGGACTAAAACATTGTACAGAACCAAAAATTGTATAATTAAAATGTCAGCTCGGGGCTCAGAAATTAAGCAGTCACTGAGCCACATATCATGAAAAACGTTACGGGTCTTGGAAAATGGCAACAAAAGTGCATTATTTTTTTTTTATTTTTTTTTTTACAAATGTCTAAAAAAAAAATTTCACCACATTAATAAAAATAAAAACTATACATGTTTGGCATCTATGAACTCATACTGATCTGGAGAATCATAATGCCAGGTCAGTTTTATCATACAGTGAACATGGTAAATAAAAAAAAAATCCCAAAAATGATTGTGGAATTGGTAGTTTCACCATACTTGGAATTTTTTCCCCCCGTTTTCCAGTACAATATGTGGCAGAATGAATTTATCATGCAACAGTACAACTCGTCCTTCCTGGAATACTCAGGAGAGCAGCCAACATGTTTTAGATAAGTGTAAGAGCGTAACACTATTAATCTGGTGACATGTCCTCTTTAAAGTGAATATGTCACCAGGTCTATACTGATTTATCTGCTGGCAGCATAAAGTCACAACAGCAACACTTATTTCAGCACCGTATTAGATTCCCCCAGACATTTTTTTATAAAATAGCTAAATTGGCAGCAGCTGAGCTCAAGAGTCCACTAAGGAGTCCTCAATATTCATGAGCTGCGGCTCCCGACACCCACTGAATGACTGGTGTTTTGCCTTTGCACAGTATGGGATAAACCTATCAATGGTGGGGAGAAGCTACAGCTCATTGTATGAAGGACTCCAAAGCCGATAACTAAAAAGTTTTAGGAAAAAAACTACAAGAGGAAAAAAAATAAATAAAAAAAGAGATCCAGTGCTAGAATACGGGTGTCTGTTACTACTTTATGCGGTCGGCAGAAGCACCACAGAAAACCTCACAACATATTCTTAACTTGTCGAAACACTAAACAAAAGGGTTCCCTGAATTTTAACATTTTCTCAGAAAATTGCTTTGGTACCCCCCAGCCTAACCACAGAAGCCTTTTCAGTTGACTCGGGCAGTCCCACACATTACAAAGCACAAGCAGTTATCTATGCTAGTGCAGTTTTCTGAAGAGCAAAATCACACATTAGAAAATGTTAAAACTAGAGAACCCATCACACGACTAAGGGCCGTTTCACAACATCCGGTATTTTGTCGGATTGCCAGATCCAGCACACTCCAGTACAGTGTTAATACTGTACAATGGCATTGCGGCAAGCTCCGGTCACATGACAGCATGTGACCGGAGGTTGCTGCGATGCCATTGTACCGTATACACTGTACTGGAGTGTGCTGGATCCGGCAAAATGCCGGATGTGTGATACGGCCCTAATACTTCTCACACAGCAACAGTTAATCGTTTTCAAATGATCTCTGAGCAAAAATTGACAAATAACGACCGTAAGAGCATAGTAATATTAATGTGATTCATAAGACATAGGTGCAATTTTAGGAAGGTATCTTCCATCATAGTAGTAATATTACTCAGTGCACAGCCAAGGGTTACTGGAAAGAAGAAAAAAAAATGTAATAGAACAATTATTGCATACAAACAATTCTTGACAAAATCCAAAATGAAGAACACGCACAAAACAAAGCATGTTTATTTAAAAGGGAAATTTTTTTTACATATGCAAGTAGATGTATGGTTGTGTAGGTGCTTGTCCTCCAATAAAAAAAAAATACCTTTTTTGTAAAGATCTGATGTATTAACCATGAGAAAACTAGTGTAGAAGCCATATGCAAAGCAAACAAAGTGCAAGTAGTCATGTAATCGCCCCCAGTGCACTTCCAGACAATTTGCATATGGCTTCTATACTAGATTTCTCATGCACATTTTTGCATCTCTAAAAAAAAATTGTATCTTTTTTTTATTGGGGAACAATCACTTAAAAAGGCACTGACAAGTTTCCCTTAAAGGGATTGTCCAGATTCCAGTTAAGGACATGAGTGGCATGGATACTACAAAAAAACAAAACAAAAAACAACCCAACAAATTCTTATCCTGAACAAACCATTTAGATCAATTCTGTCAGTCACACCAACAATAAACCTAAACATAGGGTGTCACATTAGCAGCCATTCATTACACAATAATCAAAGGGGTTATTAAAAGGACTGTCAGCAGGTTTCTGCAATGTAACCTGAAGACAGCATGCTGCAATAGTTAAAACAGAGACTTCATCCCTACCTCTTATCTCACAGTCTTCTTTTTTTTTTGTTTACTTGCAATGTTAGCTTAAACCTCTTCTCTTTATCATTAGTGGGTCTCAGCAACACATGAGCTCTAGCCCAACTCTGCCCTCCTCTGTGATTAGCAGCTTCTGTCTATGGAAATGTACACTGAAAGCCTGTGTGGGTGGGGGCAGCTCTCCCAGCTCTGCTACATACAAAATCTAAAATCTTCCACTGTGTCAGAACAGCTGCACACAGAAATATAAGTGACATTGAACTCAAGGCCTATTTGCCTACATCATGCTGCTCTCAGAGGAGGTAGCAAAAACCTGCTGACAGATTCCCTTTAAGAAACATTATTGCTGGGGAAGCTGCCTAAAGCCAGTCATTTCCTTTGCTAAGTACGCTTTCAAAAGACCTTTTTGGGAAAAACACCCAAACATTTAGTATCAATGACTTTCTAGGAGGGTGGTCCTTGAACAGGACAATATAATTGATTGAATGGTCCCATGGTTACAGATTACAACTTAATTCTGTGTTCAGTCTGATCCTGGGGTTTTGTTATCCTTTCCTTAGGACTCAATTTGATAGTAGGTTAATAGGAAAAGGATGAAGGAAGGGTAGAAATATACCTTCAATAGTCATCCAAAGGCTTACCTAGAGTGCAAGTGGACTCAGGGGGAGTAGGGGAAGAAGTCTCTGACAACAAGAGATATTGGCCACACATTAATACAAATTTCAAAATCAACAGTTTCCATCACTCTTAAGGCAGCTTTACACGCTGCGACATCGCTAGCGATTGCACCCGCCCCCGTCGTTTGTGCGTCACGGGCAAATAACTGCCCATGGTGAACAATATCACTAGTACGCGTCACACGCACATACCTTCCTAGCGACGTTGCTGTGGCCGGCGAACAAACTCTTTTAAGGGGGAGGTTTGTGTGGCATCACAGTGACGTCACACAGCGGGCCAAACAATAGAAGCGGAGGGGAGGAGAGCAGCCGCATTAACGTCACTCCAACCTCGTTGCCGGAGGACGCAGGAACGCTGTTAGTCATTCCCGGGGTGTCACACGTATCGATGTGTGCTGCCTCAGGAACGACAAACAACCAGCGTCCAAGAAGATCAACGATATTGGGAAAGGAACGACGTGTCAACAATCTACGATTTTTGCCATTTTTCGGATAGTTAGCGGTCGTTCATAGGCGTCACACGCAACGACATCGCTAACGAGGTCGGATGTGCGTCACGAATTCCGTGACCCCAGCGATATCTCGTTAGCGATGTCGTTGCGTGTAAAGCGGCCTTTACACTTATATGTATCTTGTATCTTTACACTTGACTTACGGATTAGACTAGATATAGCTCATTTATAGTCAAGGTGACACATTGCTCTGCACAGGATCTACATATACAAAACAGCAAGATATCTTTTAGGGTTCTTTGAAACATCCGTGCAACACGGTCCGTGCACAGAGCAGCATGCCCAGACTTGTCATGGCACTCCCAACCAAAGCGTGACAGCTTCATATATTTTTATGTGGCTGGAGACTCATGGCCAGGTCTGTTGTATTGTGGTCTGTGCATGGACTGGCTACAGGTGTCCAGTACCGAACGTGGCAGTCTCATAGAAATATATGAAGCTGTCACGCTCACGTCAGGAGAGCAGCAGCCAGTCCATGCATTCTGGTCTGTGCACAGACAGTGTTGCAAAGACGTCAGAAAGAACCCTAATGGGTGATCTGAGACAAATAATGATTTTGATCCTAAATGACTATTTATTGTAATAAATGACATAGATTTTCTAATAGGCTTTAATTAAAAAAAAAAACAAAAACAAAGAAAACACCTTTTGTTCCCTCACTACGCTGCTCTATTTTTCCCTACTTTCTCCTTGATAATCTGTTTGAGAATTCCCAGTGCATGTTGGGATACTCAAATGGGACTTCAGCAGGGAGCAGAGGCTGCGGTCACTGCCACCGCCTCTGTCCCAATCCTGAAATAAAGTGTCAATAATCACATCTCTTTCAGGAGCTGGACTAGTCCCTGCTCTACAGATCAGGTGGCGGTTGTCATTTCAACATAAGCTTGGTAGGATCTTGCTACTTTGCAATATTCTTCTCAGTGCACAGTGACCGTGCACTCGCTTGTCAACTCTAATTAGACATAACAAGCCGGTAGCCAGAGAGCGCTGTCAGTGTGCATCGTAGACAAATAACACGGATGACAGGGAGAGCAGGGACCAGACCCACCCCAAAAGTGACTAATGATGCACTTTTGCCAGCCAGCTTGTCACTTCTAAAAAGAGTCGGCGAGGGAGCGCACTGTCACTGTGCACTGAGAATATCACAGTGACAAGATCCTAATGAGCATACATCAGAATAGACAACCCATGTTTTCCCCTGTACAACAGGGAAGAGCGCAGCCCCGGATATGGACGACACTTCATTTCAAGACAGAGGACAGAGGCTTCAGAAGTGACCACCACTTTTGACCCCTGATGACGACTCATTTGAGTAGAATACTATGCGCAGGGATTCTCAAACGAAATGTCAAATAGAAAGTAGGTAAAAAGAAAAAATAAAGCAGTTAGATTAGAGGGGGGGACAATATGGACTTTCATTAAAGCAGATTAAAAAAAGCTATTTTATTATTACAATAAACAGTCATTTAGGATGAAAATCAGTCTTAATTTGAGACCAATTCTTTAAAGGGAACCTGCCACATCCAGAAACACTTTACCTGCACATTGATTGACAACCTACTCTGCAGCATGTGTGTGTGGGGCAGGCTGTCGATTAAAGTGCCAGAGTGTTATCACAGCCTGCTCATAGTATAGTGAGCATTAACTGATTACATCGATGATTGGAAGAGAGCGGCTGCAGGAAGAATATAACGTCACTTTCTCCCTGTAGCTGCTGCTCATTTAAGCCAGCCAGGAATGATTAAATGCCATTAACAAGCAACTTATGATTGTGAACGTGAATAGCATTTCCGGAGGTGAACATTTCTATTTTGTTTAGTATTCATTTCATTACTGTTCTAGTACATTTACAATTAAGAAAAATTGAGCATGCCTTTTTAATTTTAAAATCAGTATGTCAACCGCAATTTAGGAAAGTTTTCAATGATTTGGGCAGAAGATGTAGAATTTATTTGCATGTAAATTGCACAAATTTGATACCCACAAAGTAAACTAAATAACAAACTAGTGACAACAGTGATTGCTGCACAATTTACTATACTTATATTGCACCATGGTTCTTTTTGAGTGTACAAAAATTCCTGATGATCAAAAAATATAACTATTATAGAAAACAGAAGACAAAACAAAAATACAAAATATTTTAGTAGAACTAATATAGACGGTTAACAATACAGAGGTAAAAAGTCTGGATGTCAGTGGAGAATGATTAAAATGGATTTATTAGCAGTACATGCAACACAACAAAATAATGAAACATGGCAGGTGCTCATGCCAGTCCTTGTACAACTCATGAAATGAAGTCTTCTATAAGCTGTCAAGAATTCATGCAAAGAAAAAGATGGTGATGGTTTGGGAACAGATGATATGAGGAAGGAACATGAAGGAGGGGTGGGATCAATGCAATGTGCCACAGGCATGTGCATTACAGGAATCCAGAACTGTGAACAAAACAGAAATTAAATAAATACATTATGTCATGATCAAAAGATGAATCCTAAAAGTTAGCACAGAAAGCATGCAATGTAGAGATGGCTGAAATGGATTTTAAAGATATTGCTTCAAAAGAATACAAAATCGCATATTTGGAATTGTAGGGGGCATGTGTTACAGCTGCGATAACACAGATTTACCACAAGGTGGCCTCCTACAACACATTAAATTTGGCGTGCACATTGAAGTAGCAAATGAAATAGTGTACTTTTTTTCAGGGGCTGTAGTCGATCAGTAATTGCTTTTTTTTTTTTTTTTTTTTCTAGAAATACTAGCATACTAAGTATTATAACTTATTTGCAATCATCCCTACCAACTCTCAGAGTATACTACACTACATTTATGAACAGTCTAAAATATTATTAATTATACACATATATATCTCTCTCACCACACACATATATACACACATACATATATAATTATAATATATATGTGTGTGTGTGTATGTATATTATATATACATATATATATACACTATATATATATATATATATATATATATATATATATATATATATATATATATATATACATATATACATATATACATATATATATATATATATATATATATATACACATATACATATACATATATATATATAAATCAAATCAAATCAAATCAAATCAAATAAGCTTTATTGGCAGGACCAAATACAAATTAGTTTTGCCAAAGCAAGTGTACATTAGGGCCTGGGGCTGTGGGGATGGTGGGTGGGGATTGTAGGAAGGATGGATGGGGCACATCCAGGGTGGGGACTGTGGGGGCACTTCTAGGATGGGGGCTATGGAAGTCCATGGCTTATGATGGGGCATATCTACGGTGGGGACTGTGGTAACGGTGGATGGGGCATATCCAGGGTGGGGATTGGGGGGCCACATCTGGGATGGGGGGCTATGGAAGTCCATGGCTTATCATAGTTCTCTTTCTCGAAGTCTATGACATTCGCTCACATACCGCGCTGCTATCTCCACTGCGCTCTCTTCTTCCCCCAGCAGGATATATATTTTCTCTTCCTCCTTCATGGAGCTGAAATCCGGGAAGAGATGGGAGAGTCTCCTGAAGTGAGTGTCCCTCACTGTTGAGTACTTGGTGCAGTGTAGCAGGAAGTGGGTTTCATCCTCCAGGGCCTCCAGGTCACAGTGTTGGCACAGTCTGTCCTCCCTTGGCTTGTAGCTCTGCTTGTGTCGACCGGATTCGATGGCTAGACTGTGGGCACTGAGTCTATATCGGCTCAGGGTCCTGCGGTCTCTGGGGTCCGGGATTTTCTCCAGATACGGGGCCAGTCTGTAGTCTCTCTGTAGACTCTGGTACGTGGTCAGTTTCTGTGAGGTGTTGATGTCGGTCCTCCAGTCACTGACATACCTCTCCTGGCCCTCGTCTACCATCTTCCTGATTCTGGTTCTTGTCAGGCTGCTGTGATTGGTTATTTTGTCCAGTTGGGTTTGGGAGAGCTGTGCCAGGGGTCCTGGTTCATCTGGCCCACGTATATGTATCAGAGCTTTGTGGTGATGGGAGCTTGGATTGCTACTCTGTAGGTGAGCCTGAAATGATAGTGACCTCTTCAGAGCTGCTAGGTGTAGAGGGAATCTGCCCAGCTCAGCTCGACAGGCGCTGTTGGAGGTGCTTCGATGGACCTGGAGAAGGTGCTTACAGAATTCCAGGTGGAATATTTCTGTTGGGCTGGAATCCCACCTTGACCAATCTGGGTAAGTGTGAGGGCCCCAGACTTCGCTGCCATACAGGAGGATTGGGGCAATGATGGAATCGAAGATTTTTAGCCAGACCCTCACTGGTGGCTTCAGATGATACAATTTCCTTCGGATGGCATAAAAGGTTTTGCAGGCCTTGTTTTTCAGGGTCTCTATGGCTTGTTTAAAGCTCCCTGACTGGTGAATTTCCAGGCCCAAGTAGGTGTATTTGTCTGTTCCTGTTAGAGTGCAGCCGTTTACGACAAATGAAGGATGCTGGTCAAATCTTCTTTTTCTCTTCTGGAACACCATGATGTTGGTTTTCTTTAGATTGATCGGTAGTGCCCATGTGGAGCTGAATTTCTCCAAAATTTGTAGGTTGTCTTGGAGACCTTTCTCGGTTGGTGACACCAGCAGTAGGTCGTCTGCATAGAGCAAGAATTTCACCTGGGCGTCATGGAGTGTGAGACCTGGAGCAGGTGAAGATTCCAGAGCAGCAGCCAGCTCATTGATGTAAATATTGAAGAGCGTTGGACTTAGGCTGCAGCCCTGTCTGACTCCTCGGCTCTGCTGGAAATAAGCCGTTCTTCTACCGTTCACACTCACGCTGCAGAGGTTCTCGGTGTAGGAGCTTTTGATGACATCGTAGGTCTTTCCTCCTATTCCGCTTTCCAGCATTTTTAAGAACAAGCCCGGGTGCCACACTGAGTCAAAGGCCTTTTTAAAGTCTACAAAGCAGGCGTATATCTTCCCATGCTTTGTGTTGTGGACGTGGCTCTGAATGAGACTGTGCAGGGTGTAGATGTGGTCCGTGGTGCGGTGGTTTGGCACGAACCCTGCTTGGCTTTTGCTCAGGACATTGTGCTCGGTAAGGAAACTGATGATCCTTTTGTTTAGGATGCTGTTGAACAGTTTTCCCAAGTTACTGCTGACACATATGCCTCTGTAGTTGGCAGGGTCATACCTGTCCCCACTCTTGTGGATCGGTGTAATGAGTCCTTGGTTCCAGGTACGAGGGAAGTAGCCAGCACTCAGCACAATGTTGAACAGTTTAACCATTGCAGCTTGAATTTCTGGTGGGCTGTACTTCAACATCTCTGGGGGGATTCCATCCAGACCACTAGATTTTTTACACTTTATGGAAGTGATTTTCTCTGCAACTTCCTGTAATGTAATTGGTGTGTCCAGTGGGTTTTGGAAGTTTTTGATTTTCTCTTCCATTGCCTTTAGTTTTGATGTTATGTTTTCCTGCTCTTGGCTTAGTCCTTCTTTTGGGATGTCTTTGTAGAGGTCTCTGAAGTACTGGAGCCAGATGTTGCCATTTTGGATATGGGTATCAGTCTTTTTCTTGCTCTTTGTGTCCATGTGGCTCCATATTTCCCAGAAGGAGTTGTCTTGGAGGGCGTCTTGGAGTTGGCTAAGTTTGGTAGAGATGTAGCTCTGCTTCTTCCTCCTGAGGATGGTTTTGTACTGCTTTTGTATGGTGTCATAGGCTTCCCTCAGGTCTGGGTTGTTGGGGTCTCTGTGTTTATTGTTTGAGGCTGTTCTCAGGGTCTTTCGAACGGCTTTACACTCTTTGTCAAACCAACCATTGATCTGCTTTTCTTTTGGCCTCTTGTAGTTGACTTGTTTGAGGTCGGACAATTTGGCCATGGTGTGGAATATTTTGTTGAGGTCTTTTGCAGCTTGATTCACTCCTTCTGGGTTTGACTTGTACTTGTAGCTGTAGAAGTTGTGGAGCATCTCTTGTAATTCCGGTCTGTTGGGAGCCTCTTTATATTTTATTTCTGACGTCTTGGACCATTTATAGGATGGAGGTCGGTTGTAGAGGCTGCTCTGCTGTGGCTTTTGTGTGGATGGTTTCTCTGTAGATTTTATGTACAGGAGAAGTTGGCTGTGGTCTGACAGGTGCGTTTGTGGGGTGACTATGAAGGCGCTAATATTTGCCGGGTCCATATCTGTAATGGCGTAGTCTACTACACTCCTTCCTACATGGGAGTCTAGTGTATATCTTCCCAGTGAGTCTCCCTTTGTACGTCCATTAAGAATATGAAGACCTAAACTTTTACATAAGTTCAGGAGCTTTTTGCCACTTTTGTTGACTGTACTGTCATAGCTGTTTCTCTCTGAGTGTTCTGAGTCGTGACTGTCATTCTCTGCCCCAAATATGTAGATGTTTCCGTCTGTGGTCAGAAAGTCTTTTTCTCTCCCTGTTCTTGCATTGAGGTCTCCAAAGATGAGAACTTTGCCCAGGACCTGATAATGGGTGGCTTCTTCTTGTAAGATCTCAAAGCTGTCTGGATTGAAGTAGGGGGACTCTGGCGGTGGTATATAGGTGGTGCAGAGGTAGACATCGGACTGAGAGGTGAGGATGGAGCTGCTGATTCTGATCCATATGTGGCTGCCTCCTCTCTTCACTGGTGTGATGTACTGGTGGAGCTCTTCTTTATACCAGATCAATATTCCTCCTGAGCAGCGGCCCTGTTTGATGTTTTTATTTTTAAGGGCAGGGACAGAGATTTCTCTGTATCCGATTGGCACCAGAGATTCGTTTTCAGCTCTGGTCCATGTTTCCAGGAGGATCTGAATGTCTATATTCTTCAGTCTTTGAATAAAGTCGGGGTCATTTGTTTTACATCCAAAGGCCGAGGTGCTCAGGCCTTGGATGTTCCAGCTGCTGATTGTGAATGAGGTCATTTTTTTTTTTTTTTCTATATACCTCATGTGTATATACCTTGTAATGAGTGCGGCTGTGTAAGACACTCTGGATTTACGACTGGTTTATAGGTATGTTAGATCCAGTCACATTAGTTTCCTGCACAATGTGCTGAGCAGGGTTCTAATCTCTTCCATATCTCTGCCCTGCATGTCTCTGTGTGGGGTTGATGGTCCCCTCCATGGTGGTCTCCTCCTCTGATGGCCCGATGTTGGGTGAAGGGTTTTGTTTCTGGCCTCCTGTGATGAAATTGGGGTTTCCTGTCTTTTTATTGTTGGGGGTCTTTCCATGGGATTTTGGTTGTTGAGTCCAGGCATGGGGTCTCTGTTTAGTATAATGTCCTTCAGCTCTTTGGCCAGTAGGCTGACCCCTTGTTTGTTTAGGTGCTTGTCGTCGTAGAGGTGTTGGTGTTTTATGGAGGGGTGTTGTGCCAGGATCACGTCGGGCACAGCCTTGATTCTTGTGGTCAGGTCCGTGTTGATGTTCTGGGTAGTTTGGCTGGATACATCATTTCTTGGGAGCAGAGATGATAGAATTATTTTGCTGTCTGGGAATTTTAGTTTTGCCGTCTTTGCTAGTTGGGTCAGTTGTCCTGCGATCTGCTGGTGTTGGGCTGGCAGATTGTTTGTTCCTGTGTGTATAAAAATATGATTTGGGCTTGTGAACCGTGGGTTATTGATGACTGCCATCACCTGCTCAATAGTTGCACAGTGGATTTTTTTGACCCTTTTTCCTGGAAATAGTCGCCATGTTTTCAGGTATTTCCCATTTGAGTCCATTATTAGGATGGTATCAAAACGTTGTGAGGTCACGGGTGGGGTACGTGGGTGAAGCTGGGGGTCTGTGCTGGAGATTTTGCTGGTGGCTAGTTCTCTTCTCTTTTCTGTTTCTCTGGTTTGTGGTTCACTTGTGTTATTTTCAGGAGCATTCATATTGTTGGAGTTATTTGGTATCTCAGTGTCCTGGCCAGTGGAGGCCATTGTGTCTGTTCTGGTGTTAGTTACCATAGCTCCCTCCTGGCCAGTGGGGGCCATGTTGTCTTCACTCCTCTGTGTTTCTATGGCGTCCTCCTGTTTCAGGTGTCCCGGAGTCTTCAGCTCTGTTATCTCCTGTCTCAGTCGGGCATTTTCATGCTGCAGTTCACACATTTTGCTTCTTATTTCCTGCAGATGCATATTCACTGCTGCATATTCACACCTCAGTTTGCTTATCTCATTCATTACTTGGTCATTTGCATTTCTGTCACCAAGGTTTCTTTGAAGTTCTTCTTTAAATTGTACAAAGTCTCTTTCTAGTTGAGATAAACAGTCTCTGAGGGTCTCGGGTGAGGGGTGTGAAGTGTTGGGGGCTGCAGTTCTGTCTCTGGAGGTCTCTGTAGAGGTGATGGTGGCTGCTGGGGTTTGTTGTTCTTTGCAGTTTTGTGCCTGGAGTTTAATTTGAGAAAAGCTGTCTTCAAATTTCTGTAAGTTTTCCTCAGCCCCTTGTACCATGATTATGCCGTTATTGTACACGTTTATGGTCAGTGAGTTGGTCTCGTCTTCTTTTTGGTTTCTAATTCTGATCTGCTGGCCCTTATGATTGCCGTTCTTGGATATATACTTATATTGATTGCACAGAGCGGTGTGCCAGGCTAAGGGCTGGTCTGTGAAAAATAAATAATTGGTTTTCCTTTTATCTTCCTCTTTAGAGGTAAAATCAGGAAAGAGGGTCTCTGGCTCTTCTCTAATCTTTGCATGTTTAATGGCTTTTTGTGTATGAATGCTTTTCTGCCCTTCAGAGTATGTGATTTCCAGAGTGTGTGACCTCCTGGTGTCGGGTGTCTCCAGCTCTGCTCTCTGCCCAGTTACTTGTTCTACATTTATATTTTCCATTTTTATAATAGTCCTTATTTATCAGAGATGTAATTACAGCACTGTCTGTAGGTTGTGGTATGGATGGAGGATGGTCCTACCTTTAGATGTGCAGATCTCTGGGTGTCAGATGTCAGTTTGGAGTCCTCCTGTTGTATGTGATCTGTCCTTCAACAGGTTTTTTCTTATGTCCTTTTAAATCCTCTATTTCCTCTTTTTTCATAAAAATCTTTAGTCCAGCTCAGTCCAGCTCGCTTTCCTGTTCCACAGAGTCGAATTTTTCAAGGTTTTGTCTTACTGTTCGCTCATTACAAGGTATAAATGATGAAAAACTCAGGAGCTCATCTTCAATGCTGCTTACTCCTAGGAATGGTGGGCGGGGGCCTGGTTGGGACAGACCTGTGAGAGAGTTCCTGGAAACCTGGTCTACAGCGCCCCCCTGTGGCCAGACGCACAAGGTAACTGATTGAATTGCATACCTGTTGTAAACCATGCTTTATCTGTAACTGTACTCTGACATAACTGTATATTCTGTAGATTCCCTATTGTATATATTGTAGTTTCTAGTGTGCTTTAGGCGATTAAATTATATAATTAATCTTGGGCTGTTCTGTTATCTCGATCTTGAATCCCACGTCTGTGTGTTCGGCTAATAGTTACCGTAAATCGGTTGGTGGCAGCGAATTGTGCCAAGGATTATTGTGGGGAGGCCAGTGAGATTCGGGAGATTTTATATATTCCGCCCGCGGAGGTCGGGGGAATATATACCTTACTCTCACCGGGGACCCTTCAATAATCGGCATAAGTAGTATAGCGGCCTCCTTGCTTATTGTCGGGCAATTCCATAATTGGCCTGACTATAAGAGGGGCGCTAGAGAGCGCGTCACGTGCTCTGTCTGTCGGTCAGGAGGTATAAAGGAGGGGTGACCCCCACTTGTTACCCCCCGATTGTGACGTACTGGTAGCCAGCGCGGGGGATTTCTGAGTGACCCCCCCGGTGGTTTGTGACATATATACACACACACATATACATATATATATATATATATACATTATATATATATATATATATATGTATGTGATATGTGTGTGTATATATTATATATATTATATATATTTATATATATATATATATATATATATATATATATATATATATATATATATATATATATATATATATACACATATACACATATATACACTTATACATACTCACACATACACATTATATATATATATATATATATATATATATATATATATATATATATATATATATATATATATATATATATATATATATATATATATATATATATATATATATATATATATATATATATATATATATATATATATATATATATACACATACATACACACACACATACATACATATATATATATATACACACATACATACATACATACATACAGTCAGGGCCAGAAATATTTGGACAGTGACACAAGTTTTGTTATTTTAGCTATTTACAAAAACATGTTCAGAAATACAATTATATATATATATAATATGGGCAGAAAGTGCACACTCCCAGCTGCAATATGAGAGTTTTCACATCCAAATCGGAGAAAGGGTTTAGGAATCATAGCTCTGTAATGCATAGCCTCCTCTTTTTCAAGGGACCAAAAGTAATTGGACAAGGGACTCTAAAGGCCCAGTCACACACAACGACTTACCAGCGATCCCGAAAACGATGCAACCTGATAGGGATCGCAGGTAAGTCGCTGGGAGATCGCAGGTGAGATGTCACACAGTCCGATCTTACCAGCGATGCAGGAACAATACAGGTCACAGTAGCGACCTGTATAACGATCTCAGCAGTCACTATGACCCTGTCACACAGCGTCAAACACAGCGATGTGTCCTGCACAGCAGGACATCGCCTTTGAAGAAAATGACCTGGACCATTCTGCAACGACCAGAGATCTCACAGCAGGGGCCTGATCGCTGGTAGCTGTCACACATAACGAGGTCGCTACTGCGTCACCAAAACGGTGACTCAGCTGCGATCTCGCTAGCGATCTCGTTATGTGTGACAGTACCTTAAGGCTATGTGTCCACGGTAGAATGTACCTGCGGATTTTTCTGCATGAGAATCTGCGACTTTCGCGGCAAATCCGCACCTTATTTTTGCCGCGGATTTGCCGCGGATTTTTTTTTTTTTTCCCCATTCTATACCCAAAATCCGCACCAAAATCCGCAACAATAATTGACATGCTGCAGATTTTTCCGGATCAAAATCCGCGGCAAATCCGCCGCGGAAAAATCCGCAGCATGGACACAGCATTTCCAAAATGCCATTGAAATGGCTTGGAAGTGCCACTGCTGCAGATTTTCGGAAAATCCGCGGCAAATCCGCGGCCAAATCCGTGCAAAATCCGCAGCGTGGGCACATAGCCTTAGGGCTGCAATTAACTCTGAAGGCGTCTCCCTCGTTAACCTGTAATCAATGAAGTAGTTAAAAGGTCTGGGGTTGATTACAGGTGTGTGGTTTTGCATTTGGAAGCTGTTGCTGTGACCAGACAACATGCGGTCTAAGGAACTCTCAATTGAGGTGAAGCAGAACATCCTGAGGCTGAAAAAAAAGAAAAAATCCATCAGAGAGATAGCAGACATGCTTGGAGTAGCAAAATCAACAGTCGGGTACATTCTGAGAAAAAAGGAATTGACTGGTGAGCTTGGGAACTCAAAAAGGCCTGGGCGTCCACGGATGACAACAGTGGTGGATGATCGCCGCATACTTTCTTTGGTGAAGAAGAACCCGTTCATAACATCAACTGAAGTCCAGAACACTCTCAGTGAAGTAGGTGTATCTGTCTCTAAGTCAACAGTAAAGAGAAGACTCCATGAAAGTAAATACAAAGGGTTCACATCTAGATGCAAACCATTCATCAATTCCAAAAATAGACAGGCCAGAGTTAAATTTGCTGAAAAACACCTCATGAAGCCAGCTCAGTTCTGGAAAAGTATTCTATGGACAGATGAGACCAAGATCAACCTGTACCAGAATGATGGGAAGAAAAAAAGTTTGGAGAAGAAAGGGAATGGCACATGATCCAAGGCACAACACATCCTCTGTAAAACATGGTGGAGGCAACGTGATGGCATGGGCATGCATGGCTTTCAATGGCACTGGGTCACTTGTGTTTATTGATGACATAACAGCAGACAAGAGTAGCCGGATGAATTCTGAAGTGTACAGGGATATACTTTCAGCCCAGATTCAGCCAAATGCCGCAAAGTTGATCGGACGGCGCTTCATAGTACAGATGGACAATGACCCCAAGCATACAGCCAAAGCTACCCAGGAGTTCATGAGTGCAAAAAAGTGGAACATTCTGCAATGGCCAAGTCAATCACCAGATCTTAAGTCTGGATTTGAGCAAGTGAAATGCATGCTCAATTGGGTTAAGATCTGGTGATTGACTTGGCCATTGCAGAATGTTCCACTTTTTTGCACTCATGAACTCCTGGGTAGCTTTGGCTGTATGCTTGGGGTCATTGTCCATCTATACTATGAAGCGCCGTCCGATCAACTTTGCGGCATTTGGCTGAATCTGGGCTGAAAGTATATCTCGGTACACTTCAGAATTCATCCGGCTACTCTTGTCTGCTGTTATGTCATCAATAAACACAAGTGACCCAGTGCCATTGAAAGACATGCATGCCCATGCCATCACGTTGCCTCCATCATGTTTTACAGAGGATGTGGTGTGCCTTGGATCATGTGCCGTTCCCTTTCTTCTCCAAACTTTTTTTCTTCCCATCATTCTGGTACAGGTTGATCTTGGTCTCATCTGTCCATAGAATACTTTTCCAGAACTGAGCTGGCTTCATGAGGTGTTTTTCAGCAAATTTAACTCTGGCCTGTCTATTTTTGGAATTGATGAATGGTTTGCATCTAGATGTGAACCCTTTGTATTGACTTTCATGGAGTCTTCTCTTTACTGTTGACTTCGAGACAGATACACCTACTTCACTGAGAGTGTTCTGGACTTTAGTTGATGTTGTGAACGGGTTCTTCTTCACCAAAGAAAGTATGCGGCGATCATCCACCACTGTTGTCATCCGTGGACGCCCAGGCCTTTTTGAGTTCCCAAGCTCACCAGTCAATTCCTTTTTTCTCAGAATGTACCCGACTGTTGATTTTGCTACTCCAAGCATGTCTGCTATCTCTCTGATGGATTTTTTCTTTTTTTCAGCCTCAGGATGTTCTGCTTCACCTCAATTGAGAGTTCCTTAGACCGCATGTTGTCTGGTCACAGCAACAGCTTCCAAATGCAAAACCACACACCTGTAATCAACCCCAGACCTTTTAACTACTTCATTGATTACAGGTTAACGAGGGAGACGCCTTCAGAGTTAATTGCAGCCCTTAGAGTCCCGTGTCCAATTACTTTTGGTCCCTTGAAAAAGAGGAGGCTATGCATTACAGAGCTATGATTCCTAAACCCTTTCTCCGATTTGGATATGAAAACTCTCATATTGCAGCTGGGAGTGTGCACTTTCAGCCCATATTATATATAGAATTGTATTTCTGAACATGTTTTTGTAAACAGCTAAAATAACAAAACTTGTGTCACTGTCCAAATATTTCTGGACCTAACTATAATATATATATCTCTATATCTATACACACACACACACACACACACACACACACACACACACATACATACATACATACATACATACATACATACATACATACATACATACACGGTGCCTACAAGTAGTATTCAACCCCCTGCAGATTTAGCAGGTTTGATAAGATGCAAATAAGTTAGGGCCTGCAAACTTCAAACAAGAGCAGGATTTATTAACAGATGCATAAATCTTACAAACCAACAAGTTATGTTGCTCAGTTAAATTTTAATAAATTTTCAACATAAAAGTGTGGGTCAATTATTATTCAACCCCTAGGTTTAAATATTTTGTGGAATAACCCTTGTTTGCAATTACAGCTAATAATCGTCTTTTATAAGACCTGATCAGGCTGGCACAGGTCTCTGGAGTTATCTTGGCCCACTCCTCCATGCAGATCTTCTCCAAGTTATCTAGGTTCTTTGGGTGTCTCATGTGGACTTTAATCTTGAGCTCCTTCCACAAGTTTTCAATTGGGTTAAGGTCAGGAGACTGACTAGGCCACTGCAACACCTTGATTTTTTCCCTTTTGAACCAGGCCTTGGTTTTCTTGGCTGTGTGCTTTGGGTCGTTGTCTTGTTGGAAGATAAAATGACGACCCATCTTAAGATCCTTGATGGAGGAGCGGAGGTTCTTGGCCAAAATCTTCAGGTAGGCCGTGCTATCCATCTCCCATGGATGCGGACCAGATGGCCAGGCCCCTTGGCTGAGAAACAGCCCCACAGCATGATGCTGCCACCACCATGCTTGACTGTAGGGATGGTATTCTTGGGGTCGCATGCAGTGCCATCCAGTCTCCAAACGTCACGTGTGTGGTTGGCACCAAAGATCTCGATCTTGGTCTCAGACCAGAGAACCTTGAACCAGTCTGTCTCAGAGTCCTCCAAGTGATCATGAGCAAACTGTAGACGAGCCTTGAAATGACGCTTTGAAAGTAAAAGGTACCTTACGGGCTTGTCTGGAACGGAGACCATTGCGGTGAAGTAAGTTACTTATGGTATTGACTGAAACCAATGTCCCCACTGCCATGAGATCTTCCCGGAGCTCCTTCCTTGTTGTCCTTGGACAAGCCTGGCCTCAGCACGGGTGGAAACTTTCAAAGGCTGTTCAGGCCGTGGAAGGCTAACAGTAGCTCCATAAGCCTTCCACTTCCGGATGATGCTCCCAACAGTGGAGACAGGTAGGCCCAACTCCTTGGAAAGGGTTTTGTACCCCTTGCCAGCCTCGTGACCCTCCACGATCTTGTCTCTGATGGCCTTGGAATGCTCCTTTGTCTTTCCCATGTTGACCAAGTATGAGTGCTGTTCACAAGTTTGGGGAGGGTCTTAATTAATCAGAAAAGGCTGGAAAAAGAGATAATTAATCCAAACATGTGAAGCTCATTGTTCTTTGTGCCTGAAATACTTCTTAATACTTTAGGGGAACCAAACAGAATTCTGGTGGTTTGAGGGGTTGAATAATAAATGACCCTCTGAATAAACTTTTCACAATTTAAAAAAAAAAAAAAAGAAATAACATGCTTTTTTGCTGCAGTGCATTTCACACTTCCAGGCTGATCTACAGTCCAAATGTCACAATGCCAAGTTAATTCCGAATGTGTAAACTTGCTAAATCTGCAGGGGGTTGAATATTACTTGTGGGCACTGTGTATATATACACACACACACACACATTGTGTGTGTGTGCGCGCGCATGTATATGTGTATATATATATATATATATGTATATGTATGTATATATATATATATATATATATATATATATATATATATATATACACACAAACAAACAAACATACACACATATAAATATAATGTGTGTGTATATATATGTGGATATATAATATACACACGCACACATACATACACATACATATATATATACTATGTGTGCGCGCGTGTGTGATATATTTTATATTATATATATATATATATTTTATATATATATATATATATATATATATATATATATATATTATACATATATATTATACATTATACACACACACACATACATACATATTATATAAAAATATTTATTTTTCTCAGGCTAAAGGCAAATTATGGCACAATTGTGATTGCAAGGCCACTGGCAGGCTTATCAGGGCACTGGTGGACTATGGTTTCTTTACTCTAGCACAAGGCTACCTATAACCAGTCCCCTTCCATACACTTCTGCCCTCCTTATCCCTGCTGCTCACAGACCGGTCTCTAAAATTTCCCCCATGTTTGCTATAGGATCTTGAATTTGCTACCCCAACTAATGAGACTCTTCTCCACCAATGAAACCTTCAATAATAACCTGAAGCCACCACTTCAGGAAAGAATACAATAATGGGCCTACATACCATCCTTCCTGGATTATAAGCCCCTGAAGGGGACCAGTACCCTTCTGAGCCTGTTCGGAACATACAAATGTCTGTAAAGCGGTCTGAGCATGGGCCACAATGCACAAATGGACCATGGATGATTGCTCTCTTGACCCGAACATAGATGGCTGTCGAGAAAGGTTCAGGAGACTTCTGGTTGGTCCGTGCATTGCCATCCGAATTTGGGACTACAGAACACGGATGTTCGAATCCAACTTTCATATGCTGTGTACTATAAACCCTGTTTGTACTGGGTCACTGTACAGTTCCGTGAAGTTAAAAGTCTCGCTTTTTTCTGGAGCGTTTCTCTGCTCTGCCTCCCAGCTGCCTTCTTGCCGGTGGGAATTTAATGCATGTACAACATAGTCACTATAATGAATGCATATTCACCAGGACTAGTTATAGACAGCAATAAAGAGCATTATAAAGCCACACTCTACATGGAGAACAATGAGCAGGAATCCTACTCTTTCAGAATGTAAGCTATGGGCCTGTCATTAATAATAAACAAACATTCTCCAATTTCCCATAACATGCTATTTTATTTCACTTAAAGCTTATTTTCTTTTTAATTTCCTTCCTCTCCTTTGCGTGGGACAATAGCCGATTGTCACTAGACATTTCCAGCACAGGCAGCAGAAGGAAGCTTTACATAGGCTTTCAGCCCTTACTGTAGCTTTCTTGGAAAGCACTATCTGCAGGAAAAGCAACATATACGGTATATGCATCTGGTGAAAAGGAACAACAGACATGATTTTCAGACAAGCAAAGGAAGCTGCAACTAAGAAACGCTGTATATTATCCTAACAAAGCATTAATGAAAAACTGCATGGCAACGTGGTACTGAAAGTTAAGGAGTAGCTCGCATCACAGCGACGGGAATAACTTGATCTAGGAGCCAGCCACAAGAGGTGGTGAGACGGAGACAGTTCGCCCCATAGAAATAAATAGAGGTTATGAAAACAGCAGAATAGAGGACTACATTGTTTCCACTAGTGCAGAATTCCACAGTAACGGTCTGTGCTGTGCAGTTTCTGTAACTCCCATTTATTTCTATGTGAGTTACGAAAATAGCGTAGCCCAGAAGCGCCAGGCTCCTGATGTGGCTCCATCTGCTGTGACTGACACCAGTTATTCCTAACTCAGCTATGAAAATCTACTATTCATATACTATAAAAGTTACTATTTTAATCTTTTTTTATGTAAGAGGGTTCATTTTAACTATATTTTTTACACATTTTATTGTTTAGTCCCCTTAAAAAGGAGTTGTCCACTTCTAGGACAACCCCTTCTAATTCCATTTTTCCTTCAGTTAGAATAAAAAAAAAAGAGCCTATACTCACCTCCCGTACCATTGTGGCGTCACGCGAGCCCTGCATCCAATCAGCACTGGTTTCGTCTTCCCGACTTCGGACCAAACGAGCAATCAACAGGAAGTGAGTGCAGCAGCAGCGCTCACTTCCTGTTGATTAACTCATTTGGACTGAAAGCAGGAAAACAAAACCAGCACTGATTGGATGTAGGACTTGCGTGACATCACAATGTCATGTGAGTCCCGAAAACACAATGTGCGGCACCGCTGGTTGCGGAGGCGAGGGGGGACATAATTGGTGCACCATGTGCAGGCGCACAGGGGGCAAAGAGGTCAGGGGGCATATTTCTACCTCAAAAACTGGTGGAATTGTGCATTTTGATGAGCTTTTGAACTGCAAAGGGCCCATATATATTGTTCATGCATAGCGGCGCTTTTCTTTTCATTTCCGCCAGTGCGTGGAGGTGAGTATTGTCTTTTTATTTTACTTGGGGAAACGTGGAATCAGAAGGGTTGTCCTAGTAGTGGACAACGCCTTTAAAGGGACTTGAACCTGTGATCATTTAAACCATTTGATCGCTCATACAATATACTAGAGAATAGAAGTATATAGTGTGAATTATGTTCTCCTATGAAGTCGGGCCCAAGGTAACCCATCAGTTGGGGGGGAGGGGATGATGCAAGATGGTTGCACCCCGGGAAACAGCCACGTAAATGCTGCTGTCAGTGATTGACATCTGTATTTTAATGGTCAAACAGCAGTGAGCGGAGCCAGCCCTGGTGGCTGCTGTTAAAGGCAGATGCTGACTGTGAGACATAACTATACTCTGCTCAATATGCCACAGGTCATTAGTGGGCTAAACCACTGCTTACTTGTGGTCCTCATGCAATCTAGTACAACTTTCCAAAAAAGAATAGGAAAAATATTACCATATGTGCAAACTAAACAGATCTAGCCACAGATTCATCTATAATTTCTGCTGAAGGCACCTCAAGAATTTAAGACTCAAAATAGTTATCTACATCCAATGAAATTCTTAGAAATCAGTAATATTTTGCTAATTTTGAGCTCCATTGCCAAATCTCATTTCCTTCCAGTATTATACTGTAAAGAAATGGTCAGTCTGTAAAATTAAATATCATGGACCCTCTAAATGGCCTGGGAACAAACTCAAGCTTCTATAACGTCTATAACCACCTTGACTTGTTTTACAGCAGCTTACCAGAGCCATGCGCCATGCAGCAAACAGCAGAATTAACTGTAAAAACAGCACAGAAATACAAATGGAAAGGTGAAATGTTAATAAAAAAAAAAACAAAACAAAAAAAACAAACAGTTATATGGATTTGTGAATATACAAAACAAAAAACGCATTAGCATGCACTAAACAAATACAACTGAGGGTCATTTACAATTAAATGGGTTGTCTTTAAAAATTGAGCACACAGTTTTATGCAATAAAACAGATCATAATCAGAATTATTTGATTGTCATCTTTTTTATAAATTTTGGATATCCTCTGGACATGACAATTTAAAGATCAACATTTTATTGCTAGAGAAGCATGTTACTGTCTTTTCAAAAAGTGTTCACAGGATAGAGAATATATTACTTGAAGGTCCCAAATCACTAGAATGAGGCCATGCCCCTGTTCTTAGCTGGGGTAGCAAATTAATAATAAAACAATTTCACAAGCATGCCACAACTCCATTCACTGTGTAGGAGTATTTTTTAATTTTTGGTGCACACTACATCCGAACATGTTGTTGTTACCCCCAGTGCGAGCCATTCCAAGACTGCAAGCGGCTCGCACTGGAGCACCGAGCGTACCCGAGCACAAAGATGCTTGTGCAAGTTAAGTTCATATGTAAGGCGCCCGAACTGGTTTGTTTGTTGTTTTTTTAAATAATTAAACAAATAAATTTGGTGTTTGGCCAAAAATTGAATCTCCAGTTTGCTCATCTCTAGTGCAAAAGCCATCATTCAAGCCCATGGGGGGAGTGACTGCTGCTACCGAGCCCGGGCTTGAAGAAACACATTGACGGTTTAGTTCTGGTAAATTTCCATACAACAATTGGCAGCGTCGAAGTTGATTATTGCATGTTTGTGCAAAATATGTGATTTTAATTCTGAAAAAAAGATCTAAAACATGATGTAGGAAGTGTAATAGTATTGGATGAATCTGACAAGTTCCTTTTACACATCCACCATCAATATTGTCAGAACGTTTTCAGTCATTTTACAAAATGAAGGTTAGAATGTCAGAGAAAATACCGTGCTCTATGCACTAATGGGCTGTAGTGATCAATAATGCAACTATGACGTGAATGACCCTCAGTTTATTCTGTATGATCGAGACAAAAACAATACTATGTGTTAATATCCAACAAAATGCACAAGTTAGTATGGATTATATAAAGCATTAACCTATAAACTATGCACATGCATCTATTACATGCAATTAAACCATTTGAACAGAGCCCTAAAACCTTTCCTATACTCGTTTTTTTGGGTGGGATCCATCAATAGCTAAAAAGAAGCCGTTCTCAAGCATTTGTTAGCAAGTTTATGCCTGATATAATCAGTTATATAGTACTTAACGCTTCACACTACATCTGTATATTTAGTTTTATAAAAAAAAAATGCCCATATACGTACTAGTTCCCCAATAAGGATAAGCTTCAAACTATAACATAACACACAATGTCTGATTGGTATTTCAGAACAATGAAGCTATAGAAAACTGCGTAATAAAATATTAATTTTTATTCAAATATTATTAAAAAATTTGTTACAAATATAAAATTTCCACAAGAATACAACAGAGACATGAATATGAGTCAACAAGCAAGGTAAAGGATCATTTTTAGAGTAAAAATTATCTATATTCTATAAAAAGTACAAAAGTATATATATATCTATATATATATATATAATTGCCTTATTCTGTCTGTCTGTCTGTCTTGCTCCAAAATTGTGTCCTTACGGTGACACAAAGCTGATTGGCCGCTGGGCTCGCCATGGCCCCGCCCACCGCCGGATTGGCCGCTCGCCCACGCTCCGCCCCCACACGGATTGGCCGGCCGCTCGCCCAGGCTCCGCCCCCCACACGGAGTGGCCTCTCGCCCCGGCACCCTGCAGGCATTGGCAACTCGGCCACGCCCCGCCACCCTCACGCAATGCACGCTCGCTCTGGCCCCGCACGCATTCCCGGAACAGACACGGAGACAGGTGAGTACTGTACCCCCGGGAGCCCACATCAGTGTACGCCGCAAACCCAGCCGACACATACTCTCGCATTGCTGGGGCTGGCCGGCGTATGCTGGTGTGGGCTCCCGTGCGAGCGGGGGACGGGATACGCTGGTAACCATGGTAGCATAGTTACCAGCGCATCAAGGTCCTGCAACGGCGGAACATACACACACACACACACACACACATCAGATCACACTCACTCTCACACACACATCACACACACATCACATCGCATCCACACACTCACAACATCCTGGGATATCGCTTGCTTCTCGGCGGCGATACTGTGCCGTGAGCTTCCAGGACCTGCCGGAGGATCACATGGCCAGAAGCATGTGGTATCTCCGGATGTTGTGAGTGTGAGCGCGTATGTGTAATATCGTCAATGTGTGTGTGCGTGAGTGTATGCGATCGGGTGTGTGCGTGTATGCGATCGGGTGTGTGTGAGTGTATGCGATCGGGTGTGTGTATGCGTGTGTGTGTGTGTATGCAATCGGGTGTGCGCGCGATCGGGTGTGCGCGCGATCGGGTGTGCGCGCGATCGGGTGTGCGCGCGATCGGGTGTGCGCGCGATCGGGTGTGCGAGTGTATGCGATCAGATCTGTGAGTGTCGGCAGAGGAGCACGGCGTGCTGGAGGAGGCTGGGAGGAGAGAGGCTGATCCTGGGGAAGGCTGGGAGGGGGAGGGGGGGAGGCTGAGAGAAGAGAGGCTGATGCTGGGGGAGGCTGAGGCTGGGGTAGGCTAGGCTAATCCTGGGGAAGGCTGGGAGGGGGGAGGCTGAGAGAAGAGAGGCTGGGGGAGGCTGAGGCTGGGGTAGGCTGGAAGGAGAGAGGCTGATGCTGGGGACAGAAAAGGCTGATGCTGGGAGGAGAGAGGCTGATGCTGGGAGGAGAGAGGCTGATGCTGGGAGGAGAGAGGCTGATGCTGGGAGGAGAGAGGCTAATGCTGGGAGGAGAGAGGCTGATGCTGCGGGCAGAGAGGCTGATGCTGGTGCAGCATGGGGGATGGAGCACGATGGAGGGTGCGCAGCATGGGGGATGGAGCACGATGGGGGGTGCGCAGCATGGCGGATGGAGCACGTTTGGGAGTGCGCAGCATGGCGGATGGAGCACGTTTGGGAGTGCGCAGCATGGCGGATGGAGCACGTTTGGAAGTGCGCAGCATGGCGGATGGAGCACATTTGGGAGTGCGCAGCATGGCGGATGGAGCATGTTTGGAAGTGCGCAGCATGGCGGATGGAGCACGTTTGGGAGTGCGCAGCATGGCAGATGGAGCACGATGGGGGGTGCGCAGCATGGCGGATGGAGCACGATGGGGGGTGCGCAGCATGGCGGATGGAGCACGATGGGGGGGTGCGCAGCATGGGGGATGGAGCGCGATGGGAGGTGCACACCTCCCCCCAAAACACACACACACACACACACGCGCGCGCGCACTGCACAACACAACACACCACACTGGGAACCACAAACACCGCCCTACACAGACACCCACACACACACAGACAACGCCGCACACACACAACACCCAACACACAAACACCGCAGCATACATAAATATACACACATACCGCACAACACACACATTGCACAAAACATACCTCCCCCCAAAACACACCACACACAAACGCTCCACAAACAACGCAACACACATACAACACCGCTCTCACCCCCCGCCACACCCAGACAACACCCAGAACATGTACAGCGCCCTACACAAACACTTGGTAACTACACACAACAACATCTATCTATATATTATATTTTTATATTATATATATATATATATATATATATATATATATATATATATATATATTATATATATGATATATTTTTCTATATTTATGTATGTTTTGTCCTTTTATAAAATATAGATAAACTTTTACTCTAAAAATGATCCTTTACCTTGCTTGTTGACTCATATTCATGTTTCTGTTGGAGTCTTGTGGAATTCTTATTGAATGTTATATTTGTAACAAATATTTAAATAATATTTGAATAAAAGAAGGGAATTTTGTTTACTTACCGTAAATTCCTTTTCTTCTAGCTCCAATTGGGAGACCCAGACAATTGGGTGTATAGCTACTGCCTCCGGAGGCCACACAAAGTATTACACTTAAAAGTGTAAGGCCCCTCCCCTTCTGGCTATACACCCTCCCGTGAGATCACGGGCTCCTCAGTTTTAGTGCAAAAGCAAGAAGGAGGAAGCCAATAACAGGTTTAAAGACAAATTCAATCCGAAGAAACATCGGAGAACTGAAACCATTCAACATGAACAACATGTGTACTCGAAAAAACCAAAAATCCCTAAGAAAACAGGGCGGGTGCTGGGTCTCCCAATTGGAGCTAGAAGAAAAGGAATTTACGGTAAGTAAACAAAATTCCCTTCTTCTTTATCGCTCCTAATTGGGAGACCCAGACAATTGGGACGTCCAAAAGCAGTCCCTGGGTGGGTAAAAGAATACCTCGTGATAGGGCCGTCAAACAGCCCTGTCCTACAGGTGGGCAACCGCCGCCTGAAGGACTTGTCTACCTAGGCTGGCGTCCGCCGAAGCGTAGGTATGCACCTGATAATGCTTGGTAAAGGTGTGCAGACTCGACCAGGTAACCGCCTGGCACACCTGCTGAGCCGTAGCCTGGTGCCGTAAAGCCCAGGACGCACCCACAGCTCTGGTAGAATGGGCCTTCAGCCCTGAAGGAACCGGAAGCCCCGCAGAACGGTAGGTTTCAAGAATTGGTTCCTTGATCCACCGAGCTAGGGTGGATTTGGAAGCTTGCGACCCTTTACGCTGACCAGCGACAAGGACAAAGAGTGCATCCGAGCGGCGTATGGGCGCCGTGCGGGAAATGTAGATCCTGAGTGCTCTGACCAGATCCAACAAATGCAAACCTTTCTCAAATTGATGAACTGGATGAGGACACAAGGAAGGTAATGTGACATCCTGATTGAGATGAAAGGGAGATACCACCTTAGGGAGAAACTCAGGGACCGGACGTAGAACCACCTTGTCCTGGTGAAACACCAGGAAGGGAGATTTGCATGAGAGCGCCGCTAGCTCGGACACTCTCCGAAGAGACGTGACCGCTACTAGAAAAGCCACTTTCTGTGAAAGACGAGAAAGGGAAACATCCTTCATAGGCTCGAAAGGCGGCTTCTGGAGAGCAATTAGAACCTTGTTCAGATCCCAGGGCTCTAACGGCCGCTTGTAAGGAGGGACGATATGACAAACCCCTTGCAGGAACGTGCGTACCTGAGGAAGTCGTGCTAGTCGCTTCTGAAAAAATACAGATAGCGCTGAGACTTGTCCTTTAAGGGAGCTGAGCGACAAACCTTTTTCCAAACCGGATTGCAGGAAGGAAAGAAGAGTAGGCAATGCAAATGGCCAGGGAGAGACTCCCTGAGCAGAGCACCAAGATAAAAATATCTTCCACGTCCTGTGGTAGATCTTGGCGGAGGATGGTTTTCTAGCCTGCCTCATGGTGGTAATAACATTTCGAGATAATCCTGAAGACGCTAGGATCCAGGACTCAATGGCCACACAGTCAGGTTCAGGGCCGCAGAATTCAGGTGGAAAAACGGCCCTTGAGATAGCAAGTCTGGTCGTTCTGGTAGTGCCCATGGTTGGCCTACCGTGAGGTGCCACAGATCTGGGTACCACGATCTCCTCGGCCAGTCTGGAGCGACGAGGATGGCGCGACGGCAGTCGGCCCTGATCTTGCGCAGCACTCTGGGTAACAATGCCAGAGGTGGGAACACATAAGGTAGCCGGAATTGCGACCAATCTTGAACTAAGGCGTCTGCCGCCAGAGCTCGGTGATCGTGAGACCGTGCCATGAAAGCCGGGACCTTGTTGTTGTACCGTGACGCCATAAGGTCGACGTCCGGCACCCCCCAGTGGCGACAGATATCCTGAAACACGTCCGGGTGAAGGGACCATTCCCCTGCGTCCATACCCTGGCGACTGAGGAAGTCTGCTTCCCAGTTTTCCACGCCTGGGATGTGAACTGCGGAAATGGTGGAAGCCGTGTCTTCCACCCACGTTAGAATCCGTCGGACTTCCTGGAAGGCTTGCCGACTGCGCGTGCCACCTTGGTGGTTGATGTATGCTACCGCTGTGGAGTTGTCCGACTGAATTCGGATCTGCTTGCCTTCCAGCCATTGTTGGAAGGCTTGTAGGGCGAGATACACTGCTCTGATTTCTAGAACATTGATCTGAAGGGTGGACTCTTGCTGAGTCCACGTACCCTGAGCCCTGTGGTGGAGAAAGACTGCTCCCCACCCTGACAGGCTCGCGTCCGTCGTGACCACCGCCCAGGATGGGAGTAGGAAGGACTTTCCCTTTGACAATGAGGTGGGAAGAAGCCACCACTGAAGGGATTCCTTGGCCGCCTGAGAAAGGGAGACGTTCCTGTCGAGGGACGTCGACTTCCCGTCCCATTGACGGAGAATGTCCCATTGAAGTGGACACAGATGAAACTGCGCGAAAGGGACTGCCTCCATTGCTGCTACCATCTTCCCTAGGAAGTGCATGAGGCGTCTCAAGGGGTGTGACTGGCCTTGAAGGAGAGATTGCACCCCTGTCTGTAGTGAACGCTGTTTGTCCAGCGGAAGCTTCACTATCGCTGATAGAGTATGAAACTCCATGCCAAGGTATGTTATCGATTGGGTCGGGGTGAGATTTGACTTTGAAAAGTTGATGATCCACCCGAAACTCTGGAGAGTCTCCAGTGCAACGTTCAGGCTGTTTTGGCATGCCTCTTGAGAGGGTGCCTTGACAAGTAGATCGTCCAGGTAAGGGATCACAGAGTGACCCTGAGAGTGCAGGACTGCAACTACTGCTGCCATGACCTTGGTGAAGACCCTTGGAGCTGTCGCCAAACCGAAAGGCAGGGCTACGAACTGAAGGTGTTCGTCTCCTATAACGAAGCGTAGAAAACGCTGGTGCTCTGGAGCAATCGGCACGTGGAGATAAGCATCTTTGATGTCTATTGATGCTAGGAAATCTCCTTGAGACATTGAGGCAATGATGGAACGGAGGGATTCCATCCGGAACCGCCTGGTCTTCACATGCTTGTTGAGCAGTTTTAGGTCCAGAACAGGACGGAAAGACCCGTCCTTTTTTTGGCACCACAAACAAATTGGAGTAAAAACCGTGACCTTGTTCCAGAAGAGGAACGGGGATCACCACTCCTTCCGCTCTTAGAGTGGCCACCGCCAGCCGCAGAGCATCGGCTCGGTCGGGAGGTGGAGAAGTTCTGAAGAAGCGAGTTGGAGGACGAGAACTGAACTCTATCCTGTACCCGTGAGACAGAATGTCTCACCCAACGGTCTTGGACCTGTGGCAGCCAAATGTCGCCAAAGCGGGAGAGCCTGCCACCGACCGAGGATGCGGAGAGAGGAGGCCGAAAGTCATGAGGAAGCCGCCTTGGTAGCGGGTCTTCCGGCTGTCTTTTTTGGGCGTGACTGAGTTCGCCAAGAATCTGAGCTCCTCTGATCCTTTTGAGACCTTTTGGACGAGGAGAATTGGGACCTGCCTGAGCCTCGAAAGGACCGAAACCCCGACTGTCCTCTCCTCTGTTGGGGTTTATTTTGTCTGGGCTGAGGTAAAGATGAATCTTTACCCTTGGAGTGTTTAATGATCTCATCTAAGCGCTCCCCAAACAGTCGGTCACTAGAAAAAGGCAAACTGGTTAAACACTTTTTGGAAGCAGAATCTGCCTTCCATTCTCTTAACCACAAGGCTCTGCGTAAAACTACGGAGTTGGCGGACGCCACTGCCGTACGGCTCGTAGAGTCTAGGACAGCATTAATCGCGTAAGACGCAAATGCAGACATTTGAGAGGTTAAGGGTGCCACCTGCGGAGCAGATGCACGAGTGACCGTGTCAACCTGTGCAAGACCAGCTGAAATAGCTTGGAGTGCCCATACGGCTGCGAATGCTGGAGCAAACGACGCGCCGATAGCTTCATAGATGGATTTCAACCAGAGCTCCATCTGCCTGTCAGTGGCATCTTTAAGTGCCGCCCCATCTTCCACTGCAACTAAGGATCTAGCTGCAAGCCTGGAGATTGGAGGGTCCACCTTGGGACACTGGGTCCAGCCCTTGACCACGTCTGGGGGAAAAGGATAACGTGTATCCTTAAGCCGCTTGGAAAAACGCTTATCCGGATAAGCGTGGTGTTTCTGGATTGCCTCTCTAAAGTCATAGTGGTCCAGAAATACACTTAATTTACGCTTGGGATACCTGAAATGGAATTTCTCCTGCTGTGAAGCTGTCTCCTCCACAGGAGGAGCAGGGGGAGAAATGTCCAACATTTTATTGATGGACGCTATAAGATCATTCACTATGGCGTCACCATCTGGTGTATCCAAATTGAGAGCGGTTTCAGGATCAGAATCCTGATCAGCTATCTCCGCCTCATCATACAGAGAGTCCTGCTGAGACCCTGACCAGTGTGATGAAGTCGAGGGTCGCTCATAGCGAGCTCGTTTAGGCTGTCTGGGACTGTCGTCCGTGTCAGAGCCATCACCCTGGGATGCAAGAGACACCCCCGGAACCAGGAGCTGTTCCGACTGAGGGGGACCAGGGAGCAATGAGTTAACAGTGCCCATGGCCTGAGGTACTGGTCTAGACTGCAATGTTTCAAGAATTTTAGTCATAGTCACAGACAATCTGTCAGCAAAGACTGCAAACTCCGTCCCTGTCACCTGGACAGTATTTACAGGAGGTTCTGCCTGGGTCACCTCCAGCAGAGGCCCCGGCCGAGCAAGTGCCACAGGGGCCGAGCACTGCACACAGTGGGGGTCAGTGGAACCTGCCGGTAGAACAGCCCCACAAGCGGTACAAGCAGCATAGAAAGCCTGTGCCTTGGCACCTTTGCTTTTTGCGGTCGACATGCTGTTGTGTCCTCTGAGAATCTAGGAGAGTATATAGCAGAGGATCCCTAGTGACCGTACAGTGCAATGTAAAGCTGTAAGCATAAAATACAATATACACTTCGGCACCAGTGGGGGTCAGCCCTTGAGGGCAGCTTACCGCCCGCTGAAAAGCGGGTGTGTGGGCACCAGAATCCCGTGTCTGGGTCTCCCAGCCTCCTCTCTCCAGCTCAGACTGCACACAGGAATGGCTGCCGGCGTCCTGAGAAGAGAGGTGGATCGTGGGCGTGCCTCAAACAAAAGTGCGGGAAACTGGCGTCCCACTGTGCCCAGTGTGAGGGCTGGAGTATGCAAAGCAGACTCCAGCCCTCTGCGCTGACAATCTGTACAGCATCCCGCCCTTCCCCTGACTGGCAGGCCTTGGGGCGGGAACGAAGTGAAACTAGGCCGCAAAAGCCGGGGACTCTAGTAATAAGCGCGGCCGTGATATATGCACGGCCAGCGCGGAAGTCCCCGGCGCACCACAAGTCCCAGCCGCGCCGCAGCAAAAACTGACAACAGCGGCCGCGCGGCAGTTTCACATACATGTCCCCTCTCAGCAAGCTGTAGATAGGAATGGCACCAGCGCGCAGCGCTGTTGTCCCCGGCGCACTAACACACCCAGCAAGCTGCAGTGTGCGCGCGGACTGTACGGGGACACAGAGTACCTTGGCGTAGCAGGGCCCTGTCCCTGACGATACTCCGCTCCATATCCAGCATATTCCCCAGGGGCTGTGGACGGAGCACAGTCTCTGTGCCTGGAGACCGGTAAATCCCACTTCACCCAGAGCCCTAAGGGGGATGGGGAAGGATGCAGCATGTGGGCTCCAGCCTCTGTACCCGCAATGGGTACCTCAACCTTAACAAACACCGCCGACAAAAGTGGGGTGAGAAGGGAGCATGCTGGGGGCCCCATATGGGCCCTCTTTTCTTCCATCCGACATAGTCAGCAGCTGCTGCTGACTAAACAGTGGAGCTATGCGTGTATGTGTGCCTCCTTCGCACAAAGCATGAAAACTGAGGAGCCCGTGATCTCACGGGAGGGTGTATAGCCAGAAGGGGAGGGGCCTTACACTTTTAAGTGTAATACTTTGTGTGGCCTCCGGAGGCAGTAGCTATACACCCAATTGTCTGGGTCTCCCAATTAGGAGCGATAAAGAAATTAATATTTTATTACTCAGTTTTCTATAGCTTTATTGTTTTGAAAAAAAAACAGACATTGTGTGTTATGTTATCTGTCTATTTAGATAGAAGACATAAGGGGTTGGGATGGGGGGGGGGGGGGGGTTTCCCACTACAAAAAGCAATAGCTTATTCCATCTTTTTTTCCCAATTGGATAAAAGGCCGGGATCTAAGGTCACAAACCTGCAATAAGTTAGAGACTAGGAGGGACAAGCGTCCCACTTTCTGTTTTATTTATTCATTTGAAATTAAGTGCGACTTCCGCTGTGTTGTAATCTGCCAACCAAACGTTCTGTAAAAATCAGCAGCAGATGTACAGTCTGGATATTGCATCTGGACAACCCATCTGTGCGGCTATTAGAAATCCTGATTGGAGGGGTAGAAAACACAGCACACTTTTCCAATAACACAAAATGCTAAAAAGGATCCAATAAAAAAAATAAATTGTAAAAATAAATGGTCATGGAATAAAAAAGTTACAATATTTGTCTGTAATCTATATTCTAAGAAGATCCGTTGTGGATAATGCAAATAAAAATTACTTGCCATATCATATTTAAAAGGGGGCTTTCAAGCTTAAAAATATTTTAGGTTAATCTACTGAATTTTGTAAATCATGCAACTTCGTAATATACGGTCCTTTATGTCTGACAGCTGCCCAAGCTTCAGATCTTTTCTGGTTTGTGTCCTACATAGGAGAACTTCCTGCGTTGGCACCGGACCTCTTAGCTGTGCGTTATGGGGTCGGCTGACTGCTCATTAACGTTGCTGAACCAGCCCCCTTCTCTGCCACAGACCATTCAATGAGCAGCAAGGAGGCTGGCTTAGACATTGAAAGAAGCAGTCATCCAACCCCCTGTACTCAAAGCTGTTTTCTTATCAATGCTGATAATCAAACACTGTCCTGGGGAAGACAACCCAGTTGAGGCCATGCTAGAACCAGAGGGATATTTTCCCACGAACAAAGTTCATTTTAATCAATAGAATTTGGATTAATAATAATTTTCACAATTGGACATGTTTAAAAACTGTGCTGAGATAATCTTATATATATGTCCCTGCTATGTACTGTGTAATGGCCATGTCTGACCATAGAGGGGCATGGTCTGATCATACCACAGCTCCTGGACCAGGGAGGAAGTACAAAGACAATACAGCATGGGATCAAAAATTATTCCTCCTTTGAGGTAAAACATTTAAACAAAAACAAAACAAGCAGGAAAATGTTTTACCTCACAAAAAGAATCAGCTCTGACTCCGTGCTGTCCTATCTGTAGGAGTTGTGGTATGATCAGACCATGTCCCTGTACGGTCAGACTCTGAGCCGGGATTGTTGTGGGATGTCAGGTCTGCAGATTTAGTGAGACCTGCAGGGGTGTTATGGGCGTTAATAAATTGGAGAAAGAGGGTGTGTTGTGTTTTGTTTTTTTTAAATAAAGTATTGTGTTTTGTGTTGATTTCTTTTTACTTAATAAGGGGGTCTCATAGACCACTCCCCATCTCTAACCAACTGATATTTTTTTTTTTCTACAAAATCACAACTGTCATTAACCCCTTATATTATTACCTCGATTACCACCGTACCAGTGCAGATCGGGATAAGCAGGGTAAAGTCAGGATTGCCGCATCTAGTGGATGCACCAATTCTGGGGAGGCTACAGGCCATTTTTGGGCTGAGGAGGCCCACTAATCATGGGCCTGCCCAGCCTGAATACCAGCTCCCAGCTGTATGCTTTATCTTGGCTGTGTATCCAAATTAGGGGAACCGCATGCAGTTTTTTTAAAAATTAAAATACAAAAAAAAGCTGCATGGGGTCCCTCATAGTTTTATACATAGCCAAGATAATGTATACAAGCTGGGGGCTGCAGCCTCCCGCTGCTTGCTGTATCTGTATGGGGAGATAAGGTATGCACACCAGTGACTATGGAAGGGGAATACATGTAATAGCAGAAACTGCTGTGTGAATACTGACATGAAAAATTCAATAGCTACACGTAAAAATGAAATGTGAATAATGGAACCTGCATTACTGCCATGAATATATGGATAAAGAGAAATTTAGCTACTGAATTGATCAATGCAATAGAGCCCCAACACTACGCCAAAGTATTTCTCTACGTTGGGGTCCCTAGCTTGTGTGTGTCCTCTCATGTAGTTAAAAAACGTGTAGCTATTGAATTTTTCATGTCAGTATTCACACAGCAGTTTCTGCTATTACATGTATTCCCCTTCCATAGTCACTGGTGTGCATACCTTATCTCCCCATAGTGATGTTTTTTAGGTTTTTTGCACCCAGTTCAGACATAGAATGGAGTTCCAAACGTTATTCCTTAATGTTAGTAGTTTTTCGTTTGTGAACCCTCCCCATACACACCTATTGCCAATCCACATCGTATATATAGCCTGGGTCTCAGCCTCCCATACACGGTAAGTTTTTTAACTGCATGAGAGGACACACACAAGCTAGGGACCCCAACGTAGAGAAATACTTTGGCGTAGTGTTGGGGCTCTATTGCATTGATCAATTCAGTAGCTAAATTTCTCTTTATCCATATATTCATGGCAGTAATGCAGGTTCCATTATTCACATTTCATTTTTACGTGTAGCTATTGAATTTTTCATGTCAGTATTCACACAGCAGTTTCTGCTATTACATGTATTCCCCTTCCATAGTCACTGGTGTGCATACCTTATCTCCCCATAGTGATGTTTTTTAGGTTTTTTGCACCCAGTTCAGACATAGAATGGAGTTCCAAACGTTATTCCTTAATGCTTGCTGTATCTGAGCTGGGTATCAAAATATGCGGAGAGCACTCGCAGCCCTGCAGGAGTCTAAGGGGTACTTTGCACGTTGCGACATCGCTAGTATCGGCTAGCGATGCAGAGCGCGATAGTACCCGCCCCGTCGCACATGCGATATCTTTTGATAGCTGCCGTAGCGAACATTATCACCACAGCAGCTTCAAACGCACTTACCTGCCCTGCGAAGTCGCTCTGGCCGGCGACCCACCTCCTTTCAAAGGGGGCGGGTCATGCGGCGTCACACGGCAAGCGGCCAATAGAAGCGGAGGGGCGGAGATGAGAGGGACGTAAACATCCCGCCCACCTCCTTCCTTCTGCATAGCCGGTGGAGGCAGGTAAGGAGATGTTCCTCGCTCCTGCGGCTTAACACATAGCGATGTGTGCTGCCGCAGGAACAACATCGTATCTCCTATTGGTTCGACATTATGAAAATGACCAACGCTACACAGATCACCGATTTTCGACGCTTTTGCGATCGTTTATCGGCGCATCTAGGCTTTACACGTTGCAACGTCGTTACCGGCGTCGGATGTGCGTCACTTTCGATTTGACCCCGACGATATCGCAGTAGCGATGTCGCAGCGTGCAAAGTACCTTTAAGTGTGTAAATGGACAATGCAGATCAATGACCATGCCTTCCACTACTTACTGCTGTCTACTGGCATGTTTGGACTGACCTGTTCATACCACTTTTATCTGGCATCCCATCATCCGATCCTAATACCAACACATGGTTGGTACTGTTATCATGGTATCAACAAGACTGTAGGATAAATTATCCTAAATCTGCCAGAAAGCTTGTGTGTATGGGTGGTTGAGAACAGCTGTAAAAGGAGGAGGGGGATGAAGGAGGGTGGAGGAGGGTGCGAGAAGGGGGCGAGAGATAAAATCAATAATAATAAAAAAAAAAAAGTCAGGGATCTGTGAAAAATGCTTCTCCAAAAACCAGATGTGGAACCCATAACTACTGGTTAACATTTCTATACTATACACACACACGCAGACTATAGCAGAGCTGACAACTCGTCGTAGAGGAGATGTACAGTTTTATATAGGAATCCAGGTTACTCTACTGACCCTTCATATAAAATAAGACTGTACAAACCATACCGGAAGCAAATGTCAATATTCAATTCTGTATCATATATCTCCTGTTCTACACTGGGAAGGGTTTACTTACTTTTTTCTCTCCTTTTCTCGTTTTAGGGTCTGTGATCCGCCTGCTTGTTGTGCCTGGGACTGAAGCAATTCTGTTGCCGTCTTCCGTTTCTTAAATTCATTTACCTCATCTTCCAAACTTTTCTTTTTGTCTTCTAGCTTTTTCTTCTCGTCTTGATGTAGTTTTTTCAGACGGTCAAACTTCTCGTGAAGCTTTAATATAGACAAGTATTACTCAGACAATATTTCTTTGATAATTTATACTTTTTATGTATTAATGCCATTATGTAAAAGTCATGCGAACCTGACAATCTTTCCAACCTTCTAATGTGTATGGGGGCCTTAGGGCATATTCACACAAATTTATTTTTAGGAAACTCCCTTTTTGGCATTTTATAAAGGCTGAAGCAACTTTTTTTTTTCCAGGTGGCTTCTCACTTTTTAGACAATATCTAGCTTTTTTAGGGGGCCTTTTTTATTCTGGCATACTCCAACTTTTTTTTTTTTTTACCTTCCCACAAACATTAAGAAATCTCTAGAGGTTTCTGAAGCAAAACACTGAAAAAACCCCCCAAAAAGATGTCAAGGCGTCTTAGAATTTCCCATTGTATTGGAAAAGATAGGCCATCTTCAAAAGTGAAAGACGCCTAAAGAATTGCCAGGTCATTTAACCACTTACAGTCTTTGGAAATCTGAAACAGATAAAAGCCTGTACATCGTTTTTGCATAAAAGTGAATATGTTCATTCTTTTGAGCATATAATGATTAACAGCACTTACACAGCGGCTCTGCACCAACACTGCGGCTATGCTCACATAAGGTTCATGCCAGCTCTCATCACTGGCTCCTGTCTGCATAACAGGACCGAGCGATGGCCACAGACAGGAGCCAGTGAGGACAGCCGCCATAATACCATACGACAGCATCTGCAGTCTCCGTGCAGAGCTGCTAATTGTCATATTTTGATTTACAGCGCTGTACTATGTGCCTCTATCACTGTTGGGAGGAATTAAGTTAATTTCCTCCTGGCAGCGGGGCTTTTGATGCAGCGGCCGTACAGATTTAAAACATCAAACCTGCAAATTAACACCACACATGAAGGATAATAGCATTTGGAGATGTGACGGATTGCAGTTAAGATCTAGAGCGCTGTATATACCGTATTTTTCAGACTATAAGACGCACCCTGGTTTTAGAGGAGGAAAATAGGAAAATTAAATTTTAAGCAAAAAATGTAGTCATGACACACTTATGGGGCGAGGATCTGCTGCTGACACAGTTATGGGGGTAATGTCCCCAAATTCTCTACTAAGGTGCCGCATCCTGGTAATGATCCTCCTGCCTTGTATATGATCCCCATCCTTGTATATATGTCCCTCATCCTGGTATAGCTCCCATCCTGCCCTATACCCCCATCCTGCCATTTTACCCCCATCCTGGTATACATCCCGCGGCACACAAAAAATAAACGTTTATACTCACCTTTCCTCGCTCCACGCAGCATCACTCATCTTCCTGTCTGTGCCAGCAGCAGCACCGCTGACCTGTGTTTAGCCAGTCACCACTCCCTGCAGCATCGCGATGTCCTGCCTGCCCACTGGTGTGTGGAGAGCAGTGCGCAAAGGGATGACGTCGTCGCTGTGTGCACCGCTCTCCACACACATCAGCGAGCCGGCAGACAGGAGGACAACATGATGCTGCAGGGTACAGTGACCGGTGAGTATACCTTACTTATTCACTGCCCCCTGCGCTGATGATGATACGCGGGGGGCAGTGAATATAGCCACACATGATCACTCCAGGCTGTAGTTGCCAGGGGTGATCACGCGGGCCGGCTCCCCCACCCATCACCCCACCCACCTGTCAGTGCCGGTTTCAGCGCGGAGAGATGATGGGCGGGAGGATGCATGAATATGAAATAAGCGGGCCCACGTGGTCATGGTAGGTGCTGCTACAGCCTGCGCATGCCGCCAATGACCTGCTCCACTGCAGCACCCTCATTCCTCACAGCCATGCCCTACATTGAGACTATAAGACGCACCCCAGACTTTCCGCCAACATTTGGGGGGGGAAAAAGTGTGTCTTATAGTCCGAAAAATACGGTAAATATCTATATGACAAGCATATATACAAGCATATTATACAGAAACACTGGTAACATTTTGACACAGAAACCTGAAGGGATCAATATGCATATTCATGAAGCTGATGAGAAATGGAATCAGACAGCTTATAAACATGATTTACAAGTGTATCTAGACAAAAGGGGAACATTTCAAGATGTTATTAAATTATGCAAGCCAAGATAAGCATGAAGGAGCTAGGAGCGTCCCTAAATACTGTGGGAATTTAGCGATTCTCTTCGCACAATCAAATGCAATCCAAAAAAAAAAAAAAATCTTACATCTGGATATACACCAAAAGTAAAACAAAATCATATCCTATAACAGAGAATCTTATCCTACTGAAGTGAGAATAAACAATCTGAAAGGGATTTGTGTTCTAGATTATGGCCAAGTCTTAAATAACAGTGTCTTCCATGTGCTGTGACATCAGCAGTAGGCCGGTATCAAAAGGGACACTAAATTTAGTCATATATGATAAAAGGTAGGCAGAATACAGTGGTTCCTTAAAATTCCCTTGGCCTTAAGCCGGTCATACACATTAGATGGCTGTCAGGCCAATGATGCTTTGGCCTATTGTTTGGTTAATAGCCATCTCATCCAACACTTTCGGCCGTGTGCTCCTGTGTTCTCTACGAGAGCTGGTGATGTACATATCTGGCCACAGCATTTTTCTGGAGAACAGAGTGACTGTCAGTTAAAAAAAAAAAAAAGGAACATACTTGATCAACATCTCACCTGACGATGAGTTTTTCACCATAAGGTCCCCCCCCCCCCCCAACATACAATGCCACCAATGTTGCTGATCTGCCACGTATGTGCATTTTACTGGTCACAGACATGTATTACTGAAGCACATGCACAGATTGTATAGTAATGCCTCTACATTAGTATGGTTATATAGTGCTGCTCCTTAAATGTGCCAGGACAAAAAGCTCCTTTGGACACCAGGAGAGGGCAGCTACAATTTAGTTGTATTGTGAGCTCAAGGTACGATACAAGACCCTGAAAAAGTTCCTATCCTCAACATAGGAACTGATGTACAGCTTCAAGCAGCTACTTCTGACCTATCTGTAAGGACTTGCTCTTTAAAAAAGGGTATTCCCATTTCCAAGATCCGATCACAATATGTAGTAGGTGTAATTATATTAGTAAATACCTCCAATTAGAAATGTAGTATAGTTCTCCTGAATATCTATGTCTCTTACCTCATGTGCAAGGCATTACAGCTTAGGTATCTATGGTTATGACCACGAGCAACTAACTAAGGCCTAAGCCACACGGCATGAAAATCGGTGCAAGTGGAGTGCGATATTTTTTTTTTTTTTTTTTTAAAAATCGCACTCCACTCGGACCAATTTTAGCCTGTGTGTCAGCGATTATTTTCTCAGCCCTAATCGGACCGAGGAAACAATCACAGCATGCTGCAATTGTAATGCGAGACTCTTTCTCTCGCACCCATTCAAGTGTATTGGGCGAGAGAAAAAGCCGCACTGCACTCGCGGTACACCGGTGTACCGCGAGTGCAGGGCGAGAATGGCAATAGCCGACAACGGAGGAGAGAGGGAGAAAAATCCCTCCCTCCCCACCGCAACACCGGCGCCCCCACAGCCGAGGTCCACTCGCACGGTCGGACCTCAGTCGCAGGGACATTCACATGACACTCAGCTCTGCTGTACTGCCACCGTGAGCCGAGAGTCATGCGAGGGGATCAAAGTAGTCCCCGTGTGGCCCCGGCGTAAGTGTATGAGTGGACGTAACCATGGATATCTAGGCTGCAATGCCCTGCACAGGAGGTCAGAGACCTGGCTAATCAGAAGAACTATACTACATTTCTAACTGGGAGGTAATATTCTTATTACATCTATTACATATTTAGGTAGGTTCTTGGAGATAGGAATAACACCTAGGCCATGTCCACACGTGTGTTTTGTTGCTGCGTTTTGGCTGCGTTTAAAACTGCACTGTGTCAATGACAAAATGCATGCGTTTTGATTTCCCAGCAAAGTCTATGGGAAGTCAGAAAATTCCATGCGTATGTTGCTTTTTTTTTAATGCAGCGTTTTGTTTGTCAGAGGTTTGTCAAAATTGTTGCCTAAAAAAAGCAGCATGTCAGTTCTTTAGTGCGTTTTGGTTGCATTTTCCACCCATTGAAATTAATGAGATGTGCCAAAACACAACCATGCGTTCTGCATGCTTTTTTGACTAACAAAACGCAGGTCTTTTGGTCTCTCTCTGTCTGTCTGTTTCTCCCTCCTTCATTCTCACTGATCACCGGCGCTGCACAGCTGTCACACTGCTCCCGCGGCTTCTGAAAGTGCCGGCCGCTCATTAGGCCATCTCATATTCACTGTTTGCCCCGCCACCGGCGCCTATGATTGGTTGCAGTGAGACAGCTGTCATTCAAGGTGGGTGCTTGTTTGAATGCAACCAATCACAGCCGCCGTTGGGCGGGTCTATATCGTGCAGTAAAATAAATATTAGAAAAAAAAAAAAAATGACGTGCGGTTCCCCCCAATTGATAACCCAGCCAAGATAAAGCCACACAGCTGGGCGCCGGTATTTTCAGACTGGGGAGGCCTATCATTTTTAGGCTGTCCCCCAGCCTAAAAATATGAGCCAGCAGCCGCCCCAGAATTGCCGCATTCATTAGATGTGACAGTCCCGGGACCTTACCCGGCTCTTCCCGTATTACCCTGGTGCGTTGGCAGTCGGGGTAATAAGGAGTTAATGGCAACCCATAGCTGCCACTAGGTCCTAGGTTAATCATGGCAGGCATCTATGAGACACCCCCATGATTAACCTGTAAGTGAAAGAAAATAAACACATACACCCAAAAATTCCTTTATTTGGAATAAAAAAAAGACAACCCCCCCACTTCACCACTTTATTAATTCCCAAACACCCCTCCAGGTCAGACGTAATCCACATGATATCCCACGACGCTTTCAGCTCTGCTACATCGGAAGCTGACAGCGAGCGGCCAAAGAGAACGACCGCTAACTGTCAGCTCTACGGAGCAACTGAAGTGAGTCGCGCTATCAGCGGTGACGTCAGTCAGGTTACCTGCGGCCACAGGTGGAGTCTTCCCCCTGTGACAGCAAATTACCTGAGTGACTGAGGTGGGCCATGAGATCAGCGGTGCCCTCACTCAGGTGATTTGCGGTCTCAGGAGGAGGACTTCAGCTGTGGCTGCGGGTAACCTGAGTGACAGCACCACTGATCGGGCGGCACACTTCAGACACTGAGGTCACAGGTTAGTCCTTCACCTATGACTGCAAATCAGGCCGGGAGACAGAGGCAGAGGCGTGCTGACAGTGAACTTGGGTGAAACTCTAACGTCACTGCTGCATGGCCCCGCACTACTGCCTATGTCCTGGCACGGACCTCGGAGATTCATCAGAGTTCATGACAGCCCACAGAGACAGAGCAGCGCGATAGACAATGAAGTCGGGTGAAGATCATCAGAGTTCATTCTCATCGCGCAGCTCTGTCTGTCGTCAGCGGGCAGTCATGCTCTACGGGACAGGGATGTAGCAGAGCTGAATCGCTGTGGGACCGCACTGTCAAAAATGCATCCAAAAAGGCATGTAAAACGCATGCGTTTTGGATGCATTTTTTTTTGTCAAACGCAGTGTTTACAGTTCTCAAAGTCTGCCAGAGGATGTATTTTATTGTCAAACAAGAACGCAGCGTGCAGACATAGCCTTAAATATTCATGTCCTTTATTGGGATAACATTTCGGGGCTTCATAACCAATATTTTTTATTTTATTATATTGATATATCCTCACATTACCATGCTATTAACTTACAATGCTCATCGTGATATCAATTAATATTGTAACTAGAGGGCCCTCTATACACAGGCAGTTATGCATGATTTTCTGGATAATTCTTGAAGAAATTATGTAGAAATCCAACAGTGACACTGATGACATATTTTCAGCTGGGGTATTGCTGAGGGCAATGCCAGGCTGGGTTTATTGATTTCTATGTCCTATTTTAAAAAAGGGCAAAGGGAGGAGGGACCTGCTGCAGCTAGTTGTCATAGCGAACACATGGAGCATTGACTATGAGGAAGAGGGGACATGGTGGAGTTCCTGGGTCACATAAAAAAAAAATTCATAGTGGTCAGTGTGATCTAGTTTTTCGAAATTGCAATTACAATGGAAGGAAGAAATTAAGGGAGGAAGTGTAGAGATTTGTGTAAGTAGTGATGAGTGAGCGTGCTCACCACTGCTCATTACCCGATCAAGCATTGGGGTGTTTGGGCACGACTCGAGTACCAAGTATAATGGATGTCAATGGGAATGGAGCATTTTCAAACTTCAATGCTCGATAGAGTAACGAGTGTTGGCGAGCATGCTTGCTCATTAATACGTTTTTATAAAGTAATAAAAAAAGACCCGAAACATGAAAAAAATTAAATAAAAATAAAAATTTGGCACCTCTTTTTCGGCTTCCTTCAGCTCAGCCTCCTTTTCTTTTACCCTCTGCACAAACATCTGTCTCATTTCTTCTTCTTTCTTCTGCAGCTCCCCCAGAAATTCATTCCTTTTTGCTTCATACGTCTCCTGCAAGCTAAATACAGCAGTAAAAAAAAAAAAGTTTTTTTGGTGCATTCCTCCTGGTAGGCCTTCATAAACTTTCCCAATATTCTGAGGTCTCATCACCTCTCAGAAAAAATCCAATTCATTTCAACAGGTACAGTGTACTTTTTTAGCTTTCTATCCACACAGCAGTAATGAGGGCTTTTTTCTTTCTGGGACAAATTTGTACTTTTAAATGGCACCATTCATTTTATCATCATGGGAGGCACTGGAAAGTGAGAAAAAAAACCTCCAATTGCATTGAAATTTTTATTATATATATATATATATATATATATATATATATATATATATATATATATATATATATATATTATATACATATACACATACACACATATACATATATACACACACACACACATACATATACACACACACACACACCATATTTTTCGCTTTATAAGACGCACTTTTGTTCCCCCAAATTTTGGGGGAAGTAGGGGGTGCGTCTTATAATTCGAATATGCGGATTATATACTGCAGGGTCCAGGGGAGGTGGGGACAGCTCTGGAGCGGTGCTGGAGGCTGTGGGAGGCTGGTGAGCTGGTTAAGGCTGCAGCGTTAGATCTCCTGCTCCCGCTCATATAATATTCACTGCCGCTGTCCATCACCGTGGTGCTGAAACCGCACCACGGTGACGGGCTGGGGGAGCGGCACATATTATATGTGCCTGTGCTCCCCTTTGAACACACATGCCCGTCTGTGTTAGATATGGCCCCCATGCTGCAGCCCATAGTAAATTAAAAAACTCTTTACTTGCCTCCTCCAGCGTGTCTCCCGGTGTCTCCCTCCTGCCGCTGTGATCATGCACGCAGAGATGTCACTCTGCTGTGCCGATCACATGACCGGCACCGAGAACCAGGAGGTGCAGGAGGAGCTCAACCGCACGGAGGGAGACACGAGGGAGGACAGTGCTGGAGAAGGTAAGGATCGAGTTTATTTTACAAAAAGCAGCAGCCACAGGGGGCCATATCAAACACAGGGTGATGTGTGCCAGCCACAGGGGGCCATGGGCAGCAATAGGGGGCCGTGTGCCAGCCACAGGGGGCCATGGGCAGCAATAGGTGGCCATGTGCCAGCCACAGGGGGCCATGGGCAGCAATAGGGGGCCGTGTGCCAGCCACAGGGGGCCATGGGCAGCAATAGGGGGCCGTGTGCCAGCCACAGGGGGCCATGGGTAGCAATAGGGGGCCGTGTGCCAGCCACAGGGGGCCATGGGCAGCAATAGGGGGCCGTGTGCCAGCCACAGGGGGCCGTGTGCCAGCCACAGGGGGCCGTGTGCCAGCCACAGGGGGCCATGGGTAGCAATAGGGGGCAGTGTGCCAGCCACAGGGGGCCATGGGCAGCAATAGGGGCCGTGTGCCAGCCACAGGGGGCCGTGTGCCAGCCACAGAGGACGTGTGTCAGCAATAGGGGACATGTGGCATCACTGGGGGATGTGTGCCAGCACAAGGGGGCTATATTCAATATAAGGGGGCTATGAGGGACATATACCCTATATGATTTGTTAGACGGACACTTGCATTATAAGACGGACCCCATTTATTAAAAAAAATTCTCTTTTCCTTCACCAAATTTGGGGGTGCGTCTTATAATCAGGTGCGTCTTATAAAGCGAAATATATACGGTATATATATACGGTATATATATACGGTATATATATATATATATATATATATATATATATATATATATATATATATATATATATATATATATATATATATATATATATATATATATATATATATATATATATATATATATATATATATGGTTTTGTTTTTTTACAGACATACCAATTGTGTGTGTATTTATTTTTTTCAAGTGGTGAATGGGGAAGTAAATAAAACCGGACATACAGTTAGGTCCAGAAATATTTGGACAGTGACACAAGTTTTGTTATTTTAGCTGTTTACAAAAACATGTTCAGAAATACAATTATATATATAATATGGGCTGAAAGTGCACACTCCCAGCTGCAATATGAGAGTTTTCACATCCAAATCGGAGAAAGGGTATAGGAATCATAGCTCTGTAATGCATAGCCTCCTCTTTTTCAAGGGACCAAAAGTAATTGGACAAGGGACTCTAAGGGCTGCAATTAACTCTGAAGGCGTCTCCCTCGTTAACCTGTAATCAATGAAGTAGTTAAAAGGTCTGGGGTTGATTACAGGTGTGTGGTTTTGCATTTGGAAGCTGTTGCTGTGACCAGACAACATGCGGTCTAAGGAACTCTCAATTGAGGTGAAGCAGAACATCCTGAGGCTGAAAAAAAATGAAAAAATCCATCAGAGAGATAGCAGACATGCTTGGAGTAGCAAAATCAACAGTCGGGTACATTCTGAGAAAAAAGGAATTGACTGGTGAGCTTGGGAACTCAAAAAGGCCTGGGCGTCCACGGATGACAACAGTGGTGGATGATCGCCGCATACTTTCTTTGGTGAAGAAGAACCCGTTCACAACATCAACTGAAGTCCAGAACACTCTCAGTGAAGTAGGTGTATCTGTCTCTAAGTCAACAGTAAAGAGAAGACTCCATGAAAGTAAACACAAAGGGTTCACATCTAGATGCAAACCATTCATCAATTCCAAAAATAGACAGGCCAGAGTTAAATTTGCTGAAAAGAAGGGAATTTTGTTTACTTACCGTAAATTCCTTTTCTTCTAGCTCCAATTGGGAGACCCAGACAATTGGGTGTATAGCTACTGCCTCCGGAGGCCACACAAAGCATTACACTTAAAAGTGTAAGGCCCCTCCCCTTCTGCCTATACACCCCCCGTGGGATCACGGTTCCTCAGTTTTAGTGCCAAAGCAAGAAGGAGGAAAGCCAATAACTGGTTTAAGAACAAATTCAATCCGAAGGAACCTCGGAGAACCGAAACCATTCAACATGAACAACATGTGTACCCGAAAAAACAAAAATCCCTAAGCAAACAGGGCGGGTGCTGGGTCTCCCAATTGGAGCTAGAAGAAAAGGAATTTACGGTAAGTAAACAAAATTCCCTTCTTCTTTGGCGCTCCATTGGGAGACCCAGACAATTGGGACGTCCAAAAGCAGTCCCTGGGTGGGTATAATAACCCCTCGTGATAGGACCGTAAAAACAGCCCTACCCTACAGGTGGGCAGTCGCCGCCTGAAGGACTTGTCTACCTAGGCTGGCGTCCGCCGAAGCGTAGGTATGCACTTGATAGTGTTTGGTAAAAGTGTGCAGACTCGACCATGTAGCCGCCTGGCACACCTGCTGAGCCGTAGCCTGGTGTCGTAATGCCCAGGACGCACCCACGGCTCTGGTAGAATGGGCCTTCAGCCCTGAGGGAACCGGAAGCCCAGCAGAACGGTAGGCTTCAAGAATTGGTTCCTTGATCCACCGAGCCAGGGTGGATTTGGAAGCTTGCGACCCTTTGCGCTGACCAGCGACAAGGACAAAGAGTGCATCCGAGCGGCGCAGGGGCGCCGTGCGGGAAATGTAGATCCTGAGCGCTCTCACGAGATCCAACAAATGCAAATCCTTTTCACATTGATGAACTGGATGAGGGCACAAGGAAGGCAAGGAGATATCCTGATTAAGATGAAACGGGGATACCACCTTAGGGAGAAACTCCGGAATAGGGCGCAAAACCACCTTGTCCTGGTGAATCACCAGGAAGGGAGATTTGCATGACAGCGCTGCTAGCTCAGACACTCGTCGAAGAGACGTGACCGCTACTAGAAAGGCCACTTTCTGTGAAAGGCGAGAAAGGGAAACATCCCTCATAGGCTCGAAAGGCGGCTTCTGGAGAGCAATTAGAACCCTGTTCAGATCCCAGGGCTCTAACGGCCGCTTGTAAGGAGGGACGATATGACAGACCCCTTGCAGGAACGTGCGTACCTGAGGAAGTCGTGCTAGGCGCTTCTGAAAAAATACCGATAGCGCTGAGACTTGCCCCTTGATGGAGCTGAGCGACAAACCTTTTTCCAACCCGGATTGCAGGAAGGAAAGAAAAGTAGGCAATCTAAATGGCCAGGGAGAGACTCCCTGAGCAGAGCACCAAGACAAGAATATTTTCCACGTCCTGTGGTATATCTTGGCGGAGGTAGGTTTTCTGGCCTGTCTCATGGTGGCAATGACCTCTTGAGACAATCCTGAACCCGCTAGGATCCAGGACTCAATGGCCACACAGTCAGGTTCAGGGCCGCAGAATTCTGATGGAAAAACGGCCCTTGAGACAGCAAGTCTGGTCGGTCTGGTAGTGCCCACGGTTGGCCTACCGCGAGGTGCCACAGATCCGGGTACCACGACCTCCTTGGCCAGTCTGGAGCGACGAGGATGGCGCGGCGGCAGTCGGACCTGATCTTGCGCAGCACTCTGGGCAACAGAGCCAGAGGTGGAAACACATAAGGAAGCTGGAACTGCGACCAATCTTGAACTAAGGCGTCTGCCGCCAGAGCTCGGTGATCGTGAGACCGTGCCATGAAAACTGGGACCTTGTTGTTGTGCCGAGACGCCATTAGGTCGACGTCCGGCATCCCCCAGCGGCGACAGATCTCCTGAAACACGTCCGGGTGAAGAGACCATTCCCCTGCGTCCATACCCTGGCGACTGAGGAAGTCTGCTTCCCAGTTGTCCACGCCTGGGATGTGAACTGCGGATATGGTGGAAGCCGTGTCTTCCACCCACGTCAGAATCCGCTGGACTTCCTGGAAGGCTTGCCGACTGCGAGTTCCTCCTTGGTGGTTGATGTATGCCACCGCTGTGGAGTTGTCCGACTGAATACGGATCTGCTTGCCTTCCAGCCACTGCTGGAAGGCTTGAAGGGCAAGATACACTGCTCTGATCTCCAGAACGTTGATCTGAAGAGTGGACTCTTGCTGAGTCCACGTACCTTGAGCCCTGTGGTGGAGAAAGACTGCTCCCCACCCTGACAGACTCGCATCTGTCGTCACTACCGCCCAAGATGGGGGTAGGAAGGATTTCCCTTTCGACAATGAGGTGGGAAGCAGCCACCATCGAAGAGAATCCTTGGCCGCCTGAGAGAGAGAGACGTTGCTGTCGAGGGACTTCGACCTCCCGTCCCATTGGCGGAGAATGTCCCATTGTAGTGGACGCAGATGAAACTGCGCGAAAGGGACTGCCTCTATTGCTGCCACCATCTTCCCTAGGAAGTGCATGAGGCGTCTCAAGGGGTGCGACTGGCCCTGAAGGAGAGATTGCACCCCTGTCTGTAGTGAACGCTGTTTGTCCAGCGGAAGCTTCACTATCGCTGAGAGAGTATGAAACTCCATGCCAAGATAGGTTATCGACTGGGTCGGGGTTAGATTTGACTTGGAAAAGTTGATGATCCACCCGAAACCCTGGAGGGTCTCCAGCGCCACGTTCAGGCTGTGTTGGCATGCCTCTTGAGAGGGTGCCTTGACCAGCAGATCGTCTAAGTAAGGGATCACGGAGTGTCTCTGAGAGTGTAGGACTGCAACTACAGCTGCCATGACTTTGGTGAAGACCCGTGGGGCTGTCGCCAGACCAAAGGGCAGGGCTACGAACTGAAGGTGTTCGTCTCCTATAACGAAGCGTAGAAAACGCTGATGTTCTGGTGCAATCGGTACGTGGAGATAAGCATCCTTGATGTCTATTGATGCTAGGAAATCTCCTTGAGACATTGCGGCGATGACGGATCGGAGGGATTCCATCCGGAACCGTCTGGTTCTCACGTGGTTGTTGAGAAGTTTTAGGTCCAGAACGGGACGGAAGGATCCGTCCTTTTTTGGTACCACAAACAAATTGGAGTAAAAACCGTGACCTTGCTCTTGAAGAGGAACAGGGATCACCACTCCTTCCGCCTTTAGAGAGCACACCGCCTGCAGGAGAGCATCGGCTCGGTCGGGAGGCGGAGACGTTCTGAAGAATCGAGTTGGAGGACGAGAACTGAACTCTATCCTGTACCCGTGAGACAGAATGTCTCGCACCCAACGGTCTTGGACCTGTGGCAGCCAAATGTCGCCAAAGCGGGAGAGCCTGCCACCGACCGAGGATGCGGAGGGAGGAGGCCGGAAGTCATGAGGAAGCCGCCTTGGTAGCGGGTCTTCCGGCTGTCTTTTTTGGGCGTGACTGAGCCCGCCAAGAATCTGAACTCCTCTGATCCTTTTGAGTCCTTTTGGACGAGGAGAATTGGGACCTGCCCGAGCCTCGAAAGGACCGAAACCCCGACTGTCCCCTCCTCTGTTGGGGTTTGTTTTGTCTGGGCTGAGGTAAGGATGAATCCTTACCCTTGGACTGTTTAATGATTTCATCCAAGCGCTCACCAAACAGCCGGTCACCAGAAAATGGCAAACTGGTTAAACATTTCTTGGAAGCAGAATCTGCTTTCCATTCCCTTAACCACAAGGCTCTGCGTAAAACCACGGAGTTGGCAGATGCCACTGCCGTACGGCTCGTAGAGTCCAGGACAGCATTAATCGCGTAAGACGCAAATGCAGACATTTGAGAGGTTAAGGATGCCACCTGCGGAACAGATGTACGTGTGACCGTGTCAATCTGTGCAAGACCAGCTGAAATAGCTTGGAGTGCCCATACGGCTGCGAATGCAGGAGCAAACGACGCGCCGATAGCTTCATAGATGGATTTCAACCAGAGCTCCATCTGTCTGTCAGTGGCATCTTTAAGTGCAGCCCCATCCTCCACTGCAACTACGGATCTAGTCGCAAGCCTGGAGATTGGAGGATCCACCTTGGGACACTGGGTCCAGCTCTTGACCACGTCAGGAGGAAAGGGATAACGTGTATCCTTAAGCCATTTGGAGAAACGCTTATCTGGATAAGCGTGGTGTTTCTGGACTGACTCTCTAAAGTCAGAATGGTCCAGAAAAGTACTTAATTTACGCTTGGGATACCTGAAATGGAATTTCTCCTGCTGTGAAGCTGACTCCTCCACTTGAGGAGCTGGGGGAGAAATATCCAACATTTTATTGATGGACGCGATAAGATCATTCACTATGGCGTCACCATCAGGAGTATCCAGATTGAGAGCGGTCTCAGGATCAGAATCCTGATCAGCTACCTCCGGCTCATCACCCAGAGAATCCTCCTGCTGAGACCCTGACCAGAGAGATGAAGTAGAGGGCCGCTCATAGCGAGCTCGCTTAGGCTGTCTAGGACTGTCGTCCGTGTCAGAGCCATCACCCTGGGATGCGTGGGACACCCCCGGAGCCCGGAGCTGTTCCAACTGAGGGGGGCCAGGGAGCAATGAATCAACAGTGCCCATGGTCTGAGTTACTGGTCTAGACTGCAAAGTCTCTAGAATCTGAGACATAGTCACAGATAATCTATCCGCAAAAATTGCAAACTCTGTCCCCGTCACCTGGACAGTATTCACAGGTGGATCTCTCTGGGACACCTCCAGCAGAGGCCCCGGCCGAGCAGGGGGCACAGGGACCGAACACTGCACACAATGGGGGTCAGTGGAACCTGCCGGTAGAACAGCCTCACAAGCGGTGCAAGCAGCATAAAAAGCCTGTGCCTTGGCACCCCTGTTTTTTGCGGACGACATGCTGTATTCTCCACAGACCAATCCAGGAGGGTATATAGCCAAGAATCACCAGCGACCGTTTAGTGCAATGTATAGCATGCAAGCATAAAAATACAATTGAACACTTCGTCACTAGTGGGGTCAGCACCGGAGGTGCCGCTTACCGCCCGCTAAAAGCGGGTTGTAGTAGCCAGAATCCCGTGCCTGGGTCTCCCAGAACTTGTCTCCCCTTTCCAGCTCAGCCTGCACATCAGGAATGGCTGCCGGCGTTCTGTGAAGAGGGGCGGACCGTGGGCGTGCCTCAGACAAAGTGCGGGAAACTGGCTTCCCACTGTGCTCAATGTGAGGGCTGGAGTATGTAAAGCAGATTCCAGCCCTCAGCGCTGACGTTCTGCATAGCGTCCCGCCCTTCCCCTGACTGGCAGGCCTGGGGGCGGGAACGAAACGGAACTAGGCCGCAAAAACCGGGGACTCTAGTAAAAAGCGCGGCCGACAAATATGCACTGCCAGCGCGGAAGTCCCCGGCGCACCACAAGTCCCAGCCGCGTCGCAGTAAAAACTGCCAGCAGGGGCCGGCGCGGCAGTTCCCCACACACAAACTCCCTTAGCAAGCTGTGGAAGTGTGGCACAAGCGCAGCAGCGCTATTGTCCCCGGCGCACTAACACACCCAGCAATGCTGCAGTGTGTGCGCGGTCTGTGCGGGGACACAGAGTACCTTGGTGTAGCAGGGCCCTGTCCCTGACGATACTCCGCTCCATATCCAGCAGATTCCCCAGGGGCTGTGGACGGAGCACGGTCTCTGTGCCTGGAGACCGGTAAATCCCACTTCACCCAGAGCCCAAAGGGGGATGGGGAAGGATGCAGCATGTGGGCTCCAGCCTCTGTACCCGCAATGGGTACCTCAACCTTAACAAACACCGCCGACACAAAGTGGGGTGAGAAGGGAGCATGCTGGGGGCCCAAGTAAGGGCCCTCTTTTCTTCCATCCGACATAGTCAGCAGCTGCTGCTGACTAAACAGTGGAGCTATGCGTGGATGTCTGACCTCCTTCGCACAAAGCTTGAAAACTGAGGAACCGTGATCCCACGGGGGGTGTATAGGCAGAAGGGGAGGGGCCTTACACTTTTAAGTGTAATGCTTTGTGTGGCCTCCGGAGGCAGTAGCTATACACCCAATTGTCTGGGTCTCCCAATGGAGCGCCAAAGAAACACCTCATGAAGCCAGCTCAGTTCTGGAAAAGTATTCTATGGACAGATGAGACAAAGATCAACCTGTACCAGAATGATGGGAAGAAAAAAGTTTGGAGAAGAAAAGGAACGGCACATGATCCAAGGCACACCACATCCTCTGTAAAACATGGTGGAGGCAACGTGATGGCATGGGCATGCATGGCTTTCAATGGCACTGGGTCACTTGTGTTTATTGATGACATAACAGCAGACAAGAGTAGCCGGATGAATTCTGAAGTGTACCGGGATATACTTTCAGCCCAGATTCAGCCAAATGCCGCAAAGTTGATCGGACGGCGCTTCATAGTACAGATGGACAATGACCCCAAGCATAGAGCCAAAGCTACCCAGGAGTTCATGAGTGGAAAAAAGTGGAACATTCTGCAATGGCCAAGTCAATCACCAGATCTTAACCCAATTGAGCATGCATTTCACTTGCTCAAATCCAGACTTAAGACGGAAAGACCCACAAACAAGCAAGACCTGAAGGCTGCAGCTGTAAAGGCCTGGCAAAGCATTAAGAAGGAGGAAACCCAGCGTTTGGTGATGTCCATGGGTTCCAGACTTAAGGCAGTGATTTCCTCCAAAGGATTCACAACAAAATATTGAAAATAAAAATATTTTATTTGGGTTTGGTTTATTTGTCCAATTACTTTTGACCTCCTAAAATGTGGAGTTTTTGTAAAGAAATGTGTACAATTCCTACAATTTCTATCAGATATTTTTATTCAAACCTTCAAATTAAATGTTACAATCTGCACTTGAATTCTGTTGTAGAGGTTTCATTTCAAATCCAATGTGGTGGCATGCAGAGCCCAACTCGCGAAAATTGTGTCACTGTCCAAATATTTCTGGACCTAACAGTATGTAGGAAAAAAATGTTTTACTTGTGTCACCATTTTCCCAAACTTGTTACATTTTCGGGAAGGAGGGCTTGTTTTTGCCCCTCGCTGATTTTTTTTTTTACGGATGCTATTTGGGGATAGATGCAATGTTTTAATCACTTGTTATTGCAATATTGGGGCAAACAAACATAATTCTAGCATTACGATTTCTTCTCTCATTACACAGTTTGCTGATCAAATTTATTTTATATTCTCAGACTTTTATGGACATAGTGATACCAAATATGTATATATTTTTTTTATTTTTAATTGCTTTGAGCAAATGGACACAGAGTTGAACTTGCATATAACTTATTTATATTTTTAAAAAAACTTCACTGTATTTTTTAGTCCCATTATCAGACTTAAATTGTGAATTTGATCACTTGTACTATACACGCAGTGCAGCGAAAATCATGGTTTCTTATTAATGCCAGCTACAGGCTTTCACAGCAGTACCGTAATGACAGGTACAGAGGTGTTTAGTAGACCCCCGTGTGATGGCGACCCATCGGTGCCCCGTGATCACGTCACAGGTGCTGATGGGCACATATAATGAGGAGTTTATCTGCTATCATGTGTTAAATGGTGCGGTCAAAGAAAGACAGTGGCATCCAAAATATTAACCGCTTAGGGCAGAGCTTCACTCCATGCATAGCTGTTAAGAGTCAGATGATGGGTAAATAACGCTGCCATCATCTGCCAGGAAAGATACTCAGCTTGCAAGCCAGCATCAAAGTCTATATGTCATATGTTGGGAAGGTGTTGTTAAAGAATGATAATTTTGCTAATTGTTTAGTACAGGATATGCAATCTAAAAGAATTGTAACAAACAAAAAAAAAAACCTCATACGATTCAAGTTTACAGTCAATCTGTCCCACAAGGAACCAATACCTGAATGGTTTACTGTCAGGGTCCGTGTCCTTGAACCCCATTTCTTCTAGCTTGCACCTTCGGTATAGCTCATAGTGACGTGTGTGTGTTTGCTCCCGCAGATCTTCCATGTTCACTCGTATAAGCATTTCTCTCAACTTGACAAAATCACAATGCGTCTCATTCTCAACTAAAAGAAAAAGAAATGTCTAAATATGAATTTATAAAACCAGTCAACGTCATCACTCTGCATTGTGAGTCTACGTCACCGTGAAAGACACATTACGAAGGATGTTTCATACAAAACGGTATAGTCATATGTTGATGAGCGAGTTTGCATTTTTACCATTGAATAGTAGTAAGGAGGAGTGTAAGGCCTAAGACACACGGCATGAAAATCGGAGCGAGTGGAATGCGATAAAACATCTCATTCCACTCTGACCAATATTAGCCTATGTGCCAGCACCCATGAGCAATTATTTTCTCAGCCCTAATACGATCGAGAAAACAATCGAAGCATGCTGCGGGTGCAATGCGAGTCTTTTTCTCTTGCACCCATTCAAGTCTATGGGGCAAGAGAAAAATCACACTGCACTTGCGGCACACCGGTGTACTGCGAGTGCAGGGCAAGAATGGCAATAGCCGGCAACGGAGGAGAGAGGGAGATAAATCCCTCCCTCTCCTCCACAGCATCGGCCCACCCCTCCACAGTGCCGGCCCTCCCCTCCGCAGCGCCGGCCCGCCCCTCCTCAGCGCCGGCCTCCCCTCCTCAGTACCGGCTCACCCCCCACAGCTATGGTCCGATCGCATGATCGGACCTTAGTCGCAATGACACTCTGCTCCTGCTGTGCTGCAACCGTGAGCCGAGTGTCATGCGAGTATCGCAGTAGTCCCCGTGTGGCCCCGGCCGTAGGTACAGTTCACATCACACTTTCTCTTATAGGAAAATCTCCTGATGTGTGCCGCCAAATAGTGGCACATTACAGCACCATTTTTATACACCTAAGCATGCCAATGTACAACAGCCTAAACCGAACATAAATGGAAAACGCTACATGGCAGAGACTTCTTGCCACAAATATCAGAAGAAAATACCTTGCACAGTTCCCCATGGGTACTGCCGAACCTTCATCATTTTGTTGCCTATTTTGGCCTCTTCTGTGCTTCCAACAACAGCAAATGGTAAATGTGCCTAAGAAAGAAATAGGTAAGTGATTGAACCTGCCACATCATTTGTATGGTGCAAGAGTAATAGGCCACCAACGCTTACATTCATTGTTCCATTTATTTCTGCCACAGTTTCATCATCTGTTGGGAACTGATAGATCTGCACGCCATTACTAACCAGCTCGCTTGTGATTTTTATCTTGAATTTCGTCAGCTCGCTCTTTGAAACGGCATCCGACTTTGCAATTACTGGAATAATATTAACCTAAAAAGGAAAAAAGAAAAAACCCTGTATATCAAACAAGAGCGTTCAGGATTAGATTTATCTAAATATTATGTATAATTATTTATAGGACTAGGTTTCAGCTGACAAATTCTGGACAAATATAGGAATATGAGTTTGTCATGAGGATGGAACCATGAAGTTTGACATAAATGATGACAACCTTAAAAAAAAACAAAAAACTAAAAACTTCAGGCACTACCACCAATTTTGGCTTCTGATGAATGTATGGGGAGACCCAATTTTTCCTTTAGACAACTCATTCAGAAAATTAGTAAACTGGTTCACTAGCAACTGGAAGACTTCTTTTATTGACAACCACATACAGACCAGTAGAGAATTATTTGGGGCACCTTAAGGGACTCTGTCAGCAGTTTTTTGCTATATAAACTGAAGTCAGCATGCTGCAAAAGTTAACACAGAAAATTCAGAGATGCCTGTCTGGTCAAGATCAGATCTGTTGTTTATTTGCTATGTTTGTTTAAGCAGCAGGACTCTTATCATTGCTCAGACTACAAAGCCCTGCATAGGGCAGTCTGGCACACCCCCTCCTCTGATTAACCTGGTGTGGGCGGGGACAGCTCTCTCAGCTCTGCTACATGGCTAAAACTAAAAATTCTTATTGTGTCAGAATGGCTGCACCCAGTAATCTAAGTGATACATCATTGGATTCAGGGCCTCTTTGCCTACATCATGCTGCTCTCAGATGAGGTAGGAAAAACCTGCTGACAGATTCCTTTAAGAAAAAAAAAATCTAATTCATTGTTCTGATCACAGCCCACATGGATGTTTTCAGTGTGTATAAAAGTAGGTTTAGAACACTAACTTTCCTTTCATATGCTGTAATTAAAGGGGTTTTCTCATCTTAATAAATAGGAGCACACTGAACCCTTGCCTCCAGGGTGGCGGGGTGAATCTAATAGACTGTGTTAGGGCAGCACATGTTTGAGGCACTGGCCTGAAATGTGCGCTCCCTGATGACACAAGAGGGGCAGCTCTGCAGCATCAGAAGCTTGCTGGGGCACTGTAGCTGGCTGCATCCTGGAATACAACTTGTTTCTTATTTATACAGCTGACATGTGTGCCTGCCAGGCACGTGCGGAATCGTTATCCGCCCGTGCTGTTTAACCCCTTAAATGGCACTGTCAATACGTGACAGCGCCAAATTATAATGACGATCGCGGTAAACATTTACATACCGCCCAAAACCGTAAGTCACGTGACGTGATCACATGACTTACGTTGGTTGTCATGATAGCACCGGGTCATATGAGTACTCCTGTAGCTCACATGACTCACTATTTCACCACGCCCAGAGCTGGGTGAGAAAGTAAGTGAGTATATCTGCTGTTCACAGCAGATATGGAAGAGGGATCAGATTGCTGATCCATATAGTCCCCTAGGGGACCTAGTAAAATTAAAAAAAAAAAAAAAAAAAAAAAACTAAAAAAAAAGTTCAAATCACCCCCTTTCGCCCCATTGAAAATTAAAGGGTTAAAAAAAAAATATACACATATTTGGTATCACCGCCTTCAGAAATGCCCGATCAAAATATAAAATCAATTCATCTGATCGGTAAACGGTGTAGCGGCAAAATGCCAAAATTACGTTTTTTCGTCGCCACAAACTTTGCGCTAAATGCTATAACAGGCGATCAAAAAGTAGCATCTGCGCAAAAATGGGACCGTTAAAAATGTCAGCTTGAGACGCAAAAAAATAAGCCGTCACTGAGCCATAGATCCCAAAAATTGAGAACGCTACAGGTCACGGAATATGGCATAAAACGTGCACCACTTTTTTCGGAAAAACTTCTGATTTTTTAACCCCTTAGATATAAGTAAACCTATACATGTTTGGTGTCAACAAACTTTCAACGACCTGTGGCATCAAACTGACACATCAGTTTTATCATATAGTGAACAAGGTGAATAAAATATCTCAAAAACAATCGTGCTATCGCACTTTTTTTTGCCATTTTTCCGCATTTGGAATTTTTCTGCCGTTTTCCAGTACACTATATGGTAAGACTCATGGTTTCATTTAAAAGTACAGCTCGTTCCGCAAAAAATAAGCCCTCACATGACCATATTAACTGAAAAAAAAAAAAAAAAAAAAAAAAAAGTTACTCTCGGAAGAAGAATGGCAAACGAAAAAAAAAAAACAAAGCGAAAAATCGGTCGGTCGTGAAGGGGTTAATTAATAATCCTGCTCCTTACATACTGTTTTAGTGTAACGCTCAGACATTTTGGTACCAACCTTACTGTCCAGTTTCTTCATAGTCACCAGGTCGATAGATTTCAAAGAGTGCCCGGTAGGCGCAATAAAGTAGAGACATGCGTGTATACGAGAGTCGTGGTAATTATGAAGGACTCTCTTAATCTTGAGTTCTTCTTGCAGGTACGCCTCAAACTGGGAGTCAATGAAGTCCACAATGGGCTTGTAACTTTTGAGAGAAAACAAAAATGATTGTCTTATATTTTATACCAATGATTAAAAAAACAAAATTCCTATTGGAATTATTCTGTTTTTGTTCCACATTAGTTTGACAAACTGCCAAGCAATACGGTATGTTCCAGTACTTTATCATATGTGTATGTGAGAAAACCTGAAATGTCTAGAAAAAAAAAATTTTTTTAAAAAATATACCAAACTCAAAACACCCCCCCAAAAGGTAATTGAGCACCATAATTATCATGCTCATCAAGAAATAATCAATAAACCATTAGTATAAAATCAGTGCATTGTTTAAACAGTGATCAAACAATCCCTCAGTATAATTTACCTGTCTTCTTTATTAATTTGATCTCCAAAGCCAGCAGAACTGACGATGGTCATTTTCAGCCGAACGTTACTTTCCGTAAGGTCATAGGTACTCGATTTCAGCTGAACCCCGGGCTGTGAATGAGAAATCTGCTCCCCTTCAAACTTTGTATTAAATAACGTATCCATAAGAGTTGATTTGCCAAGACCCGTCTCACCTAAAAGCAAAAGCAGAAAAATGTGTTGAGAATTTTTATTTTGTAAGATACAGAGGAAATAACTTTATATACACGTGACTTATCATTCCAGTCAAGATGACTGACATTATTTTACAAATAAAATAGCTGAAGAAAAAAAAAAAACAAAAAACAAACAACTTTTCCCACTTGAACATATTTCATTTTAAGAGGAGGACAACGACTGAGGAAGACGACCGAAGAAGGAGGAGGACCGAAGAAGAGGGCGACCGAAAAAGAGGGCGACCGAAAAAGAGGGCGACCGAAAAAGAGGGCGACCGAAAAAGAGGGCGACCGAAAAAGAGGGCGACCGAAAAAGAGGGCGACCGAAAAAGAGGGCGACCGAAAAAGAGGGCGACCGAAAAAGAGGGCGACCGAAAAAGAGGGCGACCGAAAAAGAGGGCGACCGAAAAAGAGGGCGACCGAAAAAGAGGGCGACCGAAAAAGAGGGCGACCGAAAAAGAGGGCGACCGAAAAAGAGGGCGACCGAAAAAGAGGGCGACCGAAAAAGAGGGCGACCGAAAAAGAGGGCGACCGAAAAAGAGGGCGACCGAAAAAGAGGGCGACCGAAAAAGAGGGCGACCGAAAAAGAGGGCGACCGAAAAAGAGGGCGACCGAAAAAGAGGGCGACCGAAAAAGAGGGCGACCGAAAAAGAGGGCGACCGAAAAAGAGGGCGACCGAAAAAGAGGGCGACCGAAAAAGAGGGCGACCGAAAAAGAGGGCGACCGAAAAAGAGGGCGACCGAAAAAGAGGGCGACCGAAAAAGAGGGCGACCGAAAAAGAGGGCGACCGAAAAAGAGGGCGACCGAAAAAGAGGGCGACCGAAAAAGAGGGCGACCGAAAAAGAGGGCGACCGAAAAAGAGGGCGACCGAAAAAGAGGGCGACCGAAAAAGAGGGCGACCGAAAAAGAGGGCGACCGAAAAAGAGGGCGACCGAAAAAGAGGGCGACCGAAAAAGAGGGCGACCGAAAAAGAGGGCGACCGAAAAAGAGGGCGACCGAAAAAGAGGGCGACCGAAAAAGAGGGCGACCGAAAAAGAGGGCGACCGAAAAAGAGGGCGACCGAAAAAGAGGGCGACCGAAAAAGAGGGCGACCGAAAAAGAGGGCGGCCGAAAAAGAGGGCGGCCGAAAAAAGAGGGCGGCCGAAAAAAGAGGGCGACCGAAAAAAGAGGGCGACCGAAAAAAGAGGGCGACCGAAAAAAGAGGGCGACCGAAAAAAGAGGGCGACCGAAAAAAGAGGGCGACCGAAAAAGAGGGCGACCGAAAAAGAGGGCGACCGAAAAAGAGGGCGACCGAAAAAGAGGGCGACCGAAAAAGAGGGCGACCGAAAAAGAGGGCGACCGAAAAAGAGGGCGACCGAAGAAGAGGGCGACCGAAGAAGAGGGCGACCGAAGAAGAGGGCGACCGAAGAAGAGGGCGACCGAAGAAGAGGGCGACCGAAGAAGAGGGCGACCGAAGAAGAGGGCAAGGAAGAGGATTCTGCTGATTATATGAGCATAAGTTCAACCAGTAATACCCATTAGGTTAAGTTCCCAGGATGACTTTTGGGTGAGTTTTTGACGCGGTGTACAAAAAAAAAAAAAAGGCACGTCATGGGTTATGTGAACACATTGAGCATTCGGATGCAGAAATTTATGAACCATATCAGCACCTCTTGGTAGGAAAAAGAAAATCATGTTTTTGCATGCATTTTCAGAAAGCAATTAATGCTATAGAGATAGCGATATGATTGCAAATCTCCCAGAAATATAATAAAACTGTCCCCTGTGGAGCTTATTGGATAGATTTTTACGATTAATAAAAAAAAAAAAAAAAAGACATAGGGTCCCCCCTTATTTTTGATAAGCATCAAACTAGTAAAGCAGACAGCTGAGGGCTGATGTTATCAGATGAAAAGGTCCATGGTTCTCTTAAAAGCTAAATCTGGCTCCACACCCTTTGGTCTATTATCTATATGGTAGACACAGAAAAAGCTTTGGACAGAATCCACTGGGGTTTATGAACGAAGCGTTACATCAGATAAGTGTTGGACCATGTTTTTTACAAAATGATCTTTGCATTATACAATGGCCGAACAGCTCGGGTTAGGATTAATGACACACTGTCCTTACCTTTTGAGTCTAGAAATGGAAGCAGACAGGGGTGCCCCATATTCCACTGAAATATTCCATCACTGGGCTGCTCAACAAATCTAACCGTGGAAACAATTAAAATCTGTCCTTCATTCAGGAGTAGATTATTTCCTACTAGGACACATAGTCCCCTTGTGTCACTTTTCTTCAACCCCTCTTTCCACCCTGGATATTTTAGCAGGTCTTTTCTCAGTTGGAGGGTTGTGGAAGACACCCGTGTACTTCTGGTACCTCTTGGAGGTAAGCTACCCTTTTTGTCTCTTTACAGGCTCGGACTTTATGGCGCATATATGTTGGCGGTATGAAACTGAAGTTGGCACAATGCGGCATATTTGGTGGGAATGGGTTAAGATTAAACCCTTTTGGGAGAAAGTGTTTTCAAGTTATAATGTGACCACAGAGGTTAGAGTTGCAAATGTCCATAGAAAGTCTTCTGATAAAGGTGAAGAAGAGAGAAGAGCAATCAAGAGAGTCTTCGTTTTTGCTGCTCATCGTGATTTCTCATTACTGTAAATCATCTCATTGGAAAGGTACAACGAGAGATCATATTTCCAGGATGGAGGAACTCTGCTTAAAAAGTACTGGAGCTACAGACTTTTTTTTAAATAAAACTGTCAGCTGGGTTCCAGGCAAATCCACCTGAAAAAGGCATTGTGTGAACATACCTATACAGGGTCTACCAATGAGCAGCAATTGTACATTTTCTATTAAAGGTGTAGACATGGCTGAGCATAATGCATTCCAGGTAAACCAATCCGCTCTACACAACACAAGTACAAACCCCATAATATTAATAAAACATTACATTTTAACAGGGTTACGATTTCCCTAAAATCCATTAATAAAGTCCTGGGCAAATTTAATGAATTTTCTTCAAAGCCAGGATGTTGTCCTGCTTCAGGTCGAGTCTGTGCTACAATTTGGCTTCCTGAGCAGCACATGTTCGGCTTCATAGACTGCCATGGGTCCTACTGAAGTCAATAGAGTCAAGAAAAGTCTATGGATATGGTGGAGCATGTGCAGTAGCAGTTATAGCACATGCTTGACCTTGTCCACTGACTTCTATAAACTCCATGTCACGATTCCTCTGTGCAGAGCATCTTGCACACAGGTGATGCTCTGCTGCACTACAGAGTCAGCAGTAACATTATGCCTTTATGCAGAGCATTGTACACACAGGTAATGTTCTGCTGAACTTTCCTGAACTACAGAGCCGACCGTGACATTATGCCTTTATGCAGAGCATTGTACACACAGGTAATGTTCTGCTGAACTTTCCTGAACTACAGAGCTGAGAGAGAGGTAGGAAGCGGGTTTTCATATGCCGCGCCAATGATCACCAATCAGAGAATCAGATTCATGTATCTTTATTGTTGCACAGGTCTACGCGTTTCAGGAGCTCAGCTCCCTTCCTCAGGACTGTCAGAAGTAAGACAACAAATCTACCGTGGTAGATACAGGTACACATTAAATAGACCTATTTAATGTATACCTAGATTAAATAGAGGGTCTATTTAATGTATACCTGTATCTACCACGGTAGATTTGATGTTGTCTTACTTCTGACGGTCCTGAGGAAGGGAGCTGAGCTCCTGAAACGCGTAGACCTGTGCAACAATAAAGATACATGAATCTGATCCTCTGATTGGTGATCATTGGCGCGGCATATGAAAACCCATTTCCTACCTCTCTCTGTTATCTGCCGCTTGGGTTGCTGCTGCCGTGATCTAATTCTACATGCGATTATAGTAGTTGTGACTTTCACAACTACACTTGGTGAGTAAGTTTGCGCCCCCCTTCCCTGTACATATTGGGGTAAGACCCTATTGCGCTTTGTTTTTCCACAGCTTTTCTATTTACTGAACTACAGAGCTGGCAGTGACAGGTTTTCTTTGTGCAGAGCATTTTGCATATTTGGAGAAGCTCTGCTGTGTTTGTTTCTCTAAATACTTGCTGGCAGGTTGTTTGACAGCACAGGCTTCCATGCAGGTTCTGGGAGGTGCTGATTACGCCGGTGTTCCACCTTCCTGGTAATTGCTCTGTTTCTTTACTGCGCATGCTCTCCCAGAACCTCGCCAGTTGTACTTCCTGGTTCTGCAGTTGTGCTCTTGGCTTTTGTTTGTAGTTTCTTGACCCCAGACTGTTTGACCACGTCTCTGCCCACTCCCCGTTTTTGTCGTCACTGGCTTTGGACCTTGGACCGCTCCGTGACCACGCCTCTGCTGCTCCCTGAATCTATATGTACGTATGTAATCTAAGTTAAATAAACCCAACTTTTTCAACCGGTCATCATATGGGCAGCCTCCATTCTTTATAGTAGTGTTGTTACCCGCCTTTTAACTGACTAACTTCTTAATATCCTATTTAAAATGTGGAGCCCAAAGCTGAATCCCATATTCCAGATGTGGCCTTACAAGTGATTTATAGAGGGTATCCCAGGATCTAATCTCTTTATACACCCTAAAATCCTGTTTGCTTTAGCAGCTGCTGCTCAGCTTATTTGTAATAAGAATACCCAAGTCCTTCTCCTGTTCTGTAGTCCCGAGTTTACTTCCATTTAATGTATACGCAGCTATAGGATTACTCCGTCCTAGATGCATTACTTTACATTTATCAATATCAAACCTCGTTTGCCAAGTGTCTACCCATTCAGACATCTTATCCAGTCATGTGCCAAAAAGATGGGCGCAGCCTCGCTTAATGTACCGTAAGTGTACTGAGCGAAGCATTATTAGCCAGGATGAAGTGTTGTCTGCACACAGACATGTTGCTAACACACAAAACCAGTCACACCATTACATCACTATTACTAAAATAAAGGCTGGAAAGAACACATTTCCTCTCTGAAGTAAATACGGATTTTACAACATATGTAAAACAGGTTAACGGCAGCAGAAGCATTCTGGAAAGAAAGTACCAAAATAACAAAAAACTATATTTAGTCATCTCAGTTCCCTTAAGAATATCACCAGCTCACAAAGTGGAACACATAAAGCAAATGGAGGAGAGCCATGCGGAGGATTTGAAAATCTGAAAACATAAAATGCCTGTTAGCTGGAAAAATAAAATGTAATCGCCAAAAAAAGAAATGTGTTCCATCTGGGGTTATTAATCCACACTTTAGTTCTGAGTAAATATAAAGCATGGCTATAGATATAATACACATCTGCACAACGGACCTAAAAGCAGCCTGATGGACCCCGGTGACCTATAACAGGGCCCATTACATACCATTGAGCTATGTGCACACATACCAGATTTTTTTCTGCACAAAGAAAAAAAGCATGCTTTGGCAGGAAAAAAAGCTGCTGAAAAAGAGGACGTTTTCCTTTCGTGCTTTTTTTATCTATTGATATAGGGAAAACCAGGGGGGGGGGGGAAGAAAGAATAAATAAATAAAATAAATAAGCAGAAACAATTGACCTGCTGCTTCTTTTTTTAGCAACAAATTCTGCAAGAAAAAAAAGCAGCATGTGCACAGCAAGTCACGATTCTCATAGACTTTGCTGGGATGCTTTTTCCTTGTAGTATTGATTAAACTCTGAAATGAAAAAGAAAAAAAAAAGCATGGAAAAGCAAATTGTACACAGAGCATAAGGTTTCCGCCATGCTGTCAGCTAGAACTCATGCTTCCACTGTTTCCCTGTTGGAAAGCTAAAAGCAAAACTAATAATAAAGACATTTCTCAGTCATAGAATACATTCATGTATGTTCTGTTATTATGATTTGATTTACGTGAACAAATCTTAGTATTACAGCTTAATTCCATTAGTCTGGCACCTGGCTGTCTGGCATTACCATAGTCTGGAACAAACGATTAGTCTAGGAAGCAATGCAAAAAACACCAAAAACAAAAAAAAAAACAAAAACAAAAAAAAAACAAAACACACAAATCTGCAAAAACAGAGGCTGAATAATATGAAGATTTACAAGAGGTCTCTCTCACTATCATGTATGTATATATCTAACACACACACACACACACACACACACACACACACACACACACACAATATATCACAAAAGTGAGTACAGCCCTCATTTTTTTGTAAATATTTTATATCTTTTCATGGAACAACACTGAAGCTCTGACACTTTGACACAATGTACAGTAGTCAGTGTACATTTTTTTTATAACAGTGTGAATTTGGTATCCTCTAACACACAGCACACTCAACACACAGCCATTAAATGTCTACAATGCTAGCAATAAGGCCCCTTTGAGACGTCAGTGTTTAATCAGGTACAAGCCACACACATTGGTATGATCACGCATGACATCAGTGTGACAGGTACCGGAGAAAACACGGGTCTTTGAAATAAAAAGATTTTCTATATTCACCTGTACCCAGCGCTGTTTTCTTCGGCTCTGCAGTCTCCTGCTTCTGACCCCCGCTCATTATACTCATTGATTATTCACTGCACTGAGAACCTGGAAACAGGAGCATCATGGGGACAGCGCTGCCAGGGACAGCATTGCCGGTGACAGGTGAGTATTCAGCAAGCGGTATGTGTGCAGTGATGTCCAGGAGATCATTAGGCTATGTGTCCACGGTAGAATGTTGCTGCGGATTTTTCTGCATGAAAATCCGCGGCTTTCCCGCAAAATCCGCACCTTTTCAAAAGGTGCGGATTTGCCGCAGATTTTTTTTTTTTTTCCCCCCCAATTCTGAAGCCAAAATCCAGATCAAAATCCGCAACAATAATTGACATGTTGCAGATTTTTCCGGATCAAAATCCGCCGCGGAAAAATCCGCAGCATGGGCACAGCATTTCCAAAAAGCCATAGAAATGGCTGGAAGTACCTGTGCTGCAGATTTTCGGGAAATCCGCGGCTTTTCCGCGAGAAATCCGCAGAAAAATCTGCGCATTTTCCGCAGCGTGGACACATAGCCTTAGAGTTCCCAATGAACTCTGATGACACTCCCGCGCTTCAGTAGGTGTCACCACGGTGACCTCACAGGTTCATCAGAGTTCATTGGGAACTCTGACCTCCTGGACGTCACTGCACACACTGTTTTCTGAATACTCACCTGTCACTGGCGATGCGGTCCCCATGATGCTCCGGCTTCCAGGTCCCGAGGTGCAGTGAATAATCAATGAATATAATGAGCGGGGGTCAGAAGCAAGTGACAGCAGAGCCGAAGAAAACAGCGCTTGATACAGGTGAATATAGAAATTTGTTTTATTTCAAAGACCCGTGTTTTCTCCGTTATGTGTCACACGGATCACATCAGTGTACAATCTGTGTGACACCCGTGCTGCTGGAGAAAAAACGGACACGTCTCAGTGTGTGCTTGCAGGGCCACACAGTCCGTGTGAGTAACTTCATAGAACTTGGGTACGTGTGGCATCCGTGTTAAAAACAGATATCACTTCCCCGTTCCCCCTCTTCCCTTGGCTTCTTCCCCTTTTCTCATCTCATCTTTTTCTCTTTCTACCTCTCTTTCAGCTAATTGATATGCATAGGTTTTCGTGTTCAATTACAAGACTTTACAGAAGGATGTTGCCTTCCATATTCTAAATAGAACAACATAAAGGATTACCATACATTTAGCTTTTGAGGTTATTTGGGATAGCATACAGATATTATTTCGTGCAAGATGCGTGACAATTCTACTGTACTTTATGCGTATGAGATTCATAGGCCCAGGTTATATTATAACCTTTCCATATTGTGTAAAATTGGGCAACACGAAATATCTATGTACACTGTTTGTTATATAAAGTTTTGAAATAATAAAGAAATATTAAAATCGAAAAAACAGATATCACATGTACCTGAAACACGGTGGTCTGAAAGGGCCTAAAAGTGAGTACACTCCTAAGTGAAAATGGCCAAATTATGCCCAATTAGCTATTTTCCCTCCCCAATGTAATGTAACTCAGTGTTACAAGGTCGCAGGTGTGAATGTGGAGCAGGTGTATTATATTTGGTGTTATTACTCGCACACACTCTAAAGCCTGCTTTACACGTTGCAATTAGTTGTACAATGGCATTTGCGATGTGACACGCCCAGGTTGCATACGAGATCTTATGAGATTGCACGTTGGTCGTTCATTTGCTGTCACACGTGCGTTAGTAGTCTATGTTAAATTGATCAATTTTATGTGCGATCCTTTAGATCATGTGTTCTGTGACGTATGCATTGGGCACCTTTTTTTTTTTTATTTATTGACTTGATAAGCGTGTGTAATGTGTAGGGATGCGTTTTTACTATGTCATCTGCCATTCAGCTCTGCTACATGGCCGCTGACAGCAGACACAGACAGCCATGTAGCAGAGCTGAATGGCCGCTGACAGCAGACACAGAAAGAGCCGCACGATCAGAATGAACTCGGGTGAACTTCCCCCGACTTCATTGTCATGCTGCGGCTCTGTCTGTGTCGCGTCCTGATTAGCGGTCACCAGTGAAGGACTCACCGGTGACCGCTAAACTCCTGAGTAACTGAATTGAGCAGCCCTCTCTCATATACTCACCGATCCCCGATGCCCGGCGCTGCACGGCATTCACACTGCTCCGGCGGCTTTTACTATTTTGAAAAAGCCGGCCGCCCATTAAACAATCTCGTATTCCCTGCTTTCCCCGCCCACCGGCGCCTATGATTGGTTACAGTGAGACACGCCCCCACGCTGAGTGACAGGTGTCACACTGCACCCAATCACAGCAGCCGGTGGGCGTGTCTATACTGTGTAGTGAAATAAATAATTTAAAAAAACGGCGTGTGGTCCCCCCCCAATTTTAAAACCAGCCAGATAAAGCCATACGGCTGAAGGCTGGTATTCTCAGGATGGGGAGCTCCACGTTATGGGGAGCCCCCCAGCCTAACAATATCAGCCAACAGCCGCCCAGAATTGCCGCATACATTAGATGCGACAGTTCTGGGACTGTACCCGGCTCTTCCCGATTTGCCCTGGTGCAAGGAGTTATTGGCAGCCCATAGCTGCCAATAAGTCCTAGATTAATCATGTCAGGCGTCTATAAGACACCTTCCATGATTAATCTGTAAATTACAGTAAATAAACACACACACCCGAAAAAATCCTTTATTAGAAATAACAAACACAAACATATACCCTGGTTAACCACTTTAATCAGCCCAAAAAAGCCCTCCATGTCCGGCATAATCCAGGATGGTCCAGCGTCGCATCGAGCGCAACTGCATGGAGGTGACCGGAGCAGCAGAAGACACATCCGCTCCTGTCACCTCCACGCAGCTAATGAAGACAGCCGTGCGATCAGCTGAGCTGTCACTGAGGTTACCCGCTGTCACTGGATGCAGCGGTGGCCGCGGGTAACCTCAGTGACAGCTCAGCTGATCGCGCTACTCACCGCCGCTCCTCTCACCTCCACGCAGCAACTGAGGTGAGTAGCGCGATCAGCTGAGCAGTCACTGAGGTTACCCGCGGCCACCGCTGGATCCAGTGACAGCGGGTAACCTCAGTGACAGCTCAGCTGATCGCGCTATTGCCTTCATTAGCTGCGTGGAGGTGACAGGAGCGGTGGTGTATTCTGCAGCTCCGGTCACCTCCATGCAGCAGCGCTGGAAGCGACGCTGGAGCATCCTGGATTACGCCGGACATGGAGGGCTTTTTGGGGCTGATTAAAGTGGTTAACCAGGGTATATGTTTGTGTTTTTTATTTCTAATAAAAGGATTTTTTCGGGTGTGTGTGTTTATTTACTGTAATTTACAGATTAATCATGGAAGGTGTCTCATAGACGCCTGACATGATTAATCTAGAACTTATTGGCAGCTATGGGCTGCCAATAACTCCTTATTACCCCGATTTGCCAACGCACCAGGGCAAATCGGGAAGAGCCGGGTACAGTCCCAGAACTGTCGCATCTAATGTATGCGGCAATTCTGGGCGGCTGTTGGCTGATATTGTTAGGCTGGGGGGCTCCCCATAACGTGGAGCTCCCCATCCTGAGAATACCAGCCTTCAGCCGTATGGCTTTATCTGGCTGGTTTTAAAATTGGGGGGGACCGCACGCCGTTTTTTTTAATTATTATTTATTTCACTACACAGTATAGACACGCCCACCGGCTGCTGTGATTGGGTGCAGTGTAACACCTGTCACTCAGCGTGGGGGCGTGTCTCACTGTAACCAATCATAGGCGCCTGTGGGCGGGGATAGCAGGGAATACGAGATTGTTTAATGGGCGGCCGGCCGGCTTTTTCAAAACAGTAAAAGCCGCCGGAGCAGTGTAAATGCCGTGCAGCGCCGGGGATCGGGGATCGGTGAGTATATGAGAGAGGGGGATAGACTGACATGGACAGAGAGTGAGGGACAGAGATAGTGACCGACTGACAGAGATTAGTGAATGACAGACATTGTGAGGCGCTTCAGAACGCAGCTTTTCAGCTGCGCTCTGAAGCGGACCTTTTTTAAGCTGCGGTGCAGAGCGCACACCTGCGCACATAGCATCAGACACCAAAATCGTATGAGGGATGTCACACGTTACAATTGACTAGGTTCCTGCAACAAAACGCTCAATTCTAGACAAAGATACGATGTGTTTGCCATCAACGGTTTTACGTTCAATCCTGATCGCACGTAGCTGTCACACGCAGATACCTCACAAACGATGCCGGATGTGCGTCACTTACAACTTGACCCCAACGACGGATTGTGAGATATATTGAAGCGTGTGTAGCGGGCTTAAGGCCTCCTTCACACGTCAGTGATTCTGGTACGTTTGTGCTTTTTTTTTAAACGTACCAGAATCACTGACATACGCAGACCCATTATAATGAATGGGTCTGCTCACACGTCAGTGATTTTTCACTGCACGTGTCTCCATGCAGCGTACCCGCGTGTCCGTGATTGCTGCACGGAGACAGGTCAATTTTTTTCCGGCATCACTGATGTTCCACGGACCACGCAGTGGTGTGGTCCGTGAAACACGTGCCAGAAAAAAAACGTGCATTTAAAATAATAAACATTTTTACTCACCCGGCGTCCAGCGATGTCCTCTGCAGCCCGTCCTCCCTGCTGCTTCTAAGCCGGCTGATTACTGTCGCGCATATTCATTATGCGCGACACAGCCAACCCGGAAGCAGCTGCTGCGGGGGTCACCGCCGGCCGGATGCTGCGTCGCGGGAGCGATCAGCACCATGGACAGCGGGAGCGGGCGCAGGTGAGTTGATTTCTAAGTGCAATCACGGGCCACGAATAACGGAGCCCAGATTGCACTTAGACAACCCACGTGTGCCGTGATTCACGGCACACGCAGGGACATGTGCGTGTTTTACACGCCAGTGAAAAACGTCACTGTTTTTCACTGACGTGTGAAACGGGCCTTATACTGGTCACTGGAAGTTCAACATAGAATCAGATTGATCTGCATGGCTGTCATCCAAGAAACAAAATTTCTTCTAAAGATGATGCACAAGCAGACTAAGGACATGGATTACTCGAACCATGTCCTGTGGTCTGATCAGACCAAAATAAACCTTTTTTGTTCAGATGGTGTCAAGCGTTTGTGGCGTCAACCAGGTGAGTGGCAGCAACCAGGTGATTAGTACACAGACAAGTGTGTCTTGCCTACAGTCAAGCATGGTAGTGGGAGTGTCATGGTTTGGGGCTACAAAAGTGCTGCCAGCTGTGGGGACTACAGTTCATTGAGGGAAGCAAGAATGCCAACATGTACTGTGACATACTCAAGCAGAGCATGATCCCCATCCCTTCGGAAACTGGGCCACAGGGCAGTATTCAAACATGATAACGACCGCAAACACACCTCCAAGACGACCACTGCCTTGCTAAAGAAAGTGGAGGGTACGGCCGGTGTCCCACTTGCGATTACCCCGCGTGTATCTCACGCACGAGTTTTGTGGTGCATCACCCGGCACGGACTCACACTCCTCAAAGGAGCGGGTCGGTTGCATGCATCTCTATGCAGCTGAAACGCTCGTGTGAGTCTAAGCCGGGTGATGCATCGCAAAACTCGGGCGAGATATACACTCAGCTACAGGTCAGTATTCCAAAATAAGCACTGCATTGCTTAAAGAAAAAACAAAAATCTGAGGGTAAAGGTGCTGGACTGGCCAAGCATATCTCCAGACCTAAACCCTATTGAGCATCTGTGGTGCATCCTGAAATGGAAGGTGGTGGAGCACAAGGTCTCTAATATCCACCAGCTCCATGATGTCGTAACGGACGATGGAAGAGGATTCCAATGGCTCCTGTGAAGCTCTACGGTACATGCTCAGTTAAGGCGGTGCTTGAAAATAATGGAGGCCGCATAAAAATATTGACAGTTTGGGCACAATTTCGCCATTTTCACTTAGGGGTGTATGTACTTTTGTTGCCAGCGATTTAGACATTAATGGCTGTGAGTTGAGTTATTTAGAGGGCACACCAAATTCGTACAAGCTGTACACGGACTACTTTACATTGTATCGCAGTGTCATATCCTCAGTGTTGTTCGATGAAAAGATATAGAATATTTACATAAATGTGAGGGGTGTACTCAGTTTAGTGATATACTGTAAGTCTATCATAAGGAGAAATAGAGAAGGAAGCTCTGCGTCACCGATTGATAGGTGCTCTGGAGTAAAATATTCATAAAGAAGGGAATTTTGTTTACTTACCGTAAATTCCTTTTCTTCTAGCTCCAATTGGGAGACCCAGACAATTGGGTGTATAGCTTCTGCCTCCGGAGGCCACACAAAGTATTACACTTAAAAGTGTAAAGCCCCTCCCCTTCTGCCTATACACCCCCCGTGCATCACGGGCTCCTCAGTTTTGGTGCAAAAGCAAGAAGGAGTAAAAGTTATAAATTGGTTTAAAGTAAATTCAATCCGAAGGAATTTCGGAGAACTGAAACCATTCAACATGAACAACATGTGTACACAAAGAACAACAGCCCGAAGGGAACAGGGGCGGGTGCTGGGTCTCCCAATTGGAGCTAGAAGAAAAGGAATTTACGGTAAGTAAACAAAATTCCCTTCTTCTTTGTCGCTCCAATGGGAGACCCAGACAATTGGGACGTCCAAAAGCAGTCCCTGGGTGGGTAAAATAATACCTCGTAATAGAGCCGTACCACGGCCCTTTCCTACAGGTGGGCAACCGCCGCCTGAAGGACTTGCCTACCTAGGCTGGCATCCGCCGAAGCATAGGTATGCACCTGATAGTGTTTCGTGAAAGTGTGCAGGCTCGACCAGGTAGCCGCCTGACACACCTGCTGAGCCGTAGCCTGGTGCCGCAAAGCCCAGGACGCACCCACGGCTCTGGTAGAATGGGCTTTCAGCCCAGAGGGAACCGGAAGCCCAGAAGATCGATAAGCTTCGAGAATTGGTTCCTTGATCCACCGAGCCAGGGTTGATTTCGAAGCCTGTGACCCTTTACGCTGGCCAGCGACAAGGACAAAGAGTGCATCCGAACGGCGCAGGGGCGCCGTACGAGAAATGTAGAGTCTGAGTGCTCTCACCAGATCTAACAAGTGCAGATCCTTTTCACACTGGTGAACTGGATGAGGACAAAAAGAGGGTAAGGAGATATCCTGATTGAGATGAAAGGGGGATACCACCTTAGGTAGAAATTCCGGAACCGGACGCAGAACCACCTTGTCCTGGTGAAACACCAGGAAAGGGGCTTTGCATGACAGCGCTGCTAGCTCAGACACTCTCCGAAGTGATGTGACTGCTACTAGGAAAACCACTTTCTGTGAAAGGCGTGAAAGAGAAATATCCTTCATTGGCTCGAAAGGTGGTTTCTGAAGAGCCATCAGTACCCGGTTCAGATCCCAGGGTTCTAACGGCCGCTTGTAAGGAGGGACTATGTGACAAACCCCCTGCAGGAACGTGCGTACCTGTGGAAGTCTGGCCAGGCGCTTCTGAAAAAACACAGAGAGCGCTGAGACTTGTCCCTTAAGAGAGCCGAGCGACAACCCTTTTTCCAATCCTGATTGAAGGAAGGAAAGAAAAGTGGGCAAGGAAAATGGCCAGGGAGAAAAACCCTGATCAGAGCACCAAGATAGGAATATCCTCCACGTCCTGTGGTAGATCTTGGCGGACGTTGGTTTCCTAGCCTGTCTCATAGTGGCAATGACCTCTTGAGATAACCCTGAAGACGCTAGGATCCAGGACTCAATGGCCACACAGTCAGGTTGAGGGCCGCAGAATTCAGATGGAAAAACGGCCCTTGAGACAGCAAGTCTGGTCGGTCTGGTAGTGGCCACGGTTGACCCACCGTGAGATGCCACAGATCTGGGTACCACGACCTCCTTGGCCAGTCTGGAGCGACGAGGATGGCGCGGCGACAGTCGGACCTGATCTTGCGTAACACTCTGGGCAACAGTGCCAGAGGAGGAAACACATAAGGGAGCTGAAACTGCGACCAATCCTGAACTAAGGCGTCTGCCGCCAGAGCTCTGTGATCTTGAGACCGTGCCATGAATGTTGGGACCTTGTTGTTGTGCCGTGACGCCATTAGGTCGACGTCCGGCATCCCCCAGCGGCAACAGATCTCCTGAAACACGTCCGGGTGAAGGAACCATTCCCCTGCGTCCATGCCCTGGCGGCTGAGAAAGTCTGCTTCCCAGTTTTCTACGCCCGGGATGTGAACTGCGGATATGGTGGAGGCCGTGGCTTCCACCCACATAAGAATCCGCCGGACTTCCTGGAAGGCTTGCCGACTGCGTGTTCCCCCTTGGTGGTTGATGTATGCCACCGCTGTGGAGTTGTCCGACTGAATTCGGATCTGCTGGCCTTCCAGCCACGGCTGGAACGCCTTTAGGGCAAGATACACTGCCCTTATCTCCAGAACATTGATCTGAAGGGAGGACTCTGTCGGAGTCCAGGTTCCCTGAGCCCTGTGGTGGAGAAAAACCGCTCCCCACCCTGACAGGCTCGCGTCCGTCGTGACCACAGCCCATGATGGGGGAAGGAAGGATTTCCCCCCCGACAGAGAAGTGGGGAGAAGCCACCACTGAAGGGAAGCCTTGGCTGCCCGTGAAAGGGAGACGTTCCTGTCGAGGGACGTCGACTTCCTGTCCCATTTTCGGAGAATGTCCCATTGAAGAGGACGCAGATGAAACTGCGCAAAAGGAACTGCCTCCATTGCTGCTACCATCTTCCCTAGGAAGTGCATGAGGCACCTCAGGGGATGTGACTGGCCTTGAAGGAGAGATCGCACCCCTGTCTGTAGTGAACGCTGTTTGTCCAGCGGAAGCTTCACTATCGCTGGAAGAGTATGAAACTCCATGCCAAGATATGTCAGAGATTGGGCCGGTGTCAGATTTGACTTTGGAAAATTGATGATCCACCCGAAACTCTGGAGAGTCTCCAGAGCAATGTTCAGGCTGTGTTGGCACGCCACTTGAGTGGGTGCCTTGACAAGCAGATCGTCTAAGTAAGGGATCACCGAGTGTCCCTGAGAGTGTAGGACTGCTACCACTGATGCCATGACCTTGGTGAAGACCCGTGGGGCTGTCGCCAGGCCGAAAGGTAGTGCCACGAACTGAAGGTGTTCGTCTCCTATGGCGAAACGCAGGAAGCGCTGATGCTCTGGTGCAATTGGTACGTGGAGATAAGCATCTTTGATGTCGATTGATGCTAGGAAATCTCCTTGGGACATTGAGGCGATGACGGAGCGGAGCGATTCCATCCGGAACCGCCTGGTTTTTACGTGTTTGTTGAGCAGTTTTAGGTCCAGAACAGGACGGAAGGATCCGTCCTTTTTCGGTACCACAAAGAAGTTGGAGTAAAAACCGTGACCCTGTTGCTGAAGAGGCACAGGGATCACCACCCCTTCCGCCTTCAGAGTGCACACCGCCTGAAGAAGAGCATCGGCTCTCTCGGGGGGCGGAGATGTTCCGAAAAATCGAGTCAGAGGACGAGAGCTGAGCTCTATCCTGTAACCGTGGGATAGAATGTTTCTCACCCATCGGTCTTTTACCTTTGGCAGCCAGGCGTCGCAAAAGCGGGAAAGCCTGCCACCAACCGAGGATGCGGAGTGAGGAGGCCGAAAGTCATGAGGAGGCCGCCTTGGGAGCGGTTCCTCCGGCGGTCTTTTTAGGACGTGACTTGGACCGCCATGAATCGGAGTTCCTCTGATCCTTTTGAGGCCTTTTGGACGAGGCGAACTGAGACCTGCCCGCGGGCCGAAAGGACCGAAACCTGGATTGTACCTTCCGTGGTTGAGGTCTGTTTGGTTTGGACTGGGGTAAGGATGAATCCTTTCCCTTGGATTGTTTAATGATTTCATCCAATCTCTCACCAAACAGGCGGTCGCCAGAAAATGGCAACCCGGTCAGGAACTTTTTGGAAGCAGAGTCTGCCTTCCATTCACGTAGCCACATGGCCCTGCGGACTGCCACCGAATTGGCGGATGCTACCGCCGTACGGCTCGTAGAGTCCAGGACAGCGTTAATGGCGTAGGACGCAAACGCCGACGCCTGAGAGGTTAAGGACACCACTTGCGGGGCAGATGAACGTGTGACTGCATTAATCTGCGCATGACAAGCTGAGATAGCTTGGAGTGCCCATACGGCTGCGAATGCTGGAGCAAAAGACGCGCCGATAGCTTCATAGATGGATTTCAACCATAGTTCCATCTGTCTGTCAGTGGCATCTTTGAGTGAAGCCCCATCTTCCACTGCAACTATGGATCTAGCCGCCAGTCTGGAGACAGGAGGATCCACCTTAGGACACTGAGCCCAGCCCTTGACAACGTCAGGGGGGAAGGGATAACGTGTATCCTTAAGGCGCTTGGAAAAACGCTTATCTGGACAAGCTCGGTGTTTCTGGACTGCCTCTCTGAAGTCAGAGTGATCCAGAAACATACTCAAAGTACGCTTGGGAGACCTGAAACGGAATTTCTCCTGCTGAGAAGCTGACTCCTCAATTGTAGGAGCTGGTGGAGAAATATCCAACACCTGATTGATGGTTGCTATAAGGTCATTCACTATGGCGTCACCATCAGGTGTATCCAGGTTGAGCGCGGTCTCAGGATCAGAATCCTGATCTGCTACCGCCGCTTCATCATCCGGAGAGTCCTCCTGCTGAGACCCTGAATAGTGTGATGAAGTCGAGTGAATTTCCCAGCGAGCCCGCTTAGGCGGCCTGGGACTGCGGTCCATGTCAGAGACCTCACCCTGGGACCCATGGGTCACCCCAGGAGCACTTTGCAGCTCCAATTGAGGGGGGCCTGGGGTCAATGATTGAACAGTGCCCGGGACCTGAGTCACCGGTCTGGACTGTAAGGCTTCTAGTATCCTAGCAGACCATTTATCCATACTCTCAGACAGTTTGTCAGCAATACTGCAAACTCCGTCCCTGTCACCTGGACAGTGGTAGCAGGTGGTTTCACCTGGGCCACCAGTAGCAGAGGCTCCGGCTGAGTAAGTGCCACAGGGGCCGAGCATTGCACACAATGAGGGTCCGTGGAACCTGCCGGTAGTATAGCCGCACATGAGGTACAGGTTGCAAAGTAAGCCTGTGCTTTGGCACCCTTGCTATTTGCAGACGACATGCTGTTGTCTCCTCTGAGTACAATCCAGGAGGGTATATAGCCAAAAATCAACAGTGCGACAGTACAGTGTAAATGTATAGCATATATATATATATATATATATTATATATATATATATATATATATATATATGTACACTTCTGCACTCAGTGGGGCCAGCACCTCAGGTGCTGCTTACCGACCGCTCAAAGCGGTTGTGTGATCACCAGAATCCCTGCATGGGCCTCCCAGAGCCTGTTGTCTCTCCTCTCCAGCGTTAGAAGTGCTGACAGGAATGGCTGCCGGCGTTCTGTGGAGAGGAGGGAGCCGTGGGCGTGCCCTAGAAAGTGCGGGAATCTGGAGCCCCAGTGTGCTGTATGAGGGGGGAGGAGGATACAAAGTATGCTCCAACCCTCAGCACTAACGTCCTGTGCAGCGTCCCGCCCTTCCCCTGACTGGCAGGCCTGGGGGCGGGAATATGCGATACTAGGCCGCAAAAGCCGGGGACTAAAGTAATAAGCGCGGCCGGCATATAAGCGCGGTAGTCCCCGGCGCACAAACACACCCAGCAGTGCTGAAGTGTATATGGCCACCAGCGCTCCATGCGCGGTTCCCACGGGGACACAGAGAACCTCACAGCGCGGCCTGCGCGGTAGTCCCCGGCGCACTAACACACCCAGCAGTGCTGCAGTGTGTGTGGCATCAGCGCTCTATGCGCGGTCCCCACGGGGACACAGAGTACCTCACAGTAGCAGGGCCTTGTCCCTGTCGATACTCGGCTCCTGTCAGCAGATTCCCCAGGGGCTGCGGAGGGAGCACGGTCTCATGTGCCTGGAGACCGATTAGGATCCCACTTCACCCAGAGCCCATTAAGGGATGGGGAAGGAAAACAGCATGTGGGCTCCAGCCTCTGTACCCGCAATGGGTACCTCAACCTTAACAACACCGCCGACAAAGAGTGGGGTGAGAAGGGAGCATGCTGGGGGCCCTGTTATGGGCCCTCTTTTCTTCCATCCGACATAGTCAGCAGCTGCTGCTGACTAAGATGTGGAGCTATGCGTGGATGTCAGCCTCCTTCGCACAAAGCATAAAAACTGAGGAGCCCGTGATGCACGGGGGGTGTATAGGCAGAAGGGGAGGGGCTTTACACTTTTAAGTGTAATACTTTGTGTGGCCTCCGGAGGCAGAAGCTATACACCCAATTGTCTGGGTCTCCCAATGGAGCGAAAGAAGGGAATTTTGTTTACTTACCGTAAATTCCTTTTCTTCTAGCTCCTATTGGGAGACCCAGACAATTGGGGGTGTATAGCTTCTGCCTCCGGAGGCCACACAAAGTATTACACTTTAAAAAGTGTAACCCCTCCCCTCTGCTATACACCCTCCCGTGCATCACGGGCTCATCAGTTTTGGTGCCAAAGCAGGAAGGAGGAAACTTATAAATTGGTCTAGGGTAAATTCAATCCGAAGGATGTTCGGAGAACTGAAACCATGAACCAAAAGAACAATTCAACATGAACAACATGTGTACACAAAAGAACAACAGCCCGAAGGGAACAGGGGCGGGTGCTGGGTCTCCCAATAGGAGCTAGAAGAAAAGGAATTTACGGTAAGTAAACAAAATTCCCTTCTTCTTTGTCGCTCCAATGGGAGACCCAGACAATTGGGACGTCCAAAAGCAGTCCCTGGGTGGGTAAAAGAATACCTCGATAAAAAGAGCCGAAAAACGGCCCCCTCTTACAGGTGGGCAACTGCCGCCTGAAGGAGTCGCCTACCTAGGCTGGCGTCTGCCGAATCATCGGCATGCACCTGATAGTGTTTCGTGAAAGTGTGCAGACTCGACCAGGTAGCCGCCTTACACACCTGCCGAGCCGTAGCCTGGTGTCGCAATGCCCAGGACACCGACGGCTCTGGTAGAATGGGCCTTCAGCCCTGCAGGAATCGGAAGCCTAAAAGAACGGTAGGCTTCAAGAATCGGTTCCTTGATCCACCGAGCCAAGGTTGACTTGAAAACCTGAAATCCCTTACTCTGGCCCGCGATAAGGACAAGAGCGCATCAGACCGGCGCAGGGGCGCCGTGCGAGAAATGTAGAGCCGGAGTGCCCTCACCAGATCTAATAAATGCAAATCCTTTTCACATTGGTGAACTGGATGCGGACCCAAAGAGGGGGAGACGATATCCTGATTGAGATGACACGAGGATACCTTAGGGAGAAAGTCCGGACCGGACGTAGAACCACCCTATCCTGGTGAAACACCAGGAAGGGGGCTTTGCATGACAGCGCTGCTAGCTGAGACACTCTTCTGAGTGATGTGACTGCCACTAGGAAGGCCACCCTTTGCGAAAGGCGAGATAGAGAGATCCCGCATCGGCTCGAAAAGTGGCTTCTGAAGAGTCGTCAGCACCCTGTTAAGATCCGAGGGTGTTAACGGACGCTTGTGAGGTAGGACCGGAAAGCGCCGATACTTGTCCCTTGAGAGAGCCGAGAGACAAGCCCTTGTCCATTCCGGATTGAAGGAAAGAAAGAAAAGTGGGCAAGGCAAACGGCCAGGGAGTAAAACCCTGATCAGAGCACCAGGATAAGAAGATCCTCCAAGTCCTGTGATAGATCTTGGCGGACGTTGGTTTCCTGGCCTGTCTCATGGTGGCAATGACATCTGGAGATATCCCTGATGACGCTAGGAGCCACACAGTCAGGTTTAGAGCCGTAGAATTCAGAAGGAAAAATGGCCCTTGAGGCAGCAAGTCTGGTCGGTCTGGGAGTGTCCACGGTTGACCCACCGTGAGGTGCCACAGATCCGGGTACCACGATCACCTCGGTCAGTCTGGAGCGACGAGGATGGCGCAGCGACAGTCTGACCTGATCTTGCGTAACACTCTGGGCAGTAGTGCCAGAGGAGGAAAAACATAAGGCAGTCGAAACTGCGACCAGTCGTGAACTAGCGCGTCTGTCGCCAGAGCTCTGTGATCCTTGGACCAAGCCATGAATGCCGGGACTTTGTTGTTGTGCCGAGACGCCATTAGATCGACGTCCGGCGTTCCCCGGCGGCAACAGATCTCTAGAAACACGTCCGGGTGAAGAGACCATTCCCCTGCGTCCATGCCCTGGCGACTGAGAAAATCTGCTTCCCCGTTTTCTACGCCCGGGATGTGAACTGCGGAGATGGTGGAGGCTGTGGCTTCCGCCCACAGCCGAATCCGCCGAACTGCTCGGAAGGCTTGACGACTGCGCGTGTGCCGCCCTGGTGGTTGATGTACGCAACCATCGTGGCGTTGTCCGACTGAATTCGGATCTGCCTGCCCTCCAGCCACCGCTGGAACACCTTTAGGGCTAGATCCACTGCCCTTATCTCCAGAACATTGATCTGAAGGGAGGACTCTGTCGGAGTCCAGGTTCCCTGAGCCGAGTGGTGGAGGAAGACCGATCCCCACCCTGACAGACTCGCGTCCGTCGTGACCACAGCCTCAGCTGGGGGCCGGAAGGATTTTCCCTCCGCCCAGGAAGTGGAAAGAAGACACCACTGAAGAGAGGTTTTGCTGTAAGGGAAGAGAGACGTTCTTGTCTAGGGATGTCGACCTCCTGTCCCATTTGCGGTGTCCGATAGAATCGGACGCAGACGAAACTGCGCAAGGGAACTGCCTCCCTTGCTGCCACCATCTTCCTTAGAAATTGCATGAGGCGCCTCAAGGGGTGACTGGGCCCGAAGGAGAGATTGCACCCCTGTCTGTAGTGAACGCTGACTATGCAGCGGAAGCTTCACTATCGCTGAGAGAGTATGAAACTCCATCCCGAGGCAAGTCAGTGATTGGGTCGGTGTCAGTTTTGACCTTGGAAATTTGATGATCCACCCGAACCCCTGGAGGGTCTCCAGAGCAATGGTCAGGTTGAGTTGACATGCCACCCAGGAGGGTGTCTTGACTAGAAGATCGTCTAGGTAAGTGATCACCGAGTGGCCCTGTAGGACCGCCACCACTGCTGCCATGACCTTGGTGAAGATCCGTGGGGCTGTCGCCAGGCCGAATGGCAGTGCCACGAACTGAAGTGTTCGTCCCTGATGGCGAAACGCAGAAGCGTTGAAGCTCGGGTGCGATCGGCACATGGAGATAAGCCTCCTTGATGTCAATTGATGCTAGGAAGTCTCCTTGTGACATCGAGGCTTCAGAGTGTTCACCGCCTGAAAAAGTGCATCGGCTCGCTCGGGGGGCGGAGATGTTTTGAAGAAACTAGTCGGAGGACGAGAGCAGAGCTCTATCCTGTAACGTTGAGACAGAATGTCTCTCACCCATCGGTCTTGGACATGTGGCCACCAGGCGTCGCAAAAGCGGGAGAGCCTGCCACCGACCGAGGACGCGGTCTTGGTGAGGCCGAAGTCATGAGGAAGCCGCCTTGTGACTTAGACCGCCATGCAGAGGAGTTCCTCTAGCCCTCCTCTGACCTGTTGGACGTGGAGGAACGGAACTTTGCTGAGGACCGAAATGACCGAAACCCTTGGACTGGGGCAAGGACGATACCTTTCCCTTGGACTGTCTAGTAACTTCATCCAATTGCTCGCCAAACAAACGGTCGCCAGAAAATGGCAAACCGGTTAAGAACTTCTTGGAAGCAGAGCCTGCCTTCCATTCACGTAGCCCCATGGCCCTGCAGACTGCCACCGAATTGGTGGATGCTACCGCTGTACGGCTCGCAGAGTCCAGGAACGGCGTTCATGGCGTAGAACGAAAAAACCTACGCCTGAGAAGTGAAGGACACAACCTGCGGGGCAGAGGTATGTGCAACCGCAATAATCTCAGCCAGAGAAGTTGAGATAGCTTGGAGTGCCCTCACGGCTGCGAAGGCTGGAGCAAAAGATGCGACTATGGCTTCATAGATGGATTTCATCATAAGCTTTATTTGCCTGTCAGTGGCATTCGTGCTGTGCTTCTGGACGGCCCCTCTGGAGTTAGAGTGATCGAAACACGCACTCCTGATGAAGTCGGGGAAGGTTCCCAGCGGGCCCGCTTAGCCTATCAGAGGCCGCGGGCCGTGACGCAGTTCTCACCGTGGGATCTGGGTGTTACCCCAGGAGCCCCTTGTTGTACCGACCCAGAGGGGCCCGGGAGCGATGAACTCACAGCTCCCTGGCCCTGTGTTATCGGTCTGGACTGCAAGGCTTCCAGTATCTTAGCAGACCCTCTGTCCATAGACTGAGTCCTGGAATGTGAAAGCTACTTAGAGATTTGTTGATTCCAACATGCAAACTCTGTCCCTGTCATCTGTGCAGTGGAAACCGGCGGTACCACCTGGCCGAGGGTCCCACCAGTGCCGGAGGCTCCGGCTGAGTGAGTGCCCTCGGGGCCAAGCATTGTACACAATGAGGGTATGTGGAACCTGCCTGTAATATAGCCGCACAAGAGGTACAGGTTGTCTAGTACCTTGGCACCCTTACTCTTTAAGAGCAGACAACAGCATGTCGTCCGCAGAGTAATCAGTGAGGGTATACAGCCAAAGGCAAATAATGCTGCCGAACAGTGAGATCATATACCATATAAATAAACATATATATATATACACTGCGGCACCAAGGGGGGTCAGCACCTGAAAACTGGTGCCCCACAGTGCTCAGTGAGGGGGAAGGAGGATACCAACGTATGCTCCAGCCCTCCCTGCCGACGTCCAGTCGGCCGTCCCGTCGTTATCCCTGACTGGCAGGCCTGAGAACGGGAGTATATGGTACTAGGCCGCAAGAGCCGGGGACTAAATTTAAAAACGCGGCCGGCAAACATGGCGCGGTCGGCGCGGTAGTCCCAGTCTCACAAACCACTCAGCAACCGCTGCGGCATTTGTAACACAGATGCTGCATGCACCGTCCCTCAGGGGACACAGAGTACCTTATGATGCAGGGCTCTGTCCCTGATGATGTCCAGTCTCCTGTCCGTCAGAATCCCCCAGGGGCTGCGGATGGAGCCCGGTCCCAGTGCATGGCGACCGGTTAGGATCCCCCTCTCCCAGAGCAGTGGAGCAGATTCTGAGATCCTCCATCGGCAGAATTATAACAATGGCTGCCGGCGTTCTGAGGGGAGGGACAAAAAATCCACACCGCAGTCGCAGCTGCGTCTGAGGCCAAGGTGCTTCATGCACCGTCCCAACGGGGACACAGAGTACCTGTAGATGCAGGGCCATGTCCCTGACGATACTCCGTCTCCTGTCCTGCAGATTCCCCCAGGGGCTGCGGAGGGAGCCCGGTCCCAGTGGCTGGATGACCGGTTAGGATCCCACTTCCCCAGAGCCCCTAAGGGATGGGGAAGGAAAACGGCATGTGGCTCCTGCCTGTGTACCCGCAATGGGTACCTCAACCTTAACAGCACCGCCGACTCAGTGGGGTGAGAAGGGAGCATGCCGGGGGCCCTGTTAGGGGCCCTCTTTTCTTCCATCCGATATAATCAGCAGCTGCTGCTGACTAAAATGTGGAGCATTGTGTGCATGTGTGACTAAAGTATAAACCGCGGCCGACAAACAGGCACGGTCGGCGCGGTAGTCTCAACACAAAGCATAAAAACTGATGAGCCCGTGATGCACGGGAGGGTGTATAGCAGAGGGGAGGGGTTACACTTTTTAAAGTGTAATACTTTGTGTGGCCTCCGGAGGCAGAAGCTATACACCCCCAATTGTCTGGGTCTCCCAATGGAGCGACAAAGAAAAGAAAAGTAGGGATAACTCCAGCACACTATTTACTCCCACAAAAAAAAGGACAGTTAAGAATTTTCCATGCAAAATTTGTTTTATTGATCAAAGAATTATTTGCAATAAACGTTATATGATGTTGTCCACAAAAAGTTGATGTTTCAGCCACTGGCCTTTGTCAGACTGGACTTTATCAGAGCTTGTGTATCAATTATAAGATCACTCAAGTGTAGGTTATAATCGGTTTGTCACCAAATATGTCTCTTACTGTCGGGTCAATAAAGGTGATATAGTACCGTATGTAAAGGTTCATTCTGGGATCATTGCCTCTAGTGTCGAAATTGTGACATTGCAGGATTACACAGACAGACTCCACGTCCAGCAGCGGTCTAGTGCCACGACTTCACAGATATCCGATTCCTCCGGTGATATAGCACATACAGTCCATTGCACTAAAGTGGTCCAGATATACCTCTGTACATATTTACCTTCCTGTCTATAAGGACAACATACCCAACAATCATAACTACAGGATTTATCCAGTTTCTTCAGCTGATGTTTTGGATTACATAGCACAATTTCAACACTAGAGGCAATGATCCCAGAATGAACCTTTACATACGGTACTACCGTGTTTTTCCAAAAATAAGACACTGTCTTATACTTTTTTTGCCCTCCAAAAAAGCGCCAGGGCTTATTTTTAGAGGAGGTCTTATTCTTGGAGAAACAAGGTTAGGGGGTAAGTTTACCCCCCAAAAAAGCAGACCCCCCACTTCCCAGGAGACTCATACTTACCAGACCCGGACATCTGCGTGGCTCCCAGCTCCTCCCTGTGATCTCCAGTGGGTGCTGCATGCCGTCCTCCCCTGCTTCTGGCTGACACACTCACACACAGCAGATCGCAGATCACACACACACATACACACACTTATTCATCACATCCAGCGTTACAGAATGCTTCAGGCCGCAGGGAATGATCACGTATTTGCAGGTCCTGTAAGCTAGCATTGTGGCAGGTCCTTGCGCTCTACTGCACAGCATCTCAGGATTCTGCTGGCGAGAAGAAATCGGTGTTGCTGGATGTGGTGTGTGTGTGTGATCTGATGTGTGTGTGATTCGTTGTTTATGTGAACGATCTGATTGTGTGTGCGATACGATGTTTTTGTGTGAGATCGGATGTGTGTGGGGGTGCGATTAATGCAGGTCCTCTGCCCTTTCATCTGTAAGTGTGATTGCGGGGTGCCCGCTGTCTATAATGAAGTGTCCTGCAGTATCTAACTTTTTTAGCTGCACGGACATTTCGTTATTGATCCGCGACTAGGGCTTATTCTCGGGGGAGGGCTTATATTTAAGCCTTGCTCTGAAAATGCTGAAAATTCTCGCTAGGGCTTATTTTTGGGAGAGGTCTTATTTTTGGAAAAACAGGGTATATCACCTTTATTGACACAACAGTAAGAGACATATTTGGTGACAGATTATAACCTACACTTGAGTGATCTTATAATCAATTACATCTCAGTTGTTTCACTTTAAATAAAAAATAGTGGCATGCAGAGGCCAAATCACGAAGGTTCAGTCACTGTCCAAATATTGCAAATATATATTTTTCTTTCTCCATGGGCCTACTGTATGTAATTCGTACACAGAACATAGTGGTACTATACATTGGCAAGTTGTTGAACAAAGCTTCTCTAATCCTGGAACAAAGCGAGTGATTGTTGCTTGCACATTGTCCACATATTCCTCCTAAAACAATACGATCATATATCTATCCAGAACGTTGGATGTTATACCAAGGAGAGGAACACACGCAACATTAGATCTTCTATGGGGTACTTCTCATATAGCGAGATCGCTAGCGAGATCGCTGCTGAGTCACGGTTTTTGTGATGCACCAGTGACCTCATCAGCGATCTCGCTGTGTGTGACCCTGAGCAGCGATCTGGCTCCTGCTGTGAGATCGCTGCTCGTTACACACAGTGCTGGTTCATTTTTTGGACGTTGCTCTCCCGCTGTGAAGCACACATCGCTGTGTTTGACAGTGAGAGAGCAACGATCTGAATGTGCAGGGAGCCGGCGTCTGGCAGCCTGCGGTAAGCTGTAACCAAGGTAAATATCGGGTAACCAAGCAAAGCCCTTTGCTTGGTTACCCGTTATTTACCTTGGTTACTAGCGTCCTCCGCTCTCAGTCTGCCAGTGCCGGCTCCCTGCACAAGTAGCCGGAGTACACATCGGGTAAATAAGCAAAGCGGTTTGCTTATTAACCCGATGTGTACTCTGGCTAGGAGTGCAGGGAGCCAACGCTAAGCGGTGTGCGCTGGTAACCAAGGTAAATATCAAGGTAACCAAGCGCTTGGTTACCCGATATTTACCTTAGTTACCAAGTGCAGCATCGCTTCCACGCGTAGCTGCTGGCTGGGGGCTGGTTACTGGTCGCTGTTGAGATCTGCCTGATTGACAGCTCACCAGCGACCATGTAGCCACGTACCAGGGATCCTCACCAGGTCAGATCGCTGGTGGGATCGCTGGAGCGTCGCTAAAGTGTGACGGTACCCTATGTCTCCTCAGTCCTCAAACGTATAGACTTTCCAAGAGTTGATCTTGCTTACCTATCCAAAGGAAAGATAAAAGTGTCTGATCGCTGATGCTCGCACTGAGGGGTTCCCATATCCAGTATACACTCATGGTTTCCTGTCCCCCAAATGAATCGGTAGAGAAATATGGCCTTCCCATATCCAACAGTAAGACAGGAGGGGTATGAATATCAAGCACGTGAACCATTACTCTAGTGACGGATAGATGCTCCAGCAGCATAGCACTGAGGTATGAGATACTCAACACCCATACTGTGGACAAAGGCCAAACGTGCATTTTAGGAAAACCCCTTTAATATTAGGAACAATATCCAGAATAACTTCACCCACCAATTTCATATTTTTATGATTAGGTGAAGGAAAATACCTTCTTAATGTAAAATATTGATATATAGATATTGTGCACTGTTAAAATTTGAAACCCTATTTTCTAAACCGCTGTATTGGGGAGACCGGGCCCAAAGATCTCATCACCAGTGTAAATTATGTGTAAGGCTACATGCGCACGCTGCGTTTTTTGCTGCGTTTTTGGCTGCAGTTTTGTTGTCAGAACTTTGACATTTGACTTCCCAGCAAAGTCTATGAGAAGTCAGATTTGCTATGCGCACATTGCAGTTTGTCAGCATTTTATTTGTCAAAGGTTTGTGACAAGAAAAAAAATGCAGCATGTTCATTCTTCCTGCATTTTTGTCAACATTTGTCGCAAAAACGCATGTTGTGAAAAACGCAACAAAAACGCACCTACAGTTACAAGCATTTTTTGTGACATTTTCAGGCTCTCTCTGACATCGTGCAGTTTTGGCTGCAGTTTGTGAACACAAAAAGATTCAGCTGCGCATGTAGCCTAAAGGCGTTATCTGAGACTAAGGGTGGTGTCACACACAGCGACGACAACAACGACGACGTCGCTGCTACGTCACCATTTTCTGTGACGTAGCAGCGACGTCCCGTCGCTGTCGCTGTGTGTGACATCCAGCAACGAGCTGGCCCCTGCTGTGAGGTCGCCGGTCGTTGCTGAATGTCCAGCTTCATTTTTTGGTCATCGCTCTCCCGCTGTGACGCACACATCACTGTGTGTGACAGCGAGAGAGCGACGAAATGAAGCGAGCAGGGAGCAGGAGCCGGCTTCTGGCAGCCTGCGGTAAGCTGTAACCACGGTAAACATCGGGTAACCAAGGGAAGACCTTTCCCTGGTTACCCGATATTTACCTTCGTTACCAGCGTCCGCCGCTCTCGCTGCCAGTGCCGGCTCCTGCTCTATGCACATGTAGCTGGAGTACACATCGGGTAATTAACCCGATCTGTACTGTAGCTAGGAGAGCAGGGAGCCAGCGCAAAGCAGTGTGCGCGGCTCCCTGCTCTGCAAATGTAGCACAGCGACGCGTGTAGTTATGATCGCTGCTGCTTCTGCTGTGTTTGACAGCTAAGCAGCGATCATAACAGCGACTTATAAGGTCGCTGTTGCGTCACAGAAAATGGTGACGTAACAGCGACGTCGCTGTCGCCATGTGTGAACCCAGCTTAACATATTGATGACCTCTTCATAGATTAGGAGATCAATGGGAGTCTGATAACCTCCTGATGAGTTCAGTGGCCACTGCACATAAGTGAGCTGTCAAACAGGCAGATCTCACCAGCGACCAGTGACCACCCCCAGCCAGCAGCGACGCGTGGAAGCATAACTAAGGTAAATATCGGGTAGCCAAGGAAAGCACTTCTCTTGGTTACCCGATATTTACCTTAGTTACTAGCGTCCGCCGCTCTCACGCTGCCAGTGCCGGCACCCTGTCCCCTGCATTCCTAGCCAGAGTACACATAGGGTTAATTACCCGATGTGTACTGCAGCTACGTATGCAGGGAGCCAGCAGTGACAGCGTGAGAGCGGCGGACGCTAGTAACTAAGGTAAATATCAGGTAACCAAGGAAAGGGCTTCTTGGTTACCCGATGTTTACCGTGGTTACAGCTTACCGCAGGCTGCCAGACGCCGGCTCCCTGCTCGCTTCAGTTCGTCGCTCTCTCGCTGTCACACACAGCGATGTGTGCTTCACAGCAGGAGAGCAACGTCCAAAAAATGAAGCAGGACATTCAGCAGCGACCTCACAGCAGGGACCAGGTTGTTGATGGATGTCACACACAGCGACAGCGACGTCGCTGCTACGTCACAGAAAATGGTGACTTAGCAGCGATGTCGCTATGTGTGACACCACCTTTAGGTCCAGTCACACATAACGAGATCGTTAACGAGGTAGTTACTACGTCACAGTTTCCGGATCGTTGTTAAATCGTTGGTGAGATTGTTGGTGGGATGTCACACAGTCATTTTCCCAGCGACTTTGGTAACGATGCAGCGACCTGAATAACGATCTCGTTGGTCGTTGGGACCCTGTCACACAGCAGCTATGTAACGATTCCGACCTGAAATAGGGGCGTAGTGTTTGACACTGTAAGCCACGTAGGCGTGCATATGCGTCGCCTTTTCCACACCCCTCCGCTCCGATTGGTGGCCAATACTGCGTTCTGATTAGGCGGCCGGCCTAGAAGGCAACTTTGTATCGCTTCATCCTTTGTCCCTTTTTGAGCCTTGCTTTGAGGATAGAACCTGCGACTTCAGCTTCGATCCGAAAAGCAAGCAAGAAATCGGGAACAAAGTACGAATGAATCCAGGTGGAGTCGCAGGTTCTATCCTAAAAGCAAGGTTCAAAAAGGAACAAAGCATGAAGTGATACCCAATAGAACGCAATACTGTTCTCAGCGCCAACCAATCGGTGCAGAGGGGGCATGGAAAAGGTGACGCAACTACACGCCTATGTGTCACACTTTTAAGTTCTCATCTAGGTCGTTAATGAGATCATTGGTAGGTGTCAAACATACAGATCCATCCTGCCCAGCAGGACTCCAACGAGCCAAAAATGGCCCAGGACATTCAGCAACGACCAACGATCTCACAGCGGGGGGCGGATCGTTAGAAGGTGTCAAACATAACGAGATCGCTGGTGAAGTAGTTGTTTCGTCACAGAAACTGTGATGTAGCAACGATGTCGTTAGCGATCTCGTTATGTGTGAAGTGGCCTTTACTGTGCTACACTTTACCTCCCATTCATAGCAAAAAGTCCAATTTTCCAACCTCTTACTATAACAAAGACTTCCTATCCCATAGTCTTTTTAGAATATGGAACACAAAACAGAATTCAATAAATAGATGGATAATATTACATTGGGATCACAGGATTCTCGCTCTTTAATGCACCCTAAAATTCTATTTGCCTTTTTAGCTGCTGCTTGGCATTGAGTACTGCAGCTTGCTCTTATCCAGAATACCCAAGAGCTTCTCCCGTTCTTATCCCTGGTTTATTCCATGTAATATGTATGCAGCACTACAATTACTGTGGCCTAGTTGCATTACATTATAATTGAACTGCTATGGTTTTTTTGCCCTTGAAGCCATTTTATCCAAATTAAAAAGTATTGGTCCTGACACAGATCTTTGTGGTCCCATTTATTATCGCCTATCTCAAAACCAGCCCTATACCCATGTGCACGTACCGTCTCCATGCTCCGGCTTTTTAAGATTCAGTACATGAATATCTAACAATTTTTTTTGTGCAGCTGAAATTAGATGACTATTCAGAGCTTGGAAAAAAGAAAAAAAAAAATCAAAGACGCGATCCGCCACCATCAAACTCCTCTCAAGGGGATAAAGCAGGAACGCACTGTCTGACTGCTGGGAAATCATGGTGCTCAACCTGGTGAGTAATGGCTATGCCAAAACCATTAGACTGAAAAAGGTGGCACTCACCATCCCATAAAATATATTCAAATAGTGATAAAAAAACATGGATGCAGGAGGATGCGGGCAGCGCGGTGTATGATGGCTGCTTCAACGGGTCCTGATGAGGGCTCCGATCTCCCCTACAAAGAAATCCACAAAGGGTACAAAGCCACCGTGCAGCCGAAATTTCAAAGGGAAGACCACAGCTGAAAATGAACACGTATAGGACAATTTAAAGAGACTGGCGTTGTGGACACCACTCTTACTGAAGTGGCTCGCTGGAGTATACACCTAGGCGCATCTGTCAACAGGCAGGCACCACACACCAGAAATGCACTTAAGTCAGGGACTGGAATACATTTGTGAAGTTACGCCACAAAAGTGGTGCAAGTTATCATGCATGCGACGAGCGGGTATAGCCGCACCCCATCCATAATACACCCCCCCCCCCCCACACTGGTGTAGCTAATCAAGATTAAAGTGTAAACTTCTGATTTGCACCAAAAGATTGCGACAAGGTATTTTACACAGAATTCTGGCATAAACATCTTAATGAATTCCCCCGTAATCTACAGGAATCAGTGTTACCACACACTCGTGTGCTTATTCTCTCACACAGATGGACTTGGTTTTCAGATATGTAGATGTGGCACCGCGCAACTCATCCTAAGGCCTGGTGCACACGTCAGTGATTCTGATACGTTTGTGCTTTTCTTTCTACGTACCAGAATCACTGACATACATAGACCCATCACCTACGTTCGGGTGTCCGTCTGCAGAAACGTATATGTGCGCAAAATGGCACAAAACAGAGCACACGCTAACGCAGTGCGCTCCATAGCAGTGAATGGCCCTGCCAGGCGCATGCGTCCGGAACACGCTTGGCAGAGTAGGGGAGGGGCGGTTCGGACGGATCCTCCGACGGGACCTGTGGACGTAGAGAAAAACGCAATGTGAAAGGAACCTAAAACGCTAGTATTACTTAGCACAGATTCAAAGTTTCTACATATCCCAGACTCACACAAATTTCATGACTCCATGTATCTCCTGGGCTACACTTAGCAAAGATGGAGGCTCTAGTAGATCTCTACTAACTTTTGATTCTTTTATTGTGAAACTTTCAAGTCACAGTAAAATTTTCATAGACAAAACCAAGGATGTGGCTCAATAATACTTCAATTTTACCACGACTTGCAGAAACGATGCACACAATTCAGAGGAGCTCTACCACAAACCTGAAAATATAGGTTTGTGCATCAGAGCTCAGGAAACAAAGATGAAAATAAGAGAAGCAGCTTAACCATACCAACTAGACAACCGGCCTAAGCAGAATGTAATATTCATATAGTCTGCCCTTTTATGATTTAATTCCCTAAACACTCATGCGGCCTTTATGAACATGAGACATCTATCGAGTCTGGTGAGAGTCTGGACATCATTAGAACATGACTGTTGTAGAATGTCACACGGGGGGGGTGATTAGAGTGCATTAAAGAGAATCTGTCACCAGGATTTTGCTCTCCCATCTGAGAGCTGCATAATGTAGAGACAGAGACCCTGATTCCAGCGATGTGTCACTTACTGAGCTGTATGCTGTCATTTTGATAAAATCAATGTTTTCTCTGCTGCAGATCTAGCAGTTATACAGAGCTCATGAATACGCTGGACTACCTGCAGCATTCCAAGTAGTCATGTAATGATAATCTACTGTTGATTAAACCGTGATTGTATCAAAACTACACTAAGCAGCCTCTACCTTATGCTGCTCTCAGATTAGGTGGCAAAAACCCGGTGACAGATTCACTTTAATGCCAGAATGTATTCCAAAATTAATTCCATACCATTAATAGCATAATTATAATAAAATAATACAGAGAAACAATCATTGGGCAAATGTGACATATACCCGGTTATACAGTACAAACACCATCTCCCTTTACACATATCTACAGAATAATTTTTCCAGCAGCAAATTGTTAAAAGCACCACTCCAGGGTTTAGATTTTTTTTCAGTGCTGCACTAGCACTTTAAATGCAAGTCACCTGCCACTTGTCATGATCCATCACCTTCCGGCAGCTTCATCTTTTACAGATGTCACTCAAGGGTCCTGCAGTACCATTTTGTAACAGTAACTTGTGACTGGCCAGAAGTTACATCACAAGCTCTCAATACAAGTCTAGGAGAGCCACAACAAGGCTATCATAGACTTGTATTGAGTTGTGACCTCTGGCTCTTCTCCATGAAACACCAGAACTGCCGGCAGGTAACAAATCACAGTAGACCGATGGCGAGGCGGCGATAGGAGATGAAGTCGCCAGAAGGTACGTATAAGACAGGGGCACAGGACTTAGATTTAAAGCACCACTCCAAAATGAAAAAAAATTAACAAAAAATAAATAAAAAAAAAAAAAAAAATGTTGAGTAGTTACTTAAACAGCCTTGTTTGAGCCAGGTTTTATAGTGAGTCCTCTCCCGTGATAGCACTCACTTGCCCAGATTGAGCACTGCCTAAACTTAAAACTTGGTCAAGGATGGTCAATGTGGTGATCTGAAAGTTCTCTTGTTCCTTGGGCAGCAAGGAGGCTACATGAAGTACCCATGCTTTTTGCGTGAATGGGACAACCGTGAAAGGACTCCTCATCACTGGAGCCAAAAAAGTTGGCCAACGAAAACGTCTTTGCAACCTAGACTCATGAACATAATTGTAGAAAGTTTAGTTGAGCCCACTAAAGTTCTCCTTCCACTGCTCCACATTAAGCTGGGACTGAAGAAGCAGTTTGTGAAAGCTCTACTGAAAGGAGGAGAGACTTTTAAAGGGAACCTGTCAGGTCCAATATGCACCCAGAACCACAAGCCGTTCTGGGTGCATATTCCTAATCCTTGCCTAATCATCCCTTTTAGCGTACTAACATGGTAATGGAAGTGCAGCGTCAGAGGATGATCTCACTCAACTCTCTGCTGTCATCGCTGCCCAACGCTGGATTTCGGCTCAGTGCGCATGACCCTGGAGTTTCGGTCATGTGCACTACACCAGTTTGAAGCCAGGACACATACACCCGGCTTCATAGTGCGCATGACCGAAACGCACAGTTGGGGTGTAGGGGTAAGTTAATTAATTAAAAACAAAAACAACATAAAAACAAATCCCCTGACTGTGTGTCCTGTTGGGACCCGGTCACTATCAGCCCTTAGCCACATTGAGACCTATTTTAGACCCATGGTAAGGTTTTAATATTAGAGAGTGTAGGTACTATCCCAACTGGGTACACCTTGACGTTTGGTGGGATAGCTTTATGCTTTTTTTGAACAAAAAACAGTGTTTACTAAGTACCCTATGTTTATATGCACTATGCTTTTATTTAGTTACAAATCAAAAAGGTCCGTGGAGCCTCTGTTAGGAGTTAGTTTATTTAGTTACAGCAGGGTATGTTTTCACAATTTTTTCCTTGGTTTCTCTTTGTCTCATGGCCAGTGTGAACATGAGCTCACAAGTTCCATGTATACCATCTCATACTCTGGCTCACTTTTTTGTTTTTATGTAGTTTTTTTGTATTCAGTACAAATAGGGTGTTGCCCCCTTCCCAGTGAGCTGGGCATTTCATTCTGTGCATCCCCTGACTGTGTCCTGTTGGTGTGTCGCCCTGGGCAAGCCAGGGGACACAGGTCACACCCTACATCCCAGGTAGGAACATCTAAGCTAACCAAAAATCCTTGTTGCCTTCCTCCAGAGGCTGATGATTCACACCAGGGGGTGGGCCAGGCGGTTGGCTCTGCCCACCGAGGAGGACACAGCTCTGGAGGCGGGAGAAACCAGGCAGATTAGCCCAGGCAGGGCTTGAGTGCAGTCGAGTCTAGTCAGGGAGGAGGAAGTGGAAGGAGTGGAGGAGTAGCCTAGACAGGGCTAAAGTAAACAGCTAAGTGAAAGTGAAGGAAGAAAAGTAGTAAAGAAAGAAAGCCTGAAGGGTCCAGCTTTGTGTAGGACCAGGTCAGCAAGGTCAGCAACGGCGGTGACTGTCTGGAGGGGGACCGTTTGGAAGTTCCTGGAAGGACCCCGTAGGCTGTGTGCCCGGCGGTCTGGAGCAGTGTTCCGAAGGACAGTCAGCACCAGGGCAGGGGCCTCTCGGACCCCGGCAAGGCTTGGAGTCGCCATAATTTGCCGAATCCGTCAGTGAAGGGGACGTAGATCCCCCAACAACCAAGTCCCGATTGAAGGCAACAGCCCAGCCAGTGTAGAAGAGACACCGCCACCGCCAAGGCACCCGTTTCTTAGGGCCAGCGCCTGCCGGCAAAGAGTAGAGCTCCCCCGGTCCAGCTTGAAGCCGGGGAGCGGGTTACCGGTGGGGACCCATCGCAACCAACAAGTACACCAGGGTGCAAGGAAAAGGGACATTACCGTCACCTACCGGGAGAGCAAGTGCAGCCGTCCGTGGGACCGTCTATCCAGCAGTTTGGTTTACCGTAAAAACTGTGTCAACGTCTCAGGCTGAGTGAGTACCACAGTGCCGCAAGGCACAGCGCTGCCCCCGCGTCCCTGCGCCCACCAGGCCCTGCACCTCCCTCACCATCACCGGGCCCCGGGATCACCAACCCCTACCCACGGAGGGGCAACACAACACCTGGCTGCTCCGCATCACCATCCCCGGGAGCCCCGTATAGAGCAGCGGTGGTGAAATCACCACAACCGTGGGTGGCGTCACGGACAATAACTATTCCCACACCCAACAAACCCCCTTTCACTCACGGGCGAGGAGTGCCGCTCGAGAAACCCCCGGGATCCGGCCCACCGCTCGAGCCACCACTGAGCAGCAGCCGCCGGACCCGAGCAGAAGGGGTGAGCGTAGTGTGCTGACACCCTCCTCCCCGCCCGCGACATTGGGACCCGGTCGCTCTCAGCCCTTAGCCACATTGAGGATTATTTTAGACCCATGGTAAGGTCTTAATATTAGAGAGTGTAGGTACTATCCCAACTGGGTACACCTTGACATTTGGTGGGATAGCTTTATGCTTTTTTTGATCAAAAAACAGTGTTTACTAAGTACCCTATGTTTATATGCACTACGCTTTTATTTAGTTACAGCAGGGTATGTTTTCACAATTTTTTTCCTTGGTTTCTGTAAGTTAATTAATTGTTTGACCAAATATATTAGGGTAATTTTCAAGCCGATAATTTTTTGTGGCCCCTGAAGGTTGGTAGAAATTTTCAAATGGCCCCCGGCAGAAAAAAGGTTCCCCACCCCTGATGTAAGGAGAGAAGACGGGACAACTCCTGGAAGTACTCCCAGCACCTCTGTTGTAGATGTGTCCATTATGAAATAATTTGGAAATAGCTTTTCTTATAACTAGGGATGTGCAAACTACTCGGTGTACCTTACGAGCATTTTGACACTCAGGTGCTCGGTACTCATTTACAGAGTATATTGGAAGTTTAAGGTGAACTAGAGCATTTTTCTGGAAAATCTTCACATCCCTTTGGTATAACTTTTGTTATTCCTCTTTGAAACGTTTGTTAACTAAACAAGTAGGAATTATGCATAAAAACAAGAAGAAAGCGCAAACGACTAGTAATATAAATAAACCCAATAATTTTATTCAAACAACAACTATAAAACCATGATGACAAGGACTGATAACAAAACAAAAAGTAGGAATTAGTCTATAATAAATCCTATTTAAAATGATCAAAAGAAGAAATGAAGACTTCCTGCAGACACCACAATTGTCTGTAAATTGTCAGTAGCAGCAGATACAAGAAAAAATGTGGAGATTAACGGTTAATGTAAATGCAAAACTCAAAAAAAAAAAAGAAGGGAATTTTGTTTACTTACCGTAAATTCCTTTTCTTCTAGCTCCAATTGGGAGACCCAGACAATTGGGTGTATAGGCTATGCCTCCGGAGGCCAAACAAAGTATTACACTAAAAGTGTAAAGCCCCTCCCCTTCTGCCTATACACCCCCCGTGCTCCCACGGGCTCCTCAGTTTTGGTGCAAAAGCAAGAAGGAGGAAAAAAGTTATAAACTGGTTTAAAGTAAATTCAATCCGAAGGAATATCGGAGAACTGAAACCATTCAACATGAACAACATGTGTACACAAAAAAACAGGGGCGGGTGCTGGGTCTCCCAATTGGAGCTAGAAGAAAAGGAATTTACGGTAAGTAAACAAAATTCCCTTCTTTGTCGCTCCATTGGGAGACCCAGACAATTGGGACGTCCAAAAGCAGTCCCTGGGTGGGTAAATAATACCTCATAATAGAGCCGGAACGGCTCCGTCCTACAGGTGGGCAACCGCCGCCTGAAGGACTCGCCTACCTAGGCTGGCATCTGCCGAAGCATAGGTATGCACCTGATAGTGTTTCGTGAAAGTGTGCAGGCTCGACCAGGTAGCCGCCTGACACACCTGCTGAGCCGTAGCCTGGTGCCTCAAAGCCCAGGACGCACCCACAGCTCTGGTAGAATGGGCCTTCAGCCCTGAGGGAACCAGAAGCCCAGCAGAACGGTAAGCTTCGAGAATTGGTTCCTTGATCCACCGAGCCAGGGTTGATTTGGAAGCCTGTGACCCTTTACGCTGGCCAGCGACAAGGACAAAGAGTGCATCCGAGCGGCGCAGGGGCGCCGTACGAGAAATGTAGAGTCTGAGTGCTCTCACCAGATCTAACAAGTGCAAATCCTTTTCACATTGGTGAACTGGATGAGGACAAAAAGAAGGTAAGGAGATATCCTGATTGAGATGAAAGGGGGATACCACCTTAGGGAGAAATTCCGGAACCGGACGCAGAACCACCTTGTCCTGGTGAAACACCAGGAAGGGGGCTTTGCATGACAGAGCTGCCAGCTCAGACACTCTCCGAAGTGAAGTGACTGCTACTAGGAAAACCACTTTCTGCGAAAGGCGTGCGAGAGAAATATCCCTCATTGGCTCGAACGGTGGTTTCTGAAGAACCATCAGCACCCTGTTCAGATCCCAGGGTTCCAACGGACGTTTGTAAGGAGGGACGATGTGACAAACCCCCTGCAGGAACGTGCGTACCTGTGGAAGTCTGGCCAGGCGCTTCTGAAAAAACACAGAGAGCGCAGAGACTTGTCCCTTAAGGGAGCCGAGTGACAAACCCTTTTCCAATCCGGACTGAAGAAAGGACAGAAAAGTGGGCAATGCAAATGGCCAGGGAGAAAAACCCCCAGCAGAGCACCACGACAGGAATATTTTCCACGTCCTGTGGTAGATCTTGGCGGACGTTGGTTTCCTGGCCTGTCTCATAGTGGCAATGACCTCTTGAGATAATCCTGAAGACGCTAGGATCCAGGACTCAATGGCCACACAGTCAGGTTGAGGGCCGCAGAATTTAGATGGAAAAACGGCCCTTGAGACAGCAAGTCTGGTCGGTCTGGTAATGCCCACGGTTGGCCGACCGTGAGATGCCACAGATCCGGGTACCACGACCTCCTCGGCCAGTCTGGAGCGACGAGGATGGCGCGGCGGCAGTCGGCCCTGATCTTGCGTAACACTCTGGGCAACAGTGCCAGCGGAGGAAACACATAAGGGAGTTGAAACTGCGCCCAATCTTGAACTAAGGAGTCTGCCGCCAGAGCTCTGTGATCGTGAGAACGTGCCATGAATGCCGTGACCTTGTTGTTGTGCCGGGACGCCATTAGGTCGACGTCCGGCATCCCCCAGCGGCAACAGATCTCCTGAAACACGTCCGGGTGAAGGGACCATTCCCCTGCGTCCATGCCCTGGCGACTGAGAAAATCTGCTTCCCAGTTTTCCACGCCTGGGATGTGAACTGCGGAGATGGTGGAGGCCGTGGCTTCCACCCACATCAAAATCCGCCGGATACCTGGAAGGCTTGCCGACTGCGTGTTCCCCCTTGGTGGTTGATGTAAGCCACCGCTGTGGAGTTGTCCGATTGAATTCGGATCTACTTGCCTTCCAGCCACTGCTGGAAAGCTTTCAGGGCAAGATACACTGCCCTGATCTCCAGAACATTGATCTGAAGTGAGGACTCTTGCTGGGTCCACGTACCCTGAGCCCTGTGGTGGAGAAAGACTGCTCCCCACCCTGACAGACTCGCGTCCGTCGTGACCACCGCCCAGGATGGGGGTAGGAAGGATTTCCCCTTCGATAATGAAGTGGGAAGAAGCCACCACCGAAGGGAAGCTTTGGTCGCCTGAGAGAGGGAGACGTTCCTGTCGAGGGACGTCGGCTTCCTGTCCCATTTGCGTAGGATGTCCCATTGAAGAGGACGCAGGTGAAACTGCGCGAAAGGGACTGCCTCCATTGCTGCCACCATCTTCCCCAGGAAGTGCATGAGGCGCCTCAAGGGGTGTGACTGACCTTGAAGGAGAGATTGCACCCCCGTCTGTAGTGAGCGCTGCCTGTTCAGCGGAAGCTTCACTATCGCTGAGAGGGTATGAAACTCCATGCCAAGATATGTCAGCGATTGGGCCGGTGTCAGATTTGACTTTGGAAAATTGATGATCCACCCGAAACTCTGGAGAGTCTCCAGAGCAGCGGTGAGGCTGTGCTGGCATGCCTCTTGAGAGGGAGCCTTGACCAGCAGATCGTCTAAGTAAGGGATCACCGAGTGACCCTGAGAGTGGAGGACCGCGACTACTGTAGCCATGACCTTGGTGAAAACCCGTGGGGCTGTTGCCAGGCCGAACGGCAGTGCCACGAACTGAAGGTGTTCGTCTCCTATGGCGAAGCGCAGAAAGCGCTGATGCTCTGGAGCAATCGGAACGTGGAGATAGGCATCTTTGATATCGATCGATGCAAGGAAATCTCCTTGAGACATTGAGACGATGACGGAGCGGAGGGATTCCATCCGGAACCGCCTGGTCTTTACGTGTTTGTTGAGCAGTTTTAGGTCCAGGACAGGACGGAAAGACCCGTCCTTCTTTGGAACCACAAACAGGTTGGAGTAAAAACCGTGACCCTGTTGCTGAAGAGGAACAGGGACCACCACTCCTTCTGCCTTCAGAGTGCCCAGCGCCTGCAGAAGAGCATCGGCTCGCTCGGGAGGCGGAGATGTCCTGAAGAATCGAGTCGGAGGATGAGAGCTGAACTCTATCTTGTAACCGTGAGACAGAATGTCTCTCACCCAACGGTCTTTTACCTGTGGCAGCCAGGTGTCGCAAAAGCGGGAGAGCCTGCCACCGACCGAGGATGCGTTGTGAAGCGGCCGTAAGTCATGAGGAAGCCGCCTTGGTAGCGGCACCTCCGGCGGTCTTTTTAGGGCGTGACTTAGACCGCCATGAATCGGAGTTCCTCTGATCCTTCTGAGGCCTTTTGGACGAGGAGAATTGGGACCTGCCCGCACCCCGAAAGGACCGAAACCTCGACTGTCCCCTCCTTTGTTGGAGCAAGTTTGGTTTGGCCTGGGGTAGGGATGTTTCCTTTCCCTTGGATTGCTTGATGATTTCATCCAATCTCTCACCAAACAAACGGTCGCCAGAAAATGGCAAACCGGTTAAGCACTTTTTGGAAGCCGAATCTGCCTTCCATTCCCGTAGCCACAAGGCCCTGCGTATTGCCACCGAATTGTCGGCTGCAACCGCCGTACGGCTCGCAGAGTCCAGGACAGCATTAATAGCGTAGGACGCAAATGCCGACGTTTGAGATGTTATGGAAGCCACTTGCGGCGCAGACGTACGTGTGAGTGCGTCAATTTGCGCTTGACCCGCTGAGATAGCTTGGAGTGCCCATACGGCTGCGAATGCTGGAGCAAAAGACGCGCCGATAGCTTCATAGATGGATTTCAACCAGAGCTCCATCTGTCTGTCAGTGGCATCCTTGAGTGAAGCCCCATCTTCCACAGCAACTATGGATCTAGCCGCCAGTCTGGAGATTGGAGGATCCACCTTGGGACACTGAGTCCAGCCCTTGACCACGTCAGGGGGGGAAGGGATAACGTGCATCCTTAAGGCGCTTAGAAAAAACGCTTATCTGGACAGGCCCGGTGTTTCTGGACTGCCTCTCTGAAGTCAGAGTGGTCCAGAAACATACTCGTTGTACACTTGGGGAACCTGAAACGGAATTTCTCCTGCTGAGAAGCTGACTCCTCTACTGGAGGAGCTGAGGGAGAAATATCCAACATTTGATTTATGGACGCGATAAGATCATTCACTATGGCGTCCCCATCAGGAGTATCAAGGTTGAGAGCGGCCTCAGGATCAGAATCCTGATCAGCTACCTCCGGTTCATCATACAGAGAGTCCTCCCGCTGAGACCCTGAACAATGTGATGATGTCGAGGGAATTTCCCAGCGAGGTCGCTTAGGCGGTCTGGGACTGCGGTCCGTGTCAGAGACCTCACCCTGGGATCTATGAGACACCCCGGGGGGACATGGTTGTTCCAACTGAGGGGAACCAGGTGGCAATGATTCCACAGTGCCCATGGTCTGAGATACCGGTCTGGACTGCAAAGCTTCTAGTATCTTAGCCATAGTCTCAGAAAGCCTTTCAGTAAAAACTGTAAACTCTGTCCATGTCACCTGGACAGTGTTAGCAGGTGGTTCCCCCTGGGCCACCCTTAGCAGGGGCTCCGGCTGAGTAAGTGCCACAGGGGCCGAGCAGTGCACACAATGAGGGTCAGTGGAACCTGCCGGTAGTGAAGCCGTACATGCGGCGCAGGCAGCATAGTAAGCCTGTGTTTTGGCACCCCTGCTTCTTGTGGGCGCCATGCTGTTGTCTCCCCTGAGCAACCCAGGAGGGTATATAGCCAAAAATCAACCGTGCACTATACAGTGTAAAATATAGCCTATAATCATATAATCTATAAGTACACTTCTGCACAAGTGGGGCCAGCACCAGAGGTGCTGCTTACCGGCCGCTCAAAGCGGTTGTGTGGCCACCAGAATCCCTGCCTGGGTCTCCCAGAGCTTGTCTCCCCCCTCCAGCGTCAGAAGAGCTGACAGGAATGGCTGCCGGCGTCCTGAGGAGAGGAGGGGGCCGTGGGCGTGCCCAGAAAGTGCGGGAAACTGGTGCCCCACTGTGCACAGTGAGGGGGGTGGAGTATGCAAAGCATGCTCCAGCCCTCAGTGCTGACATTCTGTACAGAGTCCCGCCCTTCCCCTGACTGGCAGGCCTGGGGGCGGGAAGAAAATGAGACTAGGCCGCAAAAGCCGGGGACTATAGTTATAAGCGCGGCCGCCGTATAAGCGCGGTCGGCGCGGATGTCCCCGGCGCACTAACAGTCCCAGCCGCGCCGCATGTACAACAATGGCAGCGGCGGTCAGCGCGGTAGTCCCCAATACACTCACACACCCAGCCACGCTGCAGCGTGTGATGGCACAAGTGCGGTCAGCGCCGCGGTCCCCGGCGCACTAACACACCCAGCAATGCTGGAGTGTTTCTGTGCGCGGTCCCCACGGGGACACAGAGTACCTCAAAGTAGCAGGGCCATGTCCCTGACAATACTCGGCTCCTTATCCAGCAGAGTCCCCAGGGGCTGTGGATGGAGCACGGTCTCAGTGCCTGGAGACCGATTAGGATCCCACTTCACCCAGAGCCCTAAAGGGGATGGGGAAGGAAAACAGCATGTGGGCTCCAGCCTCCGTACCCGCAATGGATACCTCAACCTTAACAACACCGCCGACAAGAGTGGGGTGAGAAGGGAGCATGCTGGGGGCCCCGTTAAGGGCCCTCTTTTCTTCCATCCGACATAGTCAGCAGCTGCTGCTGACTAATCTGTGGAGCTATGCGTGCATGTCTGCCTCCTTCGCACAAAGCAAAAAACTGAGGAGCCCGTGGGAGCACGGGGGGTGTATAGGCAGAAGGGGAGGGGCTTTACACTTTTAGTGTAATACTTTGTGCGGCCTCCGGAGGCATAGCCTATACACCCAATTGTCTGGGTCTCCCAATGGAGCGACAAAGAAAAAAATACTTCCCTCTATAAAAATATATAGCTACATTCATCAGCACATGTTTTGAACCTATATTAGTTTCTAAAGGACATCTGAGAATTTGGCAAATCGGTATTAAAAATGAGAGAAGTAAAAAGGGATATGTACTGTATGCAAGCAGTGATTTGCTGCAAGTATAATCTGTCACCCACATCACACAGGCACAGAATTATAAATTATAATAGGTATAACTTTCAAATCACAATAAAACCATATTCACACACGATGCATTTAGCAGCATTTTTCCCTAGTATTTGGGTTTTTTAAATGAATATTTACAGTGAGCTGGAGGATACGAATATCTAATACTGTGTTTAGAATCAAAGTAAATTACAGAAAGAGTATTTGGCTAGAATGCACCTAAATTATTAATAAGCATTCCCCTGTAGGCAAGTCCATTGCATGTTTAATAGTATGTATTTGTGCATTAACTGAGCATTTGTGCTACTAATTTGTACCAAAAATAGTCCGAAACGATGCATGATGTTGTGACTAATTGGGGTTGTCTGACGTTAACGAAAAAGGAAGATAATGTAAAAATTAGAAAAATCAGGCATATTTGCTCTTAACCCTTGACTTCCAGTGCAGGCTGCCCGTTGCTCTCCATTGGCAATAAAAGTGATAATGTCCCATTCTGCAGCCATTTGAATGCTGGGGACTGATCGGCTGCAGCGTTCAACTTATGGGAACTACAAATTATTGTAAGCATGTCTGATGACAAAAAACATTCTAGTCACCTGGCCACTACAGCCAATCACAGCCTCCAGAGGTCATGTGATCAAGGAACGCAACGTCATCACTTCTGATCCTGATAGAAAACATTGTAGCAGGCTGCACTGAAGTGTGTGAGACTATGCCAGATTTATTTAAAGGGAACCTGTCAGATGCAATATGTACCCAGAACCATGAGCAGTTCTTGGTGCATAGTTCTAATCCCCTGCCTAAACGTCCCAGCATCTAGTGTCATACATAAAGAGATCATTAGATAAAGTATTTCTAAAGATCCTTTATGATATGTTAATGAGCTCAGGACTAGTCACAAGGGCATTAGTTGCCCCTGACTAGTCCGCCCTCTTAACATGTTAGCACACCCATAGGGGCGTGCTAACATGCTATTCAATGCCCATTAACCAGCGGCATTGGCACTGACGCGCGTACCTGTATCAGTTGTCACAGCTTCAGAACACCGGGTTTAGGGTCAGTGCGCATGATAAGGAGTCCCGGCACTTCCGGTCATGCGCACTAGACGTCTGAAGCCAGGATGCGTACACCCAGCTTTCTAGTGCGCATGACTGGAAATGCTGAGGGATTCACACTGAGCCTAAACCCAGCGACTGAGATGGTGACTATGGACACAGGTACGCGCGTCACCCCTGATGACGCTCGACAATGGGCATTGAATAGTATGCTATCACACCCATGTGGGTGTGCTAAGAGAGCGGCATGAGCGCAGGAACTAGTCCCTGTGCTCTTTAGCATATCAAAAGGATCTTTAGAAATACATTTTCTAAAGATCTCTATGTATGCTTGTATATGCTGTGACAGTTAGGCAGGGATTAGATATATGCACCTGGAACTGCTCGTGGTTCTGGGTGCATATTGCACCTGACAGGTTCCCTTTAATTTACACCACTACCTGCCTTCACTGCAATTTTCACCATGATCAAGGATGGATGACCCCTTTGACTCAATATTTCTTGTGTATTTCACAGTACTACACAAAGACAAAAAGTGGCATTACAAAAACATGGCTTCTGGGTCATGTTGGAGAATAAAACAAACAGCTACAGGTTTTTGGGGTACTGTGTTGAGCAGATAGCGCTGTGTTCATTTTTAGACTTTGTTAATACTATACAGCAGAATTCTGTAAGCGCCAAGATTTTGTGCAAACATAGAATATATAAAACCTAAACTGCATTAATGCTATATGGAATTTACTTCGAAAAATGAAGGTACAGTACTTGCAATGTATATTGGCCAATTCACGTGAGCCCATGAACCACGGCAAGGTGACTTTTCTTTGATGGGACCCTACCCCGTCTATATATTTGTAGACTTAGTCCATGAGAGGCATGAAATTAGGATAGGGTCCCTCAAAGAAACATCACCTTGCCGTGGTTGATGGGCTCACATGATTTGGACATTATGTGTGCTAAGTACCTTAATTTTTTTAAGTAGATTTCAAATAGCATTAAAGCAGTTTAAGTTTCATATATTCTATGTTTTCATATACATTGGCACCCTTATTCTAAATGGTTATTAAAAACACATATGTATATTTTTAAAATCACCAAAAAGTGTAACATCAACTTTGCCCCTTTATGTGTTAGATATAGTAGCAATTCTATATTACTATAAACCATCAATACTCAATTCTGTACGATCAGTACACAAGATTGTTATCTAAAGAAACTATTGCGGCTGTGACTTGACTTGGGCTCGTCTTGTTACAATGCACTGTGTAGCTGGCAGTAAACAAGTAATGCACACAATACGCTGTATTCATATATATCCGGCCATTGAATGCTCTCATTTTCAGCACAGTTGTAGAAATCTTACTCCTCTTGTGCTATTCATACAACAGTCATTGGGTCACTGCCTTTCCTAACAAAGTCTGTATACGTGGCTGTAAATACTCACCCACACAGAGGATATTGAAACAAAAGCCATGATTAATTGATTTGTTAACCAGTTGATCCGGCAGACTGTCAAAACCCACGTGTCCAGAAAGAGGTAAAGAACGACACCCATCACCCTAAAATAATTTGAGAAAGACAAAAAAATTAGGAGATAAACTGAATATATTATTCACACGACAGAACCTAGTATATAAATAGGAGATATCGATACCCATAAGGCAATCATGAGATATTGCACAACTTCTACATTCAGACAAACAGGAAGGTTGGTGAATTGGTGGAGAGGTCTGTGCCGCATACAAAACAGGTGCTCACTGTTCAGGAGACATGAGCTGGAACAAGCAGAGACTAAAGACACCGGAATCACCCGTGTCCGAAAGCCAAGAGACAGCTCAGCTGAGAAGCATGGGGCATTCGCAAGGGGCTAGGACCTCTGAATGAAATATCTCATTACCACTGGTGAAAGTTGTCGGAGAGCAAATGTACAGCGACTCAAACTCTTAAATCAGGGTGTATTTTTTTTATTCAACTTCCATCACTATACAGTGTTATGCAATTTATCCTTTTTTATTTGCTTCCACATTTCAATAGTACTTTATGTAGAGGGTCACATCAATAAGGAAGGACCACTAAGGAGGGACGCTCCACTGCACTGCGTCCCAGGTCCCCATGCTGGCCGGAAGCAATATGGTAGTACCAGATGTTGTGTGTCTTTGTGCGATCTGATGTGTGAGCGCACAATCTGCAGTGTGTGTGTGTGTGTGTATATATATATGTGTATATGTGTGTGTGTGTGTGTGTGTGTGTGTGTGTGGTGTGTGTGTGTGTGTGTGTGGTGTGTGTGTGTGTGTCTGGGGTTTTTCATAATATTGTTATGTCACACGATCCCTGAGACCAATCCACACCGACTTCACTCTTCAGATGAATCAAACATCATAAGGATGGCCCAGAGATGTGGTTGTTATAAGTCTCAGCCCCATATCCCCCTCCGCCGTGTACACCTAGCTCAAAGGGGGAATCTGGGTATACCCCTTGATCATTTTCCTTGTGTCCGCTGAGCTCCTCCCCAGGGACCCATGTGATGGATCATCCGCAGATCTGACTTCCTCTTGATGTTTGATTCCTCTGAAGAGTGAAGCCGGCACTGATTAGGGGGCACAGGGCCCGTGTGATGCAACAGTATGATGCGAGCTTTGGGAGAGCGACTACAAGGGCACCAGCACCGGAGGAGAGTATAGGTGCTGTTATTTTACCAGGGGGAAACATGCTGATTGAGAAGGGCATCATCCGAGTAGTGGAAAACCCCTTTAACCACTTTAGACCTGAAAAGCAGCTTCAAGAAGTGACCGGTTCATTCTTCTGGTAGCCGCTATGTTATATATGGAAGAAAAAATTAAATGAAAACAAAAAAACACATTTGCAGAAAAGGTACTGCAAAAAAATACATTAGAAAACGAAAATGCAAGGAGAAGACTGCCATTACTTCCAATACGATGTGTTTAATTAAGCCACATACTCCAAGTGATATCGCAGAATTTAGAGAGCAAACCATCAGATTTTTTGCTATAACATCAGAGAGCAGCAATAAATAGGGATAGATTTGCAAGGGGGATGGCAGTCTTGGGCTGATCTTGAAGTAAGAAAGAAGAAGAAGAAGAAATACAGCAGGGACTAAAACATAACTTTTACTGATAACTAGATAAAATCAATAATAATAACAATAGTAAAGTGCTAGTGCATATAATGTGCAAAGAACAAGATGCCACATGGCAGCGCATAGGCTTGATCTCACCCAAGCTTCATCCATGAGCTGGACTGCACATCGGTCCCAGAATGAGAGGTCACAGGCCGGAAGGATAAAGTGGAAGGGTATGTTACAAACCCTGTCGTGCCCGTGAATAAACTTCCGCCCTGACAAGGGCAGCACCCAAATGGAATGTCTGCCCCACAACCAAAAAAGCAAACAAATAGTTCCTCCTGCCACTGCAGGTCGATCTTTCCCAATTTTTTCCTCCGTCTCCCCTGAGGAACTCTCACTACTGAGAGGGAAACGCGTCGGGAGGAACTATTTGTTTGCTTTTTTGGTTGTGGGGCAGACATTCCATTTGGGTGCTGCCCTTGTCAGGGCGGAAGTTTATTCACGGGCACGACAGGGTTTGTAACATACCCTTCCACTTTATCCTTCCGGCCTGTGACCTCTCATTCTGGGACCGATGTGCAGTCCAGCTCATGGATGAAGCTTGGGTGAGATCAAGCCTATGCGCTGCCATGTGGCATCTTGTTCTTTGCACATTATATGCACTAGCACTTTACTATTGTTATTATTATTGATTTTATCTAGTTATCAGTAAAAGTTATGTTTTAGTCCCTGCTGTATTTCTATTTAATTTTTGGACTATTGGGCATTACATCTTCTGCTTAGCAGACCTGCTGTTATATGATCTTGAAGTAAGCCATGCTCCTCCTCTGCGACTCAGAAGATAGTGGTAGGAGGTAATAGAAGAGCAATTGGGGAATAAAGGGGATGCTATAACCAATATAATACACAGGCCTGAGAAAAGATATACAGTGGAACCTTGGTTAACGAGAACAATCTGTTCTGTGAGTGTGCTTATTAACCAAGTTACTCGTTCAGCAAAGCAAGATTTCCCATAGGAAATCATTGCAATGCTGACAATTCGTTCCACAACTTGTTCAATGTCCCATCCTGGTCCCCTATTGTGCCATTACACACACACAAGCACACGCACGCACATATTATGCTCACCTTACCTTCCGTTCCATCGCCGGTCTCCTGGGACTTGCTGTACTCCGGTACGAGCTGTGTATCGGGTAACCATCACAACGAGGGAGGAACTTCCGCTCCCAGAGCACTAACGTCAAAGGCAGGAGCCGCTTGCATCTGATTGGCCAGCGCGCTGCCTTTGAGTAGCGGCTGACTGGGGAAGTTCCTGCCTAGTCGCGATGCTTGACAATACACATCCTGGAGCGGTGAACTACAGGACCCAGGAGACCGGCGATGGAACGGAAGATCCACATATTATGCTCACCTTACTTTCCGATCCATCGCTGGCCTCCTGGGTCTTTTAGTTCGCCGCGAGGATTCCTCCCTCGTCGCAGTGTACCGGCGAACTACAAGAACCATGAGGCCGGCGATGGAACGGAAGGCAAGATGAGCATAATACTGTATGTGTGTGCGTGTGTGTGTGTGTTTGTGGGGGCTTGTGTGCGTTTGTGTGGACTGCAAGAGCGGGTCAGAGCGCGGTGGATGTACGGAACCGGAAGTGTGTGCGGTGAGGATTTGCTCGTACAGCAAAGCTTTCTCGTAAACAGAGTTACAAATTTACAGAAAGCTTTGCTTGTTAAGCGAAATTCTCGTTAACTGGGTTACTCGTTAAGCGAGGTGCCACTGTATACGTTACTTTTTGGCCATCACAGTATTCTCTGAACATTTATGGTATATTCAGATGATATACTGTACCATGAATGGCTGAAAGACCATCACTTAATGTGAGAATCCGGGTCACACATCTATAATTCTGCATAACAAAAAGGAATTTAAGACCCTGTGCACACGGTGTGTTTTTTGACGCAGTTTGTTGCTTAAATCTGCAAGTCTTTCCTTCTCCCAGCAAAGTCTATGAGAATTCAGAAATGCAAAGTTGCTTCAGGTAAATGATTGCTGTCAAGAAGTCATTCTATTTTACAAAATAATCCAATATCCCTTTGTTAAAATGTGGAACCAGAGTCCATTTAGTTCAAGCTTCATTTGGGAAGGTGTGGAGGAAGGTTAGACAATAAGAAGCCTCAGTACAACAAAGCATGACCACAATGCAAGAGGCTGAAGATAAAAAGCCTTCAGTGCGATCTTTAGTTGGAAGTGGAACTCTCCATGGTGATAAAGTTATTATTACACTAAATATTTATACTTGTATGTCTCTGGAGATGATACATCTGGACGACAACAATGCCGCCACTCTCCAAAGCCGCAGAGTGTTCACCAATGTAAATACTGAATGTACCGCCAACAAAAAAGTGCAAGCTAATGAATGTGTGACCCAATTATCACAAAACTATTACAAACCTTAAAGCGGTTGTCCGGTCTTAAATGACAAGTCTAAAGGCCCCTTTATGCACAGACTTTCTAGCGATCCCACCAGCGATCCCGACCTGGCTGGGATCGCTGCAAAGTCACTGTGAGCTGTCAAACAGGCAGATATGGCCAACGACGCTGCAGCGATACGGACCTGCAGAACGACCTCGCTGGTCGTTGGGGGATGTGTCACACAGCAGCTATTTGACGACTCACACCTATGTTAGGGGCGTGGTGTTTGGCGCTGAAGCCACCTAGGTGTCCTTTTTACACACCCCCCTCAGCTCCGATTGCTGATCGCTAGTGCGTTCTTACTGGCGACCCAGAGCTTGGAAAGATTGGCAAAAGTCGCGCTTGTATATCCTTTGTTCCTGAGCTTCTGTTGCTTAGCGGATCTTTGTAGCGTTCTCTGTGCGGCGACTCCACACTGGTTTATCAATACAGCATCCATACAGCTTCAATCAAATGATGCTTACCGTATAGGCTTTATAGTATTGCAGACTGGAGAACTCTCTAATGATCCGCAAACCAGCACGCTCAGGAACAAGGTAGCTTTGAAACAAAGGACGGAAGCGCTAAAGTTGCCTTCTTTTCAGTGAAAGCCGCCCAATCAGAAAGCAACAGCGACCACCAATCGGACGTAAGGGGGTGGGAAAGGGAACGCTAGCACGCCTATGGGCTGGGTCGCTAACGATGTCATTGTAACGGTGTCAAACACACCGATGCATGCTGCACAGCGGGAAACAAAGGACCAAAAAATGTTCCTGAACAATTTGTAGCGATCAGCGACCTCACAGCGGGGGCTAGGTCGCTGATGCGTGTCACACACTGCAATGTCGCTGGGGAGGTCACTATTACGTAAAAATACAGCCTTAAGACAACCAATGCCTATCTGTATAGATGTCATGGTGAATCAGACAATCAAACACAAGGACTCCAGACCAGAAAGTTTGGACACACCTTCTCATCTCTAGAACAACTGTTAAGAGGAGACTTTGTGCAGCAGGCCTTCACGGTAAAGTAGCTGCTAGGAAACCACTGCTAAGGACAGGCAACAAGCAGAATAGACTTGTTTGGGCTGAAGAACACAAGGAATGGACATTAGACCAGTGGAAATCTGTGCTTTGGTCTGAAGAGTCCAAATTTGAGATCTTTGGATCCAACCACCGTGTCTTTGTAGAAAAGGTGATTGGATGGACTCTACATGCCTGGTTCCCACCGTGAAGCATGGAGGAGGAGGTGCTTTGCTGCTGACACTGTTGGGGATTTATTCAAAATTGAAGGCATACTAAACCAGCATGGCTACCACAGCATCTTGCAGCGGCATGCTATTCCATCCAGTTTGCGTTTATTTGGACCATCATTTATTTTTCAACAGAACAATGACCCCAAACACACCTCCAGGCTGTGTAAGGGCTATTTGACTAAGAAGGAGAGTGATGGGGTGCTACGCCAGATGACCTGGTCTCCACAGTCACCAGACCTGAACCCAATCGAGATGGTTTGGGGTGAGCTGGACCGCAGAGTGAAGGCAAAGGTGCCAACAAGTGCTAAGCATCCCTGGGAACTCCTTCAAGACTGTTGGAAGACCATTTCCGGTGACTACCTCTTGAAGCTCATCAAGAGAATGCCAAGAGTGTGCAAAGCAGTAATGAAAGCAAAAGGTGGCTACTTTGAAGAACTTAGAATATAAGACATATTATCAGTTGTTTCACACTTTAAGTATTTCATTCCACATGTTTTAATTCATAGTTTTGATGCCTTCAATGTGAATCTACAATTTTTAGAGTCATGAATATAAAGAAAACTTTTAGAATGAGAAGTGTCCAAACTTTTGGTCTTTACTGTAATTATATATATTTATATTTCTTGGTCGCAAGACCTCATTGGTAATTTAAAAGACCACCCGAAGTGTACGGCGGTGCGCTTCTGCATCCTCAGCTCTGCACATCTAATTGGTCTTTTGAGAAATGTGTTGGCTTCTCATCATCAGAGCTCCTATAGGTCTGCAAGGAATTTAAAGGGAACCCGGCGCCAAAACAACGCAGTTCATTGAGCAGGCATCATGTTCTAGAGCGTAACCTGCGATTTATTTATTTGGACCAATGAGCTCTCTGGGATCCCAGTTGGCACCCCATCAATGATTGGCAGCTTAATTTGTAAAAGTGTACAGAGATATCTGTCAATCACTGATGGGACGCCCACTGGACTGAAAATCTGAGGAAGAACAAAGAATTAAAACACGTTATAATTAATATTTTATTACAAATATACTGTATATCTATATATCTATCAACCTACTTTGCTTGCCCTCCTCGTACATTATGCCATCAGATCATACTGCATTTTTATGGTAGCAGGTTCTTAGAGGAGTTGTCCAGTCTAATTCTGTAAGTCTACATTCCCTCTATGTGTCACTATCTGACTGCAAACTTGTGAATCCTCACATCGTGCGCTGTGAGGATTCTCCGGTGTCAGAGTCGGGACCAGTGGTCATGTAACCGCGAGTATGTGATATGTAGAATCCAGGCCATAATCCAACTAGACTGTTTCCAGCCTCACACAATACACTTGAAACAAGCGCCTAGCCGGAAACAGTTTTGTCGGATTCTGTTCGGTAGCCTGTATATTGCATACTCGCATCCATGTGACCACTGTTGCCGGCTCTGACCCCGGAGAATCCTTACAGTGTACAGTGCGTGTGATGTGAGGATTCACAAGTCTGCAGTCAGAGTGACACTGATGGACTGCAGACTTGTGGGATTAGACCAGACAACACCTTTAAAAGGCCCAAAAGAAAAACATTTACCAAAGTCTGCTTATTCTTTGAGGATATATAAATATGAAATAAATGCATGATGAGGAGCCCCCATGCGCATACATGCCTCCACTGAGATAAGAGGAGGCAGTGGTCGCACTAAATTAACAAATGTTGTTCAAAGAACCAAAATAAAATAAAACAAAAAACATTATACAGTTAGGTCCAGAAATATTTGGACAGTGACACAATTTTCGCGAGTTGGGCTCTGCATGCCACCACATTGGATTTGAAATGAAACCTCTACAACAGAATTCAAGTGCAGATTGTAACGTTTAATTTGAAGGTTTGAACAAAAATATCTGATAGAAATTGTAGGAATTGTACACATTTCTTTACAAACACTCCACATTTTAGGAGGTCAAAAGTAATTGGACAAATAAACCAAACCCAAACAAAATATTTTTATTTTCAATATTTTGTTGCGAATCCTTTGGAGGCAATCACTGCCTTAAGTCTGGAACCCATGGACATCACCAAACGCTGGGTTTCCTCCTTCTTAATGCTTTGCCAGGCCTTTACAGCCGCAGCCTTCAGGTCTTGCTTGTTTGTGGGTCTTTCCGTCTTAAGTCTGGATTTGAGCAAGTGAAATGCATGCTCAATTGGGTTAAGATCTGGTGATTGACTTGGCCATTGCAGAATGTTCCACTTTTTTGCACTCATGAACTCCTGGGTAGCTTTGGCTGTATGCTTGGGGTCATTGTCCATCTGTACTATGAAGCGCCGTCCGATCAACTTTGCGGCATTTGGCTGAATCTGGGCTGAAAGTATATCCCGGTACACTTCAGAATTCATCCGGCTACTCTTGTCTGCTGTTATGTCATCAATAAACACAAGTGACCCAGTGCCATTGAAAGCCATGCATGCCCATGCCATCACGTTGCCTCCACCATGTTTTACAGAGGATGTGGTGTGCATTGGATCATGTGCCGTTCCCTTTCTTCTCCAAACTTTTTTCTTCCCATCATTCTGGTACAGGTTGATCTTTGTCTCATCTGTCCATAGAATACTTTTCCAGAACGGAGCTGGCTTCATGAGGTGTTTTTCAGCAAATTTAACTCTGGCCTGTCTATTTTTGGAATTGATGAATGGTTTGCATCTAGATGTGAACCCTTTGTATTTACTTTCATGGAGTCTTCTCTTTACTGTTGACTTAGAGACAGATACACCTACTTCACTGAGAGTGTTCTGGACTTCAGTTGATGTTGTGAACGGGTTCTTCTTCACCAAAGAAAGTATGCGGCGATCATCCACCACTGTTGTCATCCGTGGACGCCCAGGCCTTTTTGAGTTCCCAAGCTCACCAGTCAATTCCTTTTTTCTCAGAATGTACCCGACTGTTGATTTTGCTACTCCAAGCATGTCTGCTATCTCTCTGATGGATTTTTTCTTTTTTTTCAGCCTCCGGATGTTCTGCTTCACCTCAATTGAGAGTTCCTTAGACCGCATGTTGTCTGGTCACAGCTTCCAAATGCAAAACCACACACCTGTAATCAACCCCAGACCTTTTAACTACTTCATTGATTACAGGTTAACGAAGGAGCTAGAGATAAGGAAACAAAAGGCGCAAATAGGGTCTTACCCGGCAATAACCGTTTAGAAAGTAAAGATAAAACACTCACCTGATGAGGTTGTGCCAGTCACAACCCCTTGTAAAGCATGTGAGTGTCAGCGTGGTTCCAAGCAGCGGCCCCGTGATGAACGTGGTAAAAAGATTTTTTATATATGTATATACATATATGAGAAACGGGTTTGTGCCGCGCTAAAGAAACACTGTTTCCAGGGCATTTACTTTAGATCTCTTTTTTATTACAATAATAAACAGTAATAAAAAAAGAGATAATAAAAAAGAGATCTAAAGTAAATGCCCTGGAAACAGTGTTTCTTTAGTGCGGCACAAACCCGTTTCTCATATATGTATATACATATATAAAAAATCTTTTTACCAGGTTAACGAGGGAGACGCCTTCAGAGTTAATTGCAGCCCTTAGAGTCCCTTGTCCAATTACTTTTGGTCCCTTTAAAAAGAGGAGGCTATGCATTACAGAGCTATGATTCCTAAACCCTTTCTCCGATTTGGATGTGAAAACTCTCATATTGCAGCTGGGAGTGTGCACTTTCAGCCCATATTATATATATAATTGTATTTCTGAACATGTTTTTGTAAACAGCTAAAATAACAAAACTTGTGTCACTGTCCAAATATTTCTGGACCTAACTGTACATCTCTACAGCCCATAGTACTAATATGAAGACATCAGCTGCATTCACGGTAAAATTATATTACAGTCAAAATAATCTGTACAAGTTTCTTCAACAGTAAAAAAAAAAAAAATCATTGACACCTCATTTTTTTTGTTATAGACAGGGCAAAAAGTGCCCTATTTTTATGGACTGTACTGGAATAGCTAAAAAGGTTGGAAAACTAAATGGAAAGGAAACTGCTTTTTATTCACATTTTTTCTTGGTGTACACGGTGAAATAGAATCTTCTCTGATACACACATTTTTTGTTGCACTTTTCCCTTTTCTTTAATGGGCTTTTGGCGCACATTTTACGCAGTTTTTTGTTTGTTTTTTTTAGCACAAAAAGACTATACGCGCACATTGAGTATTTTGCAGCAGATTATTCTACAGCAAAAACCACACTGTCGGCATGAAATATGCTTAGTAAAATATGCACGTTTTTTTTCCCATGCATTTGAATGGATGAAAAATGCTTAAAAAACGCAGAAAGACTTGAAATGCAACAGATTTTTAAAATTGCCAGCCATGATGATTAGAGATGAGCGGACCCCGTGGATGTTCGGGTTTGGCCAGACTTTAGTTTAAAGTTTGTTTCAGGACTAGTGTTGAGCGGACCCGGATCTGAAAAATCCGGATCCGCACGGTTCGGGGTTCCGATCTGAGTCCGACCACTACCCGGGATTCGGGGTGCACAATCCGGATTATTATTTTTTTTTTTATTTTCTCTCCCTCTCCCCGGATCCGACTCCCCATTCATTTACATAGCCTCGGATCTGGACTTCGCAGGCAACCCGATCCGCTCAACTCTATTCAGGACCCAGGACAAGTCAACGTGGACACGAACTTACCGTAAGGGCTCGACTCAAGTAAGTTTTTTTTTTGTTTTTGTTACATACAAACATCTGACAAACGTTTTTTTATCTCCAGTGAGAGCCGTTCGGAGACTGCAAGTGGCTCTCAGTTGGCTGAGCACTGAGCATATTCAAGCACCCCCATGCTCGATCGAGTGGTTAGCATACAAGAATCACTGGAAGTCAGGCATTTGAGCCCCGGATACCCAGTGTTTGGTACGAATCCCAAACTTTAAAGGTCGGGTTCGCTCATCTCTAAATGTGATGTATCTATCAAAATATTGCTTGATTGTTAAAAATGTCAAATTGACCCCACTAAAACTCTTTTGCACATCCTTGCCCTACTGTTTACTACAGGTTTGCATATTTGCAATACAGTTCTATTCTATAGTCAAGACTTAACACTTGTGTCTCCCACCCCACCCAAAAAAAAAAAATGTTGACCAGGATCAAATTATCGGCGCTTAGACCATAATCTGTAGACACAGGTCTTCTAGAATAGGTTCCGTTTTAAGATAAGTGAAGAAGAAAACACAATTCACAACCATTTCCTGTTCTGTGTGGGGTGACTGTGGTTGACAGTTTATCTGCACCTCACATCCGACCTAGTAACGATAATTCTGCTTCACTTAATGTCAGGCCCCAAGGTACCCAAAACGTGATGCGTTGGCAGAGCCCATCTTGTAGAAGAGTACTTGAGGAATCTTAGCCCATTTCTCAAGGCAATGACCCACAGTTCACCACTAATAGTCTTAGATTTGTGAACTGCAACTGGCTTCTAATCTCAAACATTTTCTATGGGGTTCTGTCATGCAACTGCGATAGCAACTTCTTCTGAAACCAAGCCTTGGTGGACGTTGAGGAATGCTTCCTGATGGAAGGTCCAATGATGCCAAAGCTTCAGCTTCCTCCTAGGATTTCATTTTTATAATTAACCTTTCATACATTTCCTACAGCGCTTTACAGATATCATCATCTTTGGCCCTATTGGGGCTCAAAGTCTTTGTGAGAGTGGTCACACAAGATTTGTGGTGAGGAACACAGAGGCAAATGCCACTTTTTAGATGCTCCTGCTTCATTAAAGACAACCTGTCACCAGATTTGTACTTTATAAGCTGCAGCCACCACCAGTGAGCCCTTATATGCAGCATTGTAGAATGCAGCATTGTAGAATACTGTATATACAGTAAGTGCCCAGGTCACTATGACATAAAAAACAGCTTTTATTATATTCACCGGTGGGGCGGTCGAGTCCAATGGGCATCGCTGATCTATGTTCCGCACCTCCTATCTTCTTGCTATTGTTGTCCTTCTTGCTTCGTGTGGATGACGCATCCTACGTCAGCCACACAGTGTCCTTTATTGTGCTCCTGCGCATGTGCACTTCTCTCTCCCCTGCAGTTGTGCGTATGCGTTTTTTGACCTTTCCCTGCACATTACAATACTTTGCTCGCAACAGTGTAGAGAGAAGTGCGCATGCGCAGGAGAGCAGTGGCAGGACTCTGTGTGGATGATTTAGGATGCGTATATTATATATTATATATATATACACACACACACACACACACAAAAACACACACACACACACCGCAGCTTTTGGGGGACCAATCTGGTGACAGGTTACCTTTAAGAGGTGTGTATCTTAATTAAATCAGGCACCTCTGGATTCAATTTCACCATGCTCCTTGTGTCAAGAATGATGACAATGTTGGTCTTGATGACTCAAGGCCACAGGCCAGAGTCAGACGATCGTATAACACCGGATATGAGAGCACCGGATGCGATATTTGAATGATACTCAGCTCAAACTCTGCTGCGAGCGTGATCCGAGTGTCATTCACTGTGATCGGATTTTCTCACATGTGAGAATCGCGGTACAGATGTGGAGAAGATGGAGAGATTAATGTCTCCATTTTCTCCACTGTCTCTATGTTTATCTAACGGTACAAATGTCACCCAAGTGCAGTCCATGTTTCACACGCACCCATAGACTTGTATGTGTGCGAGTGATACAAGACACGCTGAAAATTGCATCATGTTGCAACATTTTTATCATCCCGAATCTCTGATCTGCTCTGCCTCACTGACTAACACTGGTTGGAGTGCAGTGCTCATGTGAGTAAGGCCTTAATGTTATAATCACCTCTTCTGTAGAAACTGCAATTTAAGCAATATGGCCAAGAGGCTTGGTGCACCATCACACCCACTGGTTTTGCAGACTCCTGCCTCTCTGTTCCTGGTGTTTGACAAGACAGAACTGTCAATCACCATGAGGGGGGCAGGGCATTCAAAATCAGTTTGTCCAAGGAACTGCTTGGTCATATCCAGAGTGCACCAAGCACCCCAATATCCTAATGCTTACAATTTAGTTTCTGCAGAATGGGTACAAAAATTGGAACACCAAGGGTAGTGTCACATCACCGTTTTCTCTCCATATGACAAAGTGGCCCAAATATACTAATCACAATCTGATAAGAGTTTGATACAAGTCTAATCCGAGCGCGATTTGTTTTTCTTGGAGGTGGACAGAGGGAAAAAAAAAAACAAAACAAAACAAAAACACTTGGATCAAAATCGGATATGTCACAGACTTTCCTCGGACCTGTAGATCGAAGGAAAAAAGAATTGGACATGTGCACAGCCCTATAGAATAAGATTGGAACAAGTGCTATCTGTCAATCAAAACCACGGACAGCACTTGGCAGATTTAAACGGTTGTGTGCACAAGCCCGAAAGGTGGGATTTTTTAGGGGCTATATATCTTATAAGACTATGTGCTTAGTTTACACTTTCTAATTTAGATTGACAGACTCCCTTTAAGGGTAAGGACACACAGGGAGTAAGTCAGTGCGAGTTGGATGTGATACAAAAAAAAAAAAACAAACGCATTCCACTTGAACCCATGTTACTCAATGGACCCGCTCCCAAGTGTGGTTTTTTTTTCTCAGCTTTAATAGGACTGAGAAAACAAGCGCAGCATGCTGCGGGTGGAATCCGATTAGCTTTCACTCGCACCCATACAAGTCTATGGGTGCGAGAGAAACATCGCTCTGCACTCACATTACAGAAAAGTGCAGTGTAATATACGCATCAGCTGATAATGAAGGAGATGGGGAGATTAGTCCCTCCCTCTCCTCCACAGCTGTGCTCCGATCGCAGGATTGCATGCAGTATGACACTCTGCTTACACTCGCATCAGAGCAGGAGTCAGGGGTAATTAGTAAAAAACATCCGATGTACTCGCATCAGATGCTAAATGCCCGTGTGTCCTTAGCATAAAGTGATCTGTCCCTACTCCCTACACAATCCTGCATCAGTTGCATTGATTGTCCAATATCAGACTATGTAGTTAGGCTATGTGCCCATGGGACCTTGTTTCTGCGGATTTTGCCACGGAAAACCTGCAGATTTTTCTGGATTTTCCAGATAAATCCGCAGGTTTTGGCATGTAAAATGGTATGGCATGCGGAAAGTGCGGCTGACGACCATGCTGCGGATGTAGGCATCCGCATGTATAATTGCATGTCAATTATTCTTGCGGAATTACCTGCGGATGTCCCGGCCCTCCGCTATGGAGATAGAGGCCGGGACGTCTGCAGGTAAGCCGCATGAATCTCCGCATGTTTCCCGCAGCTATTCCGCTGTAATCTAGCAGCTAAAAATAGCTGCGGACGCCGGCGGGCAGCTGCGGGAAACATGCACTCGTACCAGCGGATACATCCGCAGGTACGAGCGCCCGTGGGCACATAGCCTTACACATCTCCAACCGGTAACATCCAGTTGTCAATTTATTCATACATTTCTAGGAAGAATTACAGAGGAACTGCATAATGCAATGTTTTAAGAGAATATGCTTAAAAGTGGTTGTCGATTAGTCTGACTACCTCTTCTCAATCCCTGTTTCCTCTTCTGGTGCTGATGCTGTTCCAGCAATGTTGGCACTGGCTCTCCTGGGCATTGTGTGACATTGCTATATAAGGCAATCCCTGTAGCAAATGTCACACGATCCTCGGGAGAGCCAGTGCCGACACGGCTGCAATGGCACTAGCAACGGACGGCAGTATGTGTTATTACTTTACAGGGAGGAAACATTGGAATTGAGAAAGAGTTGTCCTAGTAGTGGACAACTTCTTTAAGAGGTGAAATTTCATGACAAATGTTTAATAGAAAATACATGTCAAAATCTGATGTCTGTCAGTGGAGAGGGACACTGATTTGGAGAACAAGGTTTCTGCAGGAGAAGTGGTCACTCTCCATTATAGTATTTGTGACATCTGGAGAGTGACATCTACACTGAGGATGGAGAACTGAACACAACAATTCATTGTACTGGCAGGTGCAAAACCCCCTTTAAAATAGTAGTAATGGAGCCAAAGCGAGTAAACCTATTAAAAACACAAAAAAAAACCCACAAAAAACACAAAACACACATTTCATTGCTATGGAAATCGATAGCTGCCGGCTGCACTTACATGTCGTCATCTGGTGAACATCTAACCAAATCCAATTAGAATGCAGTTATTTTAGTCATGGTTAAGGCCAGAACACGGAGCACTGCTGGGAAGAAGCGTAAACCGCAGCAAGAAACCCAGATTTACATTTATTAGCTTTGTATATTTTGTAAAAATCCTGGACAGAATTCTAGTTCACAACATCTCTAATTAATTTACTTGCAGTGATCACTCGAGTAGTAACAGAACGCGCTCTGCAGTGTATATGTAACATGCAATGTATGACAATAAACTGTACCAGCCATTCCCAAACGTCACATCTAATACTTCGCAAAATCCATATTCTACCCAAAGGCAATACAACTATTTACTGCAAAGTCCTCCTCCGTGAACTAATTGGAAAGGACAGCAAGGTCGCTGCTGCATACAACAGCCAATAACAGGATATTCCCCACTCCGGTATATCCCCAGAATACAAAGTACACCGCACACTGCTCACCAGGGCTGGGACAGCTGCAGATCACACTATTGCATTTTTCCAAAATGTGCAACTTCCTTATATGATTGGTTAATTAAAAACTTGAGAACCTATAGCATGTGTCCACCAGTTCTTTACATATTTAGCATAGGAATTTAAGTACTTCGTAAAGGACAGAAAATTAGATTTCCGTAACACAAGACAAGAAGCACAGGGCATGGCTGTTAGCGGCGTTCATCATGGCTATTTTCCATTACACAGTTCCTTTGCTCCAAACACTGCCAGTTTTCTTAAGACACAATACTGCTAGAGGATAAAGTACCAAACCACTCAGCAGAGTAGCACCGTCTCATATGGAGAATAAACAATGGGGATAGTGCCAACCATCGGGTCAGACCCAGGGAAGGCTGCCCCCATATCAGAGGGGCAACTCCAACCCCTGACTGCATAGTGAGTCACATGCTCCAATGAAATAAAAAAATAAATAAAATTATTATATATACAATATATTACATATATAAAGATAAACACATAAAGAGACAGCCCAGGCAAAGAGACAGCCCAGGCAAAGAGACAGCCCAGGCAAAGAGACAGCCCAGGCAAAGAGACAGCCCAGGCAAAGAGACAGCCCAGGCAAAGAGACAGCGAGAGAGAGACAGACAGATACAGATAGACTGATGCAAATACAGACAGGAAGATAGAAACAGACAGACAAGGAAAGAGACAGACAGCAAGACAGACAGACAGAGATACAGTTACTATCCTGGGCAACGCCGGGTACTACAGCTAGTATATATTATATATACACACACACACACACACACACACACACACACACACACACAGTGAGAGTGATATGGTATATAATTATATTTTTGTAATAATAAATGATAACACTCAACACCGGAAATTATAGTGCTGATGTACAAAGCAAAGAAATTTAGAAGATGCACACGATTCCACAGATTGGCTCATGTTGGCCGATACAGTTAGTGACCTCTATAGACTTTTATCCAACTTTACAACTCTTGGTTGGGTTAGTTTAGAACATTCTTCACGAGTCTCCACCATACACGAGAGTCCTGCACATTGCTCCTCAACCAGTCCAATCAATATCATGATATGGTATTTAGGTTTTATGAAACTGGCAATTAGTCTGATTTCTACGTTTCGCAATCAGTGTTTTCCATTGGTATTATTTCCAAAGCAACTAGTCCGCGTCAGATCACCAAGTGTCCGCTCAAGGTAGAATTACCACTCCACTTAGGGCAGAGAAGAGAGATGTGATCCTCTGACCTCTGTCTACATATTAGATGTCCGTCAGCCCCAACGATGGTTCAGATGATAGTATGGCCGGCTTTCCAATCCAACAGAGCTTTCCTGTGGTCACTATGAAAGCGCTGTCACCAGGCCTGCCTGGAAATGGTTAATCTTCAAAAGACACTACCATAGGTAATCCAAAATTGGCTATGTCAGATTAGTTTTTCCCACAGCAATCTATTTTGCTCGGCTCCCACACATTTCGGGGGCTCTGACTGACATTTGTCTAATGTGTGGGAGGCTGAAAGGAGCATTTACACTGAGATTTATGAAGGAGCATTCCTAAAAAGCTCATTTCACAATATTCTAGCAACGTAAACAGGTTGCAACCACCCAATACACGAGTCAAACACCCACTCATCGGGCGTGAAATCTTTTTTTTGTTTGTTTTAAGCTTGCGTAAAAATCATTGTTCTCGGCAGCATTGTCCTGTGTGAACAGGATTCGTCCTGCCAAGTACAATGGTGAACGATCTATTACAACTGTTCTGTGGGCATCATCTGCTTTTGCAAACCGGCTCTGACACCACTGACAGATGGTAAACATTTACCGATCCGCCGTCCTTTAGTGTGAATGGAGGTTAAAAGGGGTATTCCCATCTCCAAGATCCTATCCCATTATGTAGTAGATGTATTAATAAATAATAATGATAATAATATTAGCAAATACTTCCACTTAGAAATGTAGTATAGTTTTTCCGATTAGCCATGTCTCTTACCTCATGTGCAGGGCATTGCAGGATCTTAGGTATCCATGGTTACGACCACTAGCAACTAACTTAACTGTCACTATATGCATGGTCAGAACCACGGATACCTAAAAGGTCCTGCAATGCCCTGAACATAAGGTAAGCGACATAGCTAATCAGGAGAAGTATACTACATTTCTAATTGGAGGTATTGGCTAATATTACTACACTTACTACATATTGGGATAGGATCTTTGAGATGGGAATACCCCTTGAAAGGGAATCTGGCACCAGGTTTTTGCTTCCCCCATCTGAGAGCAGCATAATGTAGGGGCAGAGACACTGATTCCAGTGATGTGTCACTTAGACTGTGTGCCCACGTTCAGTGTTTTGGATATAGCATACTTCAGCTGCGTTGTACAGTACAAGCATAGTCGATGGGATTTCTAGAAATCTCCTTCCCACTGTGCTGTTTTTTTTCCGCAGAAAACACTGACCTGCAGAGCGTCTTTCCAGATGACAGCATGTCAATTGTTTCCTGCGGAATCACATGCGTCCTCCGTAGGGAGAACACAAGCAAGAGACCGCAGCGCACTGAATCCTGATCGTGGGTACAAGCAGCTGCAGACTCCTGCGGAGGAGACTCGGGCCCCGCAGGTCAGAACCCGCTGCATCCAGGACGCAATGAGTCCTGATAGTGGGCACATATTCTTACTAAGCAGTTTGCTATCATTTTGATAAAATCAATGTTTTCTCTGCTGCAGATCTAGCAGTTATACAGAGCTCATGAATATGCTGGACTACCTGGCAGCACACCAAGTAGTCCTCTAATGATAAAATCACTGTTTAACCAGCAGGAGATTATCAAATCTACACTAAGCAGCCCAGTAAGTGAAATATCACTGGAATCAGGATCTCTGCCCCTACAGTATGCTGCTCTCAGCTTAGGTGGCAAAAACCTGGTGACAGATTCCCTTTAACTATAAAGGGAAATTTAAGACCTGATTGAATCTGAGAAACTGTTGGGCTAACACATTTTTGCATTGGGCAAGTCTACAGCTTATCCAGTTACCAAATAATAATGATGATGATGATGATCTTCACAGGTCATTAAGACATGATAACGTGCTAACGTTCCAACGATATTTGTTATACTACTCACTGGCGCCATCATATTCCGCAGCGCTGTACAGACATCACTGTCCCCATTGGGGGTCACAATCTACATTCATAATCGGTATGTGTTAAACCCAGACAAACATGGGAAGAACATAAAAACTGTTTATTGATGTTCTCCTCATTGGGTTTTTCACAGCTATATGCGCTGCGGTCTCTCTCGTGTTCTCCCTAAAGAGGACGCATGCGAATCCGCAGCAAACAATTGACATGCCGTGGTCTAGAAAGCTGCACCGCAGGTCAGTGTTTGCTGCAGAAAAAAAAACAGCACAGTGGGCAGGAGATTTGTAAAAATCCCATCCACTGTGCTTGTACTGTACAACGCAGCTGAAGCATGCTATATCCAAAACACTGAACACTGATCGTGGGCACACAGTCTAAGTGACATCACTGGAATCAGGGTCTCTGCCCCTACATTATGCTGCTCTCAGATGGGGGAAGCAAAAACCTGGTGACAGATTCCCTTTAAAGGGATGTTCCCATCTACAAGATCCTATCCCAATATGTAGTAATAATATTAGCAAATACCTCCAATTAGAAATGTAGTATACTTCTCCTGATTAGCCATGTCGCTTACCTTACGTTCAGGGCATTGCAGGACCTTAGGTATCCATGGTTCTGACCATGAATATAGTCACAGTTAAGTTAGTTGCTAGTGGTCATAACTATGGATACCCAAGGTCCTGCAATGCCCTGCACATGAGGTAAGAGACATGGCTAATCAGAAAAACTATACTACATTTCTAAGTGGAAGTATTTGCTAATAATAATAAATAATAATAATAATAATAATAATAATAATATCTATATCTATATCTATATCTATATATATAATTGCCTTATTCTGTCTGTCTGTCTGTCTGTCATGCTCCAAAATTGTGTCCTTACGGTGACACAAAGCTGATTGGCCGCTGGGCTCGCCATGGCCCCGCCCCCCCCACACCGATTGGCCGCTCGCCCAGGCTGCGCCCCCACACGGATTGGCCAACCGCTCGCCCAGGCTCCGCCCCCCCCCACAGATTGGCCTCTCGCCCCGGCACCCTGCAGGCATTGGCAATTCGGCCACGCCACGCCCCGCCCCCCTCACGCAATGCACGCTAGCTCTGGCCCGCCCCCTCCCTCCCCCCGCGCATTCCCCGAACTGACACGGCTGTCACCGAGGTGAGTACTGTACTTCCCCCCCCCCCCACCCTCCGCGCATTCCCCGAACTGACACGGCTGTCACGGAGGTGAGTACTGTACTCCCCCCCACCAAACTGGGAGGGGGAGGCTGGGAGGAAGGAGGCTGGGAGGAGAGAGGCTGATCCTGGGGAAGGCTGGGAAGGGGAGGCTGATGCTGAGGGAGGCTGGAAGGAGAGAGGCTGATGCTGGGGGAGGCTGGAAGGAGAGAGGCTGAGGCTGGGAGGAGAGAGGCTGATGCTGAGGAAGGCTGATGCTGAGGGAGGCTGGGAGGGGAAAGCTGATGCTGGGGAAGGCTGGGAGAGGGAGGCTGATGCTGGGGGAGGCTGGAAGGAGAGAGGCTGATGCTGGGGGAGGCTGGAAGAAGAGAGGCTGATGCTGGGGGAGGCTGGGAGGAGAGAGGCTGATGCTGGGGAAGGCTGGGAGGAGAGAGGCTGATGCTGGGGACAGAGAGGAGAGGCTGATGCTGGGATGAGAGAGGCTGATGCTGGGATGAGAGAGGCTGATGCTGGGATGAGAGAGGCTGATGCTGGGATGAGAGAGGCTGATGCTGGGATGAGAGAGGCTGATGCTGGGATGAGAGAGGCTGATGCTGGGATGAGAGAGGCTGATGCTGGGATGAGAGAGGCTGATGCTGGGATGAGAGAGGCTGATGCTGGGATGAGAGAGGCTGATGCTGGGGGAGGCTGGGAGGGGGAGGCTGATGCTGGGGGAGGCTGGGACGAGGGAGGCTGATGCTGGTGGAGGCTGATGCTTGGGGAGGCTGATGCTGGGGGAGGCTGGGAACGGGAGGCTGATGCTGAGGGAGGCTGGAAGGAGAGAGGCTGATGCTGGGGGAGGCTGGAAGGAGAGAGGCTGATGCTGGTGGAGGCTGATGCTGGGGGAGGCTGGGAGCGGAAGGCTGATGCTGGAGGAGGCTGGAAGGAGAGAGGCTGATGCTGGCGGAGGCTGATGCTGGGGGAGGCTGGAAGGAGAAAGGCTGATGCTGGTGGAGGCTGATGCTTAAAAAAGCTGGGAGAGGGAGGCTGATGCTGAGGGAGGCTGGGAGGAGGGAGGCTGGGAGAGGTAGGCTGAGAGAAGAGAGGCTGATGCGCACACACGCACACACACACACACACACACACTGGGAACCACAAACAACTGCCCTACACAGACACCCACAAACACACAGACAACGCTGCACACACACAACACCCAACACACAAACACCGCGGCACACACAAATATACGCACATACCGCACAACACACACATTGCACAAAACATACCTCCCCCCAAAACACACCACACACACAAACCGCGCAACACACACACACAACGCTACAGACACACAGCGCTCCACAAACAACGCAACACACATACAACACCGCTCTCACCCCCCGTCACACCCAGAACATGTACAGCGCCTACACAAATACTTGGTAACTACACACAACATATATATACATTATATATATATATACATATACACACACACACACACATCTATATCTATATATATATCTATATATATATATATATATATATATATATATATATATATATATATATATATATATATATATATATATATATCTATACACACATATATATTATATAACAAAAATCATACATGAACTACACAATACGTAAATTCTAGAATACCCGATGCGTAGAATCGGGCCACCTTCTAGTTATTAATAATAGATTTGAAATGGATTTTCCCCCCAAAAATTAACAGAAGGATATAGAATAGGTGATCCAGTGATCGGAGGGGTCCGTATACCATATTTACAGGGAAGCAGAGGCCACATATACATCCATATACAACTGACGGATACATAAAAGGTCCAGTAATCGGTGGGACCCCCATCATCAGGTCTTAAAGGAGCAGTGTCAGGGATTTCATGGGATGACTCCTTTAAGACAGGAAGCAGGTGGAGATACATGCTACATATGTGCAGCAGTAATCAGCACAGCTGGAACATTAATGATGGATCAAAGGAAACATCCCTCAGGAAGGGCAATGAGAGCGATGAGCAGGTGAGGGGATGGTGCCATGTATGCTCGGTGCTGCCTGCGGGGCACGATGGAGGCTGGCACCACAGCACCACACAGGAGGGGCCGGGCACCTGCCACCCTATGCCATGCAACCTGCACATTGCCAACGCCCTGCCTGGCACACCCGGCTGGTGCAGCGGAGCCGCTATACCGGGGTTGTACCCGGGGGGCTGCGCCCCGCTGTGTCCGCAGCGCTGAGGAGGCCGCCTCCCCGCACACTGCATGCGCCCCTCTGTATGTGCGACCACCGCCCGGAGCCCCCCGCAGCCGGCGCCACTCACCATCTGCCGCGCTATCTCCGTAGCCGCCATGGTCAATCCTCAAAGAAACTGCACAGGAAACCTACAAAGAGAAACTGTTACAATCTGGGCGCTACCAATCGCTCACGGAGGGGGGTGTCACCCTACACACATCATTGTATTTCTTTTAATAAAAGCAGGTGTAACACGAGACATAGCAATGGGAAGATAACATATTTACTTAGAAGGGACACACTCCTCACTGTTGTGCTAGCGTTTACTTTACAGGGCTGGGAAATAACATTAGGAAAAATGCACCCCTATCTGCAGCCAGTGGACTCGTCCTCTTTTCATTGAAATGTCATTAAGATTTGACTAGTGCGAATGTGAAGCAGTGTAAGGTGCAGGAAGGATGGAAAGATGGAAGGGGTGGGCTGCAGCCTGTACTGGGGTATGTGAGGCGCAGGGGAGGATGGAAGGGTGGGCTGCAGCCTGTACTGGGGTATGTGAGGCGCAGGGGAGGATGGAAGGGTGGGCTGCAGCCTGTACTGGGGTATGTGAGGCACAGGGGAGGATGGAAGGGTGGGCTGCAGCCTGTACTGGGGTATGTGAGGCGCAGGGGAAGATGGAAGGGTGGGCTGCAGCCTGTACTGGGGTATGTGAGGCACAGGGGAGGATGGAAGGGTGGGCTGCAGCCTGTACTGGGGTATGTGAGGCGCAGGGGAAGATGGAAGGGTGGGCTGCAGCCTGTACTGGGGTATGTGAGGCACAGGGGAGGATGGAAGGGTGGGCTGCAGCCTGTACTGGGGTATGTGAGGCGCAGGGGAAGATGGAAGGGTGGGCTGCAGCCTGTACTGGGGTATGTGAGGCACAGGGGAGGATGGAAGGGTGGGCTGCAGCCTGTACTGGGGTATGTGAGGCGCAGGGGAGGATGGAAGGGTGGGCTGCAGCCTGTACTGGGGTATGTGAGGCGCAGGGGAAGATGGAAGGGTGGGCTGCAGCCTGTACTGGGGTATGTGAGGCACAGGGGAGGATGGAAGGGTGGGCTGCAGCCTGTACTGGGGTATGTGAGGCGCAGGGGAAGATGGAAGGGTGGGCTGCAGCCTGTACTGGGGTATGTGAGGCACAGGGGAGGATGGAAGGGTGGGCTGCAGCCTGTACTGGGGTATGTGAGGCGCAGGGGAAGATGGAAGGGTGGGCTGCAGCCTGTACTGGGGTATGTGAGGCACAGGGGAGGATGGAAGGGTGGGCTGCAGCCTGTACTGGGGTATGTGAGGCGCAGGGGAAGATGGAAGGGTGGGCTGCAGCCTGTACTGGGGTATGTGAGGCACAGGGGAGGATGGAAGGGTGGGCTGCAGCCTGTACTGGGGTATGTGAGGCGCAGGGGAAGATGGAAGGATGGGCTGCAGCCTTTACTGGGGTATGTGAGGTGCAGGGGAGGATGGAAGGGGTGGGCTGCAGCCTGTACTGGGGTATGTGAGGCACAGGGGAGGATGGAAGGGTGGGCTGCAGCCTGTACTGGGGTATGTGAGGCGCAGGGGAAGATGGAAGGATGGGCTGCAGCCTTTACTGGGGTATGTGAGGTGCAGGGGAGGATGGAAGGGTGGGCTGCAGCCTGTACTGGGGTATGTGAGGCGCAGGGGAGGATGGAAGGGGTGGGCTGCAGCCTGTACTGGGGTATGTGAGGCGCAGGGGAGGATGGAAGGGGTGGGCTGCAGCCTGTACTGGGGTATGTGAGGCGCAGGGGAGGATGGAAGGGGTGGGCTGCAGCCTGTACTGGGGTATGTGAGGCACAGGGGAGGATGGAAGGGGTGGGCTGCAGCCTGTACTGGGGTATGTGAGGCACAGGGGAGGATGGAAGGGTGGGCTGCAGCCTGTACTGGGGTATGTGAGGCGCAGGGGAGGATGGAAGGGGTGGGCTGCAGCCTGTACTGGGGTATGTGAGGCACAGGGGAGGATGGAAGGGTGGGCTGCAGCCTGTACTGGGGTATGTGAGGCGCAGGGGAGGATGGAAGGGGTGGGCTGCAGCCTGTACTGGGGTATGTGAGGCGCAGGGGAGGATGGAAGGGGTGGGCTGCAGCCTGTACTGGGGTATGTGAGGCGCAGGGGAGGATGGAAGGGTGGGCTGCAGCCTGTACTGGGGTATGTGAGGCGCAGGGGAGGATGGAAGGATGGGCTGCAGCCTTTACTGGGGTATGTGAGGTGCAGGGGAGGACGGAAGGGTGGGTTGCAGCCTGTACTGGGGTATATTGGGAGTGAGGGATCACCACATGTCCGTCGTGGATTACTGAATTGCTTCAATGATCAGGGTTTTCTGCAAGATGTCAAACATTGCTGTAATAATGACATCTGAAATGTGTGCACACCAAATAATGCATCTGTATATGAGAGTGTCTTACGATGCTGAAGTTGGTTTCTTATTCGTCAGTTTCTTATTCGGCAATTTAGTATTTTTTTTTACAGGTTTCTCAACAAAAATAACACATCAGAATAATAAATACAATGCACTGATGTTCCCTAATATAAATACACTTAAAATAAGCTGCAAAAATTATAAAACTGGCAAAAAAAAAGGCATCAAAGTGGGCACCGAAGTATGTAAGTTAAAGGGTTAAATGGCTTTGGGCCACTGATCTAACACAACAATTGCATATCAAGTGATGCTTCTAATCAAACTCAAGTGACTCCAGCCTGGCCCAAAGGGGTTCTGGGCATTAAAACTGGCATTAAAGTGGGTACACAGCCAATTTTCACAGATTTGAATAAGTAACTGGTGTTTTTGAGGGGTTAAATGGCTTTGGGCCACTGATCTTACGCCACATTTACATACCTAGTGATGCCACACATCAAATTCAGATCACTCCAGCCTGGCCCAAATGGGTTCTGGGCATCAAAACTGGCATCAAAGTGGGCAAATGGCCAGTTTTCACAGATTTGAATAAGTAACTGGTGGTTTTGAGGGGTTAAATAGCTTTGGGCCACTGATCTCACACCATAAATACAAGGCTACCACCCAAGAGCAATTGAAAACCAGATTACAAGAGCCACCAGAATATCAAGAAACCATCTCCTACATTATAAAACTAAATAAGAAAACAACCGGGTCCCTCTTGTAGTCACCTACAATCCACATCTGGAGGTGTTTAGAGGAGCTGCACGGAAACTACAACCATTACTGCAAAAAGATGCCCGATTAAAATCTATTTTTCCAGACCCCCACTTCTGTGTTTTAGGCAGCCCCCGAATCTAAGAAGCATCATTGTCAGAAGCTCCCTGTCCTCTCCACCAACAGGAACATTTACCTGCAACCAGAAAAAATGTAAGACCTGTCCATTTATATTGCCAACGGACAAGATAAAGATTGCCAGATCACATCAGGACTACAAGATCCCAGGTACCTTCAGCTGCACCGCAACCAATGTGGTGTACTTAATTATATGTACCAAATGTCCAACTGGGGGTCTGTATGTAGGGGAGACCGGACAACAGCTCAGGACAAGGATGAATTCTCACCGCCACACAATTAGAGAAAAAAGGATGGATCTACCTGTGGCCAAACATTTCTGTAACCCAGACCACAGCATCATGGACATGAAATTGCTGGTATTGAAAGGAAACTTCAAATCCCAGAGAGATAGGAGACTATGAGAGTATAAACTTATGATGACCGGTGACACATTCAGAGCAGGAATGAATTTGTCACATGGATTCATGTCTTTTTACATCAATTAAGAAATGTGTCCTCAGACCATCCGGGGGCATCACAGCCCGGACCAGACCCCAATCAGAGGACAATAACACTTTCACACTGAACTGCAGCAATATTTATGGCCACAATAATTTGTCCTCTTGCCATACTGATAGTTCTGCTTCACATAACTTGTTTTATTTACTGCCCCATTCTATGTCCTGTTGTGTATAAATATGTGACTCTTCAGATTTTGTGTTATACTGAGCCTGATGAAGAGACCTGAGAGTCTCGAAATCTTGCTATTATTACCCTGTTTTCAGTTAGCCATTACAAGGTATCAACCACTGAGGACTTCAGTTCTTTTAAATAATTTTTTATCTCTACTGGCTAAAGGCCCCGTCACACTAAGCAACATCGCTAGCAACATCGCTGCTAACGAACAACTTTTGTGACGTAGCAGCGATGTTGCTAGTGATGTTGCTGTGTGTGACATCCAGCAACAACCTGGCCCCTGCTGTGAGGTCGTTGATTGTTGCTGAATGTCCTGGGCCATTTTTTAGTTGTTGCTGTCCCGCTGTGAAGCACAGATCGCTGTGTGTGACAGCGAGACAGCAACAACTAATGTGCAGGCAGCAGGAGCCGGCTTCTGCGGAGGCTGGTAACCACGGTAAACATCGGGTAACCAAGAAGCCCTGTCCTTGGTTACCCGATATTTACCTTTGTTACCAGCTTCCGCCGCTCTCACTGTCAGTGCCGGCTCCTGCTCTGTGCACATGTAGCTGCAGGACACATCGGGTTAATTAACCCGATGTGTGCTGTAGCTAGGAGAGCAGGGAGCCAGCGCTAAGCATTGTGCACTGCTCCCTGCTCTGTGCACATTTAGCTGCAGTACACATCGGGTAATTAACCCGATGTGTGCTGTAACTAGGAGAGCAGGGAGCCAGCGCTCAGTGTGCGCTGCTCCCTGCTCTCTGCACGTGTAGCTCCGTGCTCTGGTAACCAAGGTAAATATCGGGTTGGTTACCCGATATTTACCTTAGTTACCAAGCGCAGCATCTTCCACGTGGCGCTGGGGGCTGGTCACTGGTTGCTGGTGAGCTCACCAGCAACTCGTGTAGCGACGCTCCAGCGATCCCTGCCAGGTCAGGTTGCTGGTGGGATCGCTGGAGCGTCGCAGTGTGACATCTCACCAGTAACCTCCTAGCAACTTACCAGCGATCCCTATCGTTGTTGGGATCGCTGGTAAGTTGCTTAGTGAGACTGGACCTTAACACGGTACAAAGATATATTTTACCTGTACCATAAATACAAACCTTTCGGATTCTCTTTCACTTTGATGCATCAAAATCCTGATCATAATTTTGTACAAATCTGCACAAGTCAAAAATTTCACAATATTCTACTCATTTAAGAAAGACTGGAGTTAGTTGACTTTGATGCCAGTTCTGATGCCCAGAACCAGTGCCGGATCAGGACCCGGCAAACCTGGTCAAATGCCGGGGCACTGGGCTGACTGGGAGGGCCAACTCGCAGTGGCAGAACAAGTCACCGCCACTCAGGGGGCCCGGTGCCCGCGCTGTCACCGGCCTCCCCCCTGTTGAGGATCGCACTTTCAATTGTATTGGCATCGCAGTTGCCGATACAATTGAAAGCAAAAAATGATGAGATGTAGTGGTGCGCTCCCTCTCTTATCATTCCCTCACTGTATCAGTCAACTCTGACAGCTCAGCAGCGGAGCGCGGTGACGTCAACACTGCGCGCCTGCTGAGAGGCCCGAGCGACAGCAGTGGACTCGCTGAGGAGACCGTCGCATTGGGGGAATGAGGAAAAGTATGTATTAATCACTGTGGCCAGACAAACTATGGGGGCTGTATATTACATGACGATGCCTAATGCTATCTGGGTCTGCATTGTGCTATATGCGGGCTGTATACTACATAAAGGTACTTAATGCTATCTGGATCTGCACTGTGCTATATGCAGGCACATATATTATTGTGATGTGTTATTTTTGTGGAGAAACCTGTAAAAAACTGAAAATACTAAATTGACGAATAAGGCTATGTGCGCACTAGGCCGTTTTACCCACAGATTTACCCGCGGATTTGCTGCGGAAATTTCTTGAGAAAGGTTTGAAGTCTTTCTGCAGACATTTCCCAGCAAAACCTATGGGAACAAAAAATAGCTGTGCGCACGCTGCGGATCTTTCTCAAGAAAATTTCTTGAGAAAATTTTCTCAAGAAACTTTCTTGAGAAAATGAGCATGTCCATTATTTTCCGCAGGTACCTGCGGTATACCCCCGGAATTTCACTCCATTCACTGTAATGTAATCGCGAAATTCCGGGGGTATACCGCAGGTAGCAAATGATGTGCGGTATACCCCCGGTATAGCCGCGATTTACCTGCGGTAATGCTCATCGCTCCCTGCGGTTTTGCAGGGAGTGATATCATTATGACAGAAGAGGAAGCGGAGCAGAGTAAACACAGACGTCACACTCCCTGGATACCGCACAGAAGCACTTCCGTGTGACGTCCGGCGGGTGCCCGTGCAGTCTGTGTCCCGCTGCAGCCCCGCCGCTGCACGCACAGCAGTGTCAGTGTCTGCCCGCCCTGCAGTGTGTCAGTGTCTGCCCGCAGTGTCAGCGGCTTGTCACCCTGCAGCGCAGGCAGACACTGACACACAGCAGTGCGTGCAGCCGCGGGGATGCCGAGCGCTGCTGTCAGGAGGTGAGATGAGATCATTACCTGCTGTGACGATCTCCTGCCTCCTGACATCACCGAGGTCACTGCTGTCTATGACCGTCTCGCGGGCGGCCCGAGACTGTCACTAGCGGTGACGACACGGGCTCTCGCGATACTGCTGACAACGCGGCGGGCATAGAAGTCAGTGACAGCGCTGACGGCAGGACTACAGGAGATCATCACAGCAGGTAATGATCTCATCTAACCTCCTGACAGCAGCGCTCGTCATTCCCTGCAGTGACCTGGGCTATTGATGTTAGCTCAGGTCACTGCATTGCTCTCCCAGCCATTGGGGAACATTCTGTTCTTCATGGACTGGGACAGTGACTATGGTATGGATCGCCGTGGGACGCCCCCCCCCCTTATTGGATTACGCCGGACGTGGAATTGATTGTTCTTATCAATAAATTGGTGAAAGAGGGAATGTTGGGAGTGTTTTTTTTCAAATAAAACTTTTTTTTGTTGTCTATTTTATATTTCTTACTGACTGGGTTTGTGATGTCAGGTATCTGATAGACGCGTGACATCACTAACCCCAGGGCTTGATGCCAGGTGACATTACACATCTGGCATCAACCCCATATATTACCTCGTTTGCCACCGCACCAGGGCAACGGGATGAGTTGGGGCGAAGCGCCAGGATTGGCACGCCTAATGGATGCACCACTTCTGGGGCGGCTGCAGCCTGCTATTTTTAGGCTGGGGAGTGCCCAATAACAGTGGACCTCCCTAGTCTGAGAATATCAGACCCCAGCTGTCCACTTTACCTTGGCTGGTGATCCAATTTGGGGGGGGACCCCACGTTTTTTGTTTTAAATTATTTACTTAATGTAAAATAACAGCGTGGGGTGCCCTCTGTTTTGGATTACCAGCCAAGGTGAAGCTGCCAGCTGTGGTTTGCAGGCTGCAGCCGTCTGCTTTACCCTAGCTGGCTACAAAAATAGGGGGAACCCCACGTCATTTTTTTTTTAATTATTTATTTTTTGGCTAAATACAAGGCTAGGCACCCTTTAGTGCCACATGAAAGTCACTAAAGGGTGCCAGCTTAGAATATGCAGGGGGGTGGGACATTATATAGGTCTTTCTCATCTATCTATCTATCTATTCATCTATCCATCTTTCCCTCTATCCATTATCTGTCTATCTATCGATTATCTATCTATTATCTATATTATTTATTTCTGTTCAGCATAAAAAAACCGCAGGGACCAACCTGCGGAAAAACTGCGGCAAAACTACAGCAAAATCGTGGCAAAAACGTATGCGTTTTTCTTGCGGATTTGGTGCGTTTTTTTTACCGCAGGTGCGGTAATCTTCAACTCCCAGAAGTTTCTCAAGAAATTTTCTTGAGAAAAATCACTTTTCTAGTGCGCACATAGCCTAAGAAACCAACTTCAGCCCCGAATAAGAAACTGGACGAATAAGAAACCAACTTCAGCATTGTGAGTGTTTTGTCAGACAGAAAAAAATAACTTTTTTTTTCATCCATATATTCATATAGTGGTCTGCTTGATATCCATGTTTTTTAATCCATAATAAAAAAAATAAAAATGATAATACAGTGTCCTGTGTAATCTTTGCAATGAATCCAGTAACTGTAGATGGAGACTACATGGCAACTGTTGTTTTTTTGCTTTTTCTTTCTCTGCACATCCATATGTGTGCGGCCCTGTGTGCCTGTCTACATTGTGGATATAGATAGAGGAGATGGCTGCTATTTACATGCACTAAATCTGGTCCATAAAGTGGAAAAGATCCGCATTAGCTATGATTTTTTTTTTCCACCTAGACCAGTGTTCTGTTTGAAAAACTTGGAGCCATTTTTCAATCTCCAGATTAAATTAGTTTAAGGACTAATTCAATCGTCTTATTTGTTTGCTTTTTTCACAAATGTTAAAAAAAAAACATTCATCAGTGTTTTGGATCAGATTGGCATCAGTTTGTGAGGTTTTTCCATCAGAGTTTCATCTGTGATTTTGTCATATGCAAAAGAAGGGAAAAAATTGCAAATATTTCCTACCCCTTAGGGGTACTTTGCACGTTGCGACATCGCTACTGCGATGTCATCGGGGTCAAATCGAAAGTGAAGCACATCCGGCACCAGTAACGACGTCGCAACGTGTAAAGCCTAGATGCACCGATAAACGATCGCAAAAGCATCGTAAATCGGTGATCTGTGTAGTGTCGGTCATTTTCATAATTCCGCTGCTGTGACAGGTATGATGTTGTTCCTCGTTCCTGCGGCAGCACACATCGCTGTGTATGAAGCCGCAGGAGCGAGGAACATCTCCTTACCTGCCTCCACCGGCTATGTGGAAGGAAGAGGGTGGGCGGGATGTTTATGGCCCGGTCATCTTCGCCCCTCCGCTCCTATTGGCCGCCTGCTATGTGACGTCGCTGTGACACCGCACGACCCGCCCCCTTAGGAAGGAGGCGGGTCGCCGGCCAGAGCGACGTCGCAGAGCAGGTAAGTGCGTGTGAAGCTGCCGTAGCGATAATGTTCGCCAAGGCAACTATCACAAGATATCGCATCTGCGACGGGGTCGGGGACTATCGCGCTCGGCATGGCTACAATTGGCTAGCGATGTCGCAGCGTGCAAAGTACCCCTTAGTGTCAGTACCTACTATCCGAATGACACTGCGTTCTAGACGTGTCTTCCCTCCTGCGAAGTAGAATAAAATATTTCCAGCACTCAGGAAGATAAATATATGAAAAAGGGGATCATATTTTTATTTTTATTTACTGCAAAAATAGTGGACCTCAAAACCCCCCCAACGTTTCGGCTAATACAAATAATAATAATAATAATAATAGCATACACGTAGTTTTATGACCCCCCACTCTCACCAGAAAATCCTGACAGCATGCATTGTGCGCCATATAAGGCCTTGTTCGCACGTACTTGCTGAATATTCTGCAGCGATTTGACAGCACATGTGCACTTCAAATCGCTGCAGAAACACTGCATAATGGATGCAGTGTTTAAGTAGAAAAAAATCCGATTTCATGCTCTATGGCTGCTGCCCCTACCATAGACAGAGTGGGAGCTGCATCCAAAGCGCACAGAATAATTGACATGCTGCTTTTATGAACGCACAGATTTGGGTCAAAATTTTAGCATCCAAATCTCTGTTCAAAAAAGCAGCGTGCGCACGTATCATGCACAATCTACACAGATTGTGCTGGGGACGCAGGACGCATGAATTTACGCTGCAGTGCAATACACAGCGTAAATGCATGTAATTACGCAACGTGCCCATGAGCCCTTAGAATTTAGAAGTCTGGTGTCACATAGGGTGACACACAGAGTGACTGCAGACTTATCACAAATGTGGGACAACCCCTTTAATGCTTCTAACATTAAAAAAACATAGTAACCCTTAAATTGGCAGATGGCACAATACTTTATTAACATAGCCCTGTATAATGTAATCTTACAAATTCTGAAATGTTACATTTGTACAGGATCAGGACTTATAACAGCACAGGAATACATCAACCGAGAGCCACCAGAGGTACAGAAATAGATCACTAGATCCCCCATCAGTACAGAAGCACTGTATGAAAACCTTTATCAGTACAGAAATACATCACCAGAACCACAATAGCTACTGAAATACATCAACAGAACCACCATAGGTACAGAAACAAAGCATCAAAATGTTCATCAGTAGATAAATTCATCATTAGAACCACTAGCTGTACAGAAATACATCCATATAACCCCCCATCAGTACAGAAACAGCATCAAAACCCTCATCAGTACAGAAATACATCACAAGAATCGGTACAAGGTTCATCAATTTTAATGTCAGGTCAGCCCTGTATATATACTGTATTTATCGCATGAACCTAGAACTTCCAGTATTTCCTTAACAATGGTAAGAAGATACTGGGAGTTCTAGTTATCAGTTCTTATCAGACCATACAGGAACCACAGTACTGGTGAGAATTAGACAGTATCACAAATAAGCATTTACATCCGGGTATCTTATAGATGATGTCACTGAAGAGTCGTTCTTTTTCTTTTCTTTATCTTGTCCAAATGCCATGATGAATTTTCATGGCAACAGCTCTTTTCTGCAGACTTCTATCTTCTCCGCTTTTCTGTAGCACATCCCAACACAATGCCTGAAAAATAAGAGTGTCATTATAATGTCCCTGAATAAAAATATCCACCCACACTGTGCTCCTGAATAAAAAAATTGCTCCTCACTGTGTTCCCTGCAAAAAATATAACGCATACTTACAGTCCCTCTTATGGTACATTCCTTCCACACTGCCCTGTCCTTTCCATATTGGGCCCTCTCTGTCCTCTACACTGCATCCTCCTAAAATGAGAAAACCAAGGAGAATAATTGTATGAAAAATACCCTGAATATAAATAAATAAATTGCAAGTGCTTAATAACAGGGTACTTAGTGTATACATTTTTGCAAAAAGGTAAAAAGCTGTCTCACCTCGTCACGGTGTACCCATCTGAGACAGTCCCTAACCTACTGAAGTTAAAAACATTATCAATACCTGACTTGTGTCATGTCAGAACTCCAATATGGATGGTGGCAAGTGGTTAGCTGTGTCCCAGATAAAATACACAGCAAAGTGAGACGCAATCAGCTGTTCAGTCTCAGTACTAGGAGGGCTGCGCCCCCAACTTGCAACCAAGCAAGAAAACATACAAAAAACACAAAAACCTGAGCTGAAACAATGTTCAGTAAACATGCAAAATTAAACATGTGAATTGCAGCCTTAAGACTAGAAAAAACCAAGGAGAAAAATTGTATGAAAAATACCCTGAATATAAATAAATAAATTGCAAGTGCTTAATAACAGGGTACTTAGTGTATACATTTTTGCAAAAAGGTAAAAAGCTGTCTCACCTCGTCACGGTGTACCCATCTGAGACAGTCCCTAACCTACTGAAGTTAAAAACATTATCAATACCTGACTTGTGTCATGTCAGAACTCCAATATGGATGGTGGCAAGTGGTTAGCTGTGTCCCAGATAAAATACACAGCAAAGTGAGACGCAATCAGCTGTTCAGTCTCAGTCTCAGGTTAGGGACTGTCTCAGATGGGTACACCGTGACGAGGTGAGACAGCTTTTTACCTTTTTGCAAAAATGTATACACTAAGTACCCTGTTATTAAGCACTTGCAATTTATTTATTTATATTCAGGGTATTTTTCATACAATTTTTCTCCTTGGTTTTTTCTAGTCTTAAGGCTGCAATTCACATGCTTAATGTTGCATGTTTACTGAACATTGTTTCAGCTCAGGTTTTTGTGTTTTTTGTATGTTTTCTTGCTTGGTTGCAAGTTGGGGGCGCAGCCCTCCTAGTACTGAGACTGAACAGCTGATTGCGTCTCACTTTGCTGTGTATTTTATCTGGGACACAGCTAACCACTTGCCACCATCCATATTGGAGTTCTGACATGACACAAGTCAGGTATTGATAATGTTTTTAACTTCAGTAGGTTAGGGACTGTCTCAGATGGGTACACCGTGACGAGGTGAGACAGCTTTTTACCTTTTTGCAAAAATGTATACACTAAGTACCCTGTTATTAAGCACTTGCAATTTATTTATTTATATTCAGGGTATTTTTCATACAATTTTTCTCCTTGGTTTTTTCTAGTCTTAAGGCTGCAATTCACATGCTTAATGTTGCATGTTTACTGAACATTGTTTCAGCTCAGGTTTTTGTATCCTCCTATAATGAGCAGTCTGTATACTGTTCCCTCTTATCACACTCTCCCATTCTTCCCATACTGTCCCCTCCTTGCTGTGGCCTCACACTATTCCCCAATGAAGTCCTTTCTTCAAACCGCCCCCACCCACACATGTCTGCATCCATCCCGCCCCCACCCTACCCAGTCTTTACTATGTGCCATTTTCTCATCCCATACAGTCTCATAACGACCTCCAAAGTTATCATCTCCTTGCTTCTCATACTATGTGTGTATTCATCCCCCTCCTCATACTGTGTCCGTACCCATCTCCCTCACTCCTCATAGTCTGTCTGCACCCATCCGCCCTCTTATGCTGTGTCCGCAACCATCCCCCTCACTCCTCATACTGTGTCTGCACCTATCCCCCCCTATCTGCATACTTTGTCTGCAACCATCCCCCTTTCTCCCAATGCTATGTCTGCTCCTATCCCCCCTCCTCATACTGTGTCTCCACCCATCTTCCCCTCACTTCTCATACTGTGTCTGCAAACATCCCTCCTTACTTTTCATACTGTGTCTGCACCCATAGCCCCTCACTTTTCATACTATGTACGCACCCATCCTTCCCTCAGATTTCATATTGTGTCTGCACCCATTACCCCTCACTTCCTTCCCATACTATGTCTGCACCCACCCCCCTCACTTCCCATACGATGTCCGCACCCATCCCCCCTCACTTTTTATGCTGTATCCACACCCATCCTACCCTCATGCTCCCAATACTACATCTTTATATTTAACCAATGGCTCCCTATACTCCCCCTCCATTCAGTCCCCATACTGTGTGTGCACTTATCACCCCCTTGCTTCCCATTCTGAGTTCTCAAATGGCTCCAGTGTGCTCCACATACACACCCACTCCCCTGTCCACTAATTACAATCAATCTTTGGTGTCTTCAGCTCCATTGGAGCTCTTTCCACCAGTTCTGTTCGTGCCTTTGCGGCGCTGAGTGACGTCAGCAGCATGATCACTGTTGACGTCACTGGGTCAGGGCTTGTGTGACGCCCTGGCAAAACCAGGTAGTCACAGGTAGGCCCCTGCATAACACCATTCCCTCATTAGGAAACATACAGCCGACCAGAAACCCTAGTCGCCCCCCCTCAGGGACAGATAGACACACCAGTGGGCGTGACCAAGCGGTTGGAACGCGCCCACCCATGGGTCTAGACAGCCCAGGGCGGCAAAACAGGTAGTGAGTGCTTAGAGTTCAGTTTGGAGAGAAGTGTGGGCTGGGGCTAGGTGTAGCTCCAGCAGTGAAGTTCAAGTTGAACGGTACCATGCTAGGAGCCCTGGTGCCACTGGCTAGGAGGCAGACGGTGGTCTCCGTCAGCAGGAGACGGGAAGACGGCTCGGCAGAACCGAGGAGGACCGGGACAGGGTTGTAGCCCGTCGGTACCTACACCGGAGACCCGACCGGAAACCGTGCACAAAGAGGGGTACTCGGACCCTGAAGCTAGCACCAGAACCTACTGGAACTGGTTAATTAACCGATTGAGGCCAGTTCTAGAGGTCCTGTCCCACTCAAAGTCCCTCATAGAAGACAACAGCCCACCAATTAGGGATAAGAGGTCACCGCCAAGGCCCAAGAATCCCACGGGCCAGCGTCTGCGGGCACGGCTCCATGGGCCACAACCAGCCGGGAGCAGACTCCTGAGTTTCATACTAGGAACGTCCACCTTACACAAAGATGTGCAGGAAAAGGATAGAGACCACCAGCCTGATTGGGGATCCCGAACGCAACCGGCCGCGGCACCGGCCACCACCATCTTGGTTTACCAGAGACTTGTGTGTGTTACTAATCGTGAGTACTCCAGCACCCCCTGCGGTCGCCATCCCATGCACCGAGCCACCGGGTCCTGGGGCCACCATCCCTGCCCACAGAGGGGTTAACATCTTGCTGCACATCTCCCCCGGGAGCCCCATAACAGCAGCAGTGGTGTTCCACCTCACCTCACACTGTGGGTGGTGTCACGAACTTACTATGGCCTAGCCCTTACATCTACGTCCCCCCATTTATTCGGCATGTCCGCGAGACCCTCGAGCCACGACCCCTGAAGGTCCGGACCCGAGCAGCGCCGGCTGCTGGCACGGGGGCGGCACACCCGTATCGGCATCTAATAGATGCTAGTACAGCTGATCTCTGGGAGCCAGCGCTGCAGATTCTGAGAGCCGCGGTCAGCTTGACAGCGGCTCAGAGAACGTCCGACTCCCATGCAGTTGCTGGCAGACACCATGGACCCCCGCTTCAGGCGTCCCCTTCCTGCTGTTCCCGCCTGTCTTCTCTACATACGGCTGTGGTCTCCGCCCCCTGACCCTGGGGTTCGGTGAGTAGGAGAATGAAAGAGGAGGAGCCTGGGCTGCCAGCGTCTCTGGGCCCCCTTATGTGCTTCTGCTCACCGGTGCATCCTTTCACGTGCATCTCCCCTCCCCAACCCCACCCCGCGCCCTCTGCTCCACTGACCTGGTCTCCAGTCCAGCACATGGCTAATTTGCATATTCCGTGAGAATGTTGAAGTTTAGTTCACATGTTGCTTTTTTCCCTTGCAGATTTGGTGCAGAAATAAAATGTGCAGCATGTCAATTCTGTCAACGTTTGTGCAGCATTTTTCCATTCCGTAATACATAGAAAACATGCAAAAAAACAAATAATGCACTGAAAATGCGTAAAAAATGCACATTTTTTTTCTGCCAAAAGATGCACAAATTTCTGCATCCAAATACTCAGCATGCGCACATTGCCTAAAAGGTTACACAATGTGTGCTGTCAGTGGATTTTTTATTTATGGAAGACTTCCATGTGCAATTTTGATCCAAGACTTAATTCACAAACGTACGTGAACATCTCTATAGCTTATAATGAGTATGTGTGCTATCTGTGGAAATCAGACGTCAGCACTTCGTCTGGATTTAGGCTATGTGCGCACGTTGCGTTCTATTCCGCAGCGTGTAAGTCACTGCATATGCGTCTCTGAACGCAGCCAAAAAAGCTGCGTTCTGAGATGCATTCAGCAGAATGCAACGTGCGCACATTCCTGGAGAATTCATGCATTCTGGATGCTTGCTCTGCCATAGACACAGTGGGAAGAGCATCTAGAACGCACATTTTTGACAGTGCGGTCCCACTCGGCTCTGCAGCATCCCCATAGACTTTCAGCAGAACCGAGTGGGAACGCACTCTCAAAATGAGCATGGCTGGCTGCGAGACAGAGCTGCGCAATCAGAATGAACTCGGATGAACTTCACCCGACATCGTTGTGATCTCGTGGCTTTGTGCGTTTGCCGCGGCTTGATTTGCGGTCACACGTGAAGGACTCACCTGTGATCGCAAATCCCCTGAGTGACATCAGTGAGCCGCGCGATCAGCTGTGCTTTCACTCAGGTTACTCGCGGCCACAGCTGCAGTCCTCCACCTAACCTCAGTGACAGCACAGCTCATCGCGCGACTCACTTCAGTTGCTGCATGGAGCTCACAGGAGCGACGGTGTTATGATCCGGAACCATGGAAGACCACCACAAATCATCGGCAAAAGGTGACAAGAGCATTGGCAACTAATCTGGCCGCCATCCCCTTACTAACCATTACAACTAGAAGTAGCCGAGGGGTGAACTAACATCCTGTGCACCGCGAACCCAGCCGGAGAACTAGCTATCCTAAAGGTAGGAAAGATGAATAACTCTCTGCCTCAGAAAATAGACAAGAATAGCAAGCCCCCCACATTCAAAGACTGCGGTGATATAGGAAAACACAATACACAGGTAGATGACAGGATTAGCAAAAGGTGAGGCCCCCGCTGACTAAAATAGGAAAGGACAGGAAAAGGACTGATGGTGGCCAGAGAAAAACCCTGCAAAAATCCAAATTCCTGATAGTACAAAAAGGACCTCAGATCGCACAATCTGAACTCCGTCCTATACCAGGTGCCCTTGTCATACCAATGAACAGAAAACAAGAATCATAACATGATGTGTTTTTGGTGGGTTAATAAAGTGGTGAAAGAGGGGTTTTTTTTGTCTTTCATTACAAATAAAGGATTTTTTGGATGTGTGTGTTTATTTTCTTTAACTTACAGGTTAATCATGGAAGGTATCTCGGGGAGACGCCTGCCATGATTAGACTAGGACTTAGTGGCAGCTATGGGCTGCTGCCATTAACTCCTTATTACCCCGTTTGCCACCTCACCAGGGCAATTCGGGATGAGCCGGGTAGAGTCCCGGGACTGTCGCATCTAATGAATGTGGCAATTCCGGGCGGTTGCTGGCTGATATTGTTAGGCTGGGGGGCTCCCCATAATGTGGGGCTCCCCATCCTGAGAATACCAGCCTTCAGCCGTGTGGCTTTACGTTGGCTGGTATCCAAATTGGGGGGGGACCGCACATCGTTTTTTTTTAATTATTTATCTTTTTTTTACTGCTCGATATAGACACGCCCACCGGCGACTGTGATTGGTTGCAGTGAGACAGCTGCCACTCAGTGTGGGGGCGTGTCTGACTGCAACCACTCATAGGCACCGGTGGGCGGGGAAGCAGGGAATACGAGATGGATTATTGAGCGGCCAGCATTTTCAAAAGAGGAGAAGCCGCCACAGTGTGAACGCCGTGCAGCGCCGCACCGGTGATCGTAGATCGGTGAGTATGAGAGAGGGGGTGAGAGGGAGAGACATACATGGACAGAAAGAGAGATAGAGACATAGACAGAGAGAGAGACCGATCGACAGAGAGAGAAAGATGAAAGAACTGCCTTTGTTATGTCAAAAAAAACATGCGGATCGCAACAAAAATGCAATGCAAGCGCACTGCTTAACATTTTGGCAGTGTTTTTCTACAACTCATTGATTTCAATGGGTGTAGAACGCTGCCAAAACGGACAAAAGAATTGACATGCTGCTTTTCTAAACGCAGAGATTTTGTCATTTTTTGACAATCAAAACGCTGCAAAAAGCATCGTGCGCACAGATTTTGCATGATTCTCATAGACTTGGCTGGGGAATCAGAACGCATGCATTTTGTCAATGACACAGTGCAATTGTAAACGCAGCCAAATGCAGAAAAAAACGCAACGTGCGCACATGGCCTTACACACTGCGCCCACACAGCATGAAGATCAATATGTTTTTCAGAGTAACTGCAGATAAAAGCAGTCTTCAGGATACGATCACACAGAGCTTTTTTGGTGCTCTTTGCTGCATTTGTTAGCTGCAGATTTGCCTTGGTTTTATGAAAATCCATGCTAATAAAACGCTGCTTTTTACAGTACCAGCAAAGTCTATGAGATTCCTGAAATCTCATGCACACACAAACACCTGCAGATTTTTTCCTGACTGTTTTGTCAAATACCTGCGTTTTTGCTACAGATTTCAAAGAATGAACATGTCAATTCTTTGCAACGTTTTTACAACTTTTTTTATTGATACAACTCATTTTGTAGAAAAAATGTAGCAAAAACGGCACTAAAACATGCACTAAAAACACAGTTGACTCAAAGAAGATTTCCTGCCACAAGATCAGGTTTTGGTCAGGAAATAAATGCACCAAAAAAGCCAAGTGTGAATGTGACGCCCTCGACTAGCCAGGTAGTCACAGACATAACACCACACACACCCCCTCCCCTGGATAGTCATACCAGTCAGACAAAAACCCTTGTTGCCTCCCTCCAGGGTCTGATGTCCACACCAGGTGGGGCGGACCCGAGCGTGGCGAGCGCGGCCCCTCCACCCGCGACAACTTGGCGTCACGAAAAGGATAGAACCGATCTACCTACTGGTAGAAGTGCGCCTTGCAGTTCCCGCCGGCGGCGTCCGGCCGAAAAATTTGAAGTGCAGCCTTGCAGCCTTGCAGCCGAGCAGGGAAGGTGCGAAAGTGAAGCCCCGCCCCCAAAGAGGAAGTGCTAGAAAGAACCAAAGGGGGGCGGGTGAATGCCTGCCTGATGTAACCGAGGGCATAAGAAGCGGGGACGCCAGGACCCTAAAACCTTCCCGTTCCTGGAGGCCGAGCAAGCAGGATGTCCGTTCCGTACAGCAGGCCCACGCCCATAACAGCGGCGTGGGTGGAAGCCCGGGTGGCGCAATTAAGCCGCAGGCTGCAGACCTGGCTCCAGCTCCTCGTACAAGAATGGGAGGCTGGAATGGTGGAAGTGATGGTGGCCGTGCGGGCCCGTGAGGCGGAAGCAGAGTCGGAGGAGCGGGTGAGTGACCCACGCCCATGAGTCCCGGAGGGACCGGTCGTTGCGGCTGAGGGGCCCGGTCTCCCTTCGCTCAGCCTGCTGAGTCTAACGCTGCCAGCATTGGTCGTCGCCACCCCGCCGGTCAGCCCGTTGCTCCCGAACCCGGTAATAGATTACATCATTCCCATCCACGAAGATCCACCCGCAGGCGCTGCCCGCGAACAACAGCTTGCCCGGCCAGCACCGACCCCGCTCCCTTGGAAGGTGCCTGCTCCCCGAAGGGAGCCATCCGACTCGGAGGCGGCTGCACCCAAAGAGGCCCCGGCAGTCCGCCCGGCCAGCACAGAGGTAGATGATGTCCCGCCTCAGGCCCAAAAGGTGACACTGACCGCTCCCAAGCTCCAGGCCTCGGCTGAGGCTGCGGAGGGTTGCCGCTACAGGGCAGCAATGCAGGCCACGACACAGCGGTGCGCCCCCAACCCAGATGGTGCCGGTCGTGGCCCGCATCGGGGGGTGCCTGCTGAGCCCGACCCCCGCGCTAAAGGAGCCGCCATGTTGGGAGCGGCAGCCGAACCCGATGGGTCGGGAGATAGAGGCCCGGGAGAAGGAAAAGGCTGTTACGTTGGCACGCACTATCGAGGCCAAGGACGCTCTCCGAAAAGCCCCTCCCGAGGCTCGGGGCCCGACCTTTGAAGGCCAAGTCCGGCAGTTTTGCCCCCGGCGTGGATGGGGGTTTATTTATGAGCCAAGCCTGGAGGTCGAGGCGTTCTTCTCCCGGCGAGATGTGCACAGCCAGCTGCCCCTGGGACATCCGGAGCGTGACCTACGTGCGGGTGAGTTGGTCACCTACACCTGCCACCTGGGAGAGAGAGGCTGGTTTGCCTTGGACGTTCAAAGAAGGGTGAGCCGCAGTGATCTCGAGCAGCCCCAGTCGCCCCCTCCGCCGTACAGTCCCAAGATGGATCCGGAGGAAGCATACGATGAAGGCGACCTCAAACAGTGGCAGCGGTCCTCCGTTGCAACCCAGTTGTCCCCGTTGGGACCCCCAGCCCCGTGTTTCTGTTAAATGAATGAACACCAATCATCCGAGTTCATCACCTGATTAACAACAAGTTGATTATACCGGCCGTTGCCAACAAGTTGTCCCCGTAGTGACTCTATGTGTTTTCACCGCCCACATGAGGAACTACTCATGAACATGGCCGAGAACTTGCAGGCCAACCACGAACTTGTGGTTTTGTAAATAGTTTGTGGGCCGTTTTCCGTGCCGCCTCTGGAGAGGCAGATTGGAGGAAGGGCCCGCAGCGGAGTAGGCTGGGGCCCGGCCAACACCAGGACGGGTGGCCATCCTCCGGGGGTCAGGGGTACCCCTGGACGTGGGGTCCCCTGAAGTGACAGCCGGGTGCGAGATACCGTACCCGTTCCCGCTTGGGCGACCTGGAACCGAGTTCCTGCTTCTGGACTAGGGAAGAGGGGTGCTGCCCGATTCTTAGGGGCAGCATCAAGGTTTAGGTTACTTGGGTGGGGAAGCGGATGAACATGAACCCGTCCGTCATTATTAAAAATGTTTATTAATGTTTGCAACGTTAAAGTGCCATGCCTCCCGTAAGGGAAGAACTAAAAATATGCTTGTGTTAAATGTTTTATATGTTAATTTATATTACAGAAAAATAAAACCGCGGACGGTCTGCATTTCACCAAGGGGGAATGTGACGCCCTGGACTAGCCAGGTAGTCACAGACATAACACCACACACACCCCCTCGCCTGGATAGTCACACCAGTCAGACAAAAACCCTTGTTGCCTCCCTCCAGGGTCTGATGTCCACACCAGGTGGGGCGGAGCCAGGCGGTTGGCCCCACCCACCGAGGAGTTCACAGGTCTGGAGGCGGGAAAAGAGACAGTTTAGTTTGAGAGTTGAAAGTGAAAGGTCAGAAAACTGCCGGTGTCTGGGTCGGGGCCCAGACACAAACAGCAAGGTTGGCAGACGGTGGTGGCCGTCTGCAGGAGTTAGTGGACCTCTGCGGAACCGTAGGACCGGGGTCGGGCGGTGGCCCGCCGGTATCGAACCGGGGAGTGGAGTGAAGCTAAGCACACAGGCAGGGCCATCGGACCCCGACCAGGCTTAGAGCCACCGACAATAGTCAAATCCGAATGTGACAGGAACCCCAGGGGTTTCCCAACAACAAAGACCCGACAGAAGGCAACAGTCCACACCATGAGGATATACAGCCACCGCCATAGGCTAGAGATCCAGGGGCCAGCGCCTGCGGGCAAAACGGGCTCTTTCGGTACCTATACGCCGGGGAGCGGACTACTGGTTGGCAACCACAGGAGTCAGAACACTCTAACCAGGTGCAGGGAAAGACAGCCACCATCAGCCATCCGGGGAGAGCACAAACACTGCAGCCGGCTGCGGGACCCGTCCATCCAGCCGTTTGGTTTACCAGAGACTCTGTCATTGACTGCCTGAGTGAGTACACCAGTGCCATCCGGCACCGCGCCGCGCTGCCCCTGCAACCCTGCAACCCAGCCATCCAGCCTCCCCGTTACACCACCGGGCCCCGGGATCACCAACCCCTACCCACGGAGGGGACAACATCCTAGCTGCTCCCTACCATCGCTCCCGGGATCCCCGTCACCAGCAGCGGTGGTGCCCTTTATCACCACGACCCATGGGTGGCGTCACGAACTATCTCCCTAAACAAACCACCCCCTTTTCACTCGTAGACGAGGAGCGCTGCTCGAGTCCCCGGGTCCGGCCCACCGCTCGAGCCACCGAGCAGCAGCAGAAGCCCCGGACCCGAGCGTGGCCCCTCCGCCCGCGACATGAACATAGCCTTATGCCTCCTTCACACCTTCATGTCACTAACACACTCATACTAATTAAAGTCAACAGAGATCTTCACATCCCAGTGTTTTCACCAGGCCTTTTGTCCTGTGAAACACTTGAATGTCCGGGCGACTCACGCAGAGACAAGTCACTTTTTTTCCCTTCCCACCCTAAAATATCAGCCCCCCAGGGTCTGCTGTCCCTTGGCTGGTTTTTAAAAAAATGCAGGGAACCATATGCCTTTTTTTAAATTATTTTTTTTTAAATTAAAAAAAAACATGGGATACCCTCTATTTTTCCAAACCAGCCAAGAAACAGCTGAGGGTTCCAGCCCGCAGCTGCTGCTGTACCTGTACTGGTTATGAAAATTAGGGGGAAACCCCACTTTTTTTTCCTTAAATTATTTATTAACTCTACTAAATATCCCTCTATCTATCTATCTATCTATCTATCTATCTATCCCTCTTTCTATCCATCTATCTATCCCTCTATCTATCCCTCTTTCTATCCATCTATCTATCCCTCTATCTATCTATCCATCTATCTATCTATCCCTCTATCTATCTATCCATCCATCCATCTATCTATCCCTCTATCTATCTATCTCTATCTATCTATCTATCTATCTATCTATCTATCTATCTATCCATGTATCTATCTATCTATCTATCCCTCTATCTATCTATCTATCATTTTTCTGAGTTTGCACATCTTGTACACATAAAAAAACATTCATTCCCGTTTCATCTTTTTTTTCCTGTAGCGGTCACATGGATGTTACATGGACATATGGCAGCACACAGTTGACACACGACACACGCATGTCCAAAACGGACGGAGCAACACGTGCTTTTTTACATGGATGTGTACAGGAGGCCTTATTCTTAATAATCAGGCTATGTTCACACTGCGATTTACCATCTGCTTAATGTATTTACCAGGAAAAGCTCTCAATGTGTATACCATGAGCTTTTCAGGCAGTTAGTGTATATGCAAAACGTAAGGCAAAAATGTAATATGTACCTAGTCTGAGTTCTCTACAAAATGTGCAAAATTGGGATAAAACTGCATACCTTTTTTACTTGCCACAGGGTTGCCAATCTGAGTTGTTTTTTTTTTCTAGACATCTTTGTTCAAAAAGTAATTAATGATAAAAAGAAGAAGAATCAATTTATCTATGGCTCAGTATACTGACATGAACGCATTACCAGTATTTATTTTGAACTGTAAAATGATATTTGCAATGACTAAAGCGGGCTTTACACGGGAGCGGTATCGGTGACGATATCGCTATCGTGCGTACCCGCCCCCTCTTTTGTGGGACACGGGCATATCGGTGTCCGTCGCACACAAAATCGCACCCCCCCGTCACACTACTTACCAGCCCTGTGACATCGCTGTGAACGGCGAGCCGCCTCCTTTCTAAGGGGGCGGTTCGTTCAGCGTCACAGCGACGTCACAGCAGCGTCACTGAACCGCCGCCCAATAGAAAAGGAGGGGAGGAGATGAGCGGCCGGAACCTCCCGGCCACCTCCTTCCTTCCTCCTTTTTCGGTGGAGGCAGGTAAGGAGATGTTTGTCGTTGCAGCAGCGTCACACACAGCGATGTGTGATGCCACTGGAGCGACAAACAACATCGTACCGTCGCTGCAGCGATATTATGGAAATGAGCGACGTGACAACGAGCTACGATATCGCACGTATTTGCGCTCGTTGATCGTCGCTCATTTGCGTCACACGCTGCGATGTCGCTACCGGCGTCGGATGTGCGTCACTACCGACGTGACCCCGACGATATATCGGTAATGATGTCGCAGCGTGTAAAGCCCGCTTAAGGCTATGTGCCCATGATCCGGACATGCTATGTCCTGGTCACAGCATGTCCTCTCCTGTGGGACCACGAGTGCTGTCCACAGGGACCACAGCTGCCTGTGCCCACGATCAGAGTTCGGTCTACTGAGGTATTTTTCTCTGTTCTCCCTGTGAAGAACACTTTGTGGCTCCACACCAAGAAATTGACATGCTGCAGCTTGGGAAGCCACACCGCAGATCAGTTTACGCTGCAGGAAAAGCAAGCACAGTGGGCATGATATTTATATAAATCCCATTCACTGTGCTTGTACTGTACAATGCAGCGTTTCGGATGCAGATAAAGAAACTCGATCTGATTTTCATCCAGTTCATGTGCAATCCATTTTTTTTTTGTTTGTTTATTTTACAGTAGCAGATGTTAATCATTTACAGGACCATTTACAGTTTTCTGTGTTAAAGAAATCAAATGTATCCAGAAAAATTGGATACCCTACTGTGGTATCCCATTTTTTTTTTCTCGCACCCATAGACAAGAATGGGTGATTCTGATCTGATTCAGTCAGAACAAGCCCTAAACAGAACTTGTGCTGCCAAGAACAATGGCAGCCCATGTCCACTGAATGATCTAGACCAGGGCTGTCAAACTTGGCTGGGTGTATGGGCCGCACATAAAAAAAAAAAAATAAATAACTTGGGGGGGACGACACATGGATTGCAGGACAAAGTGAAATTTTCATTGGTACCATATATTTTTTTCTCTCTACACCTTTGGATCACTGATTTTGACCATTTTTTGCTCGTTTATTATAACAGACACTTTTTTGTTTTAAATAAATATATATAAATATATATATATATATATATATATATATATACTATATATATATATATATATACTATATATATATATATATATGTATGGTATATAACATTTGTGATGGTAAAAAAATGTTGTGCTTTTTTATTTACATTTTTTCCTTTCTTGTAAGTATTATAGTTTTATAATTAGCACCATTTAGAAATTTTGGCCAACATATTTTAGTAATGTACCCATCCTGTTCCACCTCTTCAAGTAATATTCCTATCCTGGTCCCCATTCTGTAGTAATGTACCCATCCTTGTCTCCACCCTGTAGTAATGTGCCCCATCCTTGTTCCCATCCTGTAGTAATGTGCCCATCTTGTAGTAATGTGCCCATCTTGTAGTAATGTGCCCATCCTTGCCCCTTTTACAAATGTGCCCCATCCTTGTCCCCATCCTGTAGTAGTATGCCCATCCTGTAGTAATGTGCCCCATCCTTGCCTCCATCCTGTAGTAATGTCCCCATCCTGTATTAATGTGCCCCATTCTTGTTTCCATCCTGTAGTAATGTGCCTATCCTGTAGTAATGTGCCCATTCTTGTCCCCTTTTACAAATGTGCTCCATCCATGTCCCCATCCTGAAATAATGTGGGCATCCTTGTTCCCTTTTACAAATGTGCCCCATCCTTGTCTACATCCTGTAGTAATGTGCCCCATACTTGTCCTCATCCAGTAGTAATGTGCCCATTGTGTAGTAATGTGCCCCTTCTTGTAGTAATGTGCCCAACTTTGTCCCCTTTTACTAATGTGCCCCATCCTGTAGTAACATGCCCCAGCCTTGTCCCCTTTAACTAATGTGTCCCATCCTTGTCCCCATCCTGTAGTAAAGGGCCTATCCTGTAGTTAATGTTCCTCCTGCTTGACCTCATCTTGTAGTATTGTGCCCATCCTTGTGCCCTTTTACTAATGTGTCCATGCAGGTCCTCTTCTTGTAGGTAGTAATGTCCTTTTTACTGATCCTCCTCTTGTAGCAATGTCCCATCCTGGTCCCTTATTGTGCCGTTCTGCACACAATGTCCCATCCTGGTCCCCTATTGTGCCATGTGTCATTCTACAAACACACACACACACACACACACACACTAGCAGTGTCCCATCCTGGTCCCTTGCTGTGCCATTCTATACACACACGCTAGCAATGTCCCATCCTGGTTCCCTATTGTGCCATTCTACAGGCACACACATACACACTAGCAATGTCCCATCCTTAACCCCTATTGTGCTATTCTACACACACACACACTAGCAATGTCCCATCCTGGTCCCCTACTGGGCCATTCTATACACATACACACTAGCAATGTCCCATCCTTAACCCCTATTGTGCCATTCTACACACATACACACACAGCAAAACATTCTTCTCACCTGTTCCCTCGGCGTCCTCTTCCCTGCTTTATGCAGCCCGCAGGCACGAGCCCCCCTTGACAATCGCAGACGCTGTCAGATGAACATTTTGCCTCCTCCGCGCACAGTGTACTTTTGCAATGGCAGCCGCTAGCCAATCAGATGCAAGCAGGTGACGTCACTTGCATCAGGTGCTTGACTCTGATTGGCCAGCGGCTGCCATTGGAGTAGTGCAGAGAGAGCTTGACTGTGCAGTGGCAGTAAAATGTTAATCTGAAATAAATAGTGAGCAGTGACCGCTGCGGCATCTGTACCGGCCACGATCGCCAAGGGAGTATGTGCCTGCGGGCCGCGTGTTTGAGACCTCTGGTCTATACCGATCTTTTGTCGCAGGTGCAGTGTAAACACAGTGTGAACTCACTACACAATATAAAGGAAAATCCACGACGCAATCCAAAATTTCCCTAAAATATACTTTTATTTAATCGATTCCAGATAAGTTGGCACAAAGACAGGCATAAGATAAGGGAGTAGGACAAAACCTATGCATATCGAGCTTAGATGTTCTTACTCATGAATAAATCAAACCTACTAAACATATTAAAGACTTTTAACAATTTGTGTCACAGGAAAAAAATCACAGTCCTTCAATTTCCTTTAACCCCTTCAGCTCCAGCCTGTTTTCACCTTCCTGACAAGGACAATTTTTTCAATTCTGACCAGTGTCATTTTATGATGTAATACCTCTGGAGCTTCAACGGATCCACGTGATTATGAGAATCTTTTTTTTTTGTGTGACATATTGTACTTCATGTTAGTGGTAAATTTAGGATGATAGTTTTTGCATTCATTTTGAAAATGTGGTGATTTTTTTTGCAATTTTCAAACTTTTAATTTTTATGCCCTTAAACCAAAAAGTTATGTCACACAAAACAATGAAATAACATTTACCACGTGTCTACTTTACATCAGCGCCATTTTTAAAATATAACATTTTGGGGGTTAGAAGGTCAGAAGGGTTAAAAGTTTATAAGCAATTTCTCATTTTTCCAACAAAATTTTCAACACCATTTTGTTCTAGCGACCACATCACATTTGAAGGGACTTTGAAAGGACTAGGTGACAAAAAATACCCAAAAGTGACACCATTCTAAAAACGTCACCCCTCAAACTGCTCAATGCCACATACAAGAAGTTTATTAGCCCTTCTGGTGCTTCACATTAATTAAAGCAATGTGGAAGATAAAAATTTTAATTTTTCCACCATGATGTTACTCTAGCCCCAAATTTAGCAATTTCACAGGAATAACAGGTGAAATTGTACCAAACAATTTCTTGTGCAATTTCTCCTTAGGTTGCTGATACTCCATTTCTGGTGTAAATCTACCGTTTGGCCCACGGCAGGGCTTAGAGGGGTAGGAGCGCCATTTTGGCTGGAATATTTGACTTGTCTAGTGCAAAAGTGTCTGAAATAGATAGCGGACACCATGTTGTGTTTTGAGAGCCCCTGATGTGCCTAAATTGTGCAACCTCCCCACAAGTAACCCCATTTTGGAAACTAGACTCTTGGGGTGAGCACTTTGAACCCCCGGGTGCTTCACAGAATTTTTGTAACGTTGAGGCATGAAAATGGAAATAAAAAAAACATTTTTCCCACAAAAACGTGGCTTTAGCCCCAAACTTTTTATTTTCACAAGGGTAACAGGAGAAAATGCACCATACAATTTGTTGTGCATTTTCTCCTGAGTATGCCAATACCCCGTATGTGGTTGAAAACTACAGTTTTGCACAGTACAAAGCTCCAAAAGGAAGGAGCGTCATGTTGTAGTGTAGATTTTGCTGAAATGGTTTGAGGGTGCCAAGTTGGCCGAGCCCCTGAGGTACCAAAACTGCAGACCACCCATAAGTGACCCCATCCTATAGACTACACTTTTCAATTAATTCATCTAGGGGTGCAGTGAGAATATTGACACCACTGGTGTGTCACAGAGTATTATACAAATTTACCACAAAAATGTAGTTTTAACCCCAGATCTTACATTTTCCTACGCGAAAATGGATGAAATAGCACCAAAAATTGTCACACAATTTCTGCTGAACGTGGCAATACTCTATATGTACAGTACTGCTTAATCACAAGGCAAGACTCATCAGGGAAGGAGCGATATTTGACTCTTGGAGTAAAATGTTTTGTACGGTAATATGCGGACTCCATATACAGAGCCTTTAAGAGCCAGAAGAGCAATATCACCTCTCAAATGACCCCATTTTGGAGATTACACACCTCTATGAGTTTATCTAAAGGTGTACTAACTTTTTTTCCAGACACAAGCAGCAATGGATGTTGCTAAGTGAAAATTTCTAATCTGCCATTGTATTGTCTGGTACATTCTAGTGCCCATACATTGCAGTGCTCATGCAATGAGCCCAGATCTCGCTTCTGGAGAAATGCATTCTGTAAATAAAGTGGCATCCTCAGTAGAGAACTGCCAAACATATGGATGCTATATGTGGTTTAGGCACATTGTGGGACTCTCTAATTAGAAATGTGGAATTCAGTCTGAAATGGACATGCTGAAGTTTTATGTCCATTGACAATCATCTGTCTAAAGCCCCCATACACATTAGAGTCAATAGACTGTGGGTCAAACCAGTTAATATCTATTGGTTAAGGCAGCTTACAGTAGTCTAATGTGAATAGTAGGCCTTAGGCCCCTTTCAGACGTCCGTGTTTAATCAGGTACAAGCCACACACATCGATATGGTCATATTTGTGTTACACGTGTGTGAAATCTGTGTTTGCATATGTGTGACATCAGTGTGACACGTTCCGGAGAAAACACGGGTCTTTGAAATCAAAAGATTTTCTACTGTATATTCACCTGCATCCAGCGCGGTTTTCTTCGGCTCTGTTGTTTCCTGCTTCTGACAGCCGCTCATTATATTCATTGATTATTCACTGCACTGAGGATCTGGAAGCCGGAGAACCGTGGGGACGGCGCTGGGTACAGCACCGCCGAGGACAGCAGAGGGGACAGCATTGTCACATCGCCGGTGACAGGTGAGTATCCAGCAAGTAGTATGTGTGCCGTGACATCCAGGAGGTAATTGGAGTTCCCAATGAACTCTGATGACATCCTGATGACACCCCCGTGACACCCGCGCTTCAGCAGGTGTCAGGACGGTGGGTTCATTGGGAACTCTAATGACCTCCTGGATGTCACTGCACACACAGTGCTTGCTTGATACTCACCTGTCACCGGCGATGCTGTCCTTGGCGGTGCTGTACCCAGCGCTGTCCCCGCGATGCTTCGGCTTCCAGGTCCTCAGTGCAGTGAATAATCGATGAATATAATGAGCGGGGGTCAAAAGCAGGAGACAGCAGAGACAAAGAAAGCAGCACTGGATACAGGTGAATATAGAAAATCTTTTTGTTTCAAAGACCCGAGTTTTCTCCGGTACGTGTCACACTGATGTCACATTGATCACATCAGTGTGCGATCAGTGTGACACCCGTACTGCTGGAGAAAAAACGGACGCGTCTCTGTGTGTGTGTGGGGCCACGAGGGGTCACATGGTCTGTGTGAAAACACGGCTGTGAGTGACACCATAGAATAACATGGGTATGTGTGGAATCTGTGTAAAAATGGATGTCACGCATACCTGAAACACAGACGTCTGAAAGGGGCGTTAAAGTGGTTGTCCGGTCTAAAATGACAGTCCACAGTACCACTATGTGTCACTATCTATGACTACAGACTTGTGTGTTCTCCCATCACTCGCACTATGCGCTGCGTGCTCTGGTGTCAGAGCCGTGAACGGCGGTCACGTGGCCACGAGTATACAATATGCAGGCTGCCAACCAGAATCCGACTAGATGAGCGCAGCCTCAATACACTTGCATTGAGCAAGACCATGTCCAACTAGTCGGATTCTGTGTGGGGGTCTGCATATCACATACTCGTAGCCATGGGACATCAGTTCCCGACTCTGACATTGGAGAATCCTCACAGCGCACAGTGTGTGTGATGGCAGGGTTCACAAGTCTGCAGTCACATAGAGTGACACACAGAGGGACTGCAGATGCAGACTTGTCATTATAGACCAAACAACCCTTTTAGCAACTAGTTATAGGGTATGGACACCTTTAGTATGACTAGTCTTACTAGTAGTGGGCTTGTCCATTTAAAGTGCCTAAGTTAGCATGAATGCCACATACAACACTAGCTAACAGGTTCCTTTAAGGTTTTGTGCACGCATTTAAGATGATTTGATATAGGTTTAGGAATGGACTGCATTCTCAAATTCTAATCAAATCCAAGCAAAACAAGTGGAAGGGGATAACATCTGCTAAACTAATGGTTTTGCTTGTTTTTCTTAGAAAATCTGCATGGAAAACCCGTACACTACCTACTCCTTGTGTGGATTCATAGCACACCAACATCATTTGGAGTGTCAATCTCAGATTTCTATATCTCATTATAGGCAAATCTTAGACACTTGAAGACACCTTAATGTCTACCACACTAGCACATTGAGCAAATTGTCTGGCATTGATATTGGTTAAGGCTCGTTGGTAATAAATCCCCCTAAAAATAGTTCTGCAAATGTTTTCTGACATGAGCTTCTTGTTTTCTTATTTTTTTAGCTTTTTATTTTTTCTTTCACTGTCTCCAGAGAGCCGCCTAGTGGTAAAGTATCAGTATTTAGTACATCATTCCTTAAAGCAGCACTCCAGCGTTTTTGTTTTTTTTTTTGTTGTTTTTTATTTTACAGCTGGAGTGGTGTTATTAATTTAAGTCCGCTGCCCCTAGTCTTAAACTGACCTGCGCTGTCTTCACCTCCTATTGCTGTCTCTTCCGTTGCTCTTCGTCAGTTTGTGACCTGCCAGATCTCTCCATTACTGAAGCCAAAAATCTGGAGGTCACTCTTCACTGCAAACTCTATGAGAGCCTCATTCTGGCTCTCATAGACTTGCATTGAGAGCTTGTGACCTAACTTCTGCCTTTCAGCCAGTCAGAAACTGCAGTCACAAGAAGGTGCCACGGGACCAGAGCAGCGCCGATAAAACGTGAAAACTGTGGTGGGTGAGTATAAAAGAAGGGATAGGGACCACCACTGCAGAGCTGAATAACAAAATGCTGGAGTGGTGCTTCAGTGTTTCTAAAAAGTTATATCAATGTCATCCATAAGACTATAGGTATTGCTGAATGGAGTGAATTACTGTAAAACAAAAAAAAAAAAGAAGAAAAAAACAGCATTAGTACATGTGAATCCAGAATGCAAGTTAAAGTTCATTAGTGGGACTAAGAAAATAGAAAAAAAATGAAAAAAGCAAGTGAACTAAAAAAGCTAAACTGTATCCATATAAGCACAAAAAAGTCATTTAATGTCAAGATTATAAAAAGTAGATGAAATGTTAACTTATATGCACACTAAAAATAAATAAATCTAAAACTTCTCCACACAACTTATGTCACCAAAAAGAAATAGAAAGAGAACAAATTGTGAGGTCTTAAGGGCGATAGTGTCATTGATATTGTGAACGATGGGCGATTGGTAAATGTAGTCATCTATGGTTATACTTATCTTGTGGGATCCTATCACAGGGTTCACTATATTTTCTTTCCTGCGTAGAACAGACCACAAGGGCATTTAATGGCACAAACTACATATGTAGAATCACATGTGAAATAGCCTCAAATGTGAACCCCCTTCTTACCTATGTGTGGCCCGTGTATCTTATTGCCTTTTGTTATTGCACTGCAGACATTGTACACATGGGAATCTACCTTTTTTCTGCATTTGTAAGATTTGTCTGGGCACTATTATTGCTGTCTCCCCATCTGCCCTGATGAGTTTACTCTACATGCTACATGCACACGCTGCAGTTTTTTCTGCACAGAAACTGCAACCAAAACTGCACCTTATCAGAGAGAGCCGGGAAATAAAAAAACAAAAAACAAAACGCTTGTAATGTCGGTGTATTTTTGTTATTGCATTTTTTAAAGGAGAAAGAAAATATGATAGGATAGGATAATAAATAGATAGATAGCTAGATAGCTAGCTAGATAGATAGATAGTAAGAACATATACATTAGATCAGGGGTCTCAAACTCGGCTGGGTGTATGGGCCGCACAGAGGAAAAAAAATAATTTGGGGGGCCGCATTCTTTGCAGGACAAAGTGACATTTTTATTGGTACCATATATAATATATTTTCTTGTTTTTTACACACCTTGGGATGACTGATTTTTAACATTTTCACTTGTTCATTATAGCAAACATGCACATTCTTTGTTTAAATATAAACTTTTTTTATATATATTTTATTCCTTTCTTGTAACTAATAGTCTTACAATTAGCACTATATAGAAATTTTGACCAACATCTTTTAGTAATGTTCCCCATATTGTTGTAACGTGCCCATCCTTATCCCCTTGTAGTATTGTACCCCATCCTAGTCCCCATCCCACAGTAATGTGCTCATTCTTGTCCCCATCCTAAAGTAATGTTCCCCATCCTTGTCCCCATTTTGTAGTAATGTGTTCATCCTTGTCCCCCATCTTATAGTTATGTTCCCCATCCTTGTCCCCTTGTAGCAAAGTCCCCATCCTATAGTACTGTCCCCATTCTACAGTAATGTGCCCATCCTTTAGTAATGTGCCAACCTTGTCCCCACCCTATAGTAATGTCCCCAGCCTTATCCCTATTCTATAGTAATGTTTCCCATCCTTGTCCCCTTGTAGTAATGTCCCTATCCTACAGTAATGTGCCCACCTTGTCCCCATCCTGTAGTAATGTCCCCATCTTACAGTACTGTGCCCATCCTAGTCCCCATCCTATAGTACTGTGCCCACCTTGTCCCCATCCTATAGTAATGTCCCCAGCCTTGTCCCCATTCTACAGTCATGTGCCCATCCTAGTCCCTATCCTATAGTAATGTGCCCATCCTAGTCCCTATCCTATAGTAATGTCCCCATACTATAGTAATAATGTCCCCATTCTATAGTATTGTGCCCATCCTTGTAATGTCCTAATCCTATAGTAATGTCCCCAGCCTTGTCCCCATTCCATAGTAATGTGCGCACTTTGTCCCCATCCTGTAGTAATGGGTCAGCAGCTCCCCTCACCTTCCACACACTCCGGAGTGAAGCTGAGGGGAGTGGTCTGCGGCCCCAGATCCACAGTGATTGGAGAGATCGGTCACAAGGCCGGTCTCTCCAATCAGAGCTGGGGGCGGGTGAAACAGAGGTCACCCAGCTCCAGCCAATGATCAGGGCTACAGCTGCACTGATCTTGGCTGGATTTCAATGTTTCAGCGATTTTCCATGGCTGAAACATTAGTGGCTGTGATTGGCTGAGCGGCGTTCGTCAGCCAATCACAGCCTCCGTAGGTTCGGGGAGGAGACACCACCCCTTCTGAGGTCTCCTCCTCCCCGAATCTAAGGTATTTGCAGCGATCGCAGCCATTGGGGCTGCGATTTCGCCATGACGTACTGGGTACGTCATGGGTCCTTAAGTACCAGGGAGCCATAACGTACCCAGTACGTCATAGGTTGCTAAGGGGTTAACGTCCACACACACACACACACACACACACACACACACACACACAAACCATTCTTCTCATCTGTCTCGCGCTCCCTCCACTGCCTCATCTCTGCTTCGTGCGGCCCCCAGGCCCGTGCCACTGGTCACTATCGCGGCAGCTGCAGTGTCACTGTCAGTGAGATGATTGTATTGCCGGCGCGAGAGCGCAGCACCAGCAACACATTCATCTGACATAAAGTGCAGACAGTGGCTGTGGCCCCTGCACCTGCCGCGATAGTGAACAGGGGCACTGGCCTGGGTGCCGCACGAAGCAGCCTGAGGGGCCGCGTGTTTGAGACCCCTGCATTAGATAATAAGAAAGTACAGAATACATAGAAAGAAATAACAGAATAGCTTGATAGAGAGAGAGACAGCTTGACTAGCTGTTTTTGTATTTTTTTGGGGGGTTAAAAAAAAAATGACGTGGCATCCACCCCTTTTTCATTTCCAGCACGGGAACACAGCACTGGGGGCTGATATTATTAGAGTGAGAAGGACCATCTTTATTTGGCCCTTTCCAGCCTAACAATAGCATCTCCCAGCCACCCCAGAAGTTGCGCATCTGTCACGCTCCCGGTGTCCCAGCACCGCTCCTTACCCACTGATCCGGTCGCACTATCCAGGCACCGCTCCGTACCCACTGATCCGGTCTCACCGTCGCTGCACCGCTCTGTACCCACTGATCCGGTCTCACCTGCATTGCACCACTCCGTGCTCACTGATCCAGTCTCACCATCGCACCTTGCTCACTGGTCCAGTCCATGCGTCCACCGGTCACGCCTGCCGCTCCTGCTCTTGCTCCCCTGAGTCCTGTTCCAGGTCTCAGGAGTCTGACTCTGACTGATGCATCTGTGTAGGACCGGGCCGCGCCCACTCACCTGGTCTTATGGGCCCAGCACTGCTGCAACAGGACTGACCTTTCCATGTGGACGGGGCCTGATCATCGCTTGTGTTTCTTTGCTTTGTCTTGTGAGCTAGGTGCTCAGGTACCTTTTGTTCCTGTTTCCTGTATTACTGCCTTAAAGTACGCTGTGACCCTAGTGACCTGGTCCTGTCTTTGCTTCCTGATACCTGCACCTGTTCCTGTACTGTCCTATGGGACTCCATGACTCTGGTGACCTGGTTCTTCCCGTTCCTGCCACACTAGTGCTCCAGCTACCGTGCACCCTGCCCTCCAGGTGGGGTGCTCGGTCCAGTGGATCCACCTCCTGGGCCTATCCGTCCTCCCCGGCCCTCACAGCATCCATAAGATGCACCTATTCTGGAGCTGGATCCAGCTCTTCCTGATTGCGCTGGTGTGGTGGCAATCGGGGTAATAAGGGGTTAATGGCAGCCCATAGCTGCCACTAAGCCCTAGGCTTGTGATGTCAGGCGTCTATGGGACACCCCACATCACTAATCTGACAGTGAAAAGAAATAAACACAAACAGCCAAAAAATCCTTTTATTGAAATAAAATAAAAAGCCCCCTCTTTCACCACTTCATTAACCCCAAACAGCCCTCTAGGTCCGAAGTAATCCACACAAGGTCCCACGGCGATTCAGCTCTGCTATGTCCCTGTCCTGTCACAGTGAGCAGCCATACAGCATGACTGCCAGCTGTGAGTGCAGACAGAGCCCCAGCGATCAGAATGAACTGGGATGAACCCCTGATGTCACATCTACGGGGTCCGCAGTACAGCAAAGTGTCGCAGCTGTGATGTAACGGGTTCATTGCTGTGCGGGTCAGGCTGCTACTGAAGTGTACTGTACTGTACAATATAAATATAAAGAAAATTCTGTACCACAGCAAGAGTTGAATAGAAAATTACTTCATTAGAACAAGTTAAAAATTCATTATAAATAAATAGCAACAAGTGGTCAGCAGGTGGCGCCAAAATTCTACAGAGGAAAAAGGCTGCGGCTTTATAAGAAATATATTGGTAGGACTCCTATTACTTAATCTCTCTAGTGATGATAACATAAGGACACTGTGACACTCCAACAATTGCTAATGCGCCACAGTGTCATCACAAGACTCCCACAGCAATGAAATATATAAACAAACGTTATAGCAGCATATACCTCTAGTAGATGGAGGCGCCTAGCACAATCCCTACATGCACGTTTTGGTGTACGCCTTCATCAGCTGCAGCAGTTTTCCTCTGTAGATAATTGGCGCCACCTGCTGACCACTTGTTGCTATTTATTTATAATGAATTTTTAACCTGTTCTAATAAAGTAATATTCTATTCAACTCTTGCTGTGGTACAGAATTTTCATTATATTTATCTTATTCTCTGTATAGAGCAAAATTATGCTCCATGATTTTCAGTACCATCCATATATTGTTTATTAAGTTGAGATGTGGTTTTTGTTTGCTCTTATAAACTCTGTACTGTACGTTGTAGACACGCTCACTGGCGGCTGTGATTGGTTGCAGTCAGACAGCTGTCACTCAGCATGGGGGCACTCTGACTGCAACCAATCACAGACAGGGGAGGGATGAATATGTATGAGGCTAATGAGCGGGTCCAGAAGAAGATGAGAGGCCGCGGGAGCAGTGTGACAGATGGTGATCGGTGAGTATGTAGTGCTTGGAGAGAGAGAGAGAGAGAGACACACAGAGAGAGAGCGAGAGAGACACTGCCACCGACACTGCCATGCCAAAATCACTCCAGCATTGATTTTGTCATTCTGGAACTAACTTGGTAAGCTGCGTTTTTGTTGACAAAACCGTGGATAAAACGTATGCAAAACGCATCAATTTGATAGCAAATCTGACTTCTCATAGTCTTTGCCGGGAAGTCAAATGTCAGAAAGTTCTGACAACAAAACTGCACCAAAAAACGCGGCAAAAAAACAAGACAAAAAATGCAACGTACGCACGTAGCCTTAAGATTAAGTGCTCGTCTAAGACATGGTAGAAAGGTTTTCTTCTTTTTCATTCTTTTACTGACCGGTAACTTCTTTCTAGGGTGGACCAATAATTCTGGATAAATTCGTGTATTTAATTGGCAAAATGTATGAACAAATGGTATCCTCTTTTGAGTGCACTTAATTCTTCATCCTCCAAGTACCTTCCCTGGTTAGACCCTTCTAGAGAACTTTTCTTCCATCTCATTCTACTGTGCTTCTCTTATTTGTTCATCTGATATGATCCTTAAACTGGAAGATAACTTTCTTGTTGCTGCTGATTGGTAGCTAATGTAATGTAGTAAACTGTTACGATCAGTATCTTTTACGTGAAGATCAATGGAGAGGTCCCCTTGGGGTCTTTAATGACCACTGTTTCAAAAAAAAGATCCTATAGGGGTCAGATATATTCACAAACAAGTGATTTACCTACTACATGAAGAGGCAGATTCCGGGCTCGGTCCCTGCTCTCACTCATGGATATGACATTTACCAGACTTTCCGCAGTCACTTACTGGAAGAAGTCATCCTAAACTGTCGATAAGAAAGATATCTACACCCAGGGCCGGATTATAGGCGGGGCAGACGGGGCTCCAGCCCAGGGGCCCCCACCAAAAGAGCTTCTAAGGGGGCCCCCACCATACTTGGCACCTGTCAGCATTTTTTTTTCTTCACACCCTCTCCCCCTCCGTAAAAACAGTCTAATAAATCAGCTGTGTTTTCGGGGGGGGGGGGAGGCGCGGGGTGTTGAAGCACCGCTATTTATTTGTATCTGCGTCTTTAAGACGCAAAAACAAACTGCGGGCACAGGACGCTGATTGACACCGGAAGTACCAGCGGCCACTTGTACTTCCGGGGTCAGGTGTGCTAATGCTCCCTGCTATGTGCTGCGGCCGTACCCAGCGAGGGGCGGGCAGCTTCCCCCCCTCCCCTCCCCCTCACCTCCCCCTCCCTAGAAGCAGGGGCACGGTGTAGTGCACCGCTGTATCTGCTGTCCCCGCTGCGCTCCTCTACACTGTGTGCATGCCAGGCTCACTAGAAGGAGGCAGTGCGCTGTGCTCTGTCGGCTCTGCTGTGTGCTGTGCTCGGCATGCACCCAGTGTAGAGGAGCGCAGCAGAGCCGATGACCGAAGCTTCCTCTTTCCGTTCCTATTCAAATGTATTTGCATCTTTCAGACGCAAATACATTTGAACAGCGCGCCGGGATCCGGCCCCGCCCCCGACGTGCAGCAACGTGATGAGATCAGCACCTTGCTGACGTCATCACAGTGCTGCAGGCGCCACACAGGGGACAAGAGGAAGCGAGCGCTCCATGAACGAGCTGAAGAGACAGGTGTAATTAATGGGGATGAGTGAGGAGGGGCTGAGGACACAATGGTGAACATTTGTGAAGGAACACAGCTCTGTGACAGGCAGAGGAGGAGTACTGTATTCCGAGGGAGGGAGGAGTGTGTAGTGATGGGGCAGTGTAATTTGTGTGTGTAGGGGGTGATGAGGGTTGTATTGTGTGTGGGGGGAGGGGTAATGGAGGGTGCATTGTATCGTGTGTGTGGGGAAGGGTAATGAGGGGTGCATTGTATTGTGTGTGGGGGAGGGTTAATGGGGGGGGTGCATTGTATTGTGTGTGGGGGAGGGTTAATGGGGGGGTGCATTGTATTGTATGTGGGGGGAGGGGTAATGGGGGGGTGCATTGTATTCTGTGTGTGTGTGTGTGTGTGTGTGTGTGTGAGAGAGAGGTGATGTGGGGTGCATTGTGTGTGTGTTTGTGAGGTGATGTGGGATGCATTGTGTGTGTGTGTGTGTGTGTGTGTGTGAGGTGATGTGGGGTGCATTGTGTGTGTGTGTGTGTGTGTGTGTGTGTGAGGTGATGTGGGGTGTGTGTGTGTGTGAGGTGATGTGGGGTGCATTGTGTGTGTGTGTGTGAGGTGATGTGGGGTGCATTGTGTGTGTGGTGATGTGGGGTGCATTTTGTGTGTGTGTGTGTGTGTGTGTGTGTGTGAGAGGTGATGTGGGGTGCATTGTGTGTGTGTGTGTGTGGTGATGTGGGGTGCATTTTGTGTGTGTGTGTGTGTGTGTGAGGTGATGTGGGGTGCATTGTGTGTGTGTGTGGTGATGTGGGGTGCATTTTGTGTGTGTGTGTCTGTGTGAGGTGATGTGGGGTGCATTGTGTGTGTGTGTGTGTGTAGGGGGTGCATTGTAGTGTGTGTGTGTGTGTGTCAGAGCTGTGTGTGTAAGAAGCAGTACTGTGTGTGTATATATGAATTAGAGCAGTCTGTGCGGCCCCCCCCAGAACTATATGGGTCCCCCAGAGCGCTATGTCACCCATCGCAGTAATGAGTACACCACCAAAGCTGTTTGCCACTCCAGTAACGTCTATGCCCCCTGCCCCTCCTGTAATGTATATATTGTAGCCCCCAGCCCCTCCTGTGATGTATATACAGCAGTGCTGTCAGTGTGCAGTCATGTCTGTTAGTGACAGCCATCGTGAAACACAGCCACATGTCCTGAAGGAGCTGGACGGAAACAAGCGGGATAGGTGAGTGAGGCTGCTGGCGATTTCCCCATATTAATACCTGTAAAGGCTCATGCACACGTAACTGCTGAATATTCTGCAGCGATTTGACAGCACATGTGCGCGTCAAATCGCTGCAGAAACACTGCATAATGGATGCAGTTTTTCTGTACAGAAAATCCGATTTCATGCGCTATGGCTGCTTCCCCCACCATAGACAGAGTGGGAGCTGCATCCATAGCGCACGGAATAATTGACATGCTCATTTTATGAACGCACGGATTTGGGTCAACATTTTAGCACCCAAATCACTGCGTTCATAAAAGCTACGTGCGCACGTATCATGCACAATCTACATAGATTGTATAGGGGACGCATGCATTTACACTGCAGTGCTATACGCAGTGTAAATGCATGGAATTACGCAACGTGCGCACGAGCCCTAATGCGTCTGTGTCTGCATATATGTCAGTGTATATGACTGTGCATATATTTGTCTGTTTATATGTATTTTTCTGAATTTGTCTTCAAATATGTATATGTATGCCTGTATGTGTGTGTGCGTGTCTGTGTGTGGATGGGGTCCACTGAGACTCTTTCACCCGGAGGCCACAAAAACCTGGAGCCGGCCCTGGCTGCCTTAACATTGGGATCAATAAAAAATGTGAGTAAAGTTTTACACGCTACAATATATATAACGATGTGTCACGTCGTAAGTGACGCACATCCGGCATCGTTAGTGATATTGTAGTGTGTGACAGCTACGTGCGACCCTGATTGTGCGTTAAAACGTTGATCGCATACACGTCGTTCATTTTCTAAAAATTGAACGTCTGGTTGTTCATCGTTCTTGAGGCAGCACACATCGCTCCGTGTGACACCCCGGGAACGATGAACTGCAGCTTACCTGCATACTGCCGGCAATGCGGAAGGAAGGAGGTGGGCGGGATGTTTACGCCCCGCTCATCTCCGCCCCTCCGCTTCTATTGGCCGGCCGCTGTGTGACGTTGCTGTGACGCCGAACGTCCCTCCCACTCCAGGAAGTGGATGTTCGCTGCCCACAGCGAGGTCGTTTGGAAGGTACGTGTGATGGGGGTAATCGTTTGTGCGACACAGGCAACAAATTGCCTGTTCCGCACATACGATGGGGGCGTGTGTGATCGCATACGAGATCGAAATGTGTAAAGCAGCCTTAACTCTACTTTCCGTGTATAAGTGACGGCTGTGAGTGATCCTGGACTGTGTCTGTATTGTAGTACTGTAAATCTGAATGTGGCAGAACAGGATAAATGTTCATTGGATTTCTATCTAAATGCTACAGTTCGCGCTCTACTGTTATGGCTAAAAATGTTAACGTTATGGGGCCCCCACCAGATTTTCTGCCCAGGGGCCCCCACCAACCTTAATCCGGCCCTGTCTACACCCAATAGGTGGCACTAGAGTTCTAGTTTTCTTCCTCTCTGAAGAGGATATTTGCTTTTTTTTCCTTCGCAGAGCAGCATTGCACGGCTTATAAGTTTCCTAACACCGATTCCATAAGGAGAGATGTCCCTCTCAGACCTCTTGGAAAGTAAGAATAAATTGACAACTGGGCTTTTCCTTGGAACCTGTATGTAGTCTTTAAAAGGGCATTCCCATCTCCAAGATTATAGGTCAATATGAAGCAGGCAGTGGCATAACTAGAGTTTGATAGGCCCCAGTGCAAAGTTTGCACCTGGCCCCCCTCCCCCACATACACTGACACTCAGGTAGGGTATGAGATAATGACATCGACACTCTGGGTACAGGATAATTACGCTGACACACGGGGTACAGGATAGTGTCGCTGACACTTGGCTCTTTCTCTCAACTCCCAAGTTTCCCAGATCTGAAATCCCTCTATCAACACCCAGCTTTCCTATGTTCTGATATCCATCTTGTCCTCAGCACGCACCTTCCCCATGCTCTGCTATACATCTTTCCCTCAGCACGCAGCTTTCCCATGCTCTGATAGCCATCTTGTCCCTAGCACGCACCTTCCCTATGCTCTGCTAATATATCTTTCCCTCAGCACACAGCTTTCACATGATATCAGAGCATGGGAAAGCTGTGTGCTGAGGAAAAGATGTATAGCAGAGCATGGGAAAGCTGGGTGCTGAGAGAAAGAGCCTCTTTCCCTCTGCACAAAACTTTCCCATCCCATGCTTTGTCTTTGTCCCCATCGTATATAGCTCTCCAAATACTATAATGGCCCCCTGCATAGCCTTCCATATAGTATAATGGGTCCAACATAACCCTTCATATATTAGAATGCACCTCCATAGTCCTCCATATAGTATAGTGTAGAGCACATAATTCTCCATAAAATATAATGCACCCCCATAGTCCTCCATATAATATAATGCACATCCCATAGTCCTCCGTATAATATAATACACATCCCACAGTCCTCCATTTAAGATAATGCACATCCCATAGTCCTAATACAATATAATATAATACACATCCAATAATCCTCAATATAGTATAATGCACACCCCATAATCCTCAATATAGTATAATGCAGCCCCCATAATCCTCCATATAATATAATGCACACACCATAAATCTCAATATAGTATAACACACATCCCATAATCCTCCATATAATATAATGCACACACTCCTCCATATAATATAATGTACACACCATAATCCTCAATATATTATAATGCACATCCCATAATCCTCCATATATTATAATGCACCCCCATAGTCCTCTATATAATATAATGCACATCCCATAGTCCTCCATATAATATAATACACATCCCACAGTACTCCATTTAAGATAATGCACATCCCATAATCCTCCATATAATATAATATACGGTACATCCCATAATCCTCAATATAGTATAAGGCGGTCACATAATCCTCCATTAAATATAATGCACATCAAATAATCCTCTGTATAATATAATGCATCCCCATAGGCCGCGTGTACTCACTGATTAAAAAAATAAGCATGTCCTCACTTCTCCTTGTTCCTCCGCTGCTCTGGTCAGGGTGTCCTCCCGTCTCGCGCTGTGCAGTCTAAGATCAGCAGTACGCAATGGTCATGTCACTACACTCTGCTGCACTGAGACGTTGAGCGCAGGCACAGTGGGAGAATGCACTCCTCTCCATTCTTCATAATTGCTCTGTGCGATGATGGGTGAGGGGGATCCTGTGCCACCGCTGACACTGGGCCCCCCTGACTCACGGGCCCCATAGTGGCCATGTGGTCTGCCACTGAACAGCGCAGCTCCTCTTTCACAGAGAGTAGCCGGCTGCTGCTCTGCAAGGTGCGTGCCGGGTTCCTAACCCTGCCGGGCCCGGTCGCAGTGGCGATCTCTGTAACCACGGTCGTTACTCCCCTGGTAGTAGGTGTAATAATAAGAATATTAGCAAATACCTTCAATTATAAAAGTAGTCTTGTTTTCCTGATATGCCAGTAGCTTAGGTATTCATGGTTACGACCACTAATAACAAACTGTCCCTATATGCGTGGCCGTAACCTTGGATTCCTAAGCTACTGCAATGCCCTGCACATGAGGTAAGTGACATAGCTTTTCAGAAGAACTATACTACATTTCTGATTGGAGATATTTGCTAATATTCTTATTATAATACCTACTTCAGGATCTTGGAAATAGGAATACACCTTTAATTCCTTCCCACACTGGTGTGTGTATGTACCGCCCCTGCAGCGGACCGAACCGCTCAGATCTGGGGGTACTGATTTCTCGTGGCTCGAGAGTCTCCGGACCCGGGGGCTAAGGGCCACACTCAAATGAAAAAGGGGGATATTTACAGGAGATTGGTATCGTTCGTGACGCCACCCGTGGTGTACGGTAATTGGGAGTACCGCTGCTGCCGTTGGGAGTACCCGGGGTGATGGAGTGGGGCAGCAAGATGACGTTACCCTCCACGGGTAGGAGTAGGCCCCGGGACTCTGAATGATGAGCCGGGGACGCAGTGCAGGGGTCAGTCGGGTACTCACTCAGCAATGAAGCAGACGCTGACAACAGGGTAAACCAAGGAAATTTAGATTGTCTGTTGTGGCCTGGTAACTTGGAGCTTTCCGGCCCCCGCTCCCCACTGTGGCTAAGTGAAGGAGCCTGCTCTCAGGAGCTCATACTTTGGATTTCAGTGGGCCGCTTGCTAGGAAGGCCCTATCCCCCTTGTTGCGCTAGTGCCACCGATCTCTGAATTTCGTGGGAACAGTCCATAAAGGCCCTGTCCTCCGTAGGTTAATTGCCGGGTCGCCTGAAGCTTCTCCCCGACCTAGGGTCCTTGTACTCCTACGTGCCTTCGGTCCCGGACCGGTGATAGGACCAGGCTGCTGACCGTCCTCCTTGACGGGTTCCAGGCACCTAGCCTCATTCCCCTGCAACCGGGTGTCCGACTCCTCTAGGTCCAGACCACCGTCTGCGACCTAGTCTGCTTCTCCCCTGGGAGCTACAACTCCCAACTTCCTCAGATCTCCTCACAGCTCGAGGGTTCCTACTCGATTGACTTGACACCTCCCACCTCCCTGTCTGACCCCTTTAAGCAGCCCACTGGTGTACATGACAGGTGCGGTGCAAAGTGTATCTAGGATTTGTGAATGCTGGTGGAGGAAGTACTGCAGGTTAGATTCCCAGAACCATGGGGGGTTGAGTCCTGCACGGGAAGGGCAGATTGTGCAGAACCCTGTGACGACCCGTATATGATAGGCAAATTACATTGTGAGCCTCATTAGGAACAAGGACTGATGTGAATGGTTACAAAATATGTCACTGCTATATGCGCAGCAGACTATATATGTAACTGTGCATGTGACCTCCATATGGCACCATTAATATTTGCAAACTAAATGCTACCAATGTTGACAGCGATGTTAATGTGAAAGCTGATTGGTGAGAAGCGTCAGTTTTGCATCTGTCTGTGCAGCTATCTATCTCCAAGGGTGCCTCTTTCCTCTAAGGACTCATAAAGGAAGTAAGTCATTACACTAAGGTCCTCGCTGTGTGACCTCTGTGTTGTGGATACGCTATTTCTTTCTCTTCCTCCCTCTCCGTCTCTCCGTTCTTCTCTCATGTTCCCTGGATGTGAGTCTGAGCTTACAGCAGTCAACTAGTCAGACCTGTTCTAGGTGCAGAGGTCACAGCTAAGAAATCCTTGTGCTTTCTGTTAGTGGCTTTTGGCAAACGGCACAGGAAGACGGAAGGGATTTGATTAATATATCGAGAAAGGAGGGACGTGGACATTGCCCAGAGCACAGGTAGGAAGGCGGCTTCTCCTGACCAGACCACCTTTGCATGCATGGGAAATCTGTAAGTATGTGACTCTATGGCGGTATAAGGTATTGTAGAAAGTGCCTTGACACTTTGCATAAATACTATCTGTTCGGCTATGGCCCCACCATCAATGGTTGTTGAGTTTTTGACGCTGCAGAATTTCTGCACCTTAGTTTACTTGTGCTTTTCAGTGTTTTTTGGACGCTGCGTTCTTTGCCTCTGTATTGTGTGTCATGCTTTATATACAGCTGTTTTGTTTTTGAAACTGGTATTGACATTCTTTGGTGCGGATCTGATGCGTTTATGATGTGTTTCTACTGCAAAAACACACTAAAAACGCATGTGCATTCATTTACCTGCGGAGTTGTGTGCGCACAAGATAAATTGACATGCTGCGGCTCGGGAATACGCACCGTAGGTCAGTTTACGCAGTGTAAAAAAGAAGCACAATGGGCATGAGATTTCTATTAATCCCATCCACTTTGATTATACCGTAAAGTTCTGAGCACCCGTTTAGGATTTGGTGTTGAAATTTCTGCACCATTTCTTCATTTCTTGGCAGGAAAGGCACAGAGGCAAAGACGCATGTTTTTGCTGCTTTTTCAATGCGTTTTCAATTCGCATTTTTGGTGAAGATTTCTTCCAATCATTAGAATGGGTGAAATCTGCAGCAAAATCGCTGCAAGAATTAAACATGTGGCAGATTCATTCCTACACCAAATCATTGAGGAGAAAAATCTCACGTGTGCATAAGACTTCAGGATTCCCTTCAGGTTTTGTGAAATATTTGGATTCAAATAGTCATCAAATAACACACAATAAAACATAACGTGTGCACACAACCCAAAAAGCTGTACTTTTTGAGCCAGCATGCAGTGTCATGAACGGGAGTAAAGTTGATTGCGGGTGCACAGCCTTAGTAACATATACAGTGCCTTGCAAAAGTATTCGGCCCCCTTTAATTTTTTAACCTTTTCCCACATTTCAGGCTTCAAACATAAAGATAAAAATTTGAATGTTATGGTAAAGAATCAACAACAAGTGGGTCACAATTGTGAAGTTGAACGAAATGTATTGCTTATTTTAAACTTCTTTTAAAAATAAAGAACTGAAAATTGGGGCGTGCAATATTATTCATCCCCTTTACTTTCAGTGCAGCAAACTCACTCCAGAAGTTCATTGAGGATCTCTGAATGATCCAATGTTGTCCTAAATGACTGATGATGATAAATATAAGCCCCTGTGTGTAATCAAGTCTCCGTATAAATGCACCTGCTCTGTGATAGTCTCAGTGTTCTGTTTAAAGCGCAGATAGCATCATGACGACCAAGGAACACAATAGGCAGGTTATTGATACTGTTGTGGAGGTTTAAAGCCTGATTTGGTTACAAAAATATTTCCAAAACTTTAAACATCCCAAGGAGCACTGTGCAAGCGATCATATTGAAATGGAAGGAGTATCATACCACTGCAAATCTACCAAGACCCAGACGTCCCTCCAAACTTTCAGCTCAAACAAGGAGAAGACTGATCAGAGATGCAGCCAAGAGGCCCATGATCACTCTGGATGAACTTCAGAGATCTATAGCAGAGGTGGAAGAGTCTGTCCATAGGACAACAATCAGTCATACACTGCACAAATTTGGCCTTTATAAAGCCATTTCTCAAAGATATCCATAAAAAGTGTCATTTAAAGTTTGCCACAAGCCACCTGGGAGACACACCAAACATGTGGAAGAAGGTGCTCTGGTCAAATGAAACCAAAATCAAACTTTTTGGGCACAATGCCAACCGATATGTTTGGCGTAAAAGCAACACAGCTCATCACCCTGAACACACCATCCCCACTGTCAAACATGGTGGTGGCAGCATATGGTTTGGGCCTGCTTTTCTTCAGCAGGGTCAGGGAAGATGGTTAAAATTGATGGGAAGATGGATGGAGCCGAATACAGGACCATTCTTGAACAAAAAAAACACAGGGACCAACCTGCGGCAAAACCGCATGCGTTTTTCCCGCGGTTTTGGTGCGGTTTTTTACTGCAGGTGTGGTAATCTTCAACTCCTAGAAGTTTCTCAAGAAATTTTCTTGACAAAAATCACTTTTCTAGTGCTCACATAGCCTAAGGTTTGTCACAAGCCACCTGGGAGACACACCAAACATGTGCAAGAAGGTACTCTGGTCAGATGAAACCAAATTCGAACTATTTGGGCACAATGCCAAACGATATGTTTGGCGTAAAAGCAACACAGCTCATCACCCTGAACACACCATCCCCACTGTCCAACATGGTGGTGGCAGCATCATGGTTTCGGCCTGCTTTTCCTCAGCAGGTTCAGGGAAGATGGTTAAAATTAATAAGATAGATGGAGCCAAATACAGGACCATTCTTTAAGAAAACCTGTTGGAGTCTGCAAAAGACCTGAGACTGGGACGGAGATTTGTCTTCCAACAAGACAATGATCCCAAACATAAAGCAAAATCTACAATGGAATGGTTCACAAATAAACGTATCCAGGTGTTAGAATGGCCAAGTCAATGTCCAGACCTGAATCCAATCGAGAATCTGTGGAAAGAGCTGAAAACTGCTGTTCACAAACGCCTCCATCCAACCTCACTCAGCTCCAGCTGTTTGCAAAGGAAGAATGAGCAAGAATTTCAGTCTCTCGATGTGCAAAACTGATAGACACATAGCCCAAGCGACTGCAGCTGTAATCGCAGCAAAAGGTGGCGCTACAAAGTATTAACTTAAAGGGGCAGAATAATATTGCACGCCCCAATTTTCAGGTATTTATTTTTTACAAAAGTTTAAAATAAGCAATAAATTTCGTTCAACGTCACAATTGTGTCCCACTTGTTGTTGATTCTTCACCATAACATTAAAATTCTTATCTTTATGTTTGAAGCCTGAAATGTGGGAAAGGGTTGAAAAATTCAAGGGGGCCGAATACTTTTGCAAGGCACTGTATGTGTCTGTATATATCTATATATCTGCATATACCTATATATACTGTGTATATATATATATATATATATATATATATATATACACACACACTCACAGTGTATGTGTTTTCTTACCCATTATGTATATAACCATTATCATACTCCACCGCACGGCTCAGATGTTTGTTCCCGGGGGGCGCACAATCTGGTTCTCTTATCTTCGCACTTATTGATTCTCAATACTCAATTTAAAGCAGAGTAAATTAACCAGAGCATGTTACGGCCTGCAAGAAAAAGCTAGAATATGTGAAAAAACCCATAGAAATACAAAGAAAGTATGTCAAGCAGATGTTTCCAGTTACATTGTAACCACCATGTCATACTATTAGGAATAGGCGCTCTTAAAATAGTTAAAAAAAAACCTTTTTATTTTATTTGGGTCATATAGCACGGTGAATCATGGCTATCTACTGTATTTTGACCAACTACATTGTGTGCACAATTATTGGACAATTTGTATTTTTGCTGATTAATTTCATTGTTAGACATTTATAGTTTAATGTCGGTCAGTAAAAAAGGTTAATAAAACTGAATATTTAAGGAAGTAACAATTTTATTTATTTTATTCATTTATATAGCCCTAATAATTCCACAGCACTTTATAGACATTATCATTACTGTCCCCATTGGGGCTCACAATGTACATACCCTATCAGTACGTCTTTGGAGAGTGGGAGGAAAATGGAGAACCCGGAGGAAACCCAGGCAATCACGTGGAGACAGAAGCATACCGCTAACAGTTGCAGATGACTCAGCAACTAGGGTGTGGGGGGGCAGCTGCAAGCACCGACACTGGGCTCCCCCACACCCGGCAACACACTTTCAACTGTATCATGGATGCAAATACAATTGAAAGCACTGATGGAACAGGGAGCCGTATGCTCCCTCCTCCATCTTTCTTCCTTTGTATCAGCCAGGGTTACCAACCGTCCAAAAATTCCAGGACAGACAAACTCCTTGTAAATGTTGTCTAAGGCCTCTGCCACACATACGTGAAAATCACGCACGTGCCGCGAGACACGTATTTTCCCTGCGTGTTGCGTTTGGTAAGTACGTGTCTCCGGTACGTGCGGCCCACGTGTGTTCTACGTGTGCTATCCGCGATAACACACGGAGAACCGGTAATTTGCATACTCACGTGGTCCTTGCTGCTGTCCAGGGTACTGATCTTCGGTCTCCGGTCCTGCCGACTGCCCGCTGCTGCTGCTTCCGGCTGCAGTGAAGTGAATATTAAATGAGCATAATGAGTGGCGGTCGGCAGCAAGTGACAGCAGCGGCAGAGACTGCAGGGCTGGAGAAGGTGAGTAAAGATTTGGTATGGTTTTCTCTGACACGTGAGTTTTCTCCGGCGCGTGTCACACGGGATTGCATCCACACTACATCCGTGTGGTACGGGTGCGGTCCGTGTTTCACACGTGATGCCGGAGAAAAATGGGCATGTCAGCGTGAGAAACACACGGACACACGTAAGTACGGAACGGACACACGTTCCGTTCCAAAATACTTACGTGTGTCCAAACCATTAGGAATACATAGGTCCACGTGTGTATGTGTCTCCGGTACGTGAAAAAACTGTCAAACACATAGCGGAGGCACGAACGTGTGACAGAGGCCTAAGCTGGGATTTGAACTCAGGACCTTAGTGATGCTGCCCAATATTCTTCGAATAACTGTGCACAGATATATTGGGCAACTATTAGTGTGCAGAATTATTATGCAAGTAAATGAAACACATATTTTCCCATCTCCGTTGTCTATTTTCAGTTATAGTGAGAATAATAACCAAACAACTCAAAATACATTTCTGACTTTTCAAAAAAAATGTCAGTGGCCAATAAAGCCGCGCTTCTTTTCAAATACAAACTCAACAGTCATAGGTCGCTCATCTATGGAGCCTGTCATTTTCTTGATTTGTTGATGATGCCGTTCAGAGAGGTGTACTGTTTTCCTTCACTGTACAGTATATCTCAACTTAAGAAATCTCCCTTTCATCTTTAAGGTCTTTATTCTCAGCCAAGCAGTGGAGACATCGCTGCATGTGATGGACAAATGTCCTGCATACAAATCATGGTTTTCTTGAAAGATGAAGACTTTTTCCTGCATTACTGCTTGAAGAATGTGTCTTCTAGAACTGACAGTAGGTTTGGGAGTTGATGTTGAGTTCATCTTAATCCCAAAAAGTACCAGTGAGCTCATCTTTAATAATACCAACCCATAGCAGGACCCCACCTCCACCTTGCTAGCGTCTGAGATGAGGTCTGCACTCATTACTGACCCATCCATCTGGTCTCAAGAGTTCCTCTCATCTCCTCAGTTCATAAAACCTTTGAAACATCTGTCTTCAGATGTTTCTTGGCCCAGTCTTGACATTTCCCCTTCTGTGTCTTGATCAGTGATGGTCAGTTTACCCTTTATTACCTTGGCCATGTATCTGAGCACTGAACACCTTGTACTTCTGGGTTCTCCATGTAGGTTCCGTTTCTGGAATATGACAGCACTAATGGATAATGGCTTCCTGGTGACTTCATGTTTGATTCTTCTCAAATCATTGGCAGTTAATGTGCGTCTTTTTTTCTCAGAGTGTTTTTTGAGAACTTATTGACTATTTTCAACAAAACATTTGATGGTTCTGTGATCGGGCCGTAATATCTTAGCCTTTGCTACCTAATAATCTGTACTCCTTGATAAAAGGTGTTGTATCTTAAGACTCACCCTCCTCATTACTTATATACTCATCACCTGGTTTGCTTCATCCAATAAGTATTCAAGTTTATATACCTTGGAGTTGTAAAATCTACATAAAAATGATATTGTTAAGTCCATACCTAATAATTCTGCACACAGTGTATGCCTGGAGAACCTCCTTAAGGCCACTTTCCTAGGGCAGTATTTCTGTCCTTGGCCATGACTAGATCCTATAGAGAAAAAGAACAATGGAAACACTTGCACCTCTTCTGTATATTAGATCCAGTCATGGCCTTGGCTTATGAAATCAGATGCAAAATGCTGACCAAAATATTATTGTGGGAAAATGGACGAACTGCCAGAACTTTGGATGAGGTCTTAAGTTGGCTGATTTGACATTGCAGTAAAAGTAAGTGTGATTTTCCTTTGCAAAGAGATAGCAAGCACTTAAAGGAAAACTTGTAGACAATGCGCTAGAATCTAGTTTTGTGCACATTCGGCACAGTTACTAAGGAGTTAAATAAACTGTTCTTGCTTATATGTATTTCTTTGTCACATACCAACAGATAAAGGAAGCAGCTTGCAACATCTTAAAGAAGAAGTCACAGCGATTCATGCTTTTGGTACGTTGGCTGATGTCCTTCGGTTCGGAGGCAGAGGACAACTTGACAGATCTAGAAAATAAATGCCAGTTACTAATGCAACTCTAAGTCTCCTCCAAGAAACTGCCCCGGAAAATGGACTGTGACATATTAGATTGGCAGGGTGCAAACAAAGGCGTTGGGGAGAAGAAGCCATCACTACACAGCAGCATGAAGAAGTCCAACTGCAGTACAGAGGAAGATATGGAGAATAGATCGTCCTTTATACGGGATACAAGAAGCATCAAAAAGATGGAAAGTATGAACAGGACCCCATCTCCTGGAACGATAAGTAAAAGGAAAAGAGGGATGAGAGGAAGCTTGTGGAGCACAACCGGATCACTGCCGTTTGGTGGAGCTTGGATCTCAGCAGCTAATTTTGATGTTGATGCACAAGAGCAGCAGCCACCAGATCCAGGGGTCAGTGGTTTCGTACTTGATCCTGTGGAGCACGCCTGGATGATAATGGTTGCAGAAGGCAATTTTGAGGAGCTGCAGGATTATCTACAACAAGATCCTAACTTACTCTACAAAAGAGATTTTGTTACGGGTTACTCTGTGATCCATTGGATTGCCAAACATGGCCACCATGAGGATTTCATTAAACTTATGGATTTTGCAAGTTCTACTGGCCTCATGTTGGATGTCAATACACGAGCTAGTGGTGGATTAACTCCGCTCCACATTGCAGCATTACAGGGGCATGAGATGCTCACCAAAGTCCTGGTAGGCGCTTACAATGCCGACATCCATATTCGTGACCATAATGGCCGAAAACCTTGGCAATATCTAAGGCTCAAGAATGATAGGAATCTTCTGATACTCTTAGGAGGCCCTGAGGAAGAGGAAGGTGCAAACGCTGCCATGAACTACAATAACAACAGTCATTCATCTGCTATGCAGAAAATGGCACAAGACTATGATGAATTGGATTCTTTCCCTAAAGTAGCACTGTCTGTAGCTCCAATAAGGAACTTCATAAGGAATGCTTATAGTTTCTTAAAGAACTGGTAAATGTATCCAGCATGGTATGTTAACCATCAAGAATAATATCAAGGAAAAAAAATACATAAATAATAATTTTTAGATTGTGTGAATACAAACATACATTGTACAAGTTGTTAAGATAGATGAATACTTTCACCTCCAAGTTTCTATTGAGCACTTGTTTGGAGAGGTTGGCCCATCAGGACTAGAGACGGATGTATCATTGGTACAGCCGTGCAGGTGGCCAGGGAGGTAAGGGGGACATTTCTACCACCAAACCAGGTGGATTTGCACATTTTGATGAGCTCTTGGGCTGCAAAGAGCCCATATATTGTTTTTGCACAGGAGCCCTTTTCTGTGTGTCCGCCAGTGCTCAGGACCATTGTAAGCTGCAGGGGAAATGTAGTTACACAGCACCTTTTGAAATCAGGGACAACCATATAATGTTAATAGATGGGACTTCATGTGTCTTGATGGGACAACTCAGGCTATGTTCACACAGTTTTTTAACAAGGACTCCATTTCAAAATCCATTCTTAAAAAGTCATGGGAACGTACCCTTATAGTTGATAATCTGCTATATTTATGAGGGGTGCGTCCTCCTCGCCTCTTGTCTGCACCTGGTGCTGTGTGGGGTTGTAGGAGACTAGACCTGTCCACATAATATGGCAAATACACAGCAGTGGTACCGGATGACAGGTAAACGGTGAAATGCCTTTTATACACTGATATTGGCATACAAATAATACATAGGTACCGAATTAATTGCCCTATTTTCTAAATAATATGAACCGTGATTGCTAGCTCAGGTACGTGAAGCACTGTTGGCTTTTTTGCACACTGTGCAGAACCTATGGCCTTATATATGTAACATAACTCTCCTAGACTATGATGATAGATTAACAATAGCAAATGTGTTTGCAGCACCTCAGGTAAATATCTCATGCATAGGAGTGGGGACGCAGGTCAATCCAAGGGAACCATGTGGCATATAAATTCCACCCCAAAAAAAGCAGAAAGCATCCTGGGGGTGTTCTCCATAGACTTTAATCCATAAGAAACAGATGCAACGTCTCGCCCTACAAATGGGCTTTATCAAACATGCTTGAGAAATGCTTGATAAAGCTCATTTGTAGGGCGAAACATTTGATAAAGCCCATTTGTAGGGCGAAACGTTGCATCTGTTTCTTATGGATTAAAGTCTATAGAGCTTACGAGCAGGGTCCTCACTCCTCCTGGTGTCTTAATTTTGTTATTTTGTATTGTCTCATATTGTCTGTACATGTCCCCTCTTAATTGTAAAGCGCTGCGGAATACGTTGGCGCTATAGAAATAAAACTTATTATTATTATTATATAGAGAACAGCCCTGAGATGCTGTCTGCTTTTTTTTTTTCCAATGATGATAGATAAATCACAGCAGGATGTTAGATCTGAGATATTGACCATTTGCACAGACCTTATCCCATATCCCTGGCTATAGTATGAGCTCCTATGTTATAGTAGGACGTACTTCATCAATAAGTTGTCCTTCCATGACTGATCTTCTTTAAATCTTATTAATTGATATGATATAGAATCTCTGCATTCATGTTCTTATGTGTATATATTTAAGGTACGCTATGCTATACATTCATGTGTTGCAGTGGTTACAGCTTTTCTGCAACCTTGATTTTTCCCTATGGGAGAAAAAGTTGGAACTTTGAATTTTCCAATATTAGACCATTTTTAGGCTTTGAGAGACAATGCTCTTTAAATAGTGAAAAAAAAACCAATACAAAACTCATGGTAAAAGTAAGAACAAATGTTGGTTTCAGGATATCCTGTGACGTATGCCTATGTGTATTTACAGTAGCTATTTACTGCAATCTAATCAAGTTATCAGCGGCGACTTTCCAAGAATAGTGCAGCCGACTGAATGCCACTCTGCGGGTGGAGTCCTCATTAGCGTAAACGTCAATGCTATCCTTTAAAAAGTGCAATATTTACAATGAACATTTCTTTTTTCTTACAAATCGATATAAAAATTTCAGCCAAGCAATTCTTCTACTAGAGCATATTTATTACCAAGGTTCTGCACAAAGGCACCATACAGAACCGCAGACATTTATGCAGCTTTCACGATCTGACTCTGTTATGTATGGGAAAATAAAAGCATAGGGTTATGGTTTGAATACATTCCTGAGGAAGCCAACTTGTCATGGCGAAACACTGGGGTTTCCATTCCCCACATGGCATTACCTAGATGCTACCTTCCCTAATTATCTCCAAATTGATATATCACATTAAAAATGTGGTAATAACTTCTTTATGGTCACTCTGTTTTCATACTTTGAGTCATATATTGTATACCTTTTTGAAGGTGAATGATAATAAGACTTGCATCCATTGAAAGGGAATCTGTCTGCAGGTTTTTGCTATGTACTCTGAGACCTGAATGATGTAGATGCATGGAGCCTGATTCTAGGCTTAGTAGGCTGCTTGGTTTTTTCTGCTGTAGATCTAGCAGTGGTCAGAATGCTGAGCTCTGTATAACCCTGCCAACACCACTGATTGGCAGCTTCCTATGTACACTGTCTGAAATCTGCCAATCAGTGGTAGAGGGGTTACACAGATTAGCTGGACTACCTGGCAGATGATACCTAGTCCTGCAGTGATAATTTACTGTTGATAAACCACTGATTGGATTGATACTACATGGAATAAGGCTATCTGCCCCTACATTATGCTGCTCTCAGCTGAAATAGCAAAAACCTGCTGACAGATTCTCTTTAATATGGAAATTGGTATTGCGTGTGGGTAAGCCCTGTACCATATTTGGGTCTGTGATTAGGACCTTCATGTCTTTTGACGGTTTTAATTATTTTTAGATGTCTTTGTGTCTGGTTGATGTTTTGTATATGTCAATAAATTATATTGATTATTTTCTTTATACTGGATATGTGGCATTTAATGTATATGTAACTTTCTCTCTTTGGATGGTTTATGGTGAACACTCCAAGGTTTTATTTATTAACTGTTAGGCTATGTGCCCACGGGCGCTCGTACCTGCGGATGTATCCGCTGGTACGAGCGCATGTTTCCCCCAGCTGCCCGCCGGCGTCCGCAGCTATTTTTAGCTGCTAGATTACAGCGGAATAGCTGCGGGAAACATGCGGACATTCATGCGGCTTACCTGTGGAAGTCCCGGCCCTATCTCCATAGTGGAGGGCCGGGACATCCGCAGGTAATTCTGCATGAATAATTGACATGCAATTATACATGCGGATACCTACATCCACAGCATGTTCGGCAGCCGCACTTTCCGCAGCGTGGACACAGCACTCCCCATGTCCCATAGGATAACATGGGGAGTGTCTGTACATGCTAAAACCTGCGGATTTAACTGGAAAATCCAGAAAAATCCGAAAGGTTTTCCGACGCAAAATCCGCAGAAACAAGCTCCCGTGGGCACATAACCTTATTCTGCGACCAATTAGTTTTCCTCACTGCACGTTACAATATAGTCCATGTTACTGACAACAAGACACTCATTTCCAAGGATTCTAGAGTAGAATATCCCTGTTTAGAATCATGGCCTAAAATAATGGCGGCCTTGAAATTGATCCAGAAAATTAAGCATTTCTTTATAAATTTATTGCAATTACACATGCTTATTTCCTTTGTGTGTATAGGAATAACAAAAAAAAAAAAAACCAACAGAGAAAAAAAGGGTATATTGGACATAATTTCACACAAAACCTTAATAATGGTCCAGACAAAATAGTTGGTACCCTCAACTTAATATTTGGGTGCACCCCCTTTGAAATAAATAACTGCAATCAATCCCTTCCTATAACCATCAACAAACTTCTTACACAACTCAACTGGAATTTTGGACTCTTCTTTATAAGCTGCTCCAGGTCTCATATTTGAAGGCGCCTTCTCCCAACAGCAATTTTAAGATCTCTCTACAGCTGTTCAATGGGAGTTAGATCCAAACTCATTGCAGCCACTTCAGAACTCTCCAGCGCTTTGTTTCCATCCATTTCTGGGGGGCTTCTTGAAGTATGTTTAGGGTCATTATTCTGCTGGAAGACCTGTGATTTAGGACGCAAACCCAGCTTTCTGACACTGGGCACTACATTGTGCCCCAAAATCCTTTGGTAATTTTCAGATCTAATGATATCAGCAGCAAAAGACCCCCAAAACATCTTTAAACCTCCACCATATTTGACTGTAGGTACTGTGCTCTATTCTTTGTAAGACTCATTGCATTTTCAGTAAACAGTAGATTGATGTGCTTTGCCAAAAAGTTCTGTCTTGGTCTCATCTGTCCAACAAAACCAGTGTCAATGGTATATTGTCAAGAGGATCCACTATTTTGACCAGAAAAAAACTCTAAAACGTCACGTTTATTATTATCATTAAAATTTTAACTTTAATCTAAAACACTGGAACCATATCTAATTATACAAGTCACTAACAAAGTCGTGATAAGTGATTATTTTGTGAGGTGCTCAAATAGGGCAGTGGGCAAGGGGCGTGCACCACCTGCTATCATTGGGTCATTTAGGTATCACAATAACGGGATAAAGGCACCTAATGTTAGGGCGGCACGGTGGCTCAGTGGTTAGCACTGCAGTCTTGCAGCGCTGGGGTCCTGGGTTCAAATCCCACCAAGGACACTATCTGCAAGGAGTTTGTATGTTCTCCCCGTGTTTGCGTGGGTTTCCTCCGGGTACTCCGGTTTCCTCCCACACTTCAAAGACATACAGATAGGGACTCTAGATTGTGAGCCCCAATGGGGACAGTGTTGCCAATGTATGTAAAGCGCTGTGGAATTAATAGCGCTATATAAATGAATAAAATTATTATTAATTATTATTATTAATGTTCCCTGATGTTTATCCCTACCTAGCCACGGAGGTCAAGTACACCTTAATTTTCTGGGTGCCCCCCGTTCCTCGGCGGCTAGTTCTATATGTCCCTGTCACTATTTTTGACCTAGAACCACCACCAGGTGCAATGTGCTGGAGTGATTGTGTAGTCATGTGTCTTAGGTCACTGTTCAAAAAAAGAAGAGACCCCCCAATCTTAATAATTATTATGATTCTCAGTTCCCAGTTAAGCAGATGCCTATATAGCTATAACAACTGGGGAGATACATTATGGGGGTCTTAACCACAGATATGATGGGCCTGAAAGTCCCAGTACTCAACCTGCCATAGACTATTATGGAACTGGTGACACAGTGAAACGCTGCCATTGCAGGCACTCACTGTTTACAGAGCCTCCCACTTGATTCATTGCTGATCTGGGAGGTGGTCTACTTTTACAGCCAGTATGTGACCCAGGGTGACCCAGGACAGCAACTGGACCCACTTAGGGGAATCTATTTCAAGGACACAAAGAAAGATGAGGAGATTGATGGCCTAGACTAAAGAAAGACATCTTGGAGTATACACATCCCCTGAAGAACCCCAATATATCGGGGGAAACGCGTCGGGATCAAGACCAGTCCTGGCAGGATGAGTACTGGGACTTTCAGGCCCATCATATCTGTGGTTAAGACCCCCATTTAATGCATCTCCCCAATTGTTATAGCTATATAGGCATCTACTTAACTGGGAACTGAGAATCATAATAATTAAGATTGGGGGGGTCTCTTTTTTTGAACAGTGACCTAAGACACATGACTACACAATCACTCCAGCACATTGCACCTGGTGGTGGTTCTAGGTCAAAAATAGTGACAGGGACATATAGGGCTAGCCGCCGAGGAACGGGTGGCACCCAGAAAATTAAAGTGTACTTGACCTCTGTTGCTAGGTAGGGATAAACATCAGGGAACATTAGGTCCCTTTATTGTGATACCTAAATGACCCAATGATAGCAGGTGGTGCACGCCCCTTGCCCACTGCCCTATTTGAGGACCTCACAAAATAATCACTTATCACGACTTTGTTAGTGACTTGTAGAATTGGATATGGTTCCAGTGTTTTAGATTAAAGTTAAAATTTTAATGATAATAAACGTGACGTTTTAGAGTTTTTTTCTGGTCAATATAGTCTCAACTGTCCACAAGACACTTTCACAGAAAGATTTTAGCTTATGTAGATTTTGGCAAACTGCAGTGTAGATTTTTTATGTCTCTGTGTCAGCAGTCGGGTCCTCTTGGGTCTCTTGCCATAACGTTTCATTTCATTGAAATGGATAACTCGCGCTGAGACTGACGCACCCTGAGCCTGCAGGACAGCTTGAATTTCTTTGGAACTTGATTGGGGCTGCTTATCCACCATCCGGACTATCCTGCGTTACAATTTGCTATCAGATTTCCTCTGCCGTCCACGTAGATTAGCTTCAGTGCCATGGGATATAAACGTCTTAGTTATGTTTCTCACCGTGGATAGAAGACCAGAGATGGACGTTTAACCTTGAGATAGATTATATTTTTTCAACAATGTTGGTTCTTAAGTCCTAAGACATTACCATTCTTCTCTTTCTGTTCTCCATGCTTACTGAGGGACACACGATCCAAAGATTGAGTCTCCCCATTTTTTCTGGTTTCAGCTGTGATTTTCATATTGCCCACACCTATTACTTGCCACAGGTGAGTTTGAACGAGCATCACATACTTGAAACAAAATTGTTTACCCACAATTTTGGAAAAGTGCCAACAATTTTGTCCGGTCCATTTTTGGGGGTTTGTGTGAAATAATGTCCAATTTGCCATTTTCTGTTGTTTGTTTGTGTTGTTCCAATACACACAAAGGAAATAACGTGTATAAGAAATAATAATAATAATAATAATAAGAAGATGTGTAACTGCAATAATTTTGTGGGAGAAATACTTAATTTTCTGGAACAATTGCAAGGGTGCCAACACTTTGAGCCATGACAGTACTTGAAGCCCATCAAATCCAACACAGTAGCGCATGGAGACTGTATGGCTTTATGTTAGGGAGCCATATATGCTTTATGCTGAGGATCTGTCGCATGTTGCTACGGTATTATCAGTTCAGTAAACGCTGCTTGTAATGACATGAGGATGTAATGTCTCCAGCTTTAGAGTCTGTTTATCATGTGAAGTAGCACATCCTCTATGATACTAGGGTGTTGGCACATCCTGAAGAGGAAATTCTGAAAACTTCCTTGTTTTACATAAACCACAAAAAATGTGAAAATGCTTACATTGTGATATTAGATTTAAAGTGAACCTGTCAGGTGCAATATGCACAAAGACCCACGAGCAGTTCTGGGAACATATTAGTAATCCCTGCCTAACCGTCCCTGTATCTAGTAGCATAGATAAAGGGATCTTTAGAAACAATATTTCTAAAGATCCCTTATGATATGCTAATGAGCGCAGGGACTAGTCGCAAGGCTATTACTTCCTGCACTCATTACGCCCTCTTAGCATGGTAGCATGCTCACAGGGTCGCCTCAGAATGCTGTGCTTAGGGTCAGTGCGCATGATCAGAAGTCCCCTGCACTTTCGGTCATGCGCACTACACCAGTTTGAATCCAGGATGTGTACACCCGGCTGGAAGTCCAGGGATCATGCACAATGAGCCGAAATCCAGCACTGGGCGCGGAGGCAGCAGAGGCGAGTGCGATCATGCCTCTGACTCTGCGCATTCATTAGAATGTTGGCATGCCCACAGGGTGATGCTTACATGCTAAGGTGGCCGACTAGCTAAGGGAAGTTACACCCTTGGGACTAGTCCCTGGCCTCATTAGAATGTAATGAAGGATCTTTAGAAATACTTTTTCTAAAGATCTCTTTATCTAAGCTACTAGAAACAAGGACAGTTAGGCAGGGATTAGCAATATACACCCAGAACTGCTCATGGTCCTGGATGCATATTGCACCTGACAGGTTCACTTTAAAGTGAAACCAACACTCAGTTGTAAGTAACACCAAAATATTTTAATTCCCATATACGGAACTGCCCAATTTCAACATGATCGATTTTTTGTATTCATATGCTAGATAAGTGGCCACAGGGGTCTGGCAGCAACTTACTTCCCTCTCCCTATTGAAAACACATGCACGTTTGTAGCGCCGGTGTAACTGCACTACGCTACCTCTCCCCAGCAGGAACGCAAACTAACTCACCGCCGGAGCCAGGCTGCGTCCTCCCTTGCCATCCACATATGCTTCATGCTCCTTCTGGGGCTGTGCACGCTGCACAGTTCCCCCGGAAATGCACTTAGGGCATGCGTGTGCACATCTACCCTCCTCTTAAAGTGCTGTCGTGCCATTTCCTGGAAGTGCCTCTCAGCTACCCTGGAAGCCTGTGCCGTCTGCCTTTCAGGGTCTGGGAAGAGGTCTCTCAAGCAGCAGTTGCCATCTGCCCTACCCCTTCCACCGGCCATTCCTACAACTTCCAGAAACATCTTACTGGAGAAGAAACTTCCTTCTGGCCTGATTAAGCAGGGGCGTAAAAGGTAAGGAGGACTGTACCTGTCTGTTCTCGCTTACCTGCCTGCCCCAGCCTTCTCAGCTGTACCCATCTGAACCTGTGTCTGTACCTGAATTTGTCTTCTGTCTTGGGGGTCAGCTTCCAGTCTCGGTCATTGCCCTTGGAGTGGTACCTGCCGTCTGCCTTGCAGGAGGCGCTTACTTAAGCTCCTCCCACTAAAGGGTAAGCCCAGGTCCCCCTATGGCCCAGTGGGTCCACTCTAGCTCACCGCCTCGACACCGGGGAATGTTACAATGCTCCAATGAGAGTATGGACATCTTAAGGGTAGCGCCAAACGGTAAATAAATAATTTGCACAATAGCAATTGGTGACCCAGGAGACTTACAAGAGGGGATAAATGTAAAGTGGAACGCTACACAAAGATTTCTAACTATTGTTGGTACATCAGTCTTTTTGTAAAGGTCTCCGTGTAGACTTCATTTTACTAATTGTTGATCTAGATTTTTATCTCTCCACGGTCCCACAGTTCTACCATAACCTCCTGTGTGCAATGGAAAGTTTATACAAAGTGCTGCGGTTTCTGGCATGCTCCACTGACAGTGACTTCCGTATTTGCAGAACATAATAATACATAGTGTATAAAGTCCATGATTTGGGATTTTAGAATAGGACCTCTGACTTATTAGACCTGTTGTCCCCGGGATTTACTGATTTTGACTGTATATGCAGATGTAGCATAGCAAACAATGGAGCAGAAATCACTGTCACTCGCATGGTCATGCAATGTCACTGCCGCTCTTTTGTTTTCAAATACCTGCAGCCTATCTGCATCATTGGAGCTGGGAGCATGAAGAGTGTGTGTGTGTGTGTGTGTGTGTGTGTGTGTGTGTGTGTGTACGCACGTATACAACAGGTGAAATAAGTAAGGAACACGTCACCAATTTTCTAAGTAAATATATTTTTAAATCTGCTATTGCCATGAATTTCTCTCCAGATGTCAGTAATAACCCATCCAATCCACACAGGCAAAGACATCAAACCATAGCTGTCCATTTGTAATAATGAGAAATGAAACAGGGAAAAAGTATTGAACACGCTTACTACTTTGTACAAAGACCTTTGTTGGTGAAGTTTCAAGATGCCTCCTGTATGGAGAAACTACACTGTGTGCAGAATTATTAGGCAAATTGTATTTTAGCGGATATTTTTATTATTGATCAACAACCATGTTCTCAATCAACCCAAAAGACTCATAAATATCAAAGCTTAATATTTTTGGAAGTTGGAGTGGTTTTTCTAGATTTGGCTATCTTAGGAGGATATCTATTTGTGCAGGTAACTATTACTGTGCAGAATTATTACCGTATTTTTCGGACCATAAGACGCACTTTTTTTCCTCCAAACTTGGGAGGAAAGTGTGGGGTGCGTCTTATGGTCTGAAGCTGCGGGGTAGGGAGCTGTGGGGGAGTCAGCGCTATGCAGTGGGATCACAGGAGGCAGGGAGGGTCGCTGCTGCAGGATGCCGGCTGCTGGAGAAACCACGTGTGCCCGCTGCTTAAAGTCAGTGAATATTCATTAGCTGCTACCCGCCCACCTCTCTCTGCAGTCAGCGAGTGTGAGGAGCAGCTATGAATACTTGTTTAATGTAAACAGCGGTCACACGTGGGTTCTCCAGCCCCCGGCTTCCTGCAGCGGCTGAGGAGACTGTGTGTCCGCTGTTAGGAGGCAGGAGCAGGGGGCCGCTGCAGTCATGTCTGGCCCGGGGGAAGTGCAGATCACTGCAGTGTCTGGGCCAGAGCACGGCATACCTTCACAGCACAGCCGCAGTCTCTGTGCTGAGGGCTCAAATTACTTTCACTTTGCTCCTGCCTCTGCTCAGTCTCCCATAGCTGACAAGGACCTACAGTGATGTAATGCAGAGGGGTGTACAGAGCAGCACAGAACAGCACAGAGCCCGCCTCTCCATTACATCACTGCAGGTCCTTGAGATATGTGAGCCTTTGTTTGTAATGCCAGGACCAAACTGAAGCATGGTGAGCAATGCATCACATCAGTAAAAGTAAGGCAATAAATAATATAGTATTACTGTACACCTGGATGGGGTTGGATCATATATATATATAATCTTTGCACACATATACACACACGCACACACACTATATAACTATATACACAGACACACACACTATATACACACACTATATACACACACACACACACACACTATAACTATATATACACACACACAATCAATCCAGATTGGAGGATCACACACTTAATGATGGGGAACATACATATTCCACGATGGGGGCCATATATAACTGGAAGGTACCCAGAATGGAGGATATGAGGACAGAATTTGGGGATATTATTACCTCAGTAACACTGTCAGCAGTAAAATAACAGTGTGTCATGACCACATTCTTTTACTTTAATTTTATTTTTTTCTATTTTGTCCTCCTCTAAAACAAGGGTGCGTCTTATAGTCCGGTGCGTCTTATAGTCCGAAAAATACGGTAGGCAACTTAATAAAAAACAAATCTATTCCCATTTCACTTGTTTATTTTCACCACGTAAATCAATATAACTGCACAAAAGTTAGAAATAAACATTTCTGACATGCAAAAACAAAACCACAAAAAATTAGTGACCAATATAGCCACCTTTCTTTATGATGACACTCAGCAGCCTACCATCCATAGATTCTGTCAGTTGCTTGATCTGTTTACGATCAACATTGCATGCAGCAGCCACCACAGCCTCCAGACACTGCTCCGAGAGGTGTACTGTTTTCCCTCCCCATAGATCTTACATTTTATGAGGGACCACGGGTTCTCTATGGGGTTCAGATCAGGTGAACAAGGGGGCCATGTCGTTATTTTTTCATCTTTTAGACCTTTACTGGCCAGCCACGCTGTGGAGTAGTTGGATGCATGTGATGGAGCATTGTCCTGCATGAAAATGTTTTTCTTGAACGATACAGACTTTTTCCTGTACCACTGCTTGAAGAAGTTGTCTTCCAGAAACTGGCAGTAGGTCTGGGAGTTGAGCTTCACTCCATCCTCAACCCGAAAAGGTCCCACAAGTTCATCTTTGATGATACCAGCCCCTACCAGTACCCCACCTCCACCTTGCTGGCGTCTGAGTCGGAGTGGAGCTCTCTGCCCTTTACAGATCCAGCCTCTGGCCCATCAAGAGTCACTCTCATTTCATCAGTCCATAAAACCTTTGAAAAATCAGTCTTAAGATATTTCTTGGCCCAGTCTTGACGTTTTATCTTATGTTTCTGGTTCAAAGGTGGTCGTTTTTCAGCCTTCCATACCTTGCGAATGTCCCGGAGTATGGCACACCTTGTGCTTTTTGATACTCCAGTAACGTTGCAGCTCTGAAATATGGCCAAACTGGTGGCAAATGGCATCTTGGCAGCTTCACGCTTGATTTTCCTCAGTTCATGGGCAGTTATTTTGCGCCTTTTTTGCCTAACATGGCTATTTGCCATGAAACGCTTGATTGTTCGGTGATCGCGCTTCAAAGGTTTGGCAATTTCAAGACTGCTGCATCCCTCTGCAAGACATCTCAGAATTTTGGACTTTTTAGAACCCGTCAAATTTCTCTTCTGACCCATTTTGCCAAAGTATAGGAAGTTGCCTAATAAGTATACACCCCTTATACAGGGTGTTGATGTCATTACACCACACCCCTCCTCATTACAGAGATGCACATCACCTGATTTACTTAATTGGTAGTTGGCTCTCAAGCCTATACAGCTTGGAGTAGGACAACATGTATAAAAATCATGTGATCAAAATACTCATTTGCCTAATAATTCTGCACACAGGGTAGTGGCATGCATTGCTCGGGGGTGATTTTGGTCCATTCTTCTGCACAAACACTCTTCAAATCCTGAAGATTCGGTGAGCTCTATGAACTCTGAGCTTTAGGTCCATCCATAAATTTTCTATTGGGTTCTGGTCAAGTGATTGGCTGGGGTATTCTAGCAGCTTTATTTTCTTTCTCTGAAACCAATTGAGTTTCCTTGGCTGTGTGTTTGAGATCATTATCTGGCTGAAATATGCACCCTTGTTTCATCTTCATCAACCTGGGAGATAGCAAATTTTTACCTGTTTCAGTACATTTGTCCATTCATCCTTCCTTTCTTTACATGTTTTCCAGTGTTGTATGCTGAAAAACAGCCCCACACTATGATGATCCCACCTCCAAACGTCACTGTTGGTATGGTGTTTTTGTGCTGATATGTAGTGCCTTTTGATCTCCAAATACGGTGTGTCGTCTCATCTGACTAGACTATATTCTCACATTATTTTACAAGCTCATCTAAATGGTATTGAAAAACAACAGAAAAGTACTCAAGACCCATATTGACTTCCATTATACTTGGGTGCTCGAGTTGCCCATTCATGCATCCAACTGCTCTTAACGAGTACCGAGCATAATAGTGCTCACTCATCACAATATTTATGAACATCTATGGTTTGATTTCTTTGCCTGTGTGGATTGGATGGGTTGTTACAGACTTCTGGTGAGCAATTCATGTCAATTAAATGCCTTATTTCACCCGCTGTATACAAGCATTATACAATAGTGTTAGGAAGGTATCAACAGTACATTTTTTTGGCTCCAATTCTCAAAGACCATTTCTGGACAGACTTCTCTAAAGAATAGATGGGTGTAGCTGGGTGCCACGGTTTATGCACGTTCTGAGCTGATGGCACTACTGGACATCTTCCAATTTCTAAGGGAAATACATGGGATGTATTTTTCATCTGCGGCACTAAGTTTTGTTGGCTGACCACTGCTTGTATGTACGGTCTACGATGTTGCCCATTTCTTGATATCCTCAATACTGAGAAATACAGAGCTAAAATTGCAAATAAACACACTGGGTGAAATGTATAAAGCCTGGCATTTCATACGCCAGTCAACACATCTGTTTCTGCCTAAAAAAATAAATAAAATTAATTTGTACAATAATTTTCAATTCTTGCAATATAATAGCTGTTGATCCACAGTAGACCTAGCAACATCTTTAAACCCCCACCCACTGTTAAAGCATTGATAGGGTAAAATGTAAAGTTGTAAAATTTAGAAGAGATGTTCATGTAACAAAATTTGTGAACATGTAAAAGTCAATGAATAATGCCGCAAAAAATCATAGGAATGTAACCTGCAGTTGTAAAGCACCATGGAATAAATAGCGCTTTAATAAATAATTTTATACTTTTAATTTGGTGCCATTTTCTACCTCATCACCAATGTATTCAAGAAGTTTATTTGCGCATGGCAATGTTCCTGCCTGATGGAGCATTCTAAAGACAAAAATAGGAAACTGGTTACAACAGCATACATTGTATATTTTGAAAATATATGTGGAAAATCAGCTAAAATCAGCAAAATAAAACCAGTGGTGGAGGGGGATCTAATTCACCGATTTACGGAGAAGGCTGAGATCAGAAATAATGTAGTAAGTTTGCTCAAAGAAACTCTTCCAGCAAATATTTCATACAAAAACCTTACCAATCGCCATGGTCCTCAATTTTTCACCATTCTTCTGGACCACGTGTGCACTCCTTTCCTGTACCAGCTCACACAGGTACTACTGTGTGAAGTGCTACTTCCACCAATATCAGCCACGGAGGCAGAGACCAAGACACCCTAAGATTTACATTGTGAGGGTGCATTCAGACCACCAAATAAAATCAGACAGATTATGAGTGAGCACTACCATGTCAGGGGCTCTGTACTGTAAACAGGTGGAATGCTGAGATGGGCTCGACTATAGTACCAAGTATAATAGAAGTTAATGGGAAACTTGCATTTTTCTAGAAAAATGCTAGAAGAAGGGAATTTTGTTTACTTACCGTAAATTCCTTTTCTTCTAGCTCCTATTGGGAGACCCAGACAATTGGGTGTATAGCTTCTGCCTCCGGAGGCCACACAAAGTATTACACTTTAAAAAGTGTAACCCCTCCCCTCTGCCTATACACCCTCCCGTGCATCACGGGCTCCTCAGTTTTGGTGCAAAAGCAGGAAGGAGGAAACTTATAAATTGGTCTAGGGTAAATTCAATCCGAAGGATGTTCGGAGAACTGAAAACCATGAACCAAAAGAACAATTCAACATGAACAACATGTGTACACAAAAAAACAACCAGCCCGAAGGGCACAGGGGCGGGTGCTGGGTCTCCCAATAGGAGCTAGAAGAAAAGGAATTTACGGTAAGTAAACAAAATTCCCTTCTTCTTTGTCGCTCCATTGGGAGACCCAGACAATTGGGACGTCCAAAAGCAGTCCCTGGGTGGGTAAAAGAATACCTCGATAAAAAGAGCCGAAACGGCACCCTCTTACAGGTGGGCAACCGCCGCCTGAAGGACTCGCCTACCTAGACTGGCGTCTGCCGAAGCATAGGTATGCACTTGATAGTGTTTCGTGAAAGTGTGCAGACTAGACCATGTAGCTGCCTGACACACCTGCTGAGCCGTAGCCCGGTGCTGCAATGCCCAGGACGCACCCACGGCTCTGGTAGAATGGGCTTTCAGCCCTGAAGGAAGCGGAAGCCCAGAAGAACGGTAGGCTTCAAAAATCGGTTCCTTGATCCACCGAGCCAAGGTTGACTTGGAAGCCTGCGAACCCTTACGCTGGCCAGCGACAAGGACAAAGAGCGCATCTGAACGACGCAGGGGCGCCGTGCGAGACACGTAGAGACGGAGTGCTCTCACTAGATCTAAGGAGTGCAAATCCTTTTCACATTGGTGAATTGGATTAGGGCAAAATGAAGGTAAGGAGATATCCTGATTGAGATGAAAAGGAGATACCACCTTAGGGAGAAATTCCGGGACAGGATGCAGAACCACCTTATCCTGGTGAAAGACCAGGAAGGGGGCTTTGCATGACAGCGCTGCAAGCTCCGACACTCTTCGGAGTGATGTAACTGCCACTAGAAATGCCACCTTCTGCGAAAGACGTGATAAAGAGACATCCCGCAGCGGCTCGAAAGGTGGTTTCTGAAGAGCCGTTAGCACCCTGTTAAGGTCCCAGGGTTCCAGCGGACGCTTGTAAGGTGGGACTATGTGGCAAACTCCCTGCAGGAACGTGCGGACCTGCGGAAGCCTGGCTAGGCGCTTTTGAAAAAATACGGAGAGCGCCGATACTTGTCCCTTGAGAGAGCCGAGTGACAAACCCTTGTCCATTCCGGATTGAAGGAATGAAAGAAAAGTGGGTAAGGCAAACGGCCATGGAGTAAAACCATTAATCAGAGCACGTTGGTTTCCTGGCCTGTCTCATGGTGGCAATGACATCCTGAGATAACCCTGAAGACGCTAGGAGCCAGGACTCAATGGCCACACAGTCAGGTTGAGGGCCACAGAATTCAGATGGAAAAACGGCCCTTGTGACAGCAAGTCTGGGCGGTCTGGAAGCGCCCACGGTTGACCCACCGTGAGATGCCACAGATCCGGGTACCACGACCGCCTCGGCCAATCTGGAGCGACGAGAATGGCGCGACGGCAGTCGGACCTGATCGTGCGCAACACTCTGGGCAGCATTGCCAGAGGAGGAAACACATAAGGCAGTCGAAACTGCGACCAATCCTGAACTAATGCGTCCGCCGCCAGAGCTCTGTGATCTTGAGACCGGGCCATGAATGCCGGGACTTTGTTGTTGTGCCGTGACGCCATGAGATCGACGTCCGGCGTTCCCCAGCGGCGACAGATCTCTCGAAACACGTCTGGGTGAAGAGACCATTCCCCCGCGTCCATGCCCTGACGACTGAGAAAATCTGATTCCCAGTTTTCTACGCCCGGGATGTGAACTGCGGAGATCGTGGAGGCTGTGGCTTCCACCCACTGCAGAATCCGCCTGACTTCCTGGAAGGCATGACGACTGCGCGTGCCGCCCTGGTGGTTGATGTATGCGACGGCAGTGGCGTTGTCCGACTGTATACGGATCTGTCTGCCCTCCAGCCACCGATGGAAAGCCAATAGGGCTAGATACACTGCCCTTATCTCCAGAACATTGAGCTGAAGGGAAGACTCTACCGGAGTCCAGGTTCCCTGAGCCCTGTGGTGGAGAAAAACCACTCCCCACCCTGACAGGCTCGCGTCCGTGGTTACCACAGCCCAGGTTGGGGGTAGGAAGAATTTTCCTTGCGATAGAGAATTGGGAAGGAGCCACCACTGAAGAGACGTCTTGGTTGCAAGGGAAAGAGACGTTCCTGTCGAGGGAAGTCGACCTCCTGTCCCATTTGCGGAGAATGTCCCATTGGAGTGGCCGCAGATGGAATTGCGCGAACGGCACTGCCTCCATGGCTGCCACCATCTTCCCCAGGAAGTGCATGAGGCGCCTCAAGGGGTGTGACTGACCCCGAAGAAGAGATTGCACCCCTGCCTGCAGTGAAAGCTGTTTGTCCAGCGGTAGCTTGACTACCGCTGACTGTGTATGAAACTCCATCCCGAGGTAAGTCAGCGATTGGGTCGGTGTCAACTTGGATTTTGGGAAGTTGATGATCCACCCGAACTGCTGGAGAGTCGCCAGAGCGACGGTAAGGCTGTGTTGACACGCCACCCGAGAAGGTGCCCTGACTAGGAGATCGTCTAAGTAGGGAATCACCGAGTGGCCCTGAGAGTGTAGGACCGCCACAACGGATGCCATGACTTTGGTGAACACCCGTGGGGCTGTCGCCAGGCCGAAAGGCAATGCCACGAACTGAAGGTGTTCGTCCCCGATGGCGAAACGCAAGAAGCGTTGATGTTCGGGTGCGATCGGCACATGGAGATAAGCATCCTTGATGTCGATCGATGCTAGGAAGTCTCCTTGTGACATCGAGGCGATGACCGAGCGGAGAGATTCCATCCGAAACCGTCTGGTGCTCACATGTCTGTTGAGTAGTTTGAGGTCCAGAACGGGACGGAATGATCCGTCCTTCTTTGGCACCACGAACAAGTTGGAGTAAAAGCCGCGACCACGTTCCTGAGGGGGAACGGGGATCACAGCTCCTTCTGTCTTCAGAGCGTCCACTGCCTGAAAAAGTGCGTCGGCCCGAGCGGGGGGCGGAGAGGTTCTGAAGAAACGAGTCGGAGGACGAGAGCTGAACTCTATCCTGTAACCGTGAGACAGAATGTCTCTCACCCATCGGTCTTGAACATGTGGCCACCAGGCGTCGCAAAAGCGGGAGAGCCTGCCACCGACCGAGGATGCGGTTCAGGGATGCCGAGAGTCATGAGGAGGCCGCCTTGGAGGCAGTGCCTCCGGCGGCCTTTTGGGGGCATGACTTAGACCGCCACGCATAGGAGTTCCTCTGGCCTTTCTCCGGCCTGCTGGACGAAGAGGATTGGGGCTTGGCGGAGGGACGAAAGGACCGAAACCTCGATTGTATTTTTCGTTGCTGAGGTCTCTTAGGTTTGGACTGGGGTAAGGAGGAATCCTTTCCCTTGGATTCCTTAATAATCTCATCCAATCGTTCGCCAAACAATCGGTCGCCAGAAAACGGCAAACCGGTTAAGAACCTCTTGGAGGCCGAGTCTGGAAGCCTTCCATTCGCGCAGCCACATGGCCCTGCGGACTGCCACAGAATTAGCGGATGCCACCGCTGTACGGCTAGCAGAGTCTAGGACTGCGTTCATGGGGTAGGAAGAAAAAGCTGACGCTTGAGAAGTCAAAGACGCAACTTGCGGAGCAGAATTACGTGTGACCGCATTAATCTCAGCCAGACAAGCTGAGATAGCTTGGAGTGCCCACACGGCTGCAAAGGCCAGGGCAAAAGACGCGCCCGTGGCTTCATAGATGGATTTCACCAGGAGCTCTATCTGCCTGTCAGTGGCATATTTTAGCGATGAGCCATCTGCAACCGATACCACAGATCTAGCTGCCAATCTAGAGACTGGAGGATCCACCTTGGGACATTGAGCCCAACCCTTAACTACGTCAGAGGGGAAGGGGTAACGTGTGTCAGTGAGGCGCTTAGTAAAGCGCTTGTCCGGAACCGCTCTGGGCTTCTGGACAGCATCTCTGAAGTTAGAGTGATCGAAAAACGCACTCCGTGTACGTTTGGGGAACCGAAACTGGTGTTTCTCCTGCTGAGAAGCCGACTCCTCTACAGGTGGAGGCGGGGGAGAGAGATCTAACACCTGGTTGATGGACGAGATAAGATCATCTACTAAGGCGTCCCCCTTCAGGTGTATCAAGATTGAGGGCGACGTCAGGGTCAGAGCCCTGAGCTGTGACGTCCGCCTCGTCCTCCAGCGAGTCCTCAAGCTGGGAACCCGAGCAGCGTGAAGAAGTCGGGGAAGATTCCCAGCGAGTCCGCTTAGCCTGTCTAGGACTGTGGTCCGGGCAGGAGTCCTCCACGTGAGACCTAGGGCCCACCCTGGGAGCGCGCTGCGGCGCGGACCGAGAGGGGCCTGGAGGCGACGATCCAACAGGGGCCGGGGCCTGTGTAAGGACCGGTCTGGACTGAAAAGCTTCTAGCAGCTTGGCAGACCATTTGTCCATAGACTGAGCCATGGATTGTGAAAGTGACTCAGAGAGTTTCTCAGCAAAAGAGGCGAACTCTGTCCCTGCCGCCTGGACAGGGGGAGCAGGGGGGTCTACATGAGCCGAGGGGCCCACTAGTGACCGAGGCTCCGGCTGAGCAAGCGAAAAAGGGGTCGAGCATTGCTCACAGTGAGGGTAGGTGGAACCCGCAGGTAACATAGCCCCACAAGAGGTACAGGCCGCAAAAAAACCCTGTGCCTTAGCACCTTTGCTCCTTGTGGACGACATGCTGTTGTCTCCTAGGAGAGTGATCACTGAGGGTATATGGGAAAGGGTATACAGCCCGACCGAACAGAAATATATATATAAATACGTATCTATTCCGGCACCCTAGGGGGACCAGCACCGGGTGACCGGTGTGGCTTACCGACCGCTAAAAAGCGGAGTGTGTGTCCTCCAGATTCCCTGCCTTAGGTCTCTCAGAGCTGCAGAGCTCTTCCCTGATAATCCTCCACCGGCAGAATGCCAAAAAAATGGCTGCCGGAGCTCTCAGGGGAGGAGTGGAGCCGTGGGCGGCGCTAGGAAAGTGCGGGAATCTGGGGTCCCCACAGTGATCAGTGAGGGGGGAGGAAACATACAGGATGCTCCGGCCCTCACATCCGACGTCAGGTCGGCAGTCCCGCCCTTACCCCTGACAGGCAGGCCCGGGATTTTTGCTACTAGGCCGCGATGAAGCCGGGGACTAAATTTAAGACCGCAGCCGACAAGCAGGCGTGGTCGGCGTGGAAGTCCGCCGGTCTTCTCAAATCAGCAGCTGCTGCAGCGTCCGGGAAGAAGGCGCTCCCTGCACAGTCCCCATGGGGACACAGAGTACCTTAGAGATGCAGGGCCCGGTCCCTGAGGATGAATAGACTCCTGTCCGGCAGATTCCCACAGGGGCTTCGGAGGAAGCACGGTCCCAGTAAATGGATGACCGGTCAGGATCCCACTTCTCCCAGAGCCGCTAAGGGATGGTGAAGGAGACGGCGTGAGGCTCCGGCCTTTGTACCCGCAATGGGTACCTCAACCTTAACAGCACCGCCGACGTAGTGGGGTGAGAAGGGAACATGCCGGGGGCCCCGTGAGGGCCCTCTTTTCTTCCAACCGATATAACTAATATGAGAATGCATGAGTGGATGTGTGCCTCCTTCCACACAAAGCATAAAACTGAGGAGCCCGTGATGCACGGGAGGGTGTATAGGCAGAGGGGAGGGGTTACACTTTTTTAAGTGTAATACTTTGTGTGGCCTCCGGAGGCAGAAGCTATACACCCAATTGTCTGGGTCTCCCAATGGAGCAACAAAGAAATGTCCATTATACTCCGTACTTGAGCCCATCTGGGCATCTGACCTGCTAGTTTCGAGTACAGAGCATGGTAATCATCACTATGACAGATCGGGCCGCAATGCACTGAATGGCAGCAGCTCTCCCGACTTGAGCGTGACAGCTTCATATGAGGTGGTCACACTCTGGTCTGGAGAGCCACAGCCAGTCCAGGCATTACAGTCTGCTCTTAGCCTGATTTATACAGTAGATCTGATTGCACCCAGAAAGTGACTTCCGCTCTACATAAACCAGTGTACGTCAATTTAACGTCATGTGATCCAACAGAGAAGCAGAGCGAGGCTGGAAACCAATGACTGGGATCAAATCAAGAAACCTTTCTATTCACCATATTACACACATATAAAGGGGATTCGGTAATGCAATTCTTTCTGGAACGATTTTAAAGGAACCGGTCACCAGAATTCTCCCTTATAAGCTCCGGCCACCACTAGTGAGCTCTTATATACAGTATTCTAGAATACTGTATATAAGCGCCCAGGCCAATCTGCATAACGTAAAAAATAGCATTTATTGCACTCACCTGCAATGCAGTGTGGTCAGATGGGCATCGCTGCTCTTAACCCAGCGCCTCCTCTGCTTGCGATCGCCATCCTCCTTACCTTCTTCGCGTGGATGAAGCGTCCTACGTCATCCACACAGTGCTCCTGCTCTCAGCAACTATTGTAGTGCGCATGCGTTTTGACATTTCCCTGTGCCTGCGCCCTGCAGTACTTTTCTCTGCCCTGCTGTGGGCAGAACAAAGAGCACACTGTGAATGCCGTAGCATGTGTCATCGACATGGAGCAGGGAAGGAGGACTGTGATCACAAGCACAGAGGAGGCGTTGGGTCAAGACCAGCGACTCCATCGGACTGGACAGGAGGAGAGTATAATAAAAGGTCTTTTTACAATATACAGAGCGGCTTGAGCTCTTATATACAATATTCTAGAATGCTATATGTAGGGGCTTACTGATGGTGGCCGCTGCTTGTAAGGGAAAATCTGATGACAGGTTCCCTTTAAAGAGAAACCTCACAGTGGTAAACAACGTTATTTTATGTTTTGGTTCACTTTTGTTAAAACTCGAATAAAAAAAATCCCCAAATATCTCCAATATATCCTGTATTTTTTCTCCTCCAACAGCACAACCCAAGGCACAATGAGCAAAATTTTGCCCTTATTTGTAGCCTACAAGCAAATACTGCTTATAGCATACCACATCACAGTCATGTCGGCATGCTTAATCAAAATAAATGTTTGGGCAAGAGAACTCCCCCCTAATATAACATGAGATGTAGGCTATCCGGTTGTTTACTTTTGTCCCCGAATACTTTAACTTAAAGATGTTTTCCAGTATAGAAAAAGGAGCCTCTCAGGTTTAGAAAAAACAAGCTTTGCACACCCTACGGGGGCCCAGCATGAAGTCTCCTCCTCTGCGTCCCATGTTTGTATTGTCTTAAGTGCCAACATCATGTCGCTGGTGATAGACATATAGACAATACGTGATCTCGGCAGCTCTGCCCAAGTGAACAGCACAAGCTGCAGCACAGTTGAGGGAAATTAATTTTTTATCCCCAAAAATAATCTTTTTGGAGGGGTGGTGGGGGGTATGAAACCCAGAAAAAAAAAAAGAAAAACACAACACTTCTAAAATTTCTGAATTGTTCATCTCCTACTGCGGATTTGCAAAAATGAAAAAAATTGCCAGAAATGCTCATTTTCCCCATAACAATATGCAATAACAAGCTATTGAAATGTCATGTTTACCCCAAAAGGGTTCTCTCACCATACAAAAAACAAGACCTCACACAGCTTCACGAATGTAAAAAGTGAATGTTACATTTCTGAACATAAGAAACAAAATGTTTCATTCTGCAGTGGTGCTTAAAAAAAAAAAAAAAAAAAATAAAATAGGAAATTAGTAAAAATAATTGTATGCCAAAAAAATAAAACCCAAAACAAAATTGTGGAGCTTTTGCTACGATTTAACAGCACAATTTTTTTTTCTACGTTTTTGAGTAGGTCAAATAGTAAAGTTAACAATGTCACTAAAAACCAAAACCCTCATACTGATATGTAGATACAAAATAATAATAAAAAAAGTTATGGCTCTTGGCAATAAGGGGATGGGGGTGACTAAGCCACATCCTTAGGAAGAATTGAAGTTCACACAAATAATTACACATCCCATGTAGACTGATTTCACCAGAATGAACAGTTCTCTAACCAAACTGATCATCAGTTTATTGCCAGCTTTGGTCATATATTCCAGTACCAGATAAATAAAGATGTTATGTTTTCATTTATTTCAAAAGCACATAGATACTTCTACAAAATGATAGCTGTATAATAAGATATTTATCAGGTCTTCACTAGAAACCTAGAATATTGGTCTGTCGTCTTCTTTACAGGCCGAGCTTGGTCCTTCTCCAGTGTCTCCTCTTGGAGTTGTACCTGGGATTACAATAAGAATTTTACTAGGACATCACTAAATGTGCATTATTAATAGTAGATATACCGCATGTAGCAATATGTAGCTAACAGCCCTGAAGGATTCTCCTTGGATGAAGGAAAGACCCTCAAGAAGCTGCTATCATTAATATCTGCAGGATAATGACAGCACTCCCACCACCATGAAGCACTGTAATTGCGACCTGCATTGGATCCCCCAAACTGCCTGAAGTCTCCCCCTTTATCAATTCACTTCACACAGTTCAGCTGAGTGTAGCAGTGTTAGGACTGTTTCACATTTTTTTTTCCAATCCAGACTGGCCCTGGGTCTTTGACTAACTCGAGAGCCTCATAAGTACCGTATTTTTCGTTTTATAAGACGCACCCCAAATTTAGAAATAGAAGAGGGAAAAAGAAAAAAAAAAAGGTGGTGTCCGTCTTCTATTCCAGTGGTGTCTTACCGGAAGGGGCAGCAGCGATGGTGGAGCGGGGGTAACAGGAGGTAGAGGCTGTGCTGGCGGCCGGTCAGTGCTGGCATCCAAGAGCTCCATCTGCACACGTGCTGACTGTGCGGGTGCCATCATTTGAAGCCTGGACCATCTGGGACGCCCGCCGCACAGCCAAAGCAGCTTCCGCTGCTAGCACAGAGTAGCAAGCCGCCCGCACGCACCAATAGGCACCTGGCCTCCTGCACTGACAGGCAGCTGACTTCCCAGAGAGCCGCACAGTCAGCCCAACGCCAATGCTACACCTCCCAGTAAGCTATATTTGGATTTTAAGACGCACCCCTCATTTTCTCCCAAATTTTTTGGAGGAAAAGTGCGTGTTATAATGCGAAAAATATGTCATGTATGAAGTTCGAGTTTAAGTCACCCAGTTATTCCAGGCCATCAAGGGTTGAACTTAAAGAAAAAAAAAAAAAAAAACCAAAAACAATACACAGATGTGCGAAACCAGCCTCAACGACATGCAATGGCTTTAAAAAATATTAATGGAGCCCAATACATCAAGACTGGCGTTCTTCACACTGGTCTTGATGAGGGGGTGTGCTACAGTCAGCTGCTAGTGAAGCCGCCATGTCAGAAATCTTACTCCAATCAAGCACTAGATAAAGCTTTCTGGAGTTGGGAACGCCACATCTCATCAGTTCCACCTCAACTCTGCCCATTTCAATACAGCTGGGAGAAGGTTGTGAAGACTCCAAAAGTGGAAACATTTAAGCACAACTCTGAGCTGTGTCTAAATTTTGGGACTATTCAAAGCTCATGAATTGGGGCCATTGTGTTTATGAATACCTTTTTTTTTTTTTTTTTTTTTTTTAGAGCAACTTCCATATTTATTTATTTTTTTTAATAACTTAATTCTACACCTAAAAATAAGAACTACCGGACTGATCTATCAATTCATAGGTAAAATCAATTTTCCGTGAATAGATTTTTCCATTATGAGATAGATGGCAGTTGGTGCTCATAAAGTTCTATGGAAAACTGTTGATTCAGAACGTAGAGCAGGATATCTGTCTGCCTCAACGCTAGTTAGGACATGGCAATTGGTGCTCATTCTCTCCCAGATTTTACCCATAAATTGATAGTGAAAGATCAGTCCAGGAGGAGAAAAAAAAAAGATTTCCCTGATAATATATTAAAAAGTTGTTAATTTTCCTGTCTACTATTGATTTGTGAAATAAAAACGATCCATACACTTTAAGCACGTGCCATTGCGACTAATCTTGTGGGCTGATGGGCTTTATACATACCTGATCTTATTACCAGTCTTCATTCTGATCCACTGTGGGATTGGCCTGTTCTGTTTTTGCTTCTTGGCAAGAAACCTCTTAATTCTGAAGGTCTTATGGGACGACTGATGAGAAAGTAAAAAAAAATAAAATACATTAGTTATTGAAATATAACTCCTAAAGTGCATCTACATCATAGAAGCTGCCTATACCATGGACCAGAAGATACATGCCACCTTAAGGAATAAAGTTATTGTCCCATACCATTACATTTCCAACGAAAACATGAATGACTCTCGGTAGGACACAGCTACAGGGGAAAACAGACCAAACGGAGTGATGCTTGTGAAAATAAGCAACTTTACATTTTATCTTGCTAGAGAAGCATGCTTCTTTCTGCTTCTGGGACGATTTTTTTAGTCTTAAAATTCTTTTTTTATGGGTAAATTCTGTCTTCTTTGAAAAGACTTTCCCATCACTAGGAGAGGACAGTTGGTGCTCATAAAGTTCTATGGAGAAACAAGTCATTTCAGGAGAACTTGCAGCAAAATATATGTCTTCCTCCAGCTCCTCCCTCCTTTCCAAGTGTAATCTCCTATCTCTCAATAATGGGATTGTATTAATTGAAGACAGATTTTACCCAGGGATTGAGGGTGAAAGATTAGTCCTTGGGGAGAAGGAAGTAGATTTCTCTGATATGAACATAACTTTGTAATGTTTCTTATGTGTTATTGATTTAAAAGAATTAAACTGCTGGTCAATCTTTAAGTGTGCAATAATGGAGGGGAGGGGGAAAAAAAAAAAAAAAAAATAATCACATGGATGTACAAAGGGTGTTCAATAATTTACCGTATTTTTCGTTTTATAAGACGCACCCCAAATTTTGAGATAAAAAAATAAAAAATGGGGTCCGTCTTATACTCCGGTGTTGTCTTACCGGAGGGGGGCGGCCGCGGTGGTGGAGCGGGGTCACAGGAGGCAGAGGCTGTGCTGGCAGCGGGTCAGTGGTGTTAGCGACTGCGGCGGGTCAGCGGTGGAGCAGACCGATGCGGTGAATGTCCCAGTCTGTCTGCAGTCCCGGTTCAAATGATGGCGCCCAGATGCGTGCGTGCGCAGATGGAACTCTCATCCAAGAGCTCCATCTGCGCACACGCTGACTCCTGGAACCATAATTTGAAACCGGGACCGCGGACAGACTGGGACACACACAGCACAGCCACCGCAGTCCGCACAGCCACTTGCCCGCACAGAGTGTCAGCAAGCAGGCCGCCCGCCCGCACAGAGAAGTAGCCGGCACCAACAGGCAGCAACACAGAAAACCGCACACACACACACACACCCGGCACCCCGCACAGAGAAGTAGCTGGCACCGACAGGCAGCAACACACACAAAACCGCCCGCACGCACCCGGCCGCCCGCACACAGAAAAAAGCTGCAATCAAATTAACAACTATTATAGTATTGCAGATTTCCATGGAACCGCAGCAAAAAGTGCAAGTATGGAATTAAAATATTTTTTTGGCTTCTAGGGATTTCCACACAATTTAGTGAGAATTTGAAAGAGCGCAAAAACTGCAGCTAAAGCAACCTACATGGATCCATTCTTAGGGTATAAGCACACGATCAGGACTCTGTGTCCTGGACGCAGCGGGTCCTGACTTGCGGGGGCCACGAGTCTCCTCCGCAGTTGCTTGTATCCATGATCAGGGTTCAGTGCGCTGCAGTCTTTTGCTTGTGTTATCCCTATGGAGGAGCATGTGAATCCACAGCAAACAATTGACATGCTGTGGTCTGGAAAGCCGCACCGCAGGTCAGTGTTTGCTGCGGAAAAAAGAAGCACAGTGGGCACGGGATTTCTAGAAATCCATCCACTGTGCTTGTACTGTACAACGCAGCGTTGTGGACGCAGTGAAAACACTCTAAATCTAAAATGCTGCAAACAGTCATCGCGGGCACGCAGCCTTATACACCACATTAAGTTAAAAGGAGCATTAACAGTTTTCAAACATGAGAAGCAATGGAGGAAAGAAAAAAAAACAAAACAGAGGACACCAGGATGATACAGGAGTACAGCATTGTCATCCTACAGTCACCCCGAACCTCACATTGCTTACCTCCGTCCACTTTTCCATTTTTTGCTCTCCTTCCGAAGCCTTAACTTTTCTATTTTTCCATCAATCTTGCTATATGAGGGCTTGTTTTTTGTGGGACAAGTTGTAATTTTAAATGGAACTATATGTTTTACCATATCGTGCACTGGAAAATAGCGAAAAATTTGCAAAAAAAAAGGGCTTTAGAATGATAGTTTTTGGGATACTTTATTCACCGTGTTCACTATATGGTAAAAACTGATGTGTCGGTGTGATGCCTCAGGTCAGTATGAGTTCGTACACAAAAAAAGGCGCACTTTTTGCGACATTTTCCGCCATCTGTACGGCTCTCATTTTTCGGGATCTATGGCTCGGTGACTGCTTATTTTTTGCGTCTCGAGCTGACGTTTTTAACGGTACCATTTTAGTGCAGATGCTACATTTTGATCGCCTGTTATTGCACTTTGCGCAAAATTTGCAGCAACCAAAAAAAAGGAATTTTGGGGTTTGGAATTTTTTTGCTGCTACGCCATTTACCGATCAGATTAACTTGATTTTATAAATCGAGCATTTCTGAACGCGGCGATACCAAATGTGTGTATATTTGTTTAACCCTCTAATTTTCAATGGGGTGATTTCAACTTTTAGGTTTTTTTTTTTAAATTTTATTAGGGGACTATAAGGATCAGCAGTCTGATCGCTCATTCATTTCTGGTGATCACAGCTACACAGCTGTGATCACCAGAAAAGCTCATGTCTTGTAACAGGCAGCACTCGGTTGGCTGAAACAGGAAGTGAGTCATGTGACTACAGGAGTCATCACATGACCCTGTGCTATCATCGGCTCACATTGATCATGTCACGGCACCGCCGATGGAGCCGGGTAAGTGCATATTTAGCGTGAAAGGCACTTAAATCACGATGTCACATTTTGACAGTGCGATCTAAAGGGTTAACATGTGCGGGTGGATCGCGGATCCACCCGTGCCTGCGAGCCACATATGTCTGCTGTACAAATCAGCAGACATGTGCGTGGATGGCTTAAGGGTGAGTTATGGCAATACTCTGGACAGGTCATCACTGTATAGGTCCTGCATAAATGCTTTAAAATCTTACGTTCCTGTAACTGCATTTACAGTGAAATTTCTGAGCACAAATCTGAAAAATCCACAGCGTTTGTCCCCTGGGGGCCGGCCTACGCTTTTCCTACAGAAACCCTACTAGCTGTAGCCACACCTCAGCACTGATAATCGGCCAGATCTGCACTAATGCACTGCTGATCTGGCTGCAAGTGTCTACGCCCGAAAATGGTGCAAGACAGAGCACACGGTGACGCCGTCTGCACCATTAGGCTATGTGCGCACGTTGCATAATTGCATGCAGTTACGCTGCGATCTGCACCGTAGCGTAAAGGCATGCGTCCTGCGTCCCCAGCATAATCTATGGAGATTGTGCAGGAGCCGTGCGCACGTGGCGTATTAGAGCGTAGCGCTTTGGCTGCTGCCAGAAGCGTGCGTTCTAAGAAGTGACATGTCACTTCTTTCGTGCGCTCTGCATGAAGTCCCTGCTCTGTCTTTGGCAGGGGCTGGGAGGGGCTACATGCACAGCGCATGAAATCGGCTTTTGTTTCTGCAGCGATTTGAAGTGCACGTGTGATCTTTAAATCGCTGCAGAAATTTCTGCAGGGCCAGTATGCAACGTGCGCACATAGCCTTGTAGTCAAGGGTCAGATCCAAGTTTTGCGGGGGGTTCGGACAGAAGGTCCGACAGGACCAGTGAACATAGATAATTAAGCAATGTGAAAGCGGCCTTATAAGACCACGCCCCCTCACACTGCAGGCCACCCCGGGGTCCCCCTCACACTGCAGGCCACCCCGGGGACCCCGCCTCACACTGCAGGCCACCCCGGGGACCCCGCCTCACACTGCAGGCCACCCCGGGGACCCCGCCTCACACTGCAGGCCACCCCGGGGACCCCGCCTCACACTGCAGGCCACCCCGGGGACCCCGCCTCACACTGCAGGCCACCCCGGGGACCCCGCCTCACACTGCAGGCCACCCCGGGGACCCCGCCTCACACTGCAGGCCACCCCGGGGACCCCGCCTCACACTGCAGGCCACCCCGGGGACCCCGCCTCACACTGCAGGCCACCCCGGGGACCCCGCCTCACACTGCAGGCCACCCCGGGGACCCCGCCTCACACTGCAGGCCACCCCGGGGACCCCGCCTCACACTGCAGGCCACCCCGGGGACCCCGCCTCACACTGCAGGCCACCCCGGGGACCCCGCCTCACACTGCAGGCCACCCCGGGGACCCCGCCTCACACTGCAGGCCACCCCGGGGACCCCGCCTCACACTGCAGGCCACCCCGGGGACCCCGCCTCACACTGCAGGCCACCCCGGGGACCCCGCCTCACACTGCAGGCCACCCCGGGGACCCCGCCTCACACTGCAGGCCACCCCGGGGACCCCGCCTCACACTGCAGGCCACCCCGGGGACCCCGCCTCACACTGCAGGCCACCCCGGGGACCCCGCCTCACACTGCAGGCCACCCCGGGGACCCCGCCTCACACTGCAGGCCACCCCGGGGACCCCGCCTCACACTGCAGGCCACCCCGGGGACCCCCGCCTCACACTGCAGGCCACCCCGGGGACCCCCGCCTCACACTGCAGGCCACCCCGGGGACCCCCGCCTCACACTGCAGGCCACCCCGGGGACCCCCGCCTCACACTGCAGGCCACCCCGGGGACCCCCGCCTCACACTGCAGGCCACCCCGGGGACCCCCGCCTCACACTGCAGGCCACCCCGGGGACCCCGCCTCACACTGCAGGCCACCCCGGGGACCCCGCCTCACACTGCAGGCCACCCCGGGGACCCCGCCTCACACTGCAGGCCACCCCGGGGACCCCGCCTCACACTGCAGGCCACCCCGGGGCCCCCCCTCACACTGCAGGCCACCCCGGGGACCCCCTCACACTGCAGGCCACCCCGGGGACCCCCCTCACACTGCAGGCCACCCCGGGGACCCCCTCACACTGCAGGCCACCCCGGGGACCCCCTCACACTGCAGGCCATCCCGGGGACCCCCTCACACTGCAGGCCACCCCGGGGACCCCCTCACACTGCAGGCCATCCCGGGGACCCCCTCACACTGCAGGCCACCCCGGGGACCCCCTCACACTGCAGGCCACCAAGCTGTGAGCGATCAGTGATGGAGCCGCGCTCACATCCACCATTCTCCGGCACTATCAGGCCATGCTGGATATTGTAGTCCTCCACAGAAGACTGTACCATAACAGCACGAAATCACTAATACCAGCACTACAGGAGCGGCCGATGCGTCTCATCCGCAGCAGGAGCCGGTATTACACCCGGCGTTACAGAAAACCTCCCGCTCCTCCGGCCCAATACACACAGGAGGCCATGGCCCTGGTTCCCCGCCGCTGCCCAGCGCGCCCGGGGCCGTCGATAACGCGCCCCTGATAAGGATTACATCGGATTCACTCACCATGGCGAAGAGCTACGACCCTGTCTCCACAATGGCGGGTGGGAAAGAGGAAGCCGGAAGTCAGAGGGCAGAGGTTAGCGGCGCGGGGAAAGAGAGCGCCACAGGAGAGAAGACGCGCCTCAAACACGAGCACACAGCACGGCTCCACCTAGCGGTCGGAGGACACATTGCAGCAGGGCTTTTCTCAAATGTCTTCGGAAAAGAAAAAAAGCCAAACTTAGGAAATATTTTGCATGTAAAAGTAATGCTGCAATAATGCTGAAATAATGCTGCAATAATGCCCTAGTAATGCTCCAATAATGCCCTAGTAATGCTCCAATAATGCTCCAATAATGCCCCTGTAATGCTCCAGTAATACTTTATCAAACCACAAAACATTAGTCTGTATATAATGCTATCCATAACCTCACTGTATGGCTGTATATTACACCACATGCACACGTTGAGTATTGGTGAGATTTTTTACCTCAGTATTTGAAGCCAAAACCAGGAGTGGGTAATAAATACAGCAGTGGAGCCGTGTTTCTATTATACTTTTCCTCTGATTGTTCCACTCCTGGTTTTGGTTACAAATACTGAGGTAAAAAACTCCCCAAATACTCAACGTGTGCACGTGGCCTAATACACAATTCCACCTGCTTTGGAGATAGAAATGGACTCCCTCACCTTCGGTTGCACAGGCTGCGCCACCAATAGTATGTCCACCCCGAGCTATGTGTTAGGGCAGAGTCACACTGGCGTATGACTCGCAGGAGTGCAACGCAAGATAATCTCAATTGCACTCGGCCCCATGTTGGGCAATGCTGCAGCTCAGATCTGCGAGTTTTTCCTCAGCCCTAATAGTCAGTGAGAGATGTTTCACTCGCACCCATACAAGTGTAAGGGTACAAGTGAAACGCTGGACTGCATTGATGACATCCAAGTGCAGTGCAATATATACGCACAGGCTCACAATGGAGGATATTAGTACTTCCCTCTCCTCCGCAGCTGTGATGTGATCGGATCACAGTCGCATGACCCTCAGCTCACACTCGCTGCAGAGCAGGAGTAGAGGATAACTAGCATATCGCAACCAATACACTTGCATCGGATGTCATACGCTAATGTGACACTGGCCTTAGTGGGTGATTTTCAACATGTCTCTGATCCAGTTTACTGACCAAACTAGTGTATAGAGATGGAGGGAGCTCCTGCACACATACATCTGTGACCTAGTCTCCCAGTACCAACCTCAGATCCTCACAAGATCTCCTTCTCTACTCTTCTCTTATCTTCCCACAATCGCTTACAAGATTTCTCCTACGCCTCCCCTATCCTCTGGAATGCTCTACCCCCACATATCAGACTCTCAGCTACCATGGAAACCTTCAAAAGGAACCTGAAGACCCACCTCTTCCAACAAGTCTACAACCTGCCGTAATCCTCAGACCAGTACACCACTGTGCAACCAGCTCTACCCTCACCTACTGTATCCTCACCCACTCAGAAGCATGATGAAGAGCGTCACACTTCTTATGTTGTGGAGCTACTCCTGATTTTAGCTTAGAGATACTGAAATACTTATCGAAATACATCTCACCTCATTAGAAATAACCTTCCACACCTGATCTGTGATCAGAGACCGTACAAGTATCCGCACGTCTCTTACCTGGCAGCGTGGGGCCCATACAGAGCATACGACGCTGTGCCGGAGTTGACTTTGAAAATCAATAGAGATTCATGACATACAGTTGTAGATTGACCTGAAAATTTTATGGATTTTGAGATAATTCCAATATCCTCAATATAAGACTGAAAAAAAAATATATTCTCTATATATAGTATTTTGCTAATATTTCTTCTCTAGGGTCCCCGCTGCTCTATTTTTTTATTTATTTATTTTTTAATCAATCCAACATCATGACATCGTCCTCCATGATCAAAGGCCATTGTGGTGACTTGACAGTTCATCGTTGACAGTTCTTGATGCTGGTAAACCTATGTGTAATAACGGTGGAACAAATAATGCAAAGGTAACAGTTCACTCTGCCATATCACGGGCAGAGCACCGGTGAGCTAAATGCGCAGGCGCGAGATTATGGGCGGGTACTAGGATGATGCTGGTGAGGTGTTTGCTGTGCATGACCTCACCAGCGTCATCCTAGTACCCACCCATAATTTCGCACCTGCGCATTTAGCTCACTGGCGCTCTGCCCGAGATATGGCAGAGTGAATTGCGCCTGCGTGAACAGACCTAAGGTGCGAGATTTGAAAATGCGACGAACAGGATGACAGAGGGCGACATCCTGTCAATCAAGGAAGAAAGCCGGCGATCAGCGGCAGGAGGGGGGAAACAGAGCAGAAAATGGGCTAGCCATTGTGGCCCACAAAGGTAATTAGCATACCTAAGGGCCAAGTTTTATAAAGTTATTTTTGGGGTCTGGAAGGGGAGTCAGGGCCAAGGTGCACCTTCCTAGAATGTAGCCCAGGAGCTGCAGAAGGTGAATCTTTTCGTTTCATAGGGAAAAATCTGGTGACAGGTTCCCTTTAGGGTATGTGCGCACGTTGCTTTTTACCTGCTTTTTACCTGCTTTTTTGCTGCTTTTTCTTCTGCGCTGTTTAATGCCAAAATGGATGTGTTCTTCTATTCAAGCAAAGTCTATGGGAATTTGGGTTTCTTGTTCACACTATGTTGTTCAAAATGCTGCCTTTTTGTGGCAGAACTTTGGTCAAAAACTCAGCTTTGCAGTGCAAAACCCAAATGGCAAAAACAATTGACATGTTGCTTCTTTGAAAAGCTGAGTTTTTGACCAAAGTTCTGCCACAAAAAGGCAGCATTTTGAACAACATAGTGTGAACAAGAAACCCAAATTCCCATAGACTTTGCTTGAATAGAAGAACACATCCATTTTGGCATTAAACAGCGCAGAAGAAAAAGCAGCAAAAAAGCAGGTAAAAAGCAGGTAAAAAGCAACGTGCGCACATACCCTTAAGCAATGTTCAAGACATCTAGAATCAGGAAATAATGTCCCATTTTAGAGACACTATTAATTCAGTCCAATATTACCAACTCCATTTGCTGAAATGCACTCCCAAACTTACAAAGGATCGTCACTGTGCTTCCCTGTTGCCTGCACTCATTCTTGTGCTGTTCTCCAGCCTTTCGATAGCCAAGTTGCCTTTTGTTACCGCAAAATATTTCACATTTAAATTTGTCTAGAGTTCCTGCTACCATTATTATGCAGCCCACTACTTATATTTTCGTGCATCATTTAGTGACTTTGTCTTCTTTCCATGTCAAACATATGCTTTCTGACCACAAATCCACTTTTGCACAGACATCTTCAAATTGTAGCTGGGTTGTGCTGGTTGCTGCCAATTCGGTGCTCAAAAAAAAAAAAAAGAGATTGTGTCTCTTGAAAACTGGACTGAGATGTACAAAGAGCGGATCCAAATTATAAGGAAAAAAAATATATATATTTTTTTGCTGTTAAAAACATTAAGGCCCCGTTACACGCAACCACATATCGAATGATATGTCGTCGGGGGTCACAGAATTCGTGACGCACATCCGGCCTCGTTAGCGACGTCGTTGCGTGTAACACCCCGGGAACGATGAACAGCTTACCTGCGTCCTCCGGCAACAAGGTGGGCGTGTCCTTAATGCTGCTGCTCTCCGCCCCTCCGCTTCTATTGGCCGCCTGCCGTGTGACGTCGCTGTGACGCCACACGAACCGCCCCCTTAGAAAGGAGGCTGTTTGCTGGTCACAGCAAACGTCACTAGGCAGGTAAGTCCGTGTGACGGGGACTAACGATATTGTGCGCACGGGTAGCGATTTGCCCGTGACGCACAAACGACGGGGGTGGGTGCTTTCACGAGCAACATCGCTAACGATGTCGCTGCGTGTAAAGCCCCCTTTAGAATTTTTTAAAATATATTGCAAAGTACATTGCTAATTATTTTAACCAATTCTAATGTTTCAATAAAAATAATAAGAATTATAAAAAAAAATAAATCATTTTTTTCATTACCATTTGGATCCACTCTTCAGTTTGTACATCTCAGTCCAGTTTTCACGAGGCGTAATCACCGACCGTAATCTCTTTTAGGCTTCTTTCACACGCACATGATAAAAACGAACATTTTTCATGATCTGTGGTGTGGGTGTGAATGTCTGCGCGTGTTCAGTGTGTGTTTATCGTGTGCTATCTGTGGTAGCTCACTTACAGCAGGAACTTCTATACTCACCTGTCCCTGATGCTGCTGTCGCCAGTGCAGTGAATATGCATGAGCATAATGAGCGAGCCCAGAAGCAAGTGACAGCAATGCCAAAGACAGCAGCGCCAAAGACAGCAGCGCCAAAGACAGCAGCGCCAAAGACAGGAGAGTATAGAAAATAATTTTATTTCAAAAACACGTGTTTTCTCCAGTACATGTCACACTGATGTCAAACGGATCACATCAGTGTGCGGTAAATGTGAAACCTGTGCTGCCGGAGAAAAACGGACATGTCGCCATGTGGAGCACACAGACACACATCCGTGAGAAAACAGATGTGTGCGTAGACCCATTGATTTTAATGGGTCTGCATTAGTGATGAGTGAGTATGCTTGTTACTACTCGGTACTCGCACGAGTATCACTGTACTCGGGCTACTCGGCGGGGACCGAGTAATCTCGCGATACTCGTGCTGTACTCGTGGTCTTCATGTTGGCGCTCTTTTTAGAGCCAGCCCTTATGCAGGGATTGGCTGGCAGACCACTGCAATGCCACAGCCCTGTTGTGGAATTGCAGTGATTGGCCGGCCCTCACAGAATGACCGTGCCTTTAGCCCGACACTTCCCCGCTCGACTACGGCCCCTCCCGCACTCCACGTGTATATATATATGCACGCTTACACACACACGCACGTTTTTTTTTTTAATTTACAGTTTTATGGTTTCTACATGCTGCCGGTGGTCATTTCACAAAAATACTCGGGTCTCCCATAGGATAACATTGGGCTCGGTGCTCGGGCCGAGTACACGAGTATCTTGGGATGCTCGGCCCGAGCCTCGAGCACCCGAGCTTTTTAGTACTCGCTCATCACTAGTCTGCATACATCCGTGTCTCCGGTACGTATGAAAACGGATGTCATACATACCGGAATCATGGACGGGTGAAGGCGGCCTTACTTGCATCCTACTTTGTCTCCATGAGCAGTTCTGGGTGCATATTTCTAATCCCTGCCCAACTGTCCCAGAACCTAGTAGAATACATAAGAAATACTTTTTCTAAAGATCTCTTTAAGAACCTTTATGATATGCTAATGAGGCCAAGGACAAGTCACAAGGGCGTTAGTTCCGGCACTCATTCCGCCCTCTAAGCATGTCAGCAAGCCCATAGGGGTGTGCTAACATGCTATTCAAAGCCTATTGCCTAGCGTAATCAGCTGTGACGCGTGTACCTGTGTCCATTGTCACCGCATCAGATGCCGAGCAGTGTGCATGATCAGAAGTCACCACACTTCCGGTCATGCGCACTATGAAGCTGGGTGTGCGCGTCCTAACTTCAGAGAGGTCTAGTATGCATAAGCGGACGTTTCGGGACTTCTGATAATATGCGCTGCCCGGCGTTTGATTCAGTGACAATGGGCACAGGTACTTGTGTCACTGCTGATGACACTGGGCATTGAATAGCATGTTAGCACACCCCTGTGGGTGTACTAACATGCTAACAGGGCAGAATGAGCGCAGGAAATAACATCCTTGCCACAAGTCCCTGTGCTCATTAGCATATCATAAAGGATCTTTAGAAATACTTTTTTTAAAGATCTCTTTATCTATGCTACTAGATGCAGGGACGGTTAGGCAGGGATTAGCAAAATTCACCCAGAACTGCTTGTGGTTCTTAGTGCAGATTGTATCTGACAGGTTCCCTTTAACATTTCTGTGTTGTAAAGCATTCTAAAGGCAGCATTACACACTACGATTTATCTGACGATATGTCGTCGGGGGTCACGGTTTCCGTGACGCACTTCCGTCATTGTTAGCGACGTCGTTGCATGTGACACCTACGTGCGACTCCGAACGATCGCAAATAGGTTGAAAGAAGGGAATTTTGTTTACTTACCGTAAATTCCTTTTCTTCTAGCTCCAATTGGGAGACCCAGACAATTGGGTGTATAGCTATTGCCTCCGGAGGCCACACAAAGTATTACACTTAAAAGTGTAAGGCCCCTCCCCTTCTGGCTATACACCCCCAGTGGGATCACTGGCTCACCAGTTTTAGTGCCAAAGCAAGAAGGAGGAAAGCCAATAACTGGTTTAAAGACCAATTCAATCCGAGGAAACATCGGAGAACTGAACCATACCACATGAACAACATGTGTACCCGAAAAAAACAGAAAAACCCCGAGAAAACAGGGCGGGTGCTGGGTCTCCCAATTGGAGCTAGAAGAAAAGGAATTTACGGTAAGTAAACAAAATTCCCTTCTTCTTTTTCGCTCCTAATTGGGAGACCCAGACAATTGGGACGTCCAAAAGCAGTCCCTGGGTGGGTAAAAGAATACCTCGTGATATGGCCGTCAAACAGCCCTTTCCTACAGGTGGGCAATCGCCGCCTGAAGGACTTATCTACCTAGGCTGGCGTCTGCCGAAGCGTAGGTATGCACCTGAAAATGCTTGGTAAAAGTATGCAGACTCAATCAGGTAGGTGCCTGACACACCTGCTGAGCCGTAGCCTGGTGCCGTAATGCCCAGGATGCACCCACGGCTCTGGTAGAATGGGCCTTCAGCCTTGAGAGAACCAGAAGCCCAGTAGAACTGTAGGTTTCAAGAATTGGTTCCTCGATCCCCCGAGCCAGGGTGGATTCAGAAGCTTGCGACTGTTTACGCCGACCAGCGACAAGGACAAAGAGTGCATCCGGGTGGCGCAGGAGCGCCATGCGGGAAGTAGAACCTGAGTGCTCTCACCAGAACCAACAGATGCAAATCCTTCTGAAATTGATGGACTGGACGAGGACACAAAGAAGGTGAGGTGATATCCTGATTGATATGAAAGTGGGATACCACCTTAGGGAGAAATTCCGGAATCGGACGCAGAACTACCCTGTCCTGGTGAAGGACCAGGAAGGGAGATTTGTATGAGAGCGTTGCTAGCTCGGAAACTCTCCTAAGAGACGAGACCGTTACTAGAAGGCCACTTCCCGAGAAAAGCGGGAAGGGAGACCTCTTTCAAAGGCTCGAAAGGCGGCATCTGGAGAGCAATTAGAACCTTGTTCAGATCCCAGGGCTCTAACGGCCGCTTGTACGGAGTGCTGAGACGACAAACTCCCCGTAGGAACGTGCGTACCTGAGGAAGTCGTTTCTGAAAAAATACAGATAGCGCTGAGACTTGTCCCTAAAGGGAACTGAGCGACAACCCTTTTTCCAACCTAGATTGCAGGAAGGAAGGAAACATAGACGATGCAACCGGCCAGGGAGAAACACCCTGCGCCGAGCACCGAGATAAGAATATCTTCCACGTCCTGTGGTCAATCTTGGCGGACGTTGGTATGCTAGCCTGTCTCATGGTGGCAACCACGTCCTGAGGTAATCCTGACGACACTAGGTTCCAGGACTCAATGCCACACCATCAGGTTGAGGGCCGTAGAATTCAAATGGAAGAATGGCCCTTGAGACAGCCAGTCTGATTGGACTGGTAGTGCCCCCGGTTAGCCTACCGTGAGGCACCACAGAACCGGGAACCACAACATCCTCGGCCAATCTGTAGCGACGAGGATGGCGCGGCCGCAGTCGGTCCTGATCTAGCGCAGCACTCTGGGCAACAATGCCAGAGGTGGCACATAAGGTAGCTGGAACTGCGACCAATGCTGAACTAAGGCGTCTGCCGCCAGAGCTCGATGATTGTGAAACCGTGCCATGAAGCTGGCACATTGTTGTTGTGCCGTGACGCCATTAGATCGACGTCCGGCCTCTGTCAGCGGCGCCAGATCTCCCGAAACCCGTCCGGGTGAAGAGACCATACCCTTTCGGCCACACCCCGGCGACTTAGGAAGTCAGCTTCCTAGTTTTCCACGCCTGGGATGTGAACTGTGGATATGGTGGATGCCGTGTCTTCCACCCACATCAGAACCTGCCGGACTTCCTGGAAGGCTTGCCGGTTGCGCGTTCTTCCTTGGTGGTTGATGTATGCCACCGCTGTGGAGTTGTCCGACTGAAGTCGGATTTGCTTGCTGTCCAGCTGCTGTTGGAAGGTTTGTAGGGCAAGATACACTGCTCTGTGTTCAAGAACATTGATCTGAAGGGTGGACTCTTGCTGAGTCCACGTACCCTGAGCGCTGTGGTGGAGAAAAACTGCTCCCCACCCTGATAGACTCGCGTCTGTCGTAACTATCGCCCAGGATGGGGATAGGAAGGACCTTCTTTTTGACCATGAGGTGGGAAGAAGCCACCACCGTAGAGATTCCTTGGCCGCCTGAGAAAGAAAGACGACTCTGTTGAGGGAGGTCGACTCCCCGTCCCATTGGCGGAGAATGTCACATTGTAGTGGACGCAGATGAAACTGCGCGAAAAGAACTGCCTCCATTGCTACCATCTTACGTAGGAAGTGCATGAGGCGTCTCAATGTGTGCGACTGGTTCTTAAAGAAGAGATTGCAGCCCGTAGTGAATGCTGTTTGTCTAGCGGAAGCTTCACTATCGCTGAGAGAGTATGAAACTCCATGCCTAGATATGTTAGCGATAGGGTCGGGGTCGGATCTGACTTCAAAAAGTTGATGATCCACCCAAAACTCTAGAGAGTCTCCAGCGCAACGTTCGGGCAGTGTCGGCATGTTTCCTAAGAGAGTGCCTTGACAAGTAGATCGTCTAAATATGGGATCACAGAGTGACCCTGAGAGTGCAGGACTGTGACTACTGCTGCCCTGACCTTGGCGAAGACCAGTGGGACTGTCGCTAGCCGGAAGGTAGAGCTACGAACAGAAGGTGTTCGTCTCCTATAACGAAGCGTAGAAACGCTAGTGCTCTGGATCAATCGGCACGTGTGGATAAGCATCCTTGATGCCTAATGATGCTAGGAAATCTCCTTGGGACATTGAGGCGATGACATGGCGGAGGGATTCCATCCGGAACCGCCTGGTGTCCACGAGCTTGCTGAGCATTTTTAGATCCAGAACGGGACGGAACGGCCCGTTCTTATAGGCACCGCAAATAATTTGGGGTAAAAACCGTGACCTTGTTCCTGAAGAGGAACGGGGGTCATCACTCTTTCTGCCTATAGAGTGCACCCTGTTTGCAGAAGAGCAGCGGCTCGGCCGGGAGGTGGAGAAGTTCTGAAGAATCGAGTTGGAGGACGAGAAGTGAGCTCTATCCTGTACCCGTGAGACAGAATGTCTCACACCCAACGGTCATTGACCTATGGCAGCTAAATATCGCCAAGGCGGGTGAGCCTGCTACCGACCGAGGATGCGGAGAGAGGAGGCCGCAAGTCATGAGGAAGCCGCCTTGGAAGCGGGTTTTCAGACTGTCTCTTTTTTGGGCGTGACTGAGCCCGCCAAGAATCTGAGCTCCTCTGATCCTTTTGAGTCCACATTGGACGAGGAAAAATGGGACCTGCCCGAGCCTCGAAAAGACCGAAACCACGACTGCCTCCTGCTCTGTTGGGGTTTGTTGTGTCCGGGCTGAGGAAAGGATGAATCCTTACCCCTGGACTGTTTAATGGTTACATCCAAACGCTCACCAAACAGTCGGTCAGCAGAAAAAGGCAACTGGTTAAGCAACCTTTTTTGGAAGCAGAATCTGCCTTCCATTCACTTAACGAGCAGACCAGGCTCTGCTTAAAAACACGGAGCAGCGGAGGCTACTGCCGTACGGTTCGCAGAGTCTAGGGCAACCTGAATCGCGTAAGAAACAAATGCAGACATTTGAGAGGTTAAGGATGCCACCTGCGGCACAGATGTACGTGTAACCGTGTCAATCTGTGTAAGACAAGCTGAAATAGCTTGGAGTGCCCCAAGGGTGAGAATGCTGGAGCCAACGGTGCGCCGACAGTCTCATAGATGGATTTAGACCAGAGATCCATCTGTCTGTCAGTGGCATCTTTAAGTGCAGCTCCATCTCCCACTGCAACTATGGATCTAGCTACAAGCCTGGAGATTGGAGGATGCCGCTTGGGACACTGGGTCCAGTCCTTGACCACGTCAGGGGGCAGGGATAACGTGTATCCTAAGCCGTTTGGAGAAGCGCATATCTGGATAAGTGTGGTGTTCCTGGACTGCCTCTCTGAAGGCAGAGTGGTCCAGAAAAATACGTGAAGCTGACTCCTCCACTGGAGGAGCTGGGTGAGAAATAACCAACATTCTATTGATGGACGCTATAAGATTATTCACTATGGCGTCACCATTAGGTGTATCCAGATTGAGAGCGGTCTCAGGATCAGAATCCTGAGACGCTACTTCCGCCTCATTACACAGAGAGTCCTTCTGCTAGGACCCTGATGAAACCGAGGGCCGCTCATAGTGAGCCCGCTTAGGCTGTCTGGGACTGACGTCTGTGCAGAGCCGTGACTCTGGGATGCGTGTGACATTCCCGGAGCTGTTAGTTGTTCACACTGAGGGGGGCCATGGATCAATGATTCAACAGTGCCCATGTTGTGAGAGACATGTCCGGACTGCTAGGCTTCTAGTATCATAGCCATAGTCTCAGAAAATCTGTCAGTAAATACTGCAGACACCGTCCTCATCCTCTGGCCATTAGCAGAGACTCCGGCTGAGTTGGATATAATGGGGGTCTATGTAACCTGCCGGCCGTATAGCCGTACATGCTGTACCGGCTGCATAGAAAAACATGTGGTTCTGCACCTTTGTTTTACACAGAGAATATGCTGATAACTCCTCCGCACAATCCAGGAGGGTATATACAACGTGCGACCAAACAGTGCAATGTATATAGTACAAGCATATCTATAAGTGCACTTCTGCACTAGTGGGGTTAGCACCACAGGTGCTGCTTAACGCCTGTTGCAGCGATTGTGTGACTAACAGAATGCCAGGGTCTTCCACACTTGTCTCTGTATCGTACAGAAACTGACACTAATGGCTGCCGGCGTCCTTGTAGAGAAGGAAGCCGTGGGCGTGCCTGAGAAAGTGCGGGAATCCGGTTTCACAGTGCACACAGTGAGAGGGGTGGAGTATGCAAAACATACTCCAGCTCTCAGCGCTGCTGTGCTATGCAGCGTCACGCCCCTACCCTGACTGTCAGGCCTGTGGGCGGTAACGAAGGGAGACTAGGCCCAGAAGCCGGGGACTCGAGTTAATAAGCGCGGCCGGCATATCAGTGCTGGCCGGCGCGGAAGTCCCCGGCGCACCACAAATCCCAGCGGCGCCTTAAATAAAAATGGCAGCGGCGGTTAGCGCAGTAGTCACCCAATACACTAACACACCCAGCAACGCTGTGGTGTGCGATGGCACTAGTGCGGACAGCGCCGCTGTCCCTGGCGCACTAACACACCCAGCAGTGCTGCCGTGTGTCTGCGCGGTCCCCACAGGGACACAGAGTACCTCCATGTAGCAGGGCCATGTCCCTGAAGATACTCCGCTCCATGTCCAGCAGATACCAGGGGCTGTGGATGGAGCACGGTCTCAGTGCCTGGAGACCGATAGAATCCCACTTCACCCAGAGCCCTGTAAAAAGGGATGGGGAAGGAAGCAGCATGTGGGCTCCAGCCTCCGTACCCGCAATGGGTACCTCAACCTTAACAAACACCTCCGACATGAAGTGGGGTGAGAAGGGAGCATGCTGGGAGCCCTGTATGGGCCCTCTTTTCTTCCATCCGACATAGTCAGCAGCTGCTGCTGACTAAACAGTGGAGCTATGCGTGGATGTGTTGCCTCCTTCGCACAAAGCACAAAACTGGTGAGCCAGTGATCCCACTGGGGGTGTATAGCCAGAAGGGGAGGGGCCTTACACTTTTAAGTGTAATACTTTGTGTGGCCTCCGGAGGCAATAGCTATACACCCAATTGTCTGGGTCTCCCAATTAGGAGCGAAAAAGAAATCGTTGATCGTTGACACGTCGTTCACTTTCAAAATATTCTTCATTGTTTGGAACGCAGCAGACATATTGGTATGTTTGACACCCTGCAAGCGACAAACAACATCCACACGACCACCTTGGTCAAACAATATATCGCTGAACGATTTTGCGTCGCTTGTGCGATCGTTACGTGTGACCGCTAATAAATGACCTATGTCCGATCTTGGCAAATCGTAACTACGATCTGGGCGTGTCACATCGCTAACGAGGTCGTTAGATGAATCGTAGCGTGTAAAGCGGCCTTTACACTGCAGCATTTTCTCCACGCCTGCCTAAACCTCTTGCACAATACTGTATATAAAATAGTTATGCCAGATGCCATTCACTATGGTAAATATTGTGGCATATTGCGATTCGCTGCAGAATATAGAAATGAGAAAAGCTGAGTTTTAGACTTAAAATCCTTTTATTTTTCCTAGAAAACAAAAACATTAAGAAACTATGTAGGTAACATTTAAGATAGTTAACACTTTATTAGATCCAGGCGTGATAAAATAAGCTGCCACGTGCCTGTGAATACATCAATGTAGACCTCTCTCTCATTGCAAGTAATAAAGATCTGTGGTATGAAAATAATTAGGAAAACCAAAAATTACAGCATTAATCTGAGTCTTGTCCGTACTTTACAGCAGCGATCAGTCTGGCTTCCAGAATCTCCCATGTAAGAGAAAAGGAATAGAAAGCAAAATCTGTATTAATGCTTATACAGCAAAACTGAACAACAGGGCAAGCTCTACGGAAAAAGCCCATGTAACACACTGAGCCGAACATTCAAAAATACTGTTCTGTCATAACGCTCCGCCAATACAGGAATGGAGGACTCATATCATTAAGGCCACAAGACAAGAGATTGTAAACTTGAGGTTTTCCCCTCTCCTCTCACCACTACAGTACAATATACTACACTTTCCACCAGCAGTATGGTCGCTATCTGCACCCATTATAGATCCTGAGCCAAACTCTGCAAATCCTACACCTCACAGGCGCTGGTATGCCTCGCCTCCACACATCGCTCCCGATTCCTTCTCTGTGAAGGCACTTCTGGATTGCAGAGTTTTTTTTTCTTTGGTTGTCACAACGGGCAGGACACTCCAAGTCTTCCAGCGTCTTACTCGTCCTTCTGTGAATCATTGGTCTCACTCTCCTGCTTCTTCTCAGTAGTCTGGTCGCCGGATTTGGGAGGACTCTCATCATCACATTGTGTTAACCTGCTCCTGCTTCTTGCCCCAGGCTGATATAACTGCATTGCAGGGCGATCCTTAAAAAGAAAAGAAAAAAAAAAAAATAGTACTGAACGTCATAGTGATTGCAATGGTTAAAGGGAATCTGTCAGCAGGTTTTTGCTACATAATTAGAAACCAGTATGATGTAGGGACCGAGACCCTGATTCCAGCCATATGTTGCTTATAGAGCAGTGCGGTGTGGTGCTGCTTCAATAAAATTAATGTTTTAATCAGCAGATTATCACTACAGGACTAGGTGTCTTGTGCCATGTAGTCCTCTGCTCCGTGTAATGCCGCCCCCCTACTGATTAGCAGCTTGTTGCCAATGCACAGTGTACACAGAAAGCCGTCAATTAATAGTGTGGAAGGCTATACAGGGCTCAGCATTCAAGCATTGCATTTGTAGATTGTAAGCTCTCACGAGCAGGGTTGTATTTGTTGCTTTAATTATTGTATTTTCTATAACTATTGCTTGAATATGAACCTCTGAATTGTATAGCGCTGCGGAATATGTTGGCACTATAGATATAAACATTATTATTACACTGAAATAAATCAAAGAGGGCCACTTGATGAATAAAGGCAACAACTCTACAATTGAATAAAACTAGGAAAAAAGAGTCTTTCAGTTTGCCCAGTAGCGAAATATACCCACACAAGCCATATTGTGAAAATATATAAATATTTATTATAAAGGCTGTAAGGGAAAACAATACATAGGCATACATAAATATACACAAACATAGGACCAAGGGAATTGGTGCTGGAGGGGAAACCCCACGTGTCCCAAGCATTCATTCAGGAGAACAGGTCTCTACTGAGTAGCGGCAGACATACCATAATAAAGTGACATCAGGCAGAAAAAGCTCAAGGAGAGTAAGAATGGCCAAGAAAGGCACACGGAGCGAAACACGTGTTGGGACGCCTGGTCCCCACGTGTTACCCTGGCCCTCGGCATCATATCCTTCTGGTAGGTTTTGCTCGGCTTTGGCTAACAACTGCATTGGCCTTTCTTGGCCATTCTTACTCTCCTTGAGCTTTTTCTGCCTGATGTCACTTTATTATGGTATGTCTGCCGCTACTCAGTAGAGACCTGTTCTCCTGAATGAATGCTTGGGACACGTGGGGTTTCCCCTCCAGCACCAATTCCCTTGGTCCTATGTTTGTGTATATTTATGTATGCCTATGTATTGTTTTCCCTTACAGCCTTTATAATAAATATTTATATATTTTCACAATATGGCTTGTGTGGGTATATTTCGCTACTGGGCAAACTGAAAGACTCTTTTTTCCTAGTTTTATTATTATTACACTGCAATCAGGGACTCTTTACCTAAATCATGCTGCTCTCAGATTACATAGTAAAAATCTGCTGATAGGTTCCCTTTAAATGGAATCTGTCAGCAGAATTTTCGCAATTAAACTAAAAGATTCCCCCTCTGCAGCTCCTGGGCTGCATTCTAGAAAGGTTCCTGTTGCTATTGTGCCCCCTTTGAGACCTAAATAAACACTTTATAAATTCTTACGTTTTTATATGCTAATCTGGTTTTATGGTCACGAGGGCGGGCTGTATTTCGTCTGTTATTCGCACCCCTGCCGCTGTACGCCGTCCCCCATTGCTCATTTACATACATGAGGACGCCGCCCTCATGTAACTGAGTGCTCCCGAAGTCTCGCGCATGCCCATTGGCACTGTCGCGGGACTGAGCACTGTGCAAAGCGTGAACGCTGGTGAGGTGATTGTGCAGGCGCGACATTAGGGCAGTGCTGTGATTGTCATCAGCAGCGTCATCCAAGTACCCGCACATAATCTCAAGCCCGTCTCGTCTCCTCTATTGATCGGTGGTGTGCTGCTCCTCCCATCTATTTCCTGCTCCAGGGAAAGATGAGTAATAGGTAACGTGGTTCATATGGCCAGCGTTTGCGCATAGCGGTGGAGGCAGACGGAAAAGCGCGGGTACGAGATTATGGGCGGGTACTTCGATGGCGCTGCTGACGACAATCACAGCGCCGCCCATAATCTCGCGTCTGCGCAACACATCACCAGCGTTCACGCTTTGCACAGTGCTCAGTCCCGCGACAGTGCCACTGGGCATGCGCGAGAAGCACACAGTTGCATGAGGAGGGCGTCCTCATGTATGTAGATGAGCAATGGGGGATGGCGTACAGCGGCAGGGGTGTGAATAACGGACAAAATACAGCCCGCCCCCATGACCATAAAACCACATTATAAATTCTTACCTTTTGTATGCTAAAGTGTTTATTTAGGTCTCAAAGGGGGCACAATAGCAAGAGGAAGCTTTCTAGAATGCAGCCCAGGAGCAGCAGAGGGGGAATCTTTTAGTTTAATTGCGAAAATACTGCTGACAGGTTCCCTTTAAAGGATTTAAAGCCACAGGCAATGATTGATGCTGCTGTACAAACTTGTGTTTTTTTTACACCCCCTGATACCAAACAAAGACCACCAATCCCACCTTGTTCCTTATGCGATCTCTTTTGGCCATATCTTCTTTTTTTTCTTCTCGGGAGGGACGTTCAGCCTTCTCAGGTGTTGACTGGGATTCGCTAAAATCCGGCTTCCTCACCCTCTCCCTTACTACTTCCCGTTCTCTTCTAAAGTCATCATCACGTCTTCGGAAACTTCGCTCTTTCTCATAGCGATCCCTCTGCTTACGACGGTCATCTTCATGATATCGTAGTTTCTCCTTTTCCCTGGGACGTCGCTCTAGATCAAAATCTCTCTCTCTGTAATCCTTATCTCTATAATCCTTCACATAATCATCTTCACATCTGCACGAGGAAAACACAAAACTTCACATAAAAAAAAAACAAAAAACGATGCTTTTGGAGAAAAAAAAACAAATTACCTACTTAAAAGGGAACCTGTCACCATTTTTTTTCCCTATTAAACCAAAAATATCCCCTTCTGCAGCTCCTGGGCTGCATTCTAGGAAGGTGCACCTTGTTGCTGGCCCCCCCTTGCAGACCCCTAAAAGAACTTTATAAAATCTTACCGTTTGCTATGCAAATGAATTTGGTTGGCCAGATGGGCGGGCTCTAATTCGGTTCCTGTTCCCCCTCCTGATGCTATTCATCGTTGCCCAGTCATGATTTACATGGATGATGCCGCTGGAGTCTTGCGCAGGAGCAATGACCCTATCGCGGGGCTGAGCATAAAGTTTCTCTTGTGCACACGCTGGTGATGTAGTTGTGCAGGCGCGAGATTAAGGGCGGCGCTGTGTATGACCTCACGAGTGTCATCTGTCATCCTTGTACCCACCAATAGTCTCACGCCTGCGCAACTACATCACCGGCGCTCGCGAGAGGGGAAACGTTATGCTCAGCCCCGCAATAGGGGTGCAGCAAAATGCGCCTGCACAAGACTCCAGCAGCGTGGGACGGAATAATCCAAGTAAATCATGACTGGAGGATGGCGAATAGCGGCAGGAGGGGGAACAGGAGCCGAATTAGAGCCCGCCCATTTGGCCAACCAAACTCATTTGCATAGAAAACGGTAAGATTTTATAAAAGTTCTTTAAGGGGTCTGCAAGGGGGGCCAGCATCAAGGTGCACCTTTCTAGAATGCAGTCCAGGAGCTGCAGAAGGTGATACTTTTGGTTTAATAGGGAAAAAAACTGGGGACAGGTTCCTTTTAAATACTTTTCAGAAACATGACGCCTACATAAAGGAGTAATTCAGGATGGGTTTTCCAATTTTAAGTCTCCTCTATAATCTATAAAGCTTAGACATCATAAAATAACAGTTTCCTAAAATAGTTTTAGCTGAGTATCTCAATATACAAACAGGAAAATGTCATTTATACACATACCCAACATGAAGGAAATCAAATCAGCAGACTATGGGCAGCCAAGTAAGAGCTGACAAATAGCCTGGGATTATTATAATTGCCATGCTATAATCTATATATATAATTGCCTTATTCTGTCTGTCTGTCTGTCTTGCTCCAAAATTGTGTCCTTACGGTGACACAAAGCTGATTGGCCGCTCGCCTCGCCTCCGCCCCCCCCCACGGATTGGTCGCTCGCCTCGGCCTGGCCCCGCCCTCCGCATGGATTGGCCACTCGCATCGCCAGACATAACCTTGCGCTGCTGGGATCGTGACGGAGCCGGTGAACGCTGGTAACCATTATACACATCGGGTAACTAAGGTCCCTTAGTTACCCGATGTGTATCATAGTTACCAGCGTACACCGGCTCCCGGTACACATGTGCAGGGAGTCGGCATTATACTCCTCTCCCCCCAGGACTACTCCTCCTATTATAGTCCTCCTATTATATTCCTCTCTGAGTATAATAGGAGAACTATTATAGCATGGGGGATGGAGCACGATGGGGTGCGCAGCATGGGGGATGTAGCACGATGGGGTGCGCAGCATGGGGGATGTAGCACGATGGGGGGTGCGCAGCATGGGGAGTGCGCAGCATGGGGGATGGAGCACGATGGGGAGTGCGCAGCATGGGGGATGGAGCACGATGGGGGGTGGGCAGCATGGGGGATGGAGCACAATGGGAGGTGCACACCTCCCCCCAACACACACACACACACACACACACACACACACACTGGGAACCACAAACACCGCCATACACAGACAACGCCGCACACACCCACACACACACACACACACAACACCCAACACACAAACACCGCGGCATACATAAATATACGCACATACCGCACAACACACATTGCACAAAACATACCTCCCCCCAAAACACACCACACCCACACAAACCGCGCAACGCACACACACAACGCTACAGACACAAACACTTGGTAACTACACACAACAACATCTATATAATATATATATATATATATATATATATATATATATATATATATATATATATATATATATATATATATATATATATATATAAACAAAAATCATACATGAACTACACAATACGTAAATTCTAGAATACCCGATGCGTAGAATCGGGCCACCTTCTAGTGTATGATAATCACTAACAAATTAGCGTAGGCTGACAAGAGAGAAGATGGGAATAACTTACCGTTTTAGCTTTTCTTCTCCAGTTTCTGCATCGGATCTTTTGGGAGTTGACACGCGCTCTTCTCTCACACTCTCCTTCTCCAGCTTTCTGGGTTTAAACTTCTTTTCTGGTTCATCATCTTTCTCAGGCTTCCTAAGAAGCTTTGGAGACAACAAAATTAGCATTTCAGTAACAGCAAGTAAAAGCACTGTCTTACATAGCAAAAAACTGCTGTCAGATTCCCTTTAATAGTCACTTGTAATGACATTAAAAAGAGGTTAGTCACTACTGAACACCAATTATTAAAGGGAACTTGTCAAGTCTCAAAACACTATTAACTTGCAGATATGGGGTTAATCTGCAGGTTAAATTCATTTAAATGCTGTCTGGCCGATGTACTTAAAGCCCGGCTGCTGGGAGGAATTGAACTTTATTCCTGCTGCCACCCTAAAGCTATAGCTAGCGATGTCGTGCGCGATAGCACCCGCCCCCGTCGTACGTGCGATATGTGGTGATCGCTGCCGTAGCGAACATTATCGCTACGGAAGCGTCACACACACATACCTTGTCAGCGACGTCGCTGTGACCGCCGAACAAGCTTTCCTTCAAGAAGGAGGGGCGTTCGGCGTCATAGCGACGTCACTAAGCGGCCGGCCATTAGAAGCGGAGGGGCGGAGATGAGCGGCCGGACATCCCGCCCACCTCCTTCCTTCCTCATTGCCAGCGGGACGGAGGTAAGGAGATATTCGTCGCTCCTGCGGTGTCACACACAGCGATGTGTGATGCCGCAGGAACGAGGAACAACATCGCTACTCACCTGACAACGATTTTTTGTAATTAAACGACCTCTCCAAAACAAACGATTTTTTGCGATTGTTTTAGGTCGCTCCAGCCTGCCACACGCTGCGACGTCGCTAACGACGCCGGATGTGCGTCACAAACACTGTGACCCCGACAATAGATCGTTAGCAATGTCGCAGCGTGTAAAGCCCCCTTTAGTCTTTCAGCCATAGGGGCGGGCTTTCAATCACAGCTCAGTACATAGTATTGCAAAAATCTCAATCTCCTCTGAAGTCTAGGAGATTATGTGTTTCAGTGGGGCTCTGTGATTACAGGCATGGAGATCTTCAAGTGACCTCAGATTGTCATAGCAACCCAATAGTGCCCCGAAATTGCATCACGGGGGCACCGATGGGTGCAGGGGATGACATGCCCCCATGCCGGCTTACAGTTAATGCTGCTGTCAGATTGGCATTTAACAGTTGTGGGCAGAGCTTAGCTCCCCCTGCAGCTGTTAGAGGCAGGTCCTGGCTGTGCGTCTCAGCCATTGTCTGCTAGGTTCACAGGGTACATACAACAGCTCCTGACCTGCGCCATACATGTACGGCGGGTGTCGGGAAAGGGCTAAAGTTCCCTGAATTGTAAATCACATTCCCATGTGTGATTCTACACACCTTAATCTTAGGCTCATCCTTTCCTCTTTCAGTTTCTTTCTCTGGAGTCTTTTCATATTTCTTTTGTTTTTCCGCTTCTTTCTTTTTTCTTCTTTCATCCTCCTTCCACTTCCTTCTCTCTTCTTCGCGCAATCGTTTACGCTCAAGTTCTCTCCTTCTCCTCTCTTCACGCTTTTCATCTCTTATTCTCTGAAAAGTCAAGTATAAAAAGGATTATAAAAGCCTCTAGTCATCCTAAGGCCTAACCATTGTCTTAAATTTTATTTCATAAACCAATAGTGAAAATAAGCAATTTTGTGATATATCTGATCAGACAAGTCTGCTTCTTTCTCTGCGAAAACTGATCAGTCATTATCAAAACTCTCAATTCTGAGATAAAATCTGTTTTCAGTGAAGACTTTCCCCTTATTTTCCCCCCTCACCTCTTTCCCATAGACATTATTTTTTTTTATTATTATTATTATTATTATTTTTCTGTCCACATAGACATTTGAGGGCTTGTTTTTTACAGGACAGGTTGTACTTTTGAATGACATTTATTTTACCACAGAGTCTATTGAAAAATGGGAAAAAAATTCCAAATTAGGAAAAATTGTGAACCCCCCCAACCCGATTGATGAAGCCATGTGATGGCTTATTTTTTGCAAAACAAGACAAAGTTTTTATTGACACCATCTTTTAATAGATACGATGTTGTGATCGCTTGTTACATCATTTTTGTGGTATTGCAGGGACCAAAAAACCCCCCAAAAAAATACAAAAAAAAACCCCAAAAAAGAAGGGAATTTTGTTTACTTACCGTAAATTCCTTTTCTTCTAGCTCCAATTGGGAGACCCAGACAGTGGGTGTATAGCTACTGCCTCTGGAGGCCGCACAAAGAACTACACTTAAAAGTGTAAGGCCCCTCCCCTTCTGGCTATACACCCTCCCGTAGGAGTACGGATTCCTCAGTTTTAGTACCAAAGCAAGGAGGAGGAAAGCCAATAACAGTTTCAAAAACAAATTCAATCCGATAACAAGATCGGAGAACTTAAGAAACAACATGAACAACATGTGCACCCGAAAAACGAAACCCTAAGAACAAATAGGGCGGGTGCTGGGTCTCCCAATTGGAGCTAGAAGAAAAGGAATTTACGGTAAGTAAACAAAATTCCCTTCTTCTTTTTCGCTCCTAATTGGGAGACCCAGACAGTGGGACGTCCAAAAGCAGTCCCTGGGTGGGTAAAAAGATACCACATGAACGGGCTGTCAGACAGCCTCTTCCTACAGGTGGGCCACCGCCGCCTGAAGGACCTGTCTACCTAGGCTGGCATCTGCCGAAGCGTAGGTATGCACTTGATAGTGTTTGGTAAACGTGTGCAGACTCGACCAGGTAGCCGCCTGGCACACTTGCTGAGCCGTAGCCTGATGCCGCAATGCCCAGGACGCACCCACGGCTCTGGTAGAATGGGCCTTCAGTCCAGATGGAATCGGAAGCCCAGCAGAACGGTATGTGTGAAGAATTGGTTCCTTGATCCACCGCGCCAGGGTGGATTTGGAAGCTTGCGATCCCTTATGCTGCCCAGCGACTAGGACAAAGAGCGCATCAGAACGGCGTAGAGACGCCGTGCGAGAAATGTAAATCCTGAGTGCTCTCACCAGGTCCAACAGATGTAAACCCTTTTCAAATTGGTGAACTGGATGCGGACACAAAGATGGCAAAGTGATATCCTGATTGAGATGAAAGGAAGAAACCACCTTGGGAGAAAACTCTGGAATTGGACGCAGTACTACCTTGTCTTGGTGAAACACCAGGAAGGGAGATTTGCAAGATAACGCCGCTAGCTCGGACACTCTTCGAAGAGACGTGACCGCCACAAGAAAAACTACCTTTTGTGAAAGCCGAGAAAGGGGAACCTCTTTCAAAGGCTCGAAAGGCGGCTTCTGGAGAGCAATGAGAACCTTGTTCAGATCCCAGGGTTCCAATGGCCGTCTGTAAGGAGGAACGATATGACAAACTCCTTGGAGAAACGTGCGTACTTTAGAAAGCCGTGCCAAGCGCTTCTGAAAGAATACTGATAGCGCGGAGACTTGACCCTTAAGAGAGCTAAGCGACAAACCTTTTTCCAACCCAGACTGCAGGAAGGAAAGAAAAATTGGCAATGCAAATGGCCAGGGAGAAAACCCTTGAGCCAAGCACCACGCTAAGAATATCTTCCACGTCCTGTGATAGATCTTAGCTGAGGATGGTTTTCTAGCCTGTCTCATTGTGGCAACAACTTCATGAGATAAACCTGAGGCCGCTAGGATCCAGGACTCAATGGCCACACAGTCAGGTTCAGGGCCGCAGAATTCAGATGGAAAAACGGCCCTTGAGACAGCAAATCTGGACGGTCTGGTAGTGTCCACGGTTGGCCTACCGTGAGGTGCCACAGATCCGGGTACCACGACCTCCTTGGCCAGTCTGGAGCGACGAGAATGGCGCGGCGACAGTCGGACCTGATTTTGCGGAGCACTCTGGGCAACAATGCCAGAGGTGGGAACACATACGGTAGCCGGAACTGCGACCAATCTTGAACTAAGGCGTCTGCCGCCAGAGCTCGGTGATCGTGAGACCGTGCCATGAAAACCGGGACTTTGTTGTTGTGCCGTGACGCCATCAGATCGACGTCCGGCATCCCCCAGCGGCGACAGATCTCCTGAAACACGTCCGGGTGAAGGGACCATTCCCCTGCGTCCATGCCCTGGCGACTGAGAAAGTCTGCTTCCCAGTTTTCTACGCCTGGGATGTGGACTGCGGATATGGTGGATGCCGTGTCTTCCACCCACGTCAGAATCCGCCGGACTTCCTGGAAGGCTTGCCGACTGCGTGTTCCCCCTTGGTGGTTGATGTATGCCACCGCTGTGGAGTTGTCCGACTGAATTCGGATCTGCTTGCCTTCCAGCCACTGTTGGAAGGCTCGCAGGGCAAGATAGATTGCTCTGATTTCCAGAACATTGATCTGCAGAGTGGACTCTTCCTGAGTCCACGTCCCCTGAGCCCTGTGGTGGAGAAACACCGCTCCCCACCCTGATAGGCTCGCATCCGTCGTGACCACTGCCCAGGACGGGGGAAGGAACGACTTTCCCTGTGACAATGAGGTGGGGAGAAGCCACCAACGCAGAGAGTCCTTGGCAGTCTGAGAGAGGGAGACAGTCCTGTCGAGGGACGTCGATTTCCCATCCCATTGGCGTAGAATGTCCCATTGTAGAGGGCGCAGATGAAACTGCGCGAACGGGACTGCCTCCATTGCTGCTACCATCTTTCCTAGGAAATGCATGAGGCGCCTCAGCGAGTGCGACTGGCTCTGAAGGAGAGATTGCACTCCAGTCCGTAGCGAGCACTGCTTGTCCAGTGGAAGCTTCACTATCGCTGAGAGAGTATGAAACTCCATGCCAAGATAAGTCAGAGATTGGGTCGGGGTTAGATGAGACTTTGGAAAGTTGATAATCCACCCGAAACTCTGGAGAGTGTCTAGTGCCACCTTCAGACTGTGTTGGCATGCCTCTTGAGAGGGTGCCTTTATAAGCAGGTCGTCTAGATACGGGATGACCGAGTGACCCTGCGAGTGCAGAACAGCTACTACTGCTGCCATGACTTTGGTGAAGACCCGGGGGGCTGTTGCCAGACCGAAAGGTAACGCTACGAACTGCAGGTGTTCGTCGTGTATGACGAAGCGTAGGAAACGCTGATGCTCTGGTGCAATCGGCACGTGGAGATACGCATCTTTGATATCTATTGATGCTAGAAAATCTCCTTGAGACATTGAGGCTATGACGGAGCGTAGGGATTCCATCCGGAACCTCCTGACTTTTACGTGTCTGTTGAGCAACTTTAGATCCAGGACGGGTCGATACGATCCGTCCTTTTTTGGGACCACAAACAGATTGGAGTAAAAACCGTGACCTTGTTCCTGAAGAGGGACGGAGGTCACCACTCCTTCCGCCTTTAGAGCGGCCACCGCCTGCAACAGAGCATCGGCTCGGTCTGGTGGTGGAGAAGTTCTGAAGAAACGAGTTGGCGGACGAGAACTGAACTCTATCCTGTACCCGTGAGACAGAATATCCCTCACCCAACGGTCTTTGACGCGTGACAGCCAAATGTCGCCAAAGTGGGAAAGCCTCCCACCGACCGCGGGTGTGGGAATCGGAGACCGCAAGTCAGGAGGACGCCGTCTTGGCAACGGTTCCTCCGGCTGTCCTTTTTGGGCGTGACTGAGACCTCCAAGAATCTGAGCGTCTCTGGTCTTTTTGAGTCTTTTTTGACGAGGCGAATTGGGACCTGCCCGGTCCTCGAAAGGACCGATAACCAGACTGACCCTTCCTCTGTTGGGGTTTGTTTTGTCTGTGTTGCGGTAAGGATGAGTCCTTACCCTTGGAGTGTTTGATGATTTCATCCAAACGCTCTCCAAACAATCGGTCACGAGAAAAAGGCAAATTGGTTAAGCACTTCTTGGAATGAGAATCTGCTTTCCAATGTCTCAACCACAGGGCCCTACGCAAAACAACGGAGTTGGCTGACGCCACTGCCGTGCGGCTTGTAGCGTCAAGAACAGCATTAATCGCGTACGACGCGAATGCCGCCATTTGCGAGGTCAATGGTGCTACCTGCGGGGCAAATGCACGTGTGACTGAGTCGACTTGCGCAAGCCCGGCTGAGATAGCTTGGAGTGCCCATACGGCCGCAAAAGAAGGCGCTAATGACGCTCCAATCGCTTCATAGATGGATTTCAGCCAGAGCTCCATCTGCCTGTCAGTGGCATCTTTAAGTGCCGCTCCATCTTCAACTGCAACCAAGGATCTAGCTGCAAGCCTGGAAATTGGAGGATCCACTTTTGGACACTGGGTCCAACCCTTGACCACCTCAGGGGGAAAAGGATAGCGTGTATCTTTAAGCCGTTTAGAAAAACGCCTTTCAGGATAAGCGTGGGGTTTCTGGATTGCGTCTCTAAAGTCAGCGTGGTCCAGAAAAGTGCTTAATGTACGCTTAGGGTATCTGAAATGGATTCTCTCGTGCTGCGAAGCTGACTCCTCTACAAGAGGAGCTGGTGGGGAAATATTTAACATCTTATTGATGTTAAATATAAGATCATTAACTATGGCGTCACCATCTGGTGTATCTAGATTGAGAGCGGTCCCAGGATCAGAATCCTGGTCAGTTACGTCCGCCTCATCACCCATAGATTCATCTCGCTGGGATCCTGACCATTGAGATGAATGTGAAGGCCCGTCATAGCGAGCCCGCTTAGGCTGCCCTGGGCCATCGTCCGAGTCAGAGTCTTCACCCTGAGGTGTATATGCCCGTCCCGGAGCTTGGAGGTAACTCAGCTGAGGGGGACCAGGGGGCAATGATTGCACAGTGTCCGTGGCCTGAAGTACAGGCCTAGCTCGCAATGTGTCAAGAATTTGTGACATAGTGAGAGACATTCTGTCAGCAAAAGCTGCAAACTCAGTTCCTGTCACTTGGACAGCATTCACAGGTGGTACACCCTGGGTCACGTCCAGCAGAGGCCCCGGCTGTGCAAGCGCCGCAGGGGCCGAGCACTGCACACAATGGGGGTCCGTGGAGCCTGCCGGTAGAAAAGTCCCACATGCGGTGCAGGAAGCATATAATGTCTGTGCCTTGGCACCCTTGCGTTTTACGGACGACATGCTGCTGGCTCTCTGCAATGTGAGAGAGTCTATAGCCAAAGGGCGACCAGCGCTATGTAATACCAAGTATTTGTAAAAACAGAATACTAAGAATACTACTGGCACAAGAGGGGGTGAGCCCTGAGGGCTGCTTACCGCCCGCTGAATAGCGGGTAAGAGGCGAAGAATTCCTTGTCTGGGTCTCCCCGGCTCCCCTCTGCAGCTCAGCGTGTCAGCAGGAATGGCTGCCGGCGTCTGTGGAGAGGGGCGGTCCGTGGGAGTTCCCAAACAAAAGTGCGGGAAACAGTGTCCCCTCTGTGCCGATTGTGAGGGCTGGAGTATGTAAAAACGACTCCAGCCCTCGGCGCTGATGCACTGGCCAGCGTCCCGCCCCTCTCCTGACTGGCAGGTCTGGGGGCGGGAACGAACGGAAGCAGGCCGCAAAAGCCGGGGACTCGAGTTATCAGCGCGGCCGCCGTAAAAGCGCGGGCCGCGCTGAAGTCCCCGGCGCACCACAAGTGCCAGCCGCGCCGCAGTCCCAGCGGCCGGCGCGACCGATTCCCAGAAGTGTGCCTGCTTCAGCGAAGCTGAATGAGGCCATGGCACAAGCGCCGCAGCGCTGATGTCCCCCGGCGCACTACAACACCCAGCATGCTGCGGTGTGAGCGCCAAATGCACGGGGACACAGAGTACCTTGAGGAAGCAGGGCCATGTCCCTGATGTACTCCGCTCCATCCAGCATCTTCTCCAGGGGCTGTAGATGGAGCACGGTCTCAGTGCCTGGAGACCAGTAAATCCCACTTCACCCAGAGCCCTGTAAAAAGGGATGGGGAAGGAATCAGCATGTGGGCTCCTGCCGCCGTACCCGCAATGGGTACCTCAACCTTACAAACACCTCCGACATACAGTGGGGTGAGAAGGGAGCATGCTGGGAGCCCTGTATGGGCCCTCTTTTCTTCCATCCGACATAGTCAGCAGCTGCTGCTGACTAAAAACAATGGAGCTATGCGTGCGTGTCTGACCTCCTGCGCACAAAGCTAAAACTGAGGAATCCGTACTCCTACGGGAGGGTGTATAGCCAGAAGGGGAGGGGCCTTACACTTTTAAGTGTAGTACTTTGTGCGGCCTCCAGAGGCAGTAGCTATACACCCACTGTCTGGGTCTCCCAATTAGGAGCGAAAAAGAAGAAGGGAATTTTGTTTACTTACCGTAAATTCCTTTTCTTCTAGCTCCAATTGGGAGACCCAGACAATTGGGGTGTATAGCTATGCCTCCGGAGGCCACACAAAGTATTACACTAAAAGTGTAAAGCCCCTCCCCTTCAGCCTATACACCCCGCGTACTGCTACGGGCTCATCAGTTTTGGTGCAAAAGCCAGAAGGAGGAAAAAATTATAAACTGGTTTAAAGTAAATTCAATCCGAAGGAATATCGGAGAACTGAAACCATTTAACATGAACAACATGTGTATACAAAAACAGGGGCGGGTGCTGGGTCTCCCAATTGGAGCTAGAAGAAAAGGAATTTACGGTAAGTAAACAAAATTCCCTTCTTCTTTGTCGCTCCTAATTGGGAGACCCAGACAATTGGGACGTCCAAAAGCAGTCCCTGGGTGGGTAAATAATACCTCATAATAGAGCCGTAACGGCTCCGTCCTACAGGTGGGCAACTGCCGCCTGAAGGACTCGCCTACCTAGGCTGGCATCTGCCGAAGCATAGGTATGCACCTGATAGTGCTTCGTGAAAGTGTGCAGGCTCGACCAGGTAGCTGCCTGACACACCTGCTGAGCCGTAGCCTGGTGTCGCAAGGCCCAGGACGCTCCCACGGCCCTGGTAGAATGGGCCTTCAGTCCTGAGGGAACCGGAAGCCCCGAGGAACGGTAAGCTTCGAGAATTGGTTCCTTGATCCACCGAGCCAGGGTTGATTTGGAAGCTTGTGTCCCTTTACGCTGGCCAGCGACAAGGACAAAGAGTGCATCGGAGCGGCGCAGGGGCGCCGTACGAGAAATGTAGAGTCTGAGTGCTCTCACCAGATCTAACAAGTGCAAATCCTTTTCACATTGGTGAACTGGATGAGGACAAAACGAGGGTAAGGAGATGTCCTGATTGAGATGAAAAGGGGATACCACCTTAGGGAGGAAATCTTGGCGGACGTTGGTTTCCTAGCCTGTCTCATAGTGGCAATGACCTCTTGAGATAATCCTGAAGACGCTAGGATCCAGGACTCAATGGCCACACAGTCAGGTTGAGGGCCGCAGAATTCAGATGGAAAAACGGCCCTTGAGATAGCAAATCTGGTCGGTCTGGCAGTGCCCACGGTTGGCCGACCGTGAGATGCCACAGATCCGGGTACCACGACCTCCTCGGCCAGTCTGGAGCGACGAGGATGGCGCGGCGGCAGTCGGCCCTTATCTTGCGTAACACTCTGGGCAACAGAGCCAGAGGAGGAAACACATAAGGAAGCTGAAACTGCGACCAATCCTGAACTAAGGCGTCTGCCGCCAGAGCTCTGTGATCTTGAGATCGAGCCATGAATGTTGGGACCTTGTTGTTGTGCCGTGACGCCATTAGGTCGACGTCCGGCATCCCCCAGCGGCAACAGATCTCCTGAAACACGTCCGGGTGAAGGGACCATTCCCCTGCGTCCATGCCCTGGCGACTGAGAAAGTCTGCTTCCCAGTTTTCTACGCCCGGGATGTGAACTGCGGATATGGTGGATGCTGTGGCTTCCACCCACAGCAGAATCCTCCGGACTTCCTGGAAGGCTTGCCGACTGCGTGTCCCACCTTGGTGGTTGATGTAAGCCACCGCTGTGGAGTTGTCCGACTGAATTCGGATCTGCTTGCCTTCCAGCCACTGCTGGAACGCTTTTAGGGCAAGATACACTGCCCTGATCTCCAGAACATTGATCTGAAGTGAGGACTCTTGCTGAGTCCACGTACCCTGAGCCCTGTGGTGGAGAAAAACTGCCCCCCACCCTGACAGGCTCGCGTCCGTCGTGACCACCGCCCAGGATGGGGGTAGGAAGGATTTTCCTTTCGATAATAAGGTGGGAAGAAGCCACCACCGAAGGGAAGCTTTGGTTGCTTGAGAGAGGGAGACGTTCCTGTCTAGGGACGTCGGCCTCCTGTCCCACTTGCGTAGGATGTCCCATTGAAGAGGACGCAGGTGAAACTGCGCGAAAGGAACTGCTTCCATTGCTGCCACCATCTTCCCCAGGAAGTGCATGAGGCGCCTCAAGGGGTGTGACCGACCTTGAAGGAGAGATTGTACCCCTGTCTGTAGTGAACGCTGTTTGTCCAGCGGAAGCTTCACTATCGCTGGAAGAGTATGAAACTCCATGCCAAGATATGTCAGTGATTGGACCGGTGTCAGATTTGACTTTGGAAAATTGATGATCCACCCGAAACTCTGGAGAATCTCCAGAGTAACGTTGAGGCTGTGTTGGCATGCCTCTTGAGAGGGTGCCTTGACCAGCAGATCGTCTAAGTAAGGTATCACTGAGTGACCCTGAGAGTGGAGGACCGCAACTACTGTAGCCATGACCTTGGTGAAAACCCTTGGGGCTGTCGCCAGGCTGAACGGCAGTGCCGCGAACTGAAGGTGTTCGTCTCCTATGGCGAAGCGCAAGAAGCGCTGATGCTCTGGAGCAATTGGTACGTGGAGATAAGCATCCTTGATATCGATCGATGCTAGGAAATCTCCTTGGGACATTGAGGCGATGACGGAGCGGAGGGATTCCATCCGGAACCGCCTGGTCCTTACGTGTTTGTTGAGCAGTTTTAGGTCCAAAACAGGACGGAAGGACCTGTCCTTCTTTGGAACCACAAACAGGTTGGAGTAGAAACCGTGACCCTGTTGCTGAAGAGGAACCGGGACCACCACTCCTTCTGCCTTCAGAATGCCCACCGCCTGCAGAAGAGCCTCGGCTCGCTCGGGAGGCGGAGATGTTCTGAAGAATCGAGTCGGAGGACGAGAGCTGAACTCTATCCTGTAACCGTGAGACAAAATGTCTCTCACCCAACGGTCTTTTACTTGTGGCAGCCAGGTGTCGCAAAAGCGGGAGAGCCTGCCACCGATCGAGGATGCGGTGTGAGGAGGCCGTAAGTCATGAGGAAGCCGCCTTGGTAGCGGCACCTCCGGCGGTCTTTTTAGGGCGTGATTTAGACCGCCATGCGTCGGAGTTCCTCTGATCCTTCTGAGGCCTTTTGGACGAGGAGAATTGGGACCTGCCCGTACCCCGAAAGGACCGAAACCTCGACTGTCCCCTCCTCTGTTGGGGTGTTTTTGGTTTGGCTTGGGGTAAGGATGTTTCCTTTCCCTTGGATTGTTTGATGATTTCATCCAATCTCTCACCAAACAAACGGTCGCCAGAAAATGGCAATCCAGTTAAGCACTTTTTGGAAGCCGAATCTGCCTTCCATTCCCGCAGCCACAAGGCCCTGCGTATTGCCACCGAATTGACGGCTGCAACTGCCGTACGGGTCGCAGAGTCCAGGACAGCATTAATAGCGTAGGACGCAAATGCCGACGTTTGAGAGGTTATGGACGCCACCTGCGGCGCAGACGTACGTGTGAGTGCGTCAATTTGCGCCTGACCAGCTGAGATAGCTTGGAGTGCCCATACGGCTGCGAATGCTGGAGCAAAAGACGCGCCGATAGCTTCATAGATGGATTTCAACCAGAGCTCCATCTGTCTGTCAGTGGCATCCTTGAGTGAAGCTCCATCTTCCACTGCAACTATGGATCTAGCCGCCAGTCTGGAGATTGGAGGATCCACCTTGGGACACTGAGTCCAGCCCTTGACCACGTCAGGGGGGGAAAGGGTAACGTGTATCCTTAAGGCGCTTGGAAAAACGCTTATCTGGACAAGCTCGGTGTTTCTGGACTGCCTCTCTGAAGTCAGAGTGGTCCAGAAACATACTCCTTGTACGCTTGGGAAACCTGAAACGGAATTTCTCCTGCTGAGAGGCTGACTCCTCCACTGGAAGAGCCGAGGGAGAAAAATCCAACATTTGATGTATGGACGCGATAAGATCATTCACTATGGCGTCCCCATCAGGAGTATCAAGGTTGAGAGCGGCCTCAGGATCAGAATCCTGATCAGCTACCTCCGCTTCATCTTCTGAGACCCTGAACAATGTGATGAGGTCGAGGGGATTTCCCAGCGAGCTCGCTTAGTCGGTCTGGGGCTGCGGTCCGTGTCAGAGACCTCACCCTGGGATCCATGGGACACCCCGGGAAGACATTGCTGTTCCCACTGAGGGGAACCAGGGGACAATGATTCCACAGTGCCCCTGGCTTGAGATGCCGGCCTGGACTGCAAGGCTTCTAATATCTTAGCCATAGTCTCAGAAAGTCTTTCAGTAAAAACTGCAAACTCCGTCCCTGTCACCTGGACAGTGTCAACAGGTGGTTCTCCCTGGGCCACCCTTAGCAGAGGCTCTGGCTGAGAAAGTGCCACAGGGGCCGAGCATTGCACACAATGAGGGTCAGTGGAACCTGCCGGCAGTATAGCCGTACATGCTGCACAGGCAGCATAGTAAGTCTGTGCTTTGGCACCCTTGCCATTTGTGGACGACATGCTGTTGTCTCCTCTGAGCAATACAGGAGGGTATATAGCCACAAATCAACAGTGCACCATACAGTGTAAAGTATAGACTATAATCATATAAACTATAAGTACACTTCTGCACTAGTGGGGCCAGCACCACAGGTGCTGCTTACCGCCTGCGCAAAGCGTTTGTGTGGGCACCAGAATTCCTGCCTGGGTCTCTTTGAGCTTGTCTCTCCTCTCCAGCGTTAGCAGAGCTGAGAGGAATGGCTGCCAGCGTCCTGAGGAGAGGAGGGAGCCGTGGGCGTGACCCAGAAAAGTGCGGGAACTGGTGCCCCACTGTGCAGAGTGAGGGGGTGGAGTATGCAAAGCATGCTCCAGCCCTCAGTGCTGCCGTCCTGTACAGCGTCCCGCCCTTCCCTTGACTGGCAGGGCTGGGGGCGGGAAGAAAGACACAAACACACTCAGCGACGCTGAAGTGTATAGTGGCACAAATGCAGCCAGCGCTGCTGTCCCCGGTGCACTAGCACACCCAGCAATGCTGGAGTGTTGCTGTGCGCGGTCCCCACGGGGACACAGAGTACCTCCAAGTAGCAGGGCCATGTCCCTGAACGATACTCGGCTCCTATCCAGCAGGGTCCTCAGGAGCTGTGGATGGAGCACGGTCTCCTGTGCCTGGAGACCGATGGGATCCCACTTCACCCAGAGCCCTAATTGAGGGATGGGGAAGGAAAGCAGCATGTGGGCTCCAGCCTCCGTACCCGCAATGGATACCTCAACCTTAACAACACCGCCGACAAGAGTGGGGTGAGAAGGGAGCATGCTGGGGGCCCTGTTATGGGCCCTCTTTTCTTCCATTCGACATAGTCAGCAGCTGCTGCTGACTAAGCTGTGGAGCTATGCGTGGATGTCTGACCTCCTTCGCACAAAGCATAAAAACTGATGAGCCCGTAGCAGTACGGGGGGTGTATAGGCTGAAGGGGAGGGGCTTTACACTTTTAGTGTAATACTTTGTGTGGCCTCCGGAGGCATAGCTATACACCCCAATTGTCTGGGTCTCCCAATTAGGAGCGACAAAGAAAACTTAATTGTTGTTGAATTATTTTTTTTGTTTACCGATCGTGTTATTTTTATATTTTGACAATTCGAACTTTTCTGAACGCGCCGATATCACAAATGTATGTTTTTAATTATTTTTAATGGGGTAAAGGAGGGGTGATTTAAATTTTCTTTTTTTTTTATTTTTCCACATTTAAAAAAAAAGAAAATGTTCCTTTTCACTGGTTTAAGTAGTTTCTTTTGGGGGACTTGAAGCTGCGATTGTCTGATCACTTGTGCTATATACAGCAATTACACAGCACTGCTGTATATAGTGAATATAGTGAAAGGTTTGAAAGGAGAGCTGCTATGAGAAGCACGGAGGTCTTCAGCAGACACCCTGCTGTCATAGCAATCCATCGGTGACCCGCAATCACGTGGCGGATGTGCTGATGGGAATTAAGATTGCCGCACCCTCATGCTGGCGCACGTTACATGCAGTTGTCAGAATTTGACAGCGGGATTTAACAGGTTAACAATAGCTGGCACAGCTCCGCTCCACCATTTGATAGAGGCACGTCCTGGCTGTGACACACAGCCACTATCAGCCGAGCATCGGGAGGGTCACACCGTGAGCCTGCTACATACACCCGCTTCAGACTTGTGCGGTACATGTACAGCAGATGTCATGAAGGGGTTAATTCTCCAAAACCATAGGTCAGCCGTTAGTTAAAAGCCAGGTTCATAGATGGAGATGTAGCTTCAGCTTTTCATTCAGTTTTAGATAGAAACGGGTGACAGAAGGGAGCTTAAAAGGAGTCAGTCAATACAAACTTACAGTATAAACCATGCACATAGCCCCATAACAATGGTACCTTTGGTGCCAATTGCTGCCTCCAATCTGCAGAAACTGATGTTTAAATAGAGTATGCTAATTAGAAGGCTCAGTGCACCTTTTGTGTGGGCGAAAGGCTTGGGGCACCATTTTTCGCTCTGGTTTTGCACGCCCTGGCTTGTCTAAAGCTTGTGCTGTCAACAGAGAAAGCTCAAGCAAACCAGAGCTGTCAATCACCAGTGAGGAAACTGGAGGGATGCAAAACCAGTGGGCGGAAGGGTGCACCGAGCCTCGCGTCCACTCCTCGAGTGCACTGAGAACCCCAATTACCACATTGATTAAACTTTAGCCTCTGCAGAACAAAAGTAGTAATTCGATCATTAAAATGTGAGATTTTTCTAGGGGCTCTTTCCCCTACAAGCCCATGTGCTTAGTTTATATTGTCAGTTTGGAAACACAATGAAGCACCAACTAAAACATGTCTCTGCACTGTTGGTAAACCTCACTACCTTTTTCTGCGTATAGCAGTAATGTGTCTTGCTAGCTGCACAATGTGAGAGAGTCAGAGACAAACTCTATGGAAAACAGCTAACATAACACTATAATAAATGATAGCTTGTTCCTGATGCCATTTTAGCTTAAGGCTATGTGCGCACGTTGCGTACAGTCACTGCAGAAATTTCTGCAGCGATCTGAAGAGCATATGTGCGCTTTAAATCGCTGCAGAAATGTCCGTAGTGAAAGCCGATTCCATGCGCTCTGCCTGCAGCTCCTGCCATAGACAGAGCAGGAGCTGCCGGCAAAGCGCAGGAAAGAAGTGACATACGCAGCGCTTCGGCAGTAGCCGAAGCGCTGCGCTCTTAAACGCCACGTGCGCACGGCCCCTGCACAATCTCCATAGACTGTGCAGGGGACGCAGGACGCATGCAGTTACGCTGCGCTACAAAGCGCAGCGTAACTGCATGTATTTACGCAACGTGCGCACATAGCCTAAAGGGAACCAACTACAGTGGAACCCCGGTTTGCGAGTATTTCGCTATACGAGCAAAACTTGATGAAAATATGTAACTCAGTTTACAAGCAATCTCTGCCATACGATCAAATACTCACCGCACACACTTCCGGGTCCGTACTTTAACTGCGCTCTGACCCGCTCTTGCAGTCCACACAAACACACACATATTATGCTCACCTTACCTTTCGTTCCATTGCCGGCCTCCTGGATTTTGAAGATCACCGCTACAGGATGTGTATCGGGTAACTATCGCGACGATGGAGGACCTTCCACTGTCAGCCACTACTCAAAGGCAGCAGTGCGCTGGCCAATCAGAGGCAAGCCGTTGACATAAGCGCTCTGGCACCGGAAGGTCCGGCATCGGTCGCAATGGTTACCCGATACACATCCTGTAGCAGCAAACTACAAGAACCATGAGGCCAGCGAGGGAATGGAAGGTAAGGTGAGCATAATGCGTGTGTTTGTGCATACGTGAAATGGCACAATAGGGGACCAGGATGGGACATCGCACAAGTTGTGGAACTAATTGTCTGAGCTTGCATTATTTCCTATGGGAAAGCTTGCTTTGCTAGACGAGTAAATTGGTTTACAAACACACTCCCAGAACAGATTGTTCTCGTAAACCAAGGTTCCACTGTACCAGGATTTTGCTATATAGGAGAACTTTACGGTGAGGACCCGACCCACAAAGGCCCGCAGTGTTACACACATCAAAGTGCAGCGCATTTCTGTAACTTTGATCACAGATATTTCAGCAACCAAGCATCTAATTTTTCTACAACAGGTATGCCTGGATTCAGCATCCTAGCGCCAGTATGACACTGCCCTTACTTCATATAGCAAAATCCAGCTGGTTGCCTTTAACCCCTTCACGACCTTGGACGGATCTATCCGTCCAGGATCGTGTCCCGTTAAGCCCCGCCCCCTGCCGCGGGCAGGCGGCGTGGATCGGCACACATATCAGCTGTTTTCAACAGCTGACATGTGTGCCTGCTAGCCGCGGGTGGAATCGCTTCCACCCGCGGCCATTAACCCCTTAAATCTTGCTGCCAAAGTCTGGCAGCAAGATTTAAATGCGCGCGGCCATGTTTGTTACTTACCGCCGCCCCCACCGGAAGTCACGTGTGTTATCACGTGACTATCGGTGGTTGCCATTGTAGCACAGGGTCATGTGATGACGCCTGCTGCTATGATGTTTCACTTTCATTTTCCCTCGGCCGAGAGCAGAGGGAAAACCAAAGTGACTGAATCTGCTGTTTACAGCTGTATTGCTGTGATCAGCAGATAGCAATCAACGATCGGATTGCTGATTGCTATAGCCCCCTAGGGGGACTAGTAAAATAAAAAAAAAAAGAAAAAAAAGTTTTAAAAAATAAAAAAAAAACAAAAAACCTAAAAGTTCAAATCACCCCCTTTCCCCCCATTGAAAATTAAAGGGTTAAAAAATAAATAAATATACACATATTTGGTATCGCCGCGTTCAGAAATGCCCGATCAAAATATAAAATCAATTAATCTGATTGGTAAACGGCGTAGTGGCAAAAAAATTCCAAATGCCAAAGAAGGGAATTTTGTTTACTTACCGTAAATTCCTTTTCTTCTAGCTCCTATTGGGAGACCCAGACAATTGGGTGTATAGCTTCTGCCTCCGGAGGCCACACAAAGTATTACACTTTAAAAAGTGTAACCCCTCCCCTTTGCCTATACACCCTCCCGTGGATCACGGGCTCCTCAGTTTTGGTGCAAAAGCAGGAAGGAGAAAACTTATAAATTGGTCTAGGGTAAATTCAATCCGAAGGATGTTCGGAGAACTGAAAACAATGAACCAAAAGAACAATTCAACATGAACAACATGTGTACACAAAAGAACAACCAGCCCGAAGGGCACAGGGGCGGGTGCTGGGTCTCCCAATAGGAGCTAGAAGATAAGGAATTTACGGTAAGTAAACAAAATTCCCTTCTTCTTTGTCGCTCCATTGGGAGACCCAGACAATTGGGACGTCCAAAAGCAGTCCCTGGGTGGGTAAAAGAATACCTCAATAAAAAGAGCCGAAAACGACCCCCTCTTACAGGTGGGCAACCGCCGCCTGAAGGACTCGCCTACCTAGACTGGCGTCTGCCGAAGCATAGGTATGCACTTGATAGTATTTCATGAAAGTGTGCAGACTAGACCACGTAGCTGCCTGACACACCTGCTGAGCCGTAGCCCGGTGCCGCAATGCCCAGGACGCACCCACGGCTCTGGTAGAATGGGCTTTCAGCCCTGAAGGAAGCGGAAACCCAGAAGAACGGTAGGCCTCGAGAATCGGTCCCTTGATCCACCGAGCCAAGGTTCACTTGGAAGCCTGCGAACCCTTACGCTGGCCAACGACAAGGACAAAGAGCGCATCTGAACGACGCAGGGGCGCCGTGCGAGACACGTAGAGTCGGAGTGCTCTCACCAGATCTAAGGAGTGCAAATCCTTTTCACATTGGTGAATTGGATTAGGGCAAAATGAAGGTAAGGAGATATCCTGATTGAGATGAAAAGGAGATACCACCTTAGGGAGAAATTCCGGGACAGGACGCAGAACCACCTTATCCTGGTGAAACACCAGGAAGGGGGCTTTGCATGACAGCGCTGTAAGCTCAGACACTCTCCGGAGTGATGTAACTGCCACTAGAAAGGCCACCTTCTGCGAAAGACGTGATAAAGAGACATCCCGCAGCGGCTCGAAAGGTGGTTTCTGAAGAGCCGTTAGCACCCTGTTAAGATCCCAGGGTTCCAGCGGACGCTTGTAAGGTGGGACTATGTGGCAAACTCCCTGCAGGAACGTGCGGACCTGCGGAAGCCTGGCTAGGCGCTTTTGAAAAAATACGGAGAGCGCCGATACTTGGCCCTTGAGAGAGCCGAGTGACAAACCCTTGTCCATTCCGGATTGAAGGAATGAAAGAAAAGTGGGTAAGGCGAACGGCCATGGAGGAAAACCGTTATCAGAGCACCAGGATAAGAAGATTTGCCAAGACCTGTAATAGATCTTGGCGGACGTTGGTTTCCTGGCCTGTCTCATGGTGGCAATGACATCCTGAGATAACCCTGAAGACGCTGGGACCCAGGACTCAATGGCCACACAGTCAGGTTGAGGGCCACAGAATTCAGATGGAAAAACGGGCCTTGTGACAGCAAGTCTGGGCGGTCTGGAAGCGCCCACGGTTGACCCACCGTGAGATGCCACAGATCCGGGTACCACGACCGCCTCGGCCAGTCTGGAGCGACGAGAATGGCGCGACGGCAGTCGGACCTGATCTTGCGTAACACTCTGGGCAGCATCGCCAGAGGAGGAAACACATAAGGCAGTCGAAACTGCGACCAATCCTGAACTAACGCATCCGCCGCCAGAGCCCTGTGATCTTGAGACCGTGCCAGGAATGCCGGAAGTTTGTTGTTGTGTCGTGACGCCATGAGATCGACGTCCGGCGTTCCCCAGCGGCGACAGATCTCTCTAAACACTTCTGGGTGTAGAGACCATTCCCCCGCATCCATGCCCTGACGACTGAGAAAATCTGCTTCCCAGTTTTCTACGCCCGGGATGTGAACTGCGGAGATGGTGGAGGCTGTGGCTTCCACCCACTGCAGAATCCGCTGGACTTCCTTGAAGGCATGACGACTGCGAGTGCCGCCTTGGTGGTTGATGTATGCGACGGCAGTGGCGTTGTCCGACTGGATACGGATCTGTCTGCCCTCCAGCCACCGATGGAAAGCCAATAGGGCTAGATACACTGCCCTTATCTCCAGAACATTGAGCTGAAGGGAAGACTCTATCGGAGTCCTAAGGCTGTGTTGACACGCCACCCGAGAAGGTGCCCTGACTAGGAGATCGTGTAAGTAGGGAATCACCGAGTGGCCCTGAGAGTGTAGGACCGCCACAACGGATGCCATGACTTTGGTGAAAACCCGTGGGGCTGTCGCCAGGCCGAAAGGCAATGCCACGAACTGAAGGTGTTCGTCCCCGATGGCGAAACGCAAGAAACGTTGATGTTCGGGTGCGATCGGCACGTGGAGATAAGCATCCTTGATGTCGATCGATGCTAGGAAGTCTCCTTGTGACATCGAGGCGATGACCGAGCGGAGAGATTCCATCCGAAACCGTCTGGTTCTCACATGTCTGTTGAGTAGTTTGAGGTCCAGAACGGGACGGAATGATCCGTCCTTTTTTGGCACCACGAACAAGTTGGAGTAAAAGCTGCGACCACGTTCCTGAGGGGGAACGGGGATCACAACTCCTTCTGTCTTCAGAGCGTCCACTGCCTGAAAAAGTGCGTCGGCCTGAGCGGGGGGCGGAGAGGTTCTGAAGAAACGAGCCGGAGGACGAGAGCTGAACTCTATCCTGTAACCGTGAGACAGAATGTCTCTCACCCATCGGTCTTGAACATGTGGCCACCAGGCATCGCCAAAGCGGGAGAGCCTGCCACCGACCGAGGATGCGGCTAGGGGAGGCCGAGAGTCATGAGGAGGCCGCCTTGGAGGCAGTGCCTCCTGCGGCCTTTTGGGGGCGTGACTTGGAGCGCCACGCATAGGAGTTCCTCTGGCCTTTCTCCGGCCTGCTGGACGAAGAGGATTGGGGCTTGGCGGAGGGACGAAAGGACCGAAACCTCGATTGTATTTTCCGTTGCTGAGGTCTCTTAGGTTTGGACTGGGGTAAGGAGGAGTCCTTTCCCTTGGATTCCTTAATAATCTCATCCAATCGTTCGCCAAACAAGCGGTCGCCAGAAAACGGCAAACCGGTTAAGAACCTCTTGGAGGCCGAGTCTGCCTTCCATTCGCGCAGCCACATGGCCCTGCGGACTGCCACAGAATTAGCGGATGCCACCGCTGTACGGCTAGCAGAGTCTAGGACTGCGTTCATGGCGTAGAAAGAAAAAGCTGACGTTTGAGAAGTCAGAGACGCAACCTGCGGAGCAGAATTACGTGTGACAGCATTAATCTCAGCCAGACAAGCTGAGATAGCTTGGAGTGCCCACACGGCTGCAAAGGCCGGGGAAAAAGACGTGCCCGTGGCTTCATAGATGGACTTCACCAGGAGCTCTATCTGCCTGTCAGTGGCATCCTTTAGCGATGAGCCATCTGCAACCGATACCACAGATCTAGCCGCCAATCTAGAGACTGGAGGATCCACCTTGGGACAATGAGCCCAACCCTTAACTGCTTCAGAGGGGAAGGGGTAACGTGTGTCAGTGAGGCGCTTAGTAAAGCGCTTGTCCGGAACCGCTCTGGGCTTCTGGACAGCATCTCTGAAGTTAGAGTGATCGAAAAACGCACTACGTGTACGTTTGGGGAACCGAAACTGGTGTTTCTCTTGCTGAGACGCCGACTCCTCTACAGTAGGAGGCGGGGGAGAGAGATCCAACACCTGGTTGATGGACGAGATAAGATCATTCACTAAGGCGTCCCCTTCAGGTGTATCAAGGTTGAGGGCGACGTCAGGGTCAGAGCCCTGAGCTGCGACGTCCGCCTCGTCCTCCAGCGAGTCCTCAAGCTGGGAACCCGAGCAGCGTGAAAAAGTCGGGGAAGATTCCCAGCGAGCCCGCTTAGCCTGTCTAGGACTGTGGTCCGGGCAGGAGTCCTCCACGTGAGACCTAGGGCCCAACCTGGGAGCACGCTGCGGTGCGGACCGAGAGGGGCCTGGAGGCGACGATCCAACAGGGGCCGGGGCCTATGTAAGGACCGGTCTGGACTGCAAAGCTTCTAGCAGCTTGGCAGACCATTTGTCCATAGACTGAGCCATGGATTGTGAAAGTGACTCAGAGAGTTTCTCAGCAAAAGAGGCGAACTCTGTCCCTGCCGCCTGGACAGGGGGAGCAGGGGGGGTCTACATGAGCCGAGGGGCCCACTAGTGACCGAGGCTCCGGCTGAGCAAGCGAAACAGGGGTCGAGCATTGCTCACAGTGAGGGTAGGTGGAACCCGCAGGTAACATAGCCCCACAAGAGGTACAGGCCGCAAAAAAACCCTGTGCCTTAGCACCTTTGCTCCTTGTGGACGACATGCTGTTGTCTCCTAGGAGAATGATCACTGAGGGTATATTGGAAAGGGTATACAGCCCGACCGAACAGAAATATATATATATAAATACGTATCTATTCCGGCACCCTAGGGGGACCAGCACCGGGTGACCGGTGTGGCTTACCGACCTCTAAAAAGCGGAGTGTGTGTCCTCCAGATTCCCTGCCTTAGGTCCCCCGGAGCTGCAGAGCTCTTCCCTGAGAATCCTCCACCGGCAGAATGCCAAAAAAATGGCTGCCGGAGCTCTCAGGGGAGGAGTTGAGCCGTGGGCGGCACCAGGAAAGTGCGGGAATCTGGGGTCCCCACAGTGATCAGTGAGGGGGGAGGAAACATACAGGATGCTCCGGCCCTCACATCCGACGTCAGGTCGGCAGTCCCGCCCTTACCCCTGACAGGCAGGGATTTTTGCTACTAGGCCGCGATGAACTAAATTTGAAACCGCGCCCGACAAGCAGGCACGGTCGGCGCGGAAGTCCGCCGGGCTTCTCAATTCAGCAGCTGCTGCAGCGTCTGGGAAGAAGGCGCTCCCTGCACAGTCCCCATGGGGACACAGAGTACCTTAGAGTTGCAGGGCCCGGTCCCTGAGGATGAATAGACTCCGGTCCGGCAGATTCCCACAGGGGCTGCGGAGGGAGCACGGTCCCAGTAAATGGATGACCAGTCAGGATCCCACTTCTCCCAGAGCCGCTAAGGGATGGTGAAGGAGACGGCATGAGGCTCCGGCCTTTGTACCCGCAATGGGTACCTCAACCTTAACAACACCGCCGACGTAGTGGGGTGAGAAGGGAACATGCCGGGGGCCCCTCTTTTCTTCCAACCGATATAACTAATATGAGAATGCATGAGTGGATGTGTGCCCCCTTCCACACAGAGCATAAAACTGAGGAGCCCGTGATCCACGGGAGGGTGTATAGGCAGAGGGGAGGGGGTTGCACTTTTTAAAGTGTAATACTTTGTGTGGCCTCCGGAGGCAGAAGCTATACACCCAATTGTCTGGGTCTCCCAATGGAGCGACAAAGAAATTACGTTTTTTGGTCGCCGCAAGTTTTACGCAAAATGCAATAACAGGCGATCAAAATGTAGCATCTGCGCAAAAATGGTACCATTATAAACGTCAGCTCGAGACGCAAAAAATAAGCCATCACTGAGCCATAGATCCAAAAAAATAAGAACGCTACGTGTTTCGGAAAATGGCGCAAAACGTGCGCCACGTTTATTGGACAAACTTGTGAATTTTTTTTAACCCCTTAGATACAAGTAAACCTATACATGTTTGGTGTCTACAAACTCGCACCGATCTGAGGCATCACATAGATACATCAGTTTTATCATATAGTGAACACGGTGAATAAAATATCCCAAAAACTATTGTACAATCCCACTTTTTTTGCAATTTTTCCGCACTTGGAATTTTTTTGCCGTTTTCCAGTACACTATATGGTAAAACTTATGATTTCATTTAAAAGTACAACTCGTCCCGCAAAAAACAAGCCCTCATATGGCAAGATTGACGGAATAATAAAAAAGTTACGGCTCTCGGAAGAAAAGGAGCAAAAAACAAAAACACAAAAACGGAAAGTGCCCGGGGGCTGAAGGGGTTAATTACTACACTATAGAATGAAAAGAATAGGTGAACAATATATAACATAACTAATAGGATCAGGAACATGGCAAACTATAAAAATCATAAGAAAGAGGACATTCTTACCTGCCTATTTTTTAAGAAGCTTAACAATGGAGTGGTCTTCTTGGCTATACAAGAAAGTGAAAATAATTAGTTGTCAAAAGATTTCCCTTTTAACAGTCTGAGAAGCCATACCATTCAGGTAATGTTCTTATGTGTTTCAATGATAAAAAAAAAAAGTTAAAATGTGCAGCTAAATAATAAGTACTTTGGAAGTGTTTAATATTAATACATCATGTCAACCTGATGAAAGCTCCTGGGGTGCCCCACTGTGAGCAGCTCTGCCTCCCAATACTTTCCTGTTGGTGGTGTATGTAAGAGAGGCTGGATGACTATTTTGATGGTAAGAGCCCCTTCATGACAGTTATCAACATTCAAAATCCACAGCCCTTTTGATACAGCTCGACAACCCCCTATATAAGGAATATTTTTTATCATGAAATTACTTAATGTTTAATTAAGGTTTTTATATCATAAATTTCATTAAAAAAAAAACAAACAAAAAACACACAACAAAAGTAATTTTGCAATTTTCACACTGGGGCTATTTTAGATTCATAATTCTTCTCCTTTTAAGAAGAGTTTACAGCAGTTTCCTTTTTATAGGAGCCATAACTACAACCCCAGGTAATAAATATCTATATAAAAAAAAAATCCATTCACAATAGGCGATGTCACAGCTGACTCTGCTCCCCGTGCCTTCACAATCACCGTTGCACATGCTCATTAAATGCTTCAATACAAAAGATTTTGTCAGTCTGATGAATGCTAATGTACATGTGCATTTCCTGAAACAGGAAGTAAAATAAATAAATAAAAAAAAGCAGCAATAGTCAGTATTGCAAGATTTAATCTAATATATAAAGCTGAGTGTATGTATGCATGTGTGTGTGTGTGTGTGTATGTCCGCTAAAGGAATCTGTACTGTCGTATTTACAATCACGAAATTTTGCACAGACACTTCATGTGACCCAGGGAACGTCGCAGACTATATTTTGACAGGAAAATTTAACCCTGCGCTTTACAGTTACTCTCCAAAAAAACATGCCTTCATTAAAGTAAATGGAGCCTGGAACTACTGGTTTTAATAGCAGCTGTGATTGGTTGCTATAGGAACAAAGAAGGGAATTTTGTTACTTACCGTAAATTCCTTTTCTTCTAGCTCCTATTGGGAGACCCAGACGATTGGGTGTATAGCTACTGCCTCCGGAGGCCACACAAAGCATTACACTAAAAAGTGTAAGGCCCCTCCCCTTCTGGCTATACACCCCCAGTGGGATCACTGGCTCACCAGTTTTAGTGCAAAAGCAAGAAGGAGGAAAGCCAATAACTTGGTTAAACAAATTCACTCCGAGTAACATCGGAGAACTGAAAAACCGTTCAACATGAACAACATGTGTACCCGAAAAAACCCAAAAATCCCGAAGGACAACAGGGCGGGTGCTGGGTCTCCCAATAGGAGCTAGAAGAAAAGGAATTTACGGTAAGTAACAAAATTCCCTTCTTCTTCGTCGCTCCATTGGGAGACCCAGACGATTGGGACGTCCAAAAGCTGTCCCTGGGTGGGTAAAGAAATACCTCATGTTAGAGCTGCGAAGACAGCCCTCCCCTACGGGGAGGCAACTGCCGCCTGCAGGACTCTTCTACCTAGGCTGGCGTCCGCCGAAGCATAGGTATGCACCTGATAATGTTTGGTGAAAGTGTGCAGACTCGACCAGGTAGCTGCCTGGCACACCTGTTGAGCCGTAGCCTGGTGTCGTAATGCCCAGGACGCACCCACGGCTCTGGTAGAATGGGCCTTCAGCCCTGATGGAACCGGAAGCCCGGCAGAACGGTAGGCTTCAAGAATTGGTTCTTTGATCCATCGAGCCAGGGTGGCCTTAGAAGCCTGCGACCCTTTGCGCTTACCGGCGACAAGGACAAAGAGTGCATCCGAACGGCGCAGGGGCGCCGTGCGGGAAATGTAGATTCTGAGTGCTCTCACCAGATCTAACAAATGTAAATCCTTCTCATACCGATGAACTGCATGAGGACAAAACGAAGGCAAAGAGATATCCTGATTAAGATGAAAAGAGGATACCACCTTCGGGAGAAACTCCTGAATGGGGCGCAGCACTACCTAGTCCTGGTGGAAGACCAGGAAGGGAGCCTTGGAAGACAGCGCTGCTAGCTCAGACACTCTCCGAAGAGATGTGATCGCTACCAGAAAAGCCACTTTTCTGTGATAGTCTAGAAAGTGAAACCTCCCTCAGAGGCTCGAAGGGCGGCTTCTGGAGGGCAACTAGTACCCTGTTCAGATCCCATGGATCTAACGGCCGCTTGTCCGGGGGTACGATATGACAAACCCCCTGCAGGAACGTGCGCACCTTAGGAAGTCGTGCTAGACGCTTCTGAAAAGAGACGGATAGCGCCGAGACTTGCCCTTTAAGGGAGCCGAGCGACAAACCTTTTTCTAACCCCGATTGCAGGAAAGAAAGAAAGGTAGGCAATGCAAATGGCCAGGGAGACACTCCCTGAGCCGAGCACCAGGATAAGAATATCCTCCACGTTCTGTGGTAGATCTTAGCGGACGTGGGCTTCCTAGCCTGTCTCATGGTGGCAACGACCCCTTGGGATAATCCTGAAGACCCTAGGATCCAGGACTCAATGGCCACACAGTCAGGTTCAGGGCCGCAGAATTCCGATGGAAAAACGGCCCTTGGGACAGTAAGTCTGGTCGGTCTGGTAGTGCTCACGGTTGGCCGACCGTGAGATGCCACAGATCCGGATACCACGCCCTCCTTGGCCAGTCTGGGGCGACGAGTATGACGCGGCTGCAGTCGGATCTGATCTTTGCGTAGCACTCTGGGCAAGAGTGCCAGAGGTGGAAACACATAAGGGAGCCGGAACTGCGACCAATCTTGCACTAAGGCGTCTGCCGCCAGAGCTCTGTGATCGCGGGACCGTGCTATGAAGGTTGGGACCTTGTTGTTGTGCCTGGACGCCATTAGGTCGACGTCCGGCCTTCACCAGCGGCTACAGATTTCCTGAAACACGTCCGGGTGAAGGGACCATTCCCCTGCGTCCATGCCCTGGCGGCTGAGGAAGTCTGCTTCCCAGTTTTCTACGCCGGGGATGTGAACTGCGGATACGGTGGAGGCCGTGGCTTCCACCCACATCATAATCCGCCGGACTTCCTGGAAGGCTTGCCGACTGCGTGTCCCCCCTTGGTGATTGATGTATGCCACCGCTGTGGAGTTGTCCGATTGAATTCGGATTTGCTTCCCTTCCAGCCACTGTTGGAAGGCTAGTAGGGCCAGATACGCTGCTCTGATTTCCAGAACATTGATCTGAAGGGTGGACTCCTGCTGAGTCCACGTACCCTGAGCCCTGTGGTGGAGAAACACTGCTCCCCACCCTGACAGACTCGCGTCTGTCGTGACTACCGCCCAAGACGGTGGTAGGAAGGATCTCCCCTGTGATAATGAGGTGGGAAGAAGCCACCATTGCAGAGAGTCCTTGGCCGTCTGTGAAAGGGATACTTTCCTGTTCAGGGATGTTGACTTCCCGTCCCATTGGCGGAGAATGTCCCAATAAAGAGGACGCAGATGAAACTGCGCAAACGGAACCGCCTCCATTGCCGCCACCATCTTCCCGAGGAAGTGCATGAGGCGTCTTAAGGAGTGCGACTGACCGTGACGGAGAGTCTGCACCCCGGTCTGTAGTGACCGCTGCTTGTCCAGCGGAAGCTTCACTAGCGCTGAGAGGGTATGAAACTCCATGCCAAGATACGTTAGTGATTGGGTCGGTGACAGGTTTGACTTTGAGAAGTTGATGATCCACTCGAACGTCTGGAGAGTCTCCAGCGCAACATTCAGGCTGAGTTGGCATGCCTCTTGAGAGGGTGCCTTGACAAGTAGATCGTCCAAGTAAGGGATCACAGAGTGTCCCTGTGAGTGCAAGACTGCTACCACTGCCGCCATGACCTTGGTGAACACCCGTGGGGCTGTCGCCAGACCAAATGGCAGAGCTACGAACTGGAGATGTTCGTCTCCTATCACAAAACGTAGAAAAACGTTGGTGCTCTGTAGCAATCGGCACGTGGAGATAAGCATCTTTGATGTCTATTGATGCTAGGAAATTTCCTTGAGACATTGAGGCAATGACGGAGCGGAGGGTTTCATCCGGAACCGCCTGGCCTCCGCGTGCTTGTTGAGCAGCTTTGGGTCCAGAACGGAACGGAAGGAGCCGTCCTTTTTTGGCACCACGACCAGATTGGAGGAAAACCGTGTCTTGTTCCTGAAGAGGAACAGGGATTACCACTCCTTCTGCCTGCAGAAGAGCATCGGCTCGGTGGGGAGGTGGGGACGTTCTGAAGAATCGAGTCGGAGGACGAGAACAGAACTCTGTCCTGTGCACGTGGGCACAAGTGTCCCTCACCCACCGGTCTGTGACCTGTGGCAGCTAAATGTCGCCAAAGGCGAGCGAGTCTGCCATCAACCGCGGATGCGGAGAGATGAGAGAGCTGAGAGTCATGAGGAGACCGCCCTGATAGCGGTTCCTCCGGCTGCCTTCCTTGGGCGTGATTGAGCCCCCGGAAGCTGAGCCCCTCTGAGGCTTTTCAGCTCTTTGGACGAGGACAATTGGGACCTGCCCGAGCTTGGGAAGGACCGAAACCTCGACTGTCCTTCCAGGACAGCATTAATAGGGTAAGTCGCAATGCAGACATTGCGAGGTTACGGACGCCCCTGCGGCACAAATGTACATATGCTCAAGACCAGCTGTGCAAGAACAGCTGAAAAGCTTAGGGTGCCCATACGGCTGTAAATGCCGGAGCAACCGACACGCCGATAGCCTCATAGACAGATTTCAACCAGAGTCCATCTGTCTAGCATCTTTAAGTGAAGTCCCATCTCCACTGCAACTATAGCTCTAGCCGCAAGCCTGGAGATTGGAGAATCCACCTTTGGACCCTGAGTCCCGCGCTTGACCACGCCAGGGGGAAAGAAGGGAATTTTGTTTACTTACCGTAAATTCCTTTTCTTCTAGCTCCAATTGGGAGACCCAGACAATTGGGTGTATAGCTATTGCCTCTGGAGGCCACACAAAGTATTACACTTAAAAGTGTAAGGCCCCTCCCCTTCTGGCTATACACCCCCAGTGGGATCACTGGCTCACCAGTTTTAGTGCCAAAGCAAGAAGGAGGAAAGCCAATAACTGGTTTAAAGACCAATTCAATCCGAGGAAACATCGGAGAACTGAACCATACCACATGAACAACATGTGTACCCGAAAAAACAGAAAAACCCCGAGAAAACAGGGCGGGTGCTGGGTCTCCCAATTGGAGCTAGAAGAAAAGGAATTTACGGTAAGTAAACAAAATTCCCTTCTTCTTTGTCGCTCCATTGGGAGACCCAGACAATTGGGATGTCCAAAAGCAATCCCTGGGTGGGTAAAAGAATACCTCATGATAGGGCCGTCAAACGGCCCTCTCCTACAGGTGGCCAACCGCCGCCTGAATGATTTATCTACCTAGGCTGGCGTCTGCCGAAGCGTAGGTATGCATCTGATAATGCTTGGTAAAAGTAAGTAGACTCGACCAGGTGGGTGCCTGACACACCTGCTGAGCCGTAGCCTGGTGCCGTAATGCCCAGGATGCACCCACGGCTCTGGTAGAATGGGCCTTCGGCCTTGAGAGAACCAGAAGCCCAGTAGAACTGTAGGTTTCAAGAATTGGTTCCTCGAGCCCCCGAGCAAGGGTGGATCTGGAAGCTTGCGACTGTTTACGCCGACCAGCGACAAGGACAAAGAGTGCATCCGGGTGGCGCAGGAGCGCCATGCGGGAAGTAGAACCTGAGTGCTCTCACCAGAACCAACAGATGCAAATATTTCTGAAATTGATGGACTGGACGAGGACACAAAGAAGGTGAGGTGATATCCTGATTGATATGAAAATGGGATACCACCTTAGGGAGAAATTCCGGAACCGGACGCAGAACTACCCTGTCCTGGTGAAGGACCAGGAAGGGAGTTTGTATGAGAGCGTTGCTAGCTCGGAAACTCTCCTAAGAGACGAGACCGTTACTAGAAGGCCACTTCCCGTGAAAAACGGGAAGGGAGACATCCTTCAAAGGCTCGAAAGGCGGCATCTGGAGAGCAATTAGAACCTTGTTCAGATCTCAGGGCTCTAACGGCCGCTTGTACGGAGTGCTGAGAAGACAAACTCCCCGTAGGAACGTGCGTACCTGAGGAAGTCGTCGTTTCTGAAAAAATACAGATAGCGCTGAGACTTGTCCCTAAAGGGAACTGAGCGACAACCCATTTTCCTACCTAGATTGTAGGAAGGAAGGAAACATAGACGATGCAACCGGCCAGGGAGAAACACCCTGCGCCGAGCACCGAGATAAGAACATCTTCCACGTCCTGTGGTCAATCTTGGCGGACGTTGGTATGCTAGCCTGTCTCATGGTGGCAACCACGTCCTGAGGTAATCCTGACGACACTAGGTTCCAGGACTCAATGCTACACCATCCGGTTGAGGGCCGTAGAATTCAAATGGAAGAATGGCCCTTGAGACAGCCAGTCTGATTGGTCTGGTAGTGCCCCCGGTTAGCCTACCGTGAGGCACCACAGAACCGAGTACCACAACATCCTCGGCCAATTTGTAGCGACGAGGATGGCGCGGCCGCAGTCGGTCTTGATCTAGCGCAGTACTCTGGGCAACAATGCCAGAGGTGGCACCTAAGGTAGCTGGAACTGCGACCAATGCTGAACTAAGGCGTTTGCCGCCAGAGCTCGATGATTGTGAAACCGTGCCATGAAGCTGGCACATTGTTGTTGTGCCGTGACGCCATTAGATCGACGTCCGGCCTCTGTCAGCGGCGCCAGATCTCCTGAAACCCGTCCGGGTGAGGAGACCATACTCTTTCGGCCACACCTCAGCGACTTAGGAAGTCAGCTTCCTAGTTTCCACACTTGGGATGTGAATTGTGGATATGGTGGATGCCGTGTCTTCCACCCACATCAGAACCTGCCGGACTTCCTGGAAGGCTTGCCGGTTGCGCGTTCTTCCTTGGTGGTTGATGTATGCCACCGCTGTGGAGCTGTCCGACTGAAGTCGGATATGCTTGCTTTCCAGCCGCTGTTGGAAGGATTGTAGGGCAAGATACACTGCTCTGTGTTCAAGAACATTGATCTGAAGAGTGGACTCTTGCTGAGTCCACGTACCCTGAGCGCTGTAGTGGAGAAAAACTGCTCCCCACCCTGATAGACTCGCGTCTGTCGTAACTATCGCCCAGGACGGGGATAGGAAGGACCTTCTTTTTGACCAAGAGGTGAGAAGAAGCCACCACCGTAGAGATTCCTTGGCCGCCTGAGAAAGAACGACGACTCTGTTGAGGGACGTCGACTCCTCGTCCCATTGGCGGAGAATGTCCCATTGTAGTGGACGCAGTAAAACTGCGCGAAAGGAACTGCCTCCATTGCTACCATCTTACGTAGGAAGTGCATGAGGCGTCTCAATGTGTGCGACTGGTTCTTAAAGAAGAGCTTGCAACCCGTAGTGAATGCTGTTTGTCTAGCGGCAGCTTCACTATCGCTGAGAGAGTAAGAAACTCTATGCCTAGATATGTTATCGATAGGGTCGGGGTCGGATCTGACTTTAAAAAGTTGATGATCCACCCAAAACTCTAGAGAGTCTCCAGCGCAACGTTCGGGCAGTGTTGGCATGTTTCCTAAGAGAGTGCCTTGACAAGTAGATCGTCTAAATACGGGACCACAGAGTGACCCTGAGAGTGCAGGACTGTGACTACTGCTGCCCTGACCTTGGCGAAGACCAGTTGACTGTCGCTAGCCGGAAGGTAGAGCTACGAACAGAGGGTGTTCGTCTCCTATAACGAAGCGTAGAAACGCTAGTGCTCTGGATCAATCGGCACGTGTGGATAAGCATCCTTGATGCCTAATGATGCTAGGAAATATCCTTGGGACCGTGAGGCGATGACATGGCGGAGGGATTCCATCCGGAACCGCCTGGTGTCCACGAGCTTGCTGAGCATTTTTAGATCCAGAACGGGACGGAACGGCCCGTTGTTATAGGTACCGCAAAGAATTTGGGGTAAAAACCGTGACCTTGTTCCTGAAGAGGAACGGGGGTCATCACTCTTTCTGCCTATAGAGTGCACCCTGTTTGCAGAAGAGCAGCGGCCCGGCCGGGAGGTGGAGAAATTCTGAAGAATCGAGTTGGAGGACGAGAAGTGAGCTCTATCCTGTACCCGTGAGACAGAATGTCTCACACTCAATGGTCATTGACCTATGGCAGCTAAATATCGCCGAGGCGGGAGAGCCTGCTACCGACCGAGGCCGCAAGTCATGAGGAAGCCGCCTTGGAAGCGGGTTTTCAGACTGTCGCTTTTTTGGGCGAGACTGAGCCCGCTAAGAATCTTAGCTCCTCTGATCCTTTTGAGTCCACATTGGACGAGGAAAAATGGGACCTGCCCGAGCCTCGAAAAGGCCGAAAACCCCGACTGCCTCTTGCTCTGTTGGGGTTTGTTGTGTCCGGGCTGAGGAAAGGATGAATCCTTACCCCTGGACTGTTTGATGGTTACATCCAACGCTCACCAAACAGTCGGTCAGCAGAAAAAGGCAACTGGTTAGGCAACCTTTTTTGGAAGCAGAATCTGCCTTCCATTCACTTAACGAGCAGACCAGGCTCTGCTTAAAAACACGGAGTAGCGGAGGCTACCGCCGCACGGTTCGCAGAGTCCAGGACAACCTGAATCGCGTAAGAAACAAATGCAGACATTTGAGAGGTTAAGGATGCCACCTGCGGCACAGATGTACGTGTAACCGTGTCAATCTGTGTAAGACAAGCTGAAATAGCTTGGAGTGCCCCAAGGGAGAGAATGCCGGAGCCAACGGTGCGCCGACAGCCTCATAGATGGCTTTCGACCAGAGATCCATCTGTCTGTCAGTGGCATCTTTGAGTTTGCAGTTCCATCTCCCACTGCAACTATGGATCTAGCTACAAGCCTGGAGATTGGAGGATGCCGCTCGGGACATTGGGTCCAGTCCTTGACCAAGTCAGGGGACAGGGATAACGTGTATCCTAAGCCGTTTGGAGAAGCGCATATCTGGATAAGCGTGGTGTTCCTGGACTGCCTCTCTGAAGGCAGAGTGGTCCAGAAAAATACGTGAAGCTGACTCCTCCACTGGAGGAGCTGTGAGAAATAACCCACATTCTATAGATGGACGCTATAAGATTATTTACTATGGCGTCACAATCAGGTGTATCCAGATTGAGAGCGGTCTCAGGATCAGAATCCTGAGCCGCTACTTCCGCCTCATTACACAGCGAGTCCTTCTGTTAGGACCCTGATGAAACCGAGGCCGCTCATAGCGAGCCCACTTAGGCTGTCTGGGACTGACGTCCGTGCAGAGCCGTGACTCTGGGTTAGTTATTCACACTGAGGGGGGCCATGGATCAATGATTCAACAGTGCCCATATTGTGAGAGACATGTCCGGACTGCTAGGCTTCTAGTATCATAGCCATAGTCTCAGAAAAACTGTCAGTAAATACTGCAGACACCGTCCTCATCCCCTGGCCATTAGTGCATACAGTGGGAGTCTATGTACCTGCCGGCCGTATAGCCGTACATGCTGTACCAGCTGTATAGAAAAACATGTGGTTCTGCACCTTTGTTTTACACAGAGAATATGCTGATAACTCCTCCGCATAATCCAGGAGGGTATATACAACGTGCGACCAAACAGTGCAATGTATATAGTACAAGCATATCTATAAGTGCACTTCTGCACTAGTGGGGTTAGCACCACAGGTGCTGCTTAACGCCTGTTACAGCGATTGTGTGACTATCAGAATGCCAGGGTCTTCCACACTTGTCTCTGTATCGTACAGAAACTGACACTAATGGCTGCCGGTGTCCTTGTAGAGAAGGAAGCCGTGGGCGTGCCTGAGAAAGTGCGGGAATCCGGATTCACAGTGCACACAGTGAGAGGGGTGGAGTATGCAAAACATACTCCAGCTCTCAGCTCTGCTCTATGCAGCGTCACGCCCCTACCCTGACTGTCAGGGCTGTGGGCGGTAACGAAGGGAGACTAGGCCCAGAAGCCGGGGACTCGAGTTATCAGCGCGGCCGCCGTAAAAGCGCGGGCCGCGCTGAAGTCCCCGGCGCACCACAAGTGCCAGCCGCGCCGCTGCCAGCGGCCGGCGCGACCGATTCCTGGAAGTGGCCAGCGTCCCGCCCCTCTCCTGACTGGCAGGTCTGGGGGCGGGAACGAACGGAAGCAGGCCGCAAAAGCCGGGGACTCTAGTTATCAGCGCGGCCGCCGTAAAAGCGCAGGCCGCGCTGAAGTCCCCGGCGCACTACAAGTGCCAGCCGCGCCGCAGTCCCAGCGGCCGGCGCGACCAATTCCCATAAGTGAGCCTGCTTCAGCAAAGCTGAATGAGGCCATGGCACAGGCGCCGCAGCGCTGATGTCCCCCGGCGCACTACAACACCCAGCATGCTGCGGTGTGAGCGCCAAATGCACGGGGACACAGAGTACCTTGAGGAAGCAGGGCCATGTCCCTGACGTACTCCGCTCCATCCAGCATCTTCTCCAGGGGCTGTAGATGGAGCACGGTCTCAGTGCCTGGAGACCGGTAAATCCCACTTCACCCAGAGCCCTGTAAAAAGGGATGGGGAAGGAATCAGCATGTGGGCTCCTGCCGCCGTACCCGCAATGGGTACCTCAACCTTACAAACACCTCCGACATACAGTGGGGTGAGAAGGGAGCATGCTGGGGACACTATATGTGTCCTCTTTTCTTCCATCCGACATAGTCAGCAGCTGCTGCTGACTAAAAAGTGGAGCTATGCGTGGATGTGTTGCCTCCTTCGCACAAAGCACAAAACTGGTGAGCCAGTGATCCCACTGGGGGTGTATAGCCAGAAGGGGAGGGGCCTTACACTTTTAAGTGTAATACTTTGTGTGGCCTCCAGAGGCAATAGCTATACACCCAATTGTCTGGGTCTCCCAATGGAGCGACAAAGAAAGGATAACGTGTATCCTTAATACGTTTGGAGAAAACGCTTATCTGGTAAGCGTGGTGTTCCTGGACTGCTTCTCTGAGGTCAGCGTGGCCAGAAAAATACTCAATATACGTTTGAGCTACTGAAATGGGACTTCTCCTGCTGTGAAGCTGACTCCTCCGCTGGGGGAGCTGAGGGAGAAAGATCCAACATTCCATTGATGGCCGCTTTCCAAATGATGGTGGCCAGGGAGCAATGATCCAGATTGCCCATGGCCTGTCCGGACTGCAAGTCTCTATCCCATTGCAACTCCATCCCTGTCCTTGGACAGGGTTGACAGGTGGTTCCTTTGGCCACGTCTAGTAGAGACCCCAGCAGACCAAGTGCTACAGGGGAGCATTGCACACAATGGGGTTCAGTGCCGTGGAACAGTATCACATGCAGTAAAAACAGCATCGAAAGCCTGTGTTGCATATATGCTGCTGCCGGCTAGCCATCTAGGATATAGAGCCAAGAATGGCGACCGTACAGTGCAATGTATAGCATACAAGCATAAAGTACAAATGAACACTGCAGCACATGCAATACAAGCAGCATAGAAAGCCTGTGCCTTGGCACCCCTGCTTTTCTGCTGCTGAAGACTAGCCATCTAGGGGAATATAGCCCAGAATAGCGACCATACAGTGCAATGTATAGCATACAAGCATAAGTACAAATGAACACTGCAACCCCTGCAATACAAGCAGCATAGAAAAAACCTGTGCCTCAGCACCCCTGCTTTTCTGCTGCTGTAGCCTAGTCATTCTAGGCGAAAATAGCCCAGACTAGGGACCGTACAGTGCAGTGTATAGCATACAAGCATAAATACACATGAACACTTCAGCACATGCAATACAAGCAGCCTAGAAAGCCTGTGCCTTAGCACCCCTGCTTTCCTGCTGCTGATGTGTCACCATCTAAGAGGGCATATAGCCAAAAATAGCGACCTATGCAGTGTAAGCATAAAAATACAAATGGACAACTGCGGTATTTAGTGGGGTCAGCACTTCATGTGCCGCTTACCGCCCGCCTATAAGCGGGTGTGTGGTCGCCCTAGTCCTGTGCCTGGTTGCCCAGAGTCCGATCTCTCAGCTCGGACTGCAGGAATGGCTGCCGGCGTCCTTCTCCAGCTCGTGTGAGTAGGGGCGGGCCGTGGGCGTGCCCCCAAGTCAGAGCGGGAAACCTGCGTCCCACAGTGTCCAGTGAGAGGGCTGGAGCATGTAAATCAGGCTCCAGCCCTCGGCGCTGCTGATTGTACAGCGTCTCTCCCCTACCCTGATTGACAGGGTGGGGGCGGGAACGAAGCGGAGCTAGGCCGCAAAAGCCGGGGACTGGATTTATAAGCGCCGCCGCCGTAAAAGCGCGGTCGGCTCTAAGTCCCCGGCGCACTACAAGTCCCAGCCGCGCCGCCGCTCCCGGAGCGTCCGGCGCGGTAGTTCCCCATACATAAAGTCACTCAGCTAGGCTGCAGTGACTGTAACCCTTTACTGTCCCCGGCGCACTAGCACACCCAGCAAGTCTGGAGTGTGCTGTGCCTGTGTGTACGGGGACACAGAGTACCTGAATGGTGCAGGGCCATGTCCCTGAACGGTACCCAGCTCCGTATCCAGCAGGTTCAATGGGTCTGTGGATGGAGCCCGGCCTCAGGGCTTTGGGGCCGGTAAGATCCCACTTCCTCAGAGCCCCTCAGGGGGATGTGGAAGGAAAACAGCATGTGGGCTCCAGCCGCCGTACCAGCAATAGGTACCTCAACCTTACAAACCACCAGCGGGGTGAGAAGGGAGCATGCTGGGGGCCCTATATGGGCCCTCTTTTCTTCCATCCGATATAGTCAGCAGCTACTGCTGACTAAACAGTGGAGCTATGCGTGGATGTCTGACCTCCTTCGCACAAAGCAGAAAACTGGTGAGCCAGTGATCCCACTGGGGGTGTATAGCCAGAAGGGGAGGGGCCTTACACTTTTTAGTGTAATGCTTTGTGTGGCCTCCGGAGGCAGTAGCTATACACCCAATCGTCTGGGTCTCCCAATGGAGCGACGAAGAAAGACATTGTTAGTATAAGAAGGTTATGTGTCAGGTAATATAATGTCGGTGGGGAGACTGATAGAGAGACACAGACAGACACAGACCGGGAAAGAGGCAGACACGGGGAAAGAGTCAGAGACAGACACAGAGATAGAGAGACAGACATAGAAATAGACAGACAGAGACAGACACAGACAGACAAGGAAAGAGACAGACAGCGACAAACAGACAGATGAACTTATGGAGAAAATGGCACTCACCAGTTCTTGCTGTGCAGAGGATTCTTTATTCAAATGTGGAGGTTACATATGTGGGGCTGGCGGGGAGGGAGCGGACCACCCGACACGTCAGACGACGGCCGTTTCGCATTTTTACTCAGTGCTTCAGCTGGTCGGAGTCCAGCTGAGGCACTGAGTGAAAGTGCGAAAAGGCCGTCGTCTGACGTGTCGGGTGGTCCGCTCCCTCCCCGCCAGCCCCACATATGTAACCTCCACATTTGAATAAAGAATCCTATGCACAGCAAGAACTGGTGAGTGCCATTTTCTCCATAAGTTCATGTGGATATATTCTCTTCTAAAATGAGCACACCAGAGCAGCACCGATGTTTGCCTGTTTGCTATGGACATTGATTACACAGCAGGAGAACAAGCGTGTGGAGCAGTGCCCCAGATTCTTCTCTAACTTTTTGAAGACACACAGACAGAGACTGTGAGAGAGACCGTTACTATCTCTGGCAACGCCCGGGTACTACAGCTAGTTGTTTTATATCTATATAATAAAGATTGTGATATAATTTTTTTTTAAAAAACGATAAAAAAAAAAAAAAATATGTAACACAAAAACCTGATATAAAGAATGTAATTTTCTGATGACATAGTCCCCTTAATATACAGAGCCATGGAAATATTAACTGGACTCCTGCACAACGCGCGCTTGTGCAAGTGAAAGGGGTTATTCAATTAGTCCATATTTTGGATTACCTATCATTTCTTTGTTTCTTGCCTCTATTTCTTCCAACAGTGTCTCTGGGGTGGAAGTAAGCTTCTTTTCATCCATACTATATGAATCCAAGAACTTTCTGTATTCTGGATCTAAGAAGACAAATAAGAAGATTTGGGGTACTCACCATAAAATGTCTCTCTCTATCGCTTCATTGGGGGACAGAGGAGACCATGGGTGTATGCCGCCGCCACTATGCACAAAACAAGAAAAGTTACCTCCTTCTACACAGGTTACACCAACCAACTGGAACCAAGCTAATTAGTTTTAGTTTCGAGACGGACATGAGGCTGTGCTCAGACTCGTTTCTACCTTAGATTTATATAACATCACTATATATTTTGCAGTAGGCACAATAAAATACCTTTTATCCAAACAGTGCTAATGACAGGAGGCTAGGGGCTGCAGGGAGAATGAATCTTCAATTTCTCTCTGTATATGCTGCTCCAACAACCTGGCTACAAAGGATTTAAATGACATTTACCTGCAGATTATTCTTTATATCTGCAGGTAGATGGCATCTCGGGATGTGGAAAGTTCAGTTGAAGAAGCGATTTTCTTTGTCGTTATGGAATAAAAAAGTAAAAGTAGCTACTTCTTCTACAGATTAGTCTTAATCTCAGCAAATAGTGATGGGAACGAAATCCAAACTTTAGTACATCACTTGAGTGCAGTGATTTTGAGTAGATTATGTAAGCTACTTATGGTCTTACGGTCACTCCTCCAAACCTCGAAAGATAAAAGAAAATGTGAGAACTGCATCCTCTTAGTGACCGGTGAGAGGGGGGATTGCTCATGTGGCATTACAGGATAATAATGCCCCACAAGACCCGGTAGCGACTTTCCCGAAACTGCACCAGTGCAGGAGAGGAGTATCTGTTCTTTTATAATGGGGAATATAATTTTGAGGAATGGGATGTCAGTAGGGGAGAGCCCTTTAAAGTAAAGCAGCTAATCTGAAGAAGCAAAACTGCAATGTAAAGCATGAGGGAGTGGAAGTAGCAGTCATAAGTACCACTTATGATAAAGCTATCCTTACAGTTTAGATACCTTGCAGATAAACTGCTGATCGTAGTCCTGCGACTATGCAGTGAAAAGGTGTTTGTTATGTTCATTTGTGCCAACTATCACAGGAAGTTATGTACAAAACTTTATAGAACTTTTCATTCAAAAGCCCAAGTTAAAAAAAAAAAAAAAAAAAAAAGTATTAAAAAGCCTCAAATATATCAGAAAACGTTTTTCATGGACTTATATGTTCTGTTTTACCATCATCAATAGTCCCAGTCTTGGAATCCTTCTTCTTGCTTTTCTTTTTTGCTACTTTTTGAAAAGGAGCGAATTCCACAATGGCTGGATATTCTTGTCCTATGATAAAAATGAAATGGGTGCACAAATATGGTCCACATCAAAATCCAATTTATATTCTATATGAAAATAAACTCCGGTAACATAAAAAAAAAAAATATATATATATATATATATATATATATTGTAGGCGTTGAATCCCTATCGTATTGCTGAACGTCAGGGATTCAAATAATGATTTGCACAGCTATTGCATGAGCTGCATGAACAGAGTGGTGTATGGGTTCAACATCAAGTCTATGGCGGGCTTTGCACGTTGCGACATCACAAGCCGATGCTGCGATGTCGCACGCGATAGTCCCCGCCCCCGTCGCAGGTACGATATCCTGTGATAGCTGGCGTAGCGAACATTATCGCTACGCCAGCTTCACATGCACTCACCTGCCCTGCGACCGTCGCTCTGGCCGGCGACCCGCCTCCTTCCCATAGCGACGTCACACGGCAGGCGGCCAATAGCGGCGGAGATGAGCAGGATGTAAACATCCCGCCCACCTCCTTCCTTCCGTAGAGCCGCCGGCGGCAGGTAAGGTGAAGTTCCTCGCTCCTGCGGCGTAACACACAGCGATGTGTGGTTCCGCAGGAACGAGCAACAGCATCGTACCATCGCTGCAGCAAAATTATGGAAAAGTCGGAGCTTGCAACGATGATACGATGACGCTTTTGCGCTCGTTTATCGTATCATCCAGAATTTACACACAACAATGTCGAAAGTGATGCCGTATGTGCGTCACTTTCGATTTGACCCCACCGACATCGCACGTGCGATGTTGCAACGTGCAAAGCCGCCCTATGATTTACTAATGAGCACACTGCTCTGTCCACACAGCTCATGCAAAAGTAGTGTACTGACTGATCAGGGGGGATTTCAGGACCTAGACCCCAATTATCAGCAACTACAAACAAAGCCTATAGTATGCACAAAGTTTTACAAAATGATTGTTACACTGTTTAATACAAAACTACAATGTATAACGTCATGTGTGTTGTGTATAGATATCACAACTTTCAATTTGCCCATAAATATAATTGGATCCAGTGAAATAAAATTACCATGTTGAGTTTCATTGATTTTCTATTAACAGCATTTTTCATCCATTTACGGTATAAGTGATAAATATTAAATAGCTGAGGGCCCCAGAGGGACCAGAGTTCTCGGCTTATGCTCCAGAGCAGGAGAGCAGCTGCTTCCATATTACCCATAGGGATCTGAAAAGCAGGAGCATGAATGCTTCTATGTAGCTTCATACCATTAAGGGGGCTTTACACGCTGCGACATCGCTACCGATATATCGTCGGGGTCACGTCGTTAGTGACGCACATCCGGCGTCGTTAGCGACATCGCAGCGTGTGACACCAAGAAGCGACGATCAACGATCGCAAAAACGTCAAAAATCGTTGATCATTGACACGTCGCTCCTTTTCATAATATTGTTGGTGGTGCTTGCTGCTGGTTGTTCGTCGTTCCTGCGCTACACATCGCTATGTGTGACGCCACAGGAACGAGGAACATCTCCTTACCTGAGTCCACCGGCAATGAGGAAGGAAGGAGGTGGGCGGCATGTTCCAGCCGCTCATCTCCGCCCCTCCTCTGCTATTGGGCAGCCGCTTAGTGACGCCGCTATGACGCCGAACGCACCTCCCCCTTGAAGGAAAGATTGTTCGTCGGTTACAGCAACGTCGCTGAAAAGGTATGTGCGTGTGAAGCTGCCATAGCGATACTGTTCGCTACGGCAGCGATCACCAAATGTCACATGAACAACGGGGGCGGGTGATATCGCGCACGACATCGCTAGCGATGTTGCAGCATGTAAAGCACCCTTTACTCCTGAGGAAGGAGAAACGGGAGATTGGGGTGTCCTATACTATTCATTAGTGAAGGATGCGGCAGTCTAATGTAATCTAAGTGTCGGGGAAGATCCATATAGAGTTTAATATGGGTTTACTAAACCAACTTAAGGCTATGTGCACATGTTGCATTTTTCATGCTTTTTTTCTGTGCAGATTTTAATTAATACTGCAAGGATAAACGCATGCCTGCAAAGTCTATGAGAATCCTGACTTGCTGTGCACATGCTGCTTTTTTTTTTCCTTTTAGATTTTTTTTGCAGAAATAAAAAGAAGCAGCAGGTCAATTGTTTCTGCTTTTTTTATGTCTATAATCACTACAGTGGATTATATCTGTCAGTGTTAGCCTCACACATACATACAGCATGGTCTGTGAGGCTCTCTGTAGCTCAGTAACCTGGGCCATCATGGTGACGACCCAAAGTTGCCATGGCAGCAATCAGGTCCCTGTGATTGCACTACAGGGACCTGGTCCCCATGAAGAGGTAAGCGACTCCTCTTCCTGCCTCCTGAATGCTCGCATTGATCGCAGCATTCAGGGGGTTAAACTGCTGGGAGTGGCGCAGGCATTTCTCCAGGCAGTGAGAGCCGGGTCCCAGCTGTAACATCAGCCAGAGACCTGGAGGTGATTGCAGTGGTACAGTGCAGGAACCCCTGCGATAGCCATGACAAAAAAAAAAAAATGCGCAGATGCAATAAAAAAATGCATATTTCTTTCAGCTCCTTTTTTCCTGCCAAATTGTTTTTTTTTTTATGTGCAGAAACGTTGCACATAAAAAAGCAATGTGTATACATAGCCTAAACCTTGTAGAAAATGTTTGGGATGTCACTATAGGTCCCGATAGGCGCCTCCATGCTGTACGCCCTCCTCCGATCCTGAATGTAGAGGACATACCTCTATGATCGATGAACACATAGCCATCGAAGCGGTCTCTGAATAACATGATGTCATCTGGACTTTTGAAATTGATATATGCCCTTGAGAACATATGAGGAAATAAGCTGTGGAACAAGGAGACATTAGCATTAGACAAAACTACAAGCAACAAAAAAGAAGAATACCCTGGAAAGGAATTTACTGCCGAGCAGAGGATCGTGCTGGAATTGGCAGCAATTACCTGGTGTCATTTGCAAAAAACTCAAAATAATCATGTTCTGGCAGCGGCTGAAGATGCTCTTCCAGCTGCTCTTTGGTAAGACTTGGAGGCAAGCGGCGGATCACGACCTTTCAACACAAAAACGTTTGGTTACATAAAGCTTTATTTGTAATGTTGGACAATCTGTAGCGCTCCATCAAACCCGAATAGACTAATAATAAATATCAGAAATAAGGCTAATCTTAGTGTCCCAGCTTCCGGATTGCCCACAGACTATAAAGCTATGTGCCCACGGGCGCTCGCACCTGCGGATGTATCCGCAGGTACGAGCGCATGTTTCCCGCAGCTGCCCGCCGGCGTCCGCAGCTATTTTTAGCTGCTAGCTTACAGTAGAATAGCTGCGGGAAACATGCGGACATTCATGCGAATTACCTGCGGACGTCCCGGCCTCTCTCTCAATAGCGGAGGGCCGGGACATCCGCAGGTAATTCCGCATGAATAATTGACATGCAATTATACATGCGGATGCGGGCAGCATGTTCGGCAGCCGCACTTTCCGCAGCGTGGACACAGCTCTCCCCATGTCCCATAGGATAACATGGGGAGTGACTGTACATGTAAAACCTGCAGATTTATCTGGAAAATCCAGATAAATCCGCAGGTTTTCCGCGGCAAAATCCGCAGATGCAAGCTCCTGTGGGCACATAGCCTAAACGTTCAGGTGGTCCCGCTCCAACCGTGCATGGACGTTCTAACACATCTCTACATAGTAGGGGAGAGAAATGTGATTGTGCAGGTGAAGGACCGGAGACCTGGCTGTCAGACAGCTGCAGTCCTCACACAGAAGGCAGAGGTGGCTCATTACCATTGCTGCCATCTCTACCGCTGTATACACAGCGCTCCCCGCGGCGCACACACACAGCGCTCCCCATGGCGCGCGCGCACACACACACACACAGCGCTCCCCGCGACGCGCACGCACGCACACAGCGCTCCCCACGGCGCGCACACACAGCGCTTGTGATCAGTGTATAGAGAGCAGAAGCTGCTGGGTCATAGGAGCTGGATAGATAAAAATATTTGCTACAGAATTTTTAAATGTATTTTTGGTGATCATTTAAATAAGGGGGAAGAAAAAAAACCATTAAAAACAGACACTTATTTCTCTTGTTTTCACACTCGTATCGTCCAACAACAGGGATAAAAAAAAAAAAAAAAATTACAGCAAGACAAAAATGAAGCCCCATAAATCATGAAAACAAGATGGAAAAATTACTTGTATATCCAAATGAGAACTTTATTTTATTTTTATTTTTTTTAAAAGCTCCTTAAACCTTATTGGCAAAAAAATAAATAAATAGTACAGTCATGGCCAAAAGTTTTGAGAATGCTACAAATAAAGAGAATTTTGTTTACTTACCGTAAATTCTTTTTCTTATAGTTCCGTATTGGGAGACCCAGACATTGGGTGTATAGCTTCTGCCTCTGGAGGCCACACAAAGTATTACACTAAAAAGTGTAGCTCCTCCCTCTGAGCCTATACACCCCCTGGAGAACCAGATCTAGCCAGTTTAGTGCAAAAGCTGAAGGAGAATAGCCACCCACAAGTAAAAACAGAGCAAGAACCGGAACAACCGGAGACTCTGTCCACGACAACAGCCGGTAATAACACGCGGAACAAGAAACTGCCAACAAGCAACAGGGAGGGTGCTGGGTCTCCCAATATGGAACTATAAGAAAAAGAATTTACGGTAAGTAAACAAAATTCTCTTTTTCTTTATCGTTCCTATGGGAGACCCAGACATTGGGACGTCTCAAAGCAGTCCATGGGTGGGAATAAACAGAAAAACTGAGAAGTAGGCAAAACCTAACTTCACAAATGGACGACAGCCGCCTGAAGGATGTGTCTGCCCAAGCTCGCATCTGCCGAAGCATGAGCATGCACTTGGTAGTGCTTTGAAAAGGTATGCAGGCTAGTCCAAGTGGCAGCCTGACAGACTTGCTGAGCCGTAGCCTGGTGCCTGAAAGCCCAAGAGGCACCGACAGCTCTGGTCGAGTGTGCCTTGATCCCCGGCTGGGGAGGCACCTGAGAACACTGGTAGGCATCCGAAATGGTCGACCTAATCCAACGGGCTAAGGTCGGCTTAGAAGCAGAGAGGCCCTTGCGCTGACCTGTGGTTAGCACAAAAAGAGAGGTGCACCGCCTAAGAGCAGCGGTGCGAGACACATAGATCCGGAGCGCCCGCACCAGATCCAGAGTATGCAACGCTTTTTCAAAGCGATGAACAGGAGCCGGACAAAAGGAAGGCAGGGTAATGTCCTGGTTAAGGTGGAAAGGAGAAACCACCTTAGGGAGAAAGTCCGGAGTCGGACGGAGAACCACCTTGTCTTGATGAAAGACCAAAAAAGGTGACTCCGAAGAGAGCGCAGCCAAATCAGAGACTCTCCTGAGGGAAGTTATGGCCACTAGAAAGACCACTTTCTGTGAAAGACGAAACAAAGAAACCTCCCTAAGAGGCTCAAAGGGGGGTTTCTGCAAGGCCGTGAGGACGAAATTGAGGTCCCAGGGATCCAAGGGCCGCCGGTAAGGCGGAATGATGTGAGACGCGCCCTGCATGAAGGTGCACACTTGAGCCAGCCGGGCGATACGCCGCTGGAACAGCACTGACAGAGCCGAGACTTGTCCCTTGAGAGAATTGAGGGACAGTCCTAGCTGCAGACCGGACTGTAAAAAGGACAGAAGGGTCGGCAAGGAAAAAGGCCAAGGAGTATGGCCGGAAGAGCGACACCAGGACAGGAAAATTTTCCAAGTCCTGTGATAGATTTTGGCCGAGGAAGACTTCCGGGCCCCAGTCATAGTGGAAATGACTTCAGGAGGAATACCAGAAGCCGTCAAAATCCAGGACTCAAGAGCCACGCCGTCAATCTGAGAGCCGCAGAATTCTGGCGGAAAAACGGACCTTGTGAGAGAAAGTCTGGACGGTCCGGAAAATGCCACGGCACCTCTACGGACAGATGGAGCAGGTCTGGGTGCCAAGCTCGCCTGGGCCAGTCCGGAGCAATGAGGATGACCCGACGGCCCTCCATTCTGATCTTGCGCAGGACTCTGGGCAAGAGAGCTAGAGGGGGAAACACGTAGGACAGACGAAACTGGGACCAGTCTTGAACCAGAGCGTCCGCTGCGAAGGCCTGAGGATCGTGGGAGCGAGCCACGTAAATCGTAACCTTGTTGTTGTGACGGGATGCCATTAGGTCCACGTCCGGAGTGCCCCACTTGCGGCAGATTGACTGAAACACTGCCGGATGCAGGGACCACTCGCCACTGTCCACGGTTTGACGGCTGAGATAATCTGCCTCCCAGTTTTCCACGCCTGGAATGTGGACTGCGGATATGGTGGACTTGGAGTCCTCCGTCCATTGAAGGATACGTTGTACCTCCAACATTGCCAGGCGGCTGCGTGTCCCGCCTTGGTGATTGATGTAGGCAACCGCTGTCGCGTTGTCTGACTGGACTCGGATGTGCTTGCCCGCCAATAGGTGGTGAAAAGCTAGGAGAGCCAGGAGCACGGCTCTGGTTTCCAGCACATTGATCGAGAGGGCTAACTCGGACGGAGTCCAAGTGCCCTGTGCTCGGTGGTGGAGACATACCGCTCCCCAGCCGGATAGACTGGCATCCGTGGTGAGGACCACCCAGGACGGAGCCAGGAAGGAGCATCCCTGAGACAGAGAGAGGGGCCGAAGCCACCACTGAAGAGAGCTCCTGGTCTGTGGCGACAGAGCCACTAACCTGTGCAAGGAGGAAGGCCGCTTGTCCCAACAGTGGAGAATGTCCAGCTGCAGAGGACGCAGATGGAACTGGGCAAAGGGAACAGCCTCCATTGACGCCACCATCTGACCCAGCACCTGCATCAGGTGCCTGATGGAATAACGGCGGGGCCTCAGCAGAGAGCGCACCGCCAGTTGGAGGGACTGCTGCTTGATTAAGGGCAACTTCACAAGTGCCGGCAGAGTCTCGAACTGCATCCCTAGGTACGTGAGCCTCTGGGTCGGAGTCAGAGTGGATTTGGGCAGATTGAGCAGCCACCCGAATTGGGCTAGAGTGGCGAGAGTGAGCGAGACACTCCGCTGACAGTCTGCGCTGGATGAAGCCTTGACTAGAAGGTCGTCCAGGTAAGGAATTACTGCCAACCCCTGGAGGTGCAGAACCGCAATCACTGCTGCCATGACCTTGGTGAATACCCGAGGGGCCGTGGCTAACCCGAAGGGGAGAGCCACGAATTGGAAATGCTCCTCTCCGATTGCAAAACGTAGCCAACGCTGGTGAGAAACTGCAATTGGCACATGCAGATAGGCATCTCTGATGTCGATGGATGCCAGGAAATCCCCTTGGGTCATTGAGGCAATGACTGATCGCAGAGACTCCATGCGAAAATGCCGCACCTGAACATGCTTGTTGAGAAGCTTGAGATCCAGGATGGGCCGGAAGGAACCGTCCTTTTTGGGGACTAGGAAGAGATTTGAGTAGAAACCTCTGAACCGTTCCCGGGCGGGAACCAGTACAATTACTCCGTTGGCCTGCAAGGAGGCCACGGCCTGAGAGAAGGCGGCGGCCTTGGAACAGGGGGGAGTTGACAGAAAAAATCTGTTTGGCGGGCTGGAAGAGAATTCTATCCTGTAGCCGTGGGAGATGACATCCCGCACCCACTGATCGGAGACGTGTTGAAACCACGCGTCGCCAAAGTGGGAGAGCCTGCCACCGACTAAGGACGTTGCTGGCGCGGACAGATAGTCAAGAGGAGGCTGCCTTAGTGGCAGCAGCTCCTGCGGTCTTCTGTGGACGCGCCTTTGTGCGCCAGTTGGATTTTTGGTCCTTGGCTGAGTTAGTGGACGAGGCCGAGGGCTTAGAGGACGACCAGTTGGAGGAACGAAAGGAACGAAACCTCGACTGGTTCCTACCCTGGACAGGTTTCCTGGTTTTGGTTTGTGGCATGGAAGTACTCTTCCCGCCAGTAGCTTCCTTAATAATTTCATCCAGTTATTCACCGAATAGCCTGGACCCAGCAAAAGGGAGCCCAGCAAGGAACTTCTTTGAAGAAGCATCTGCCTTTCACTCTCGAAACCACAAGATCCTGCGGATAGCGAGGGAATTAGCCGAAGCCACCGCAGTGCGGTGAGAAGCCTCCAGCATGGCAGACATGGCATAGGATGAAAAAGCGGAAGCTTGGGACGTTAAGGCAACCATTTCGGGCATAGATTCCCTGGCGAGGGAATGCATCTCCTCTAGAGAAGCAGAGATGGCTTTGAGAGCCCACACTGCTGCAAAAGATGGGGAGAACGAGGCCCCTGCCGCCTCATATACAGATTTGGCCAGAAGGTCAACCTGGCGGTCAGTGGAATCCTTAAGAGAGGTGCCATCAGCCACTGATACAACGGTCCGGGCTGAGAGTCTAGACACCGGGGGGTCTACCTTTGGTGAATGAGCCCACTCCTTGACCACCTCAGGTGGAAAGGGAAAACGGTCATCAGAACCATGCTTTGGGAAGCGTTTGTCAGGACAGGCTCTGGGCTTGGTCACAGTGGCCTGAAAACTGGAGTGGTTAAAGAACACACTCTTTGTCCTCTTAGGCAAGGTAAACTGGTGCTTTTCTGCCAGAGAGGGATGCTCCTCTGATACTGGCGGATTGAGGTCCAGTACAGAATTAATGGACGCAATCAAATCACTAACATCTGAGTCACTTTCAGACAGATCAATGGGGCACATGGAGGTAGCCTCCGAGCCCCCTGTAAAGGCATCCTCCTCGTCCCGCGAGTCAGGTTCTGAAACAGAGCCGCGGGACGAGGAAGGGGAGGGAGCCCTACGTCTCCTCTTAGGAGGACGGGGTCTGGGACCAGATGAAGAATCCTCTGTGAGCTCCGCTGAGAGAGCCCTAGCAGCAGAGGCACCCTGTGAAGGGGGCTGATGCATGTTCAGCAAAGTCCGGGACAGCTGTCCCATGGAGTCGGCAAAAGACTGGGAGATTGACCTAGAAAAGGATTCTACCCAAGCCGGGGGTTCAGCCACAGGAGCCGGAGCAGCCGGAGAGAGCCCTGGGGGTGCGATTCCAGGCTGAGGCATTGTCAGGTTAGAGCAGGCATCACAATGTGGATATGTGCTCGGTTCAGGCAGCACGAGCTTACATGCAGTGCATACTGAATATAGCTTTGGAGCCTTGCTCCTCGTGTGAGACATGCTGCTGAAGTGGGGGCTCTGCCAGAGTGACCCCCAGACAGTATACACAGAAGCCCACAACCAGAGGTTGTGGCTTACCAGACCGCTGGAGCGGTGTTGTGTGCCCTCCAGATCCCAAAGCCCGGACCCCCAAGCACCTCAGCAGGGATGCTGCAGCCAGTGCTGATCGCAGAGAAAACGCTGATAAAATGGCGCCGGAGCGAGGAGAGGGGGCGGGACCTACTCTGAGAGCGGGATCTGGAGGGCCAAAGAGACCTACAGGGGAGGAGACATGTACCCAGTGAGGAGTGTCCCTCCCCTGTGCAGAACGGCCGCTGGGCGGAGCCACACTGTCCCTCTGCATGAATGACATGCGAGGGCAGTGAAACCGAAAGTAGGCCTCCGGCGAAGCCGGGGCCTAAATTTGAGCGGTGCGGCCGGCGCGCAGGCACCATCGGCGCGGTTCTCAGGCGACAGCCAGAGAACCGGCCGGAAATGTCAGAAAACACAAACAGCACACTCTCCCATCACAATAAAGTACAGGGACCCCCACAATATAAACGTCTCAGGGACTTAGCTTGCTGAGACGCAGGGTTCCAAGTCCCTGGGGATGAGTGCTCCGTCCAGCAGGATCCTGAAAGGCTGTGGATGGAGACCGGTCTCCTGCCAAGCATGGAGAACCGTGATGGCTCCCACTTCAAGCCAGAGCCCGAGGGATGGTGAAGGAGCGCGGCATGTAAGGCTCCAGCCTTGGAATCAACCTTAACAGCACCGCCGACACAGTGGGGTGAGAAGGGACATGCCGGGGGACCAGACTTGGACCCGCTTTTCTTCAAAATCTTTCCAAAAATGAAAAATCAGATGAGAATGCATGTGTGGATGTATGCCTCCTGAACACAAAGCAATGAACTGGCTAGATCTGGTTCTCCAGGGGGTGTATAGGCTCAGAGGGAGGAGCTACACTTTTTAGTGTAGTACTTTGTGTGTCCTCCGGAGGCAGAAGCTATACACCCAATGTCTGGGTCTCCCATAGGAACGATAAAGAAATTAATTTTTACAAAGTGTACTGCTTACGTTTTTCTAATGGCAATTTGCATATACTCCAGAATGTCATAAAGAGTGATCAGCTTAACAGCAATTACTTGCAAAGTCAATATTGGCTAAGAAAATGAACTTTAATCCCCAAAACACATTTCAACATCATTGCATTCCTGCCTTAAAAGGAGCAGCTAACATTGTTTTAGTGATTGTTCCAGTAACACAGGTGTGGGTGTTGATGAGGACAGGGCTGGCGATCAATCAGCATTAATAAGTAAGAATGACACCACTGGACACTTTAAAAGGAGGCTGGTGCTTGGTATCATTGTTTCTCTTCAGTTAACCATGGTTATCTCTAAAGAAACGTGCAGCCATCATTGCTCTGCACAAAAATGGCCTAACAGGGAAGAGTATCACAGCTACAAAGATTGCACCTCAGTCAACAATCTATCGCATCATCAAGAACTTCAAGGAGAGAGCTTCCATTGTTGCCAAAAACGCTCCTGGGCGCCCAAGAAGGACCAGCAAATGCCAGGACCGTATCTTAAAACTGTTTCAGCTGCGGGATCGGACTACCAGCAGTGCCGAGCTAGCTCAGCAATGGCAGCAGGCTGGTGTGAGTGATCTGCACGCACTGTGAGGCGGAGACTGCTTGAGCAAGGACTGGTTTCAAGGAGGGCAGCAAAGAAGCCACTTCTCTCCAGAAAAAACATAAGGGACCGACTGATATTCTGCAAAAGGTACAGGGAGTGGACTGCTGAGGACTGGGGTAAAGTCATTTTCTCAGATGAATCCCCTTTTCGATTGTTTGGGACATCTGGAAAACAGCTTATTAGGAGAAGAAGAGGTGAGCGCTACCACCAGTCTTGTCTCATGCCAACTGTTAAGCATCCTGAAACGATTCATGTGTGGGGTTGCTTCTCAGCCAAGGGAATCGGCTCACTCACAGTCTTGCCTAAAAACACAGCCATGAATAAAGAATGGTACCAGAATGTCCTCCAAGAGCAACTTCTCCCAACTGTCCAAGAGCAGTTTGGCGCCCAACAATGCCTTTTCCAGCATGATGGAGCACCTTGCCATAAAGCAAAGGTGATCACTAAATGGCTCATGGAACAAAACAGAGATTTTGGGTCCTTGGCCTGGAAACTCCCCAGATCTTAATCCCATTGAGAACTTGTGGGCAATCATCAAGAGACGGGTGGACAAACAAAAACCAACAAATTCTGGCAAAATGCAAGCATTGCTTAAGCAAGAATGGACAGCTATCAGTCAGGATTTGGTCCAGAAGTTGATTGAAAGCATGCCAGGGAGAATTGCAGAGGTCCTGAAGAAGAAGGGTCAACACTGCAAATATTGACTTGCTGCATTAACTCATTCTAACTGTCAATATAACCTTTTGGTACTCATAATATGATTGCAATTATATTTCTGAATGTGATGTAAACATCAGACAAACACAATTAAAAACCAGAGGGCAACAGATCATGTGAAAAGATAAATTTGGTGTCATTCTCAAAACTTTTGACCATGACTGTACATGATCAGCAACGGGGATAAACAGCCCAGGCTTAAAAAGGTGTTGTCCACTGCTGAGACAACCCTTACTCAGTCTCTAATGTTTTCCCCCAGGATATTAAAAGCTACTATCCCCTCAGATACTGGTGCTATTCCAGAGATATCGGCACTCACTCTCCTGAGGATTGTGTGACATATTATGTCGCTCAATCCCTGAGACCAATCAATGCTAACCTCACCTTCAGACAAATCCAGAGAAAGTGAGAGCTGCAGCTGTTTTATCACCTACACTGGATGTCAATTCCATCCGAATAAGCATAGAGGGAACGCAGTGCAGACACTGCTGGAACAGCGCCGGCATTGGAGGGGAGTATAGCCGTTATTACTGTGAACATACATGAGGATTGAGAAGTGGATTGTACAAGTAGCGGACAAGCCATTTAAACTGATTTAAGGGCATTTTCTACAACTAAAGTTTCATAGAATATATTATCACTTCCTGATCCAAGTGCCAAGATGCCCAAAATCTTCAGAATGAAAAGGGGTACAGTGCTAGTTAAGCCAAAATTGGACCCTGATGTCTTTATTTTTGTAGGATCGGTGGGGTGTCCAGAGGGAGGACAACCACTGATCAAAATATTATAGTATATGCTAGTTATCAGCAGAAGCATACTAATGAGGGAGCAGCCTTTAATATGTTCTGGACTTAAAAGGGAGTAAATAGAAATGATCATGTAATATATCATATTAATAATGGTATATAACACCGATCATGCTCACCTCCCATTTATACAAATCATAAAAGGGGTTGTCCAATCTAAAACGACAAGTCTGCAGTCACTCTATGGATCACTATGTGACTGTAGACTTGTGAGTCCTCACATCACATACACTGTGAGGATTCTCCAGTGTCAGAGCCAGAAACGGGGATCACATGGCTGCAAGTATGTGATATGCAGAATCCTGGCTAGAACCTGACAAGGTGGGTGCAGCCTCGAATCTGAGGGATTCTGGTCTGGGTTATATCTCAGAATTGCAGCCATTTGACCGCCGTTCCCAGCTCTGATAGCGGAGAATCCCCATGGTGCGTGTGATGTGAGCACTAACAAGTCTGCAGACACACAGAGGGACTGCAGACTTGTCCTTTAAGTCATGGCATATGCTAGCAATTACTTACTAATGTAGGATAAACTATTTAAGGCCCTGTGCGCACAGGAAAACGGAATTTTCTTAAAATTCCACAGGGTCTGAAAGATTACTGCACCCACGGTAAAAAAAACGCGGCAAACCGCACCCGAAAACCGCATGCGGGTTGGTACATGTGTTTTAATGCATTCAATGCAATAAAGCACATTGAAGAAAAAAAAAAAGTCATTTCCTTCTGAGATAGATAGATAGAGGGATGGATGGATAGATAGATGATAGAGTCCCTGTGAGCACACGCTGCAGTTCTCCCGAGCGGTAATGTGTTGTTCACATTACCGGCCGTGGGAAATGACGGGTAATTACCTCTGCAGGCTCGTTGTGAGGCTGCATTCAGTATGTGTCAGTAGCGGCTGGATGCAAGCATCGCAGGACGTGGATTACGCCGGAGCTGTGTAATAGGAGGGGTTAATAAAGGGGTGAAACAGGGGCTTTTTTGTGTTTTATTTACAATAGAGGATTTTTCGGTGTGTGTGTGTTTATTCACTTTACTTACGGGTTGATCATGTCAGCTGTCACATAGACACTGCTACGATCAAGTCTGGACTTAGTGGCGGCGATCCGCCACCATTAACTCCTTATATTACCCTGATTGCCACTGTATCACGACAACAGGAAGAGCTGGGGATACTCCGGTACTGCCGCATAATGGATGCGACAGTCCTGGGGCAGCTGCGGGCTGATATCCTCGGCTGCGGGAGAGGGGGCATTAACCCTGGCCCTCGCCCTCCCCAGCCTGAGAATACCGGGCCGCCGCTGTGTGTTTACCTCGGCTGGAAGGTAAAAATACGGCGGGGCACACGTGTTTTTTTTTCTATATGTCCGTTTGATTTGTATGTGTATTCTATATGTCTGTGTGTCAGTGTGATGTGTGTGTATTCTATGTCTGTGTTTGTGATGTCTGTGTCTGTGATGTGTGTTTACTATCTGCTCCGCTTCCTCTTCCTGTCATAATGACATCACTTCCCTGCAAAACGCAGGCAGTGCTGAACATTATGTCCCGAAACGGCAAAATACCGCAGGGAATAACGCAGGAAAACGCAATGAACCGCACAGAATTTGCTGCCTGCGTTATTCCCTGCGGGATTTCACGATTACATTACAGTCAATGGAGTGTAATGCCGCAGCCACATGCAGAAAAGAAGTGACATGCAATTGTTTTTGCTGCAGGAATCCCACAGCAAAACATGCAGCTGTCAAAATCCGCATAGTGCGCACAGCATTTTTTTTCCCAGAGGTTTTGCTGGTGATTCACTGCAGAGATGTTATGAACATAACATGCAGCGGAACATGCAGCAAAACCGCAGGAAATCCGCGGGAAAAACCGGCAAGTGTGCACAGGGCCTAATCCCTATATGAAGAGGCGTGTTCTGCTTATTATCAGTACTATTTATTGTTTTTTGTCCCCCAAGGGGACTCAAAACTGACTGATCATCTATACTATATAATATGCAGTATTTAGGAGAAAATCTGATCTAGCCAAGCTACAGGAGCATTTGGTAGACCCCCGGCTGCCATGGCAACCTATCAGCTCCCAGCAATCTGGGCAGGTAGGTGGTGAGTACTGGAAGAATTGGGCCACACAAGCAAATCACTTAAATTGATAGTGGCCTTTTAATTGTTCAACAAAAGTGATCCCAGCTGACTCCGGTCACTGTCTGCTGTATGGCACAGCTGGCAGCTGCTCAGTTCCTGAGCCCAGCCTCTACACCTGCCCCTGACATAAGACACGCCCCGCTCTCCTGCATTGTGATGGGGTTAATTAACCTAGTGTTTTGATTTTGTCAACTTATGATTAGAGATGGAGCAACTTAAACGATTTGCAGCATCTGATGCAGTGACCGGGTCAGTAATCTGTGGCAGTCAGCGTCCTGTGAACCTCCTCCAGCCGCCGGCTAATCAAAGCAAGAGCCAGGGAGGCAGGAGGAGATTCTCAGGGGTAAGGACCAGCAGACAAAGCTCACCGGTATGGCTGCTGGACCGAGCGCTGAGAGCTGATATACTAATTTTCCTTCTGATGATGCGGTATATTCTCACATCACATAGAAACACTGCGCTCACAAAGCAGCACAATGCTCCCAATACAAGACCCAATGTCACTGCATCAGCCCGCACGTTCCTGGGACAGGTCTCCCACCCATTACTGTACACACACGGGGGGGGGCAAGTCCCCCATTACTGTACACACACGGGGGGCAAGTCCCCCATTACTGTACACACAAGGGGGGGCAGGTCCACCATTACTGTACACACACGGGGGGCAAGTCCCCCATTACTGTACACACACGGGGAGGCAGGTCCCCCATTACTGTACACACACGGGGGGGCAGGTCCACCATTACTGTACACACACGGGGGGGGGCAAGTCCCCCATTACTGTACACACACGGGGGGGGCAGGTCCCCCACTACTGTACACACTGGGGGGGGGGCAGGTCCACCATTACTGTACACACTGGGGGGGGGGCAGGTCCACCATTACTGTACACACTGGGGGGGGGCAGGTCCACCATTACTGTACACACGGGGGGGGGGCAGGTCCACCATTACTGTACACACGGAGGGGGGGGGGAAAGGTCCCCCATTACTGTACACACACTGGGGGGGGGCAGGTCCACCATTACTGTACACACTGGGGGGGGGCAGGTCCACCATTACTGTACACACTGGGGGGGGCAGGTCCACCATTACTGTACACACTGGGGGGGGGCAGGTCCACCATTACTGTACACACGGGGGGGGGCAGGTCCACCATTACTGTACACACGGGGGGGGGGCAGGTCCACCATTACTGTACACACGGAGGGGGGGGGGGAAAGGTCCCCCATTACTGTACACACAGGTCGCAGTGTGACATCTTCTCTGCAGACAGCTGTCACTCATGGCCCCCCTGCAGCCCCGGAGGCCTCGTCCTCACCTTGCTCATGACTTCCTTCTTCTCCTTCACCCTCTCGGGTCTGTCCCCCTCATCTTGCTCCCCTCTCTTCTCCCGGGGCTTCGTGTTCTCCTTGTCTTCCTTCATGGCTTCCTTCGTGCAGACGAACAGCAGCTCTGGCGGCCACAACTATCTGACTCCAGCGCTGCACTTCTCAGCCTCCAGTCGCGTCCTGTGATTGGATGAGCACCTGGTCACGTGCCCAGCAGCAGCACAAACCAGCCGCCACATTGGGCGGGGACTCACCTGACCGCTAGTAACCGCTCCCTCTGGAGTAACCCCGCCCCTTCCTCTGTGCACACAGCAGCTCGGAGCCCCCGGCGCTTCTTCTCACTTGGTACAGCCACAACCTGTCTCTACTCTGTGGTTATCCGTCATCTGTAGGAACTTTTCCCTTCACAACATGGCTGCGCACTGACGTCATCTGTTGCCGTGCGTTCACAGTTTTTCCTCTGGAGATGTCAATTCTCACGAAAATATCGCGAGACTTCTTTTCACATTGACTTCCAGCATTTCGGCGCCATTGTTGATATGGGCAAAAATTTGAATTTTTTTTCTCCCGTTCCACAAAATAATCAGTCATTAAATGAACAGCAGCTCGAGGACGCTGAGTGAAAATATACGGGTTTAGTCCTCATCAATCAGTTTTTAACCGTTGGTGAGCTTGCCAGTAACAAATATGGCGGACGTGTGTGCCATTGCTACCGCAGTGCATTCTGGTCGTGTACAGTGACCCTGAGCTGCTCTCGGTTCTGTGCCGGTGTCAGTGAAGAGCGGAGCCATGTGGTATGAGATCCTGCCCGGGCTGGGCATTATGACCGTCTGTCTGATGGTGCCCGGGATTTCCACCATATACATTAACCGCTGGACTAACGGGGGCAAGGTGAGTCAGGGCGCAGTACACACCGTGCGGTTGTGTGGCCGCCTTCTTCTCACTGTCCAGCAATCACGGGTTTAGCAGTTTTCTCCTCTACAGTGAGATTTATATAGAGAGAAGAATCCACCATGGAACTGATCTGTTAAAGGAAATGTGTCAGAGCAGCCTCCCCCACTGCGTATATGGCCAGGCAGGTCTGTGACATCCATCCCTATATATTCTATCTGCTCCTGAGAAATTGGGGGGTTAATCTGTTTGCTAATGGGGTTTTAATCCCTCTCAGCGTGTCGGAGCACCAGGGAATGTCAGCAGGTGCCATCTGAGAGCAGCATAATGTAGGGACAGAGATCCTGATTCCAGCGATGTGTCACTTATTTGGCTACTTGCCTTAGTTTTGATTAAATCACAGATTTATCAGCAGGAGATTATCATTAGAGTACTAGTAACCCTGCTGCCATGTAGTCCTCTATATTCATGACCTCTGTATAACTTCGTCCCCTCCACTGATTGGCAGCTTTCTGTGTGCACTGTGCATAGGTAGAAAGCTGCCAATCAGAGATGTGGGCGGGGTTATACAGGGCTCAGTATTTGGACAACTGCTAGATATTAAAGTGAATCTGTCACCAAGTTTTTGCTCCGCCATCTGAGAGCAGCATATTGTAGAGGCAGAGACCCTGATTCCAGCGATGTGTCTCTTACTGAGCTGTTTGCTGTCATTTTTATAAAATCAGTGGTTTCTCTGCAGAACTAGCAGTTATACAGAGCTCATGAATATGCTGGACTACATGCAGCACTCCAAGTAGTCCTTTAATGATAATCTACTGATGATTAAACAGTGATTTTATCAAAACTACACTTAGCAGCTCAGTAAGTGACATATCACTAGAATCGGGGTCTTTGCCCCTTCCTTATGCTGCTCTCAGTTTGGGTGGAAAACCTGGAGACATATTCCCTTTTAACCAAATAAAGCAGAGATTGTATCAGAACTGCATCAAACAGCTCAGTAAGTGACAGGTCACTGGAATCAGGCTCTCTGTCCCTCTATTATGCTACTCCCATTTGGGGTAACAAAAACCTGCTATGACCCCCTTTTAAAAGGGGCTGTCCAGTGAAAACAGGTGATCACTCATCCACTGGATCAGTACTGACATGTTATGTGGGGTCCACCACCGATCAATAAAGCAAGGGACCGTTATCCTCATTAACATGGTGTGACCCTGCACATCCCGGCAGACCCGTACAGAATGAATCGATTGGTGTTTGGACGTCTGACCTTCGGTGCCTGAGAGAACAAATCTGCCAAAAGATAACATATACATATATATAAATTAGCTGTACTACCCGGGTTAATAACTGTTGTTAACAAAATAGAATGTATTAACAAAAATGTATTCTGCACACAAAAACCAGAGAACAAATAGATAGAAATGTAATTATTAAAAGGCAAAAACTAAGCTAATAGAAGCATTTCATAACATATATTTCAACACCACAGATATTCCACACAGATTTAACTAAATTGGCCAAGTAATATGCTCCGTCTGTCTCTTTTCCCGGTCTGTCTCTTTTTCCCGGTCTGTCTCTTTTTGCCGGTCTGTCTCTTTTTGCCGGTCTGTCTCTTTTTGCCGGTCTGTCTCTTTTTGCCGGTCTGTCTCTTTTTGCCGGTCTGTCTCTTTTTGCCGGTCTGTCTCTTTTTGCCGGTCTGTCTCTTTTTGCCGGTCTGTCTCTTTTTGCCGGTCTGTCTCTTTTTGCCGGTCTGTCTCTTTTTGCCGGTCTGTCTCTTTTTGCCGGTCTGTCTCTTTTTCCCGGTCTGTCTCTTTTTCCCGGTCTGTCTCTTTTTCCCGGTCTGTCTCTTTTTCCCGGTCTGTCTCTTTTTCCCGGTCTGTCTCTTTTTCCCGGTCTGTCTCTTTTTCCCGGTCTGTCTCTTTTTGCCGGTCTGTCTCTCTTGCCGGTCTGTCTGTCTCCCCACCGACATCTTATTACCTCACATATAAGCTTCTTATACTATCAATGTCTTTTGTTCCTATAGCAACCAATCACAGCTCCTACTAATAACCTGTAGTTCCAGGCACCATTTACTTTAATGGAGGCATGTTTTTTGGAGAGTAACTGTAAAGCGCGGGGTTACATTTTTTTGTCAAAACATAGTCTACGACGTTCCCTGGGTCACATGAGGTGTCTGTGCAAAATTTCGTGATTGTAAATGCGACCTTGCGGATACACTTTTCGCTTCACTTTTCCCCATTATGTAGATAGGGGCAAAATTGATTGGTAAATTGGAACGCGCGGGGTTGAAATTTCGCCTCACGACATAGCCTAGGACGCTCTCGGGGTCCAGACGTGTGAGTGTGCAAAATTTTGTGGCTGTAGCTGCGACAGTGCAGATGCCAATCCCGGACACACACACACACACACACACACACACACACACACACACACACACACACACACACACACACACACACACACACACACACACACACACACACATCTTTATATATTAGATATTTTTTTTTTTTTATTGGCCCCTCCTCAGTCTTTGCAGCCTCCATCTTCATGGCTTGATTGTTCTGATGGCTTTAGTTTATATTGGAAGAACCAGATGCCGGATTCCTTTTATACCGTTCCGACAAATGAACGCACCAGTGCATCCTGGCTATCGAGGGGCACAGGAGCTGATCGCCGGCATCATTGATAACGTATACTCGGCTGTCGCAGCCAGAGACGGTCCCTGCACTGTCCCTGGCTATTTAACTCCCTAAATGCCTCAATCAATAGCAATTGCAGCGTTTAGGAGGCTGTGAGAGAGAGGGGTTCCTTCTCCCACACGATGGGGACCCTTGTGACGTGATCATGGGGTCCCGATCGTTGCAAATGATGGTCTGACATACAATCTATCAATGTAAATCTGGCAGGAGTAATGCATTGCCATTCTTGTTCATGGCAATCCATCACACCAGCGATCAAACTAATATAAAAAGTACAAAATAAATTTATAAAAATATTTTTTTAAAAAATACCAAAATAAATAACAAAACTTAAAATATTTTACCAATAAACATGCATATTTATGAAAAAATAAACAATAAAGTACAGCATCTGGAACAACCCCTGATATAAATCTGTCCCACTTTTTAACCCCTTTAGTGAGCACCATAAAAAAAAAAAACAATGTGGCAAAAATTAGGCTTTTTAATCAAACCGTCCTGTAGGCTGAAACGTCGCTTTTATGATGCATTTTGGATAAATAATGGCAGTGAATAGTTCAGAAACTACAAGTTGTTCAAGTGGAAACCGAGTCAGGAACTTCTGCATTTTGGAATGGTTTTTTTTCTTCTCTAAAAAAAAATATATTTTTTTCTTTAAATTTGACCGTGCCCAGTTTGATCTTGGTTCCAACAGGATCTGTTTAAAAAAAGTCATGCTTTTTTTCATTTTATTTTTATTTTCCACCAGGAATTTTTCAAAACACTTTAGGAAAATAAAAACACTAGAAAACTCCACATGAACAGTAAATTGGATCTCCCAAAGAAATGAATATGAATAGAGTTTAAACAGATTTTTATGCATTTTGTGGAGCAGCTCTGCTAAAAAGAAAAGAACCTCGGACTAAGGCTAAGTTCACACACTGCGGTTTTTTTACGCTGCGTTTTTGTGCGTTTTTGGCCGCTAAAAACGCACCCGCGTTGAAAAAATGCATCAAAAAACGCATGCGTTTTTACCGCGATTTGGTGCGTTTTGCTGCGTTTTTGATCTCTGCGCTTTGCTGCGTTTTTCCAATGCATTGCATGGGGGGAAAACGCAGAAAAACGCAGGAAAGAATTGACATGTCCATTTTTTTTTTTCAAGCTCAAAAACGCAGCTTAAAAAAAAAGTTGTGTGCGGACAGCAAAAATGAAAACTCATAGACTTTGCTGGGGAAGCAAAGTCATGCAGTTTTGAGGCCAAAAACGCACCTGAAAAACGCCGCGAAAAACGCCCTGTGCGCACATAGCCTAATGGGGGCGGGGGGCCCGCCTCCGGACTGTTGGGGGACCCGCCTCCGGACTGTTGGGGGACCCGCCTCCGGACTGTTGGGGGACCCGCCTCCGGACTGTTGGGGGGCCCGCCTCCGGACTGTTGGGGGGCCCGCCTCCGGACTGTTGGGGGGGCCTGCAACTGTTGGGGGGCCCGCCTCTGGACTGTTGGGGGGCCCGCCTCTGGACTGTTGGGGGGGCCCGCCTCTGGACTGTTGGGGGGGCCCGCCTCTGGACTGTTGGGGGGCCCGCCTCCGAACTGTTGGGTGGGCCCGCCTCCGAAGGACTGTTGGGTGGGCCCGCCTCCGAAGGACTGTTGGGGGGGCCCGCCTCCGAAGGACTGTTGGGGGGGCCCGCCTCCGAAGGACTGTTGGGGGGGCCCGCCTCCGAAGGACTGTTGGGGGGGCCCGCCTCCGAAGGACTGTTGGGGGCGGGACCCACACACATCCAGTTGCTTTCTACAGACACATCCTCTCCTGCTGCTGCCTGGACTTCGGTTTGGTCACAGGAGGATTTCTCCCCTCTGCAGACCACCTTCGCTGCTGCTGTCTCTTGGGCCCCATTCACACACTCATTCCATAAAAATAGGTGACACACAGATGTGAATGGGGCCTTATACTGATAGTTGGAGGAGAGCAGAGAGGCCTGCGGCAGAGCTCTATCAGCATTGTAGCATTTTTTGCAGGTCACTCAGCTAAACGACTTGTATAGTAAATGTTACCAGCAAAATGGTAGTGGATTTGTGGTGATCGCTGCTAAAAGTGGGTGTCCAGGCAAAACATGCTTATTACCATACTCTACACATAAGAAAATAAATCAGACCTGCTGTCGCCCTCCTGGATCCAGCTCGGGCCTCTGCGTGGTCTGCACCAGACTTTAATCTCATCACTTTTCAACCAGACACATGACTTCTGCTTGTAATAGGTTGCAGCAGTCAGGTAACCAGACCCAGATCTCATTGGATGGACATTCTCCAAGTCGCTTAAACGTTGCAGCCGATCACAAGTGGCAGCGGTCCTGTGGCTGGTTGAACGGCACAGTCATCACTTCTGGTGTCAGTGACTGGGTCCAGTAGGGTTATGGCAGGAGATAATGATTTATTTGTTATTTTTATAGCATACAAACCGCAGGTAACGAGCACTTTTTACCCGGAGAACTTTTTTTTCAGTTTGTGTTTATCAATTAATAAAATAGCATGTGCGATGGTGAAGAATAATCTCACAGAAGCAATTTTAGGATATTCTCCAGTGTGAACGGAGCCTCATGTATTTTAACATTTTAAGGTGCCATGTTCAGGGCATGGAGTAAGTTCAGATTGTGTTACAATTTGATCCTTTCCCAGTAATACGAGGGGCTGCTGATAAGTCTTTGCCTTTGTGATTTTTTTTGTTTCTATGGTAACAAATGTTACATCACATGAAAGCCTTATGTGTCTAATATATGCTTTCAAACTTTTGTGTTTGTTGCTTATGGCAACAGTGTTCTACGCACGCGGGAAAATAAAATGCCGGAGTCTAATGCGATATTCACAGCAACTGAGAGCAGAGGAGGGACAAAATTCTTGTTTCTGCAAGGAAAGTCTGTGAAGGATATTCATGGTGATATGTCGCAGACATTGGGGGATCAATGCCCTTCATATTCCACAGTTAAGAACTTAGTTGCCAAATTTAAAACAGGCCACTTCAGCCCCAATGATGAGGAATTTCCTGGACGACCGAGAGTGGTTGTTGCTCCGGAGATCATCGATGCTGTGCTCAACCTCATACTGGAGAATCTACGAATTTCAGCTAAAGCAATAGCAGACATCATGGGGTTTTCCTGTGAACGTGTTTTGTGTCATTATCCATGAACATTTGGACATGAAGAAGCTATCTGCAAATTGGGTCCCCAAATGTTTGACAACAGATCAGAGAAGCATGTGAGTGAAAACCTCCCGGTCCATTTGTCAGCGTTTCCGCACTAATAAGAACTTCCTGGATCAACTGGTCACTATGGATGAGACCTGGATTTATTTGTATGGCCCTGAAAACAAGGAGCAGTCAAAAAAGTGGAGGCACAGTGGTTCTCCTCGTCCAAAGAAGTTTAGGGCGCAAAAATCAGCCACTAAGTGATGGCGTCTGTGTTCTAGGATAAGGAGGGCGTGCTGATAGTGAACTACCTTTAAAAGGGTTCCACCATCAATGGAAAGTATTACATTGAACCTTTGGACCAATTGAAGGCCGCTCTGAAGGCCAAAAGGTGCAGCAAGCTGTCCAAAGGAATCTTGTTCCTGCAAGACAACGCCTCCGCTCACACTGCACAAGCGGCCATGGCAAAACTGGCAGAGCTGACCTTCCAGCTCGTTGACCACCCATCTTATTCACCAGATCTAGCTCCCGCCAACTATCATCTGTTTCCAAACCTGAAGAAAACCTGAAGGGTACCAAATTTCACACCATTTCTGATGTCAAGGCTGCTACGGATGCCTGGTTTGAGGCACAAACGAAATCCTTCTTTTTGCTAGGCTTACAGAACTTTACCAATGTAAAAAGTGTGTTGACATCAGTGGAAAGTATGTGGAATAAATGTAAGGCTATGTGTCCACGGTAGAATGTTGCTGCGGATTTTTCTGCATGAAAATCCGCGACTTTCGCGGCAAATCCGCACCTTTTTTTTTTGCCGCGGATTTACCGCGGATTTTGATGCGGATTTTTTTTTTCCCCCATTCTATAGCCAAAATCCGGATCAAAATCCGCAACAATAATTGACATGTTGCAGATTTTTCCGGATCAAAATCCGCGGCAAATCCGCTGCGGAAAAATCCGCAGCATGGACACAGCATTTCCAAAATGCCATTGAAATGGCTTGGAAGTGCCGCTGCTGCAGATTTTCGGAAAATCCGCGGCTTTTCCGCGAGAAATCCGCGGCAAAATCCGCGCATTTTCTGCAGCGTGGACACATAGCCTAAAGTTTCATCATCCTATCTCGTTTCTTTCTGGGTAAAGCCAAAGACTTATCAGCAGCCCCTCGTACAATCTCTGTAATGCAAGTGTTAAATACTCTGTATACTAAAGCTACACATAGAACATTTGTTTTATATCCCTTATTTGATGTGTCGCTCTTGTTACTTTCCATAGGACAAGCGGATTGCCCGGATCCCCTACCAGTGGCACCTCCTACAAAGAGACAAGAGGGTTTCTGGGGAGCAGCTTTATTATAAATCTAAAGTAAGTCACATTATTACCTTGTAATCTACATTAATAGGAATATAGGTGATGGCGGCCCGTATTGTGTTGCAGAATTACCTCTCGATGTCTTTGTTCCGGTCAGCCTTCTGGAATAGATTCTTTTTGGGTTCAACTCAATTTTTCTTTTTTCGGGTTGTCATAAATCAGCTGAGAAGCGTTCACGAGAAGGAAGATGGGAGTATTAAACTCTCCTGTCAGAATGAGCTCACTGATCTATAGAAGACAAGCTGTGCGAAGGGTTAAATGAATACCAATTGCATAAGAATGATTTGTAGCAAAAAAAAAATTGCATAGTGAAAAAACCAATATTGTGTTTGTATTTTCTAATGCACAGACTCCGTGAGACTCGGAGTGACAGCTAATTATAATATATAATTCTATCAATGCAGCCACGTCTGGGGCTGGATCAGGATGTGGGCTGTTGCGAATATGATTAGTTATTTCTAACATCTGATGAAATAATACAATGGCCTCTTGGTAGATGAGCCAAGGTGCCCTATAATTATGTCAGGCAGCGGGGAGCCCAGCAAACACGCACATGCTTCTCCTATTTTCATCTGTGCCCTGCTTTTTATGTTCCTCGGGTCTACCAGGGTAGTACGAATACCCCCTTAGACCCTTTGAAAGAAAAACAACTTTTATAAATCTGTTGAAAGGAGGTTATGTTTAACTTTTTGTTTTTCTTTTTTATTCTTTAGGGCCTGGAGAATATCCATTAAGATGACTTGTTATCCGTGGTTGTCTTGTATCTGCTATGAATAAAATGTATATACACAGTAACAGAAGCCTCTTCCTAGTTTCACACTGATTGATGTATCATAGGCCTGTATTTATTACACATAATAAACAGTTTTCATCATCCATTCCTCACCACACTCTTGGCTGTTGTAGCTGATTTGCTTATGGCAGGAGGGGACACACGGTGACTCAGGTCACGGGGCAGCAATTCTCAGCTTTGTTTCCAAGATGACTTATGTGTCTTGTAGGAACCTTTTTTTTTTTTTTCGAGCGGTGAGTTGGTTTTCAACTATCAGGGTTGGGCTTTTCGTGACTGTTGTAATGTGACTCCACTGACAGTCATTAGATGTGATGTACGTGCAGCGCCCCGATCTTTGCTACACGTCGCTGTATCACTGATGAGTTTGTAGTGTAATTGGAAAACGGAGATGAGCGGGGAAACTGCAAGTAACAGCAAAAGAAATGGAAACCTTCTGTCCCCTTATAAAGCATTCCGGAGATGATAGCGCTGTACTTATGATGCTATTAGTTCAACAGATGTGCAGTTAGGCCAGAATCTGCAGCTATATTATGGGTCCAAAAATGTGCACTTATGATGGTGTGAAACCTTTCCCAACATGTAGGATGTACTAGTATGTTCTATGTTGGATCCAGGTATATGGAGCAGAACCCACTCAATACAGAGCAGGTGCCAGTTGTGTTATACAGCCGGCATCTAACTTACATGGAGCAGGGCCCACTCCATAATGGGCAGGTGCCAGTTGTGTTATATAGTCAACATCTGCCGTGTATAGAGCAGAGCCCACTCTATAGGTGTCAGTTGTTTAATACAGCTGGCACCTGCCCTGTAAGGAGCAGTGCCCACTCTATAGAGGGAAGGTGCCAGTTGTGTTATACAGCCAGCACCTGCTGTGTATAGAGCAGAGCCCACTCTATAGAGGTCAATTGTCAGCTGTTTTATACAGCCGGCACCTGCCCTGTAAGGCTCGTTTCACACATCCGGCATTTCGCCGGATCCGGCACACTCCAGTACCATGTAATACTGTACAATGGCATCGCGGCAACCATGCTGTCATGTGACCGCTGCTTGCCACAATGCCATTGTACAGTATTAACACTGTACTGGAGTGTGCCGGATACGGCAATCCAGCGAAATGCCAGATGTGTGAAATGGGCCTAAGGAGTATAGCCCACTCTATAGAGGACAGGTGCCAGTTGTGTTATACAGCCAGCACATGCCGTATATGGAGCAGAGCCCGTGCAAGTTATACAGCCGGCATTTACCGTATATGCAGCAAAGCCTCCTCCATACAAGGCCAGGTGTCAGATGTATTATATAGCCGGCACCTGCTATGTATGGAGCAGACCCCACTCCATATAGGACAGGTGCCAGTTGTGTTATACAGCCGGCATCTACCACTAAAAGCAAAAACTGAATCTAATTCCAATTTCTGCTGTGATACCATCTTAAATACCTCATGTCCATCTCTTACAATGACATCTGCCCTCAATGTGATGCTCTGTGGGTCGAGGCTTTACTGAGGGTCCCAAATTCTGCCATCTTGGTGATCTCTTGAAGCAAATACTGTGCTTGATAGGATATTAGTTTTTACCATATACTGTAATGTTTAGTGCAAGTGATTAAAGGATTATTCTCATCTCCAAGATCCTATCCCAATATGTAGTAGGTGTAATAATAAGAATATTCGCAAACCCCTCCAATTAGCCATGTCCCTTACCTCATGTGCTGGGCATTGCAGCTTAGGTGTCCATGGTTACATCCACTCATATAGTGACAGTTATTTGCTCGTGGTTGTAACCATGGATACCTACCACCTGCAATTCCCTGCACATGAGGTAAGAGACATGGCTGTATCAGGAAAACTATACTACATTTCTAATTGGAGGAATTTGCTAATATAATTATTACACCTACTACATAATGGGATAGGATCTTGGTGATGAGAATACCCATCTTTTTAAAAAAAAAATTAAACAAAGTTTACTTTTCACAGAAAATAATGGTTGTTCACGAAAAAAGTTATACCAATGTCTGATTTGCGGTGTGTCTTTTGTGAGAATAAAGTAGAATTGCTGCTGAAAAACACTGATACTATTTGACGCAGGTTTATCCATTTGATTGATCACCAACCCCCTCCGAGCAGATGGTAGTATACCCAGACACTCAATTTTCCTGATAATTGCTTCTTATAACCTGACCCAGGGGGCTTCTTACAGCTGAGACCTCCAATGTTGCAGAAAGCAACTTACCCAAATCCTGGCTTATTTGGAGAGATGCATTATCAGCCACCATTATATTGGAAAAAATGTTCTTTGGATGTTTTCACTTAAAGGGAAGCTATCGCGGTTTTTTACTTTTGTATTAAAAATAGTGATTATGAAATCAAGTATTTCTAATACAAAATGAAAATCGCAGCTTATTTAGTTTTTATTTAATTGTTATTTTACTGGAGGCACTGGGGGCTGCCATGCTGGATTTGCCGTGTGTGTAACGACAGTTACTCCTTTATGGCAGCCCCTGTGCATAGAAAACAGTAGTCGGCATCCGACCCCATGCAGTACGTTACAGTGGGTGTCTGCTGTGACCTGGACGCGCCTCCTGGGCTGTCCAGATCACAGCAGAGGGAGGAGATCAGCGCCATTATTGTGGAGCTCACAGCGTGTGCTGTTTGCTCCACTTTACCCCTGTCACCCGCCGGGATGTGTGAGTACGGGCCGCCTCCCCTCCCCTCTCCCCGTTACCGTCTCCGATGACATCCCATCCCTCCGTTCTCCCCAGCCCCTGCTCTGCCTCTGCTACTGCCGCTGCCCCTCCCCCCCACCGTTACCGTCTCCAATGACACCCCCCTCCCTCCGTTCTCCCAAGCCCCCAGCTCTGCCTGCTGCCGCAGTTCCCCCCCCCCAGCTCTGCCCGCTGCCGCAGTTCCCCCCCAGCTCTGCCCGCTGCCGCAGTTCCCCCCCCCCAGCTCTGCCCGCTGCCGCAGCTCCCCCAGCTCTGCCCGCTGCCGCAGCTCCCCCAGCTCTGCCCGCTGCCGCAGCTCCCCCAGCTCTGCCCGCTGCCGCAGCTCACCCAGCTCTGCCAGCCGCTGCTGTGTGTGTCACAAGGTCCCAATCAGGGGTGATGTGTGTGTGTGTGTGTGTGTGTGTCACAAGGTCCCCATCAGGGGTGGTGTGTGTGTGTGTGTGGCGCACAAGGTCCCCATCAGGGGTGATTGTGTGTGTGTGTGTCACAAGGTCCCCATCAGGGGTGATTGTGTGTGTGTGTGTGTGTCACAAGGTCCCCATCAGGGGTGATTGTGTGTGTGTGTGTGTCACAAGGTCCCCATCAGGGGTGATGTGTGTGTGTGTGTCACAAGGTCCCCATCAGGGGTGATGTGTGTGTGTCACAAGGTCCCCATCAGGGGTGATGTGTGTGTGTGTGTGTGTGTGTGTGTCACAAGGTCCCCATCAGGGGTGGTGTGTGTGTGTGGCGCACAAGGTCCCCATCAGGGGTGATTGTGTGTGTGTGTGTGTGTGTGTGTGTGGCACAAGGTCCCCATCAGGGTGATGTGTGTGTGTGTGTGTGTGTGTGTGTGGCGCACAAGGTCCCCATCAGGAGTGATGTGTGTGTGTGTGTGTGGCACAAGGTCACGCACACGCACGCATCACCCCTGATGGGGACCTTGTGACACACACACACACATCCCCCCTGATGGGGACCTTGTGCCACACACACACACACACACACACACACACATAAACACACACCTTGTGCGCCACACACACATCACCCCTGATGGGGACCTTGTGCCACACACACACATCACCCCTGATGGGGACCTTGTGCGCCATACACACACACATAAACAGGGGTGATGTGTGTGTGTGTCACAAGGTCCCCATCAGGGGTGGTGTGTGTGTGTGTGGCGCACAAGGTCCCCATCAGGGGTGATTGTGTGTGTGTGTGGCACAAGGTCCCCATCAGGGGTGATGTGTGTGTGTGTGGCACAAGGTCCCCATCAGGGGTGATGTGTGTGTGTGTGTGTGTGGCACAAGGTCCCCATCAGGGGTGATGTGTGTGTGTGTGTGTGTGTGGCACAAGGTCCCCATCAGGGGTGATGTGTGTGTGTGTGTGTGTGTGTGTGTGTGTGTGGCACAAGGTCACCTTGTGACACCCACACATCACCCCTGATGGGGACCTTGTGCCACACACACACACACACGCATCACCCCTGATGGGGACCCTGTGCCACACACACACGCATCACCCCTGATGGGGACCTTGTGACACACACACACACACGCATCACCCCTGATGGGGACCTTATTTCACACACACACACACACACACAATCACCCCTGATGGGGACCTTGTGCGCCAAACACACACACACACACATCACCCCTGATGGGGACCTTGTGACACACACACACACATCACCCCTGATGGGGACCTTGTGCCACGCACTCACACGCACGCATCACCCCTAATGGGGACCTTGTGACACACACACACACGCATCACCCCTGATGGGGACCTTGTGCCACACACACACACACACACACACACACACACACACATAAACACACACAATCACCCCTGATGGGGACCTTGTGCGCGCCACACACACACACATCACTCCTGATGGGGACCTTGTGCGCCAAACACACACACACATCACCCCTGATGGGGACCTTGTGCGCCAAACACACACACACACACACACACAATCACTCCTGATGGGGACCTTGTGCCACACACACACATCACTCCTGATGGGGACCTTGTGCCACACACACACATCACCCCTGATGGGGACCTTGTGCCACACACACACATCACCCCTGATGGGGACCTTGTGCGCCATACACACACACACATAAACAGGGGTGATGTGTGTGTGTGTGTGTGTGTGTGTGTGTGTGTCACAAGGTCCCCATCAGGGGTGGTGTGTGTGTGTGTGTGTGGCGCACAAGGTCCCCATCAGGGGTGATGTGTGTGTGTGTGTGTGTGTGTGTGTGTGTGTGTGTGGCACAAGGTCCTCATCAGGGGTGATGTGTGTGTGGCACAAGGTCCCCATCAGGGGTGATGTGTGTGTGTGTGTGTGTGTGTGTGGCACAAGGTCACCTTGTGACACCCACACATCACCCCTGATGGGGACCTTGTGCCACACACACACACACACAATCACCCCTGATGGGGACCTTGTGCGCCAAACACACACACACACACATCACCCCTGATGGGGACCTTGTGACACACACACACACATCACCCCTGATGGGGACCTTGTGCCACGCACGCACACGCACGCATCACCCCTAATGGGGACCTTGTGACACACACACACACGCATCACCCCTGATGGGGACCTTGTGCCACACACACACACACACACACACACACACACACACACACACACACACACACATAAACACACACAATCACCCCTGATGGGGACCTTGTGCGCGCCACACACACACACATCACCCCTGATGGGGACCTTGTGCGCCAAACACACACACACATCACCCCTGATGGGGACCTTGTGCGCCAAACACACACACACACACACAATCACTCCTGATGGGGACCTTGTGCCACACACACACATCACTCCTGATGGGGACCTTGTGCCACACACACACATCACCCCTGATGGGGACCTTGTGCCACACACACACATCACCCCTGATGGGGACCTTGTGCGCCATACACACACACACATAAACAGGGGTGATGTGTGTGTGTGTGTGTGTGTGTCACAAGGTCCCCATCAGGGGTGGTGTGTGTGTGTGTGTGTGTGTGGCGCACAAGGTCCCCATCAGGGGTGATGTGTGTGTGTGTGTGTGTGTGTGTGGCACAAGGTCCTCATCAGGGGTGATGTGTGTGTGGCACAAGGTCCCCATCAGGGGTGATGTGTGTGTGTGTGTGGCACAAGGTCACCTTGTGACACCCACACATCACCCCTGATGGGGACCTTGTGCCACACACACACACACACGCATCACCCCTGATGGGGACCTTATTTCACACACACACACACACACATAAACACACACACATAAACACACACAATCACCCCTGATGGGGACCTTGTGCGCCAAACACACACACATCACCCCTGATGGGGACCTTGTGCGCCATACACACACACACACACACACACACAATCACCCCTGATGGGGACCTTGTGCGCCAAACACACACACACACACACACACACATCACCCCTGATGGGGACCTTGTGCGCCACACACACATCACTCCTGATGGGGACCTTGTGCCACACACACACATCACCCCTGATGGGGACCTTGTGCCACACACACACACACACACATCACCCCTGATGGGGACCTTGTGCGCCATACACACACATAAACACACACACATCACTCCTGATGGGGACCTTGTGCCACACACACACACACACACATCACCCCTGATGGGGACCTTGTGCGACACACACACACACACACACACACACACAATCACCCCTGATGGGGACCTTGTGCCAAACACACACACACACATCACTCCTGATGAGGACCTTGTGCGCCCCACAGACTCACACACATCACTCCTGATGGGGACCTTGTGCCACACACACACAATCACCCCTGATGGGGACCTTGTGCCACACACACACATCACCCCTGATGGGGACCTTGTGCGCCATACACACACACACACAATCACCCCTGATGGGGACCTTGTGCGCCAAACACACACACACACACACACACATCACCCCTGATGGGGACCTTGTGCCACACACACACACATCACCCCTGATGGGGACCTTGTGCCACACACACACATCACCCCTGATGGGGACCTTGTGCCACACACACACACACACATCACCCCTGATGGGGACCTTGTGCGCCATACACACACATAAACACACACACATCACTCCTGATGGGGACCTTGTGCCACACACACACACACACACACACATCACCCCTGATGGGGACCTTGTGCGACACACACACACACACACACACACACAATCACCCCTGATGGGGACCTTGTGCCACACACACACACACACACATCACTCCTGATGGGGACCTTGTGCGCCCCACACACGCACACACATCACTCCTGATGGGGACCTTGTGCGCCATACACACACACACACACACATCACTCCTGACGGGGACCTTGTGCCACACACACACACACACACACACACATCACCCCTGATGGGGACCTTGTGCCACACACACACACACATCACCCCTGATGGGGACCTTGTGCCACACACACACACACACACATCACCCCTGATGGGGACCTTGTGCGCCACACACACACACAATCACCCCTGATGGGGACCTTGTGCGCCACACACACACACAATCACCCCTGATGGGGACCTTGTGCGCCACACACACACACAATCACCCCTGATGGGGACCTTGTGCGCCACACACACACAATCACCCCTCATGGGGACCTTATGCGCCACACACACACACACATCACCCCTGATGGGGACCTTGTGCGCCACACACACACATCACTCCTGATGGGAACCTTGTGCTACACACACACAATCGCCCCTGATGGGGACCTTGTGCGCCACACACACATCACCCCTGATGGGGACCTTGTGCGTCGGGCTAAGGATCTTTTAATAATAAAGAAGGAGTCGCTCTAAAATTTTTTTTTTGATTTATTTCTAATAAAAAAGTTTTTCTATGTGTTGGGTTTTTTTTTTACTGTTTCCTAGAAATTCATAGTGGCCATGCCTAATTTGGCGTGACACAATGAATTTCAGGCTTAGTATCATCTGAGAATACAAAGCTGGTATTAACCCCTTTATTACCCAGCAAGTCGCTCTGCACCAGAGCCGCTGGACGAGTCGGGTAACGCGCCTGGAAATGGCGCTAATAAACAATGCCAAGAATCCCACCCCTCAACTGCCTGGCTTTACCTGACTGGTGATCAAAATACGGCAGGAGCACGCACATTTTTTTTAAAATAAAAAAATATAATGGGCTTCCCTGTATTTTGATTGCCAGCCAAGGCAGATGGAATGTTGGCAGCCCGTAGCCGTCTTTATCTGCGCTGAGAATCAAAAATACCGCGGAGCGCTACATCATTTTTTTTTTTTAAAGGATTTATTTTTACAGTACTGTGATGTCAGGCAATCACAGACCCGACACAGAGAATGGGCGCATGTGATTGTCTGTTACAGGAGGGGACAGCCATGTAGTCTTGCTCAGCTGGTCACACCCACTTACCTGGAGGCAGATCATACAATCAGAAAATCAGAAAAACTGAACATTTTTTAGTGGTCTCTTAATTCTTGCCAGAGCTGTGTGTGTGTATGTGTATATGTATATATATATATATATATATATATATATATATATACTAGCTGTACTACTCGGCTTCGCCCGGGTTAATAACTGTTGTTAACAAAATAGACTCTATTAACATTCCCGGGATAGAATGTATAAATAGAATGTATTAACGCCCGGGATAGTAACTGTCTCTCTGTTTCTCTCCCATTCTCTGTCTGTCTCCCCCTCTGTATATATCTGTCTGTTTCTCTCTCTATCTCTTTGTCTGTTCTTTCCCTGACTGTCTCTGTCTCTTTCTCCGTCTGTCTCAATCTTTTTCCCTGTCTGTCTCTTTTCCTCTTTCCCTGTCTGTCTCTTTACCTCTCTTTCCCTGTCTGTCTCTTTCCCTCTGTCTCTTTCACTGTGCCTGTCTTTGTCTGTCTCTTACCCTGTCTGTCTCTTTCCCTTTCTTTCCCTGTCTGTCTGTCTGTTTCCCTGTGTCTGTCTATTTGTCTGTGTCTGTCTCTTTGTGTCTGTCTCTTACCTTGTCTATGTCTGTTTCTTACCCTGTCTGTGTCTGCCTCTTTCCCTGTCTGCGTCTCTTTCCCTGGCTGCATTGTGACACGCCAACATTCCATATAAGGGCGTGGCTGCGCATTCTTCTGAAGTTCTGGCTGAACTGTGGCTCCCAGCTCCATTTGCTTTAATGGAGGCAGGTTTTTTGGCGAATAACTGTAAAGCGCAGGGTTAAAATTTCCCTAAAGAAAAAAAAAAAAAAACTATGACGCTCTCTGGGTCCAGACATGTGAGTGTGCAAAATTTTGTGGCTGTAGCTGCGACAGTGCAGATGCCAATCCCAGACACACACACACACACACTCAGCTTTATATATTAGACTAGCTGTACTACACGGCTTCGCCCGGGTTAATAACTGCTGTTAACAAAATAGAATGTATTAACAAAAATGTATTCTACACACAAAAACCACAAAACAAATAGATAGAAATGTAATTATAATGTCTGTCTCCCCCTCTGTATATATCTCTGTCTTTCAATCTCTTTGTCTGTCTGTCTCTTTCCCTATCTGTCTCTGACTGTCTCTTTCTCCATCTGTCTCAATCTCTTTCCCTGTCTGTCTATCTATCTCAGTCACTTTCCCTGTCTGTCTCTTTCCCTGTCTGTCTCTTTCCCTGTCTCTCTTTCCCTGTCTGTCTCTTTCCCTGTGTCTCTCTGTCTCTTTGTCTGTCTCTTAACCCGTCTCTCTCTTTCCCTGTCTGTCTATTTCCCTGTCAGCCTGTCTCTTTGTGTCTGTCTCTTTGTGTCTGTCTCTGTGTCTGTCTCTTTGTGTCTGTCTCTTACCCTGTCTAGGTCTGTTTCTTACCCTGTCTGTGTCTGCCTCTTTCCCTGTCTGTGTCCTTCCCTGGCTCCATTGTGACACGCCAACATTCCATATAAGGGCGTGGCTGCGCATTCTTCTGAAGTTCTGGCTGCACTGTGGCTCCGAGCTCCATTCGCTTTAATGGAGGCAGGTTTTTTGGTGAATAACTGTAAAGAGCGCGGTTAAAATTTCCCCTCAAAACATAGCCTATGACGCTCTCGGGGTCCAGAAGTGTGAGTGTGCAAAATTTTGTGGCTGTAGCTGCGACGGTGCGGATGCCAATCCCGGACACACACACACACACACACACACACACACACACACACACACACACACACACACACACACACACACACCACACACCTTTATATATTAGATTACACATACATATTACACAGGTACATATAATATATATATTATGTGTGTGTATGTATATATATATATATATATATATATTTACCTTCTAAAATTAAAAATGCCAGAACTACTTATTTCATCACTTTTTTATTTATTTCATGATCCCATTAGTAGTTTTATTTCCTCGTGTGATGACGTTAATTGTCCACCGCAAAATGTCCCGTTATGCCAGGAACAATGCAAGCTGAAGGCATAGGATGGAGTAAAGGGCCGGTCGCCAGGCTGGGGCGCTTGTGCCTGAGGAAAAGCTTGTTAGACCAGTATTTATATTGTCACTGCATGTTGCTGCTGGATCTGTAAGATGAGAAAATTAAGACAAATAGGAAATATTTTAGGATTGTGATAAAAATTCTATGCCAGCAAACCCAACTAAACTGAAGCAGAACTCCAATAAAGTCCCTGGTTCCGTAGACCTAGATCTATGCCAACAAGGGATTGTCTTATCACACGACCCTCTTCCATATGTCTGTTAGGACCACTTGCTATAAGACACAGCGTTAATAATGAGCAGCGGCTCTTCCTCTTCCATTGGATGAGACTGATGGAGAAAGCCCATCCCATCAATCCCATAGAAGTGAATGGAGCAGTGGTTGACCTTGTATAACCTCATATGGGGGAGCCCAGTTCTCGAAATCTGTGGGGACCCAACTCTCACACCTCCAGCATATGTTTATTCTAGTAGTACAATTTTTCATCTAGCCCATGTTCTGTGATAAATTGTGTCTGGTAACAGTATCTTGACTCCATGTTGTTCCATCACACGTACCTTTAGTGATAAGGGCAGACCGGACTCCGAGCCAATAGACGTCAAACGCCTCAGCCACTGTGGCTCTAAGGAAAAAAGAGGTAGTCATAAATTTATATATAATCATTATTTATACATTATGGTATGATAGTAATGAAGTAAGAAATGACCGCAGCTAAGGGCTTACACTTTCATTGATCGAGTATCTGATGTGAACATCGAACACAGATCACCAATATTTATGATCCACTGAGTCGATAGAGGTCACAGATGGAGCAAACATCTCTTCACAGGTGATAACCGCTGAGCATTTGTGGGCGTGGCAACTTTATGTGTACACTGTGCATAGGCAGAAAGCTGCTAATCAGTGGTGTGGGCGGGGTTATACAGAGTTCAGCATTCAGAGAACTGCAACATCTGCAGCAGATAAAACAGGGATTTTTTAGAAATACCAGCAAGCAGCTCAGTAAGTGACACCACTGGAATCAGGATCTCTTTCTCTACATTTTGCTGCTCTCAGATGGGAAAGCAAAAACTTGGCGACAGATTCCCTTTAATAAAGACACATTTTTGGGGAATAGATGCCTCCAGTGCTCTTTACTTACATGAAGAACAAATTATATGGACAAGATGCATTTGGTGGCATCCAGATATATGTAGTGTGCTTGTCCTTTAGGTTGGTGTTTGAGTGGGTAATAGAACCAAGCGGATTGTCAGGACACTGCAATGAAACAAAAATGTAACAATAAATGTTAACTTTCAGTTCATATATAGCAGCTATTATAGACTTGTATATAACTAACATGAGGAGCAGTGCAGCAGATATACAGTATCAGCGCTGTGATATCACATATTTGGGGTTATGGGAAAACTGTGGTTTTTTTGTAAGAAATCCACAACATGGACCTCAAACTTTTTCTTTTCATATAGAAATGCCACTTTGCTTCCAAAAATATGACCCCCCCCCCCATCCCCCAATGATGTGATACTGATGAGCTGCGGTTATACTTGTACTGTGCAGTCTGCCTATGGCTTCATGACTGTTACCATGAAAGAGTTAAAGGCTAGAACGACGCTCTCACTGGCATAGTCTTCATCATTCTGTCATTGGTTTGGCCCAGTTACTTTGCACCTAAGGCCAGAGTCACACTTGCGAGTGCCTTGCGTGTAACTCGCGCGAGTCTCTCATTGAATCATCCGGCACGGACTCGCACTCTCCTGACAGGGGCGGGTTGGTTGCATGTATGTCTAGGCAGCTGAGACGCTCCTGTCCGGAGAGTGTGAGTCCATGCCGGGTGATTCAATGAGAGACTCGCGCGAGTTACACGCGAGGAACTCGCAAGTGTGGCTCTGGCCTAAGGTGAAATGGCCGAATATTAGAAAGGTTAACCCTTCACAACTATTATATTACCGCCAATATCTTGGTGTTACTCGGAGGGTCCAGCCATGTCCCATACAGCATAGTCCCTGCGTGTGTCCGGGCTTGCAGTAAGATTCCTCTATACGCGGGGCCCAATATTTGAACTGCAAACAGAGAAGGTTATCTATTACAAAAATTGCAACTGCCCTTCCATACTAGATCTACTAATAGCAAATCTTTCAATAAATGATGCATCTTGGTAAATAATGTGAAAATGGCAATGAGGTCACACACAAGTCCCATCGTATTGTTAAAGCTATAGCCCTATAAACGCCGATCATATCACTGATGTCCATTAAGAAAATAAATTGCACCACATCAGAATAAAAGTTGTTTTTTTTTTAATATTAGCCCTAATTCTCTGTTGCATCAGTGTCAATTGTATATATACTTAGACAATTTTTTTTTATTTATAAATATGATCATTTTCCTTATATTGAGGCTCTTTCTATTCATTCCTGTAAAATACTTTCCCTCCCTTTAGGTTGCATTAAGTTATATGTGATAACTTGCGGTTGAAGCTAAAATCGTGAAAAGCCGTTTTTCCCTGGGCTCCCGCAACCCCCACTGTTCTGATCCATTTATTGCTACATAATACGGTAAGCATACGGTAAGCCCCTTGGACACCCGGACCGAAGATTAGACGGTCCGGACTCTGATTCCACACATATGGAACATTATTTACTGCAGAGCGGGTCAAAATCTAGTAAGTCTAAAGGGTGCTTTACATGCAGCAACATCGTTACTGATCTCGTTAGTGATGTAACACGCCAGATTGCACATACGATTTGCCGAGATCGCACATGTGACCGGCGCTTTTAAAAAAATTGACTTATGTGCGATCTCGGCAAATGTTATCTGCGATCTGGCGTGTCACATCGCTAACGAGATCGCTAGCGATGTCGCAACGTGTAAAGCACCCTTAAGGCCGGAGTCACACTTGCGAGTGCCACGCATGTAACTCACGCGAGTCTCTCATTGAATCACCCGGAACGGCCGCACACTCTCCTGATAGGAGCGGGTCGGTTGCATGTATCTCTATACAGCTGAGATGTTCCTGTCCGGAGAGTGTGCGGCCGTGCCGGGTGATTCAATGAGAGACTCGCGCGAGTTACACGCAAGGCACTCGCAAGTGTGACTCCGGCCTAAGACTGTAACTGCCTAGCACAGGAAAAATATGGCACTGCCGCATCCAGCCTTTCACATCACTCAGATACCCAATGGAGAAAACCCCCAGGAGAGTAATATGGACTCGGAAACTATCAGCTCCATGGACTTACAGGTACCAGCTCTACACTACAAACAACTGACCTCAATAGCCAACAAATTACTATCTGAAATATCGCTCACACTAAAAGAGTCCATTGCCACAGTAATACATGCCATGTAAGAGCAACTAAATGAGACAGCCGAGCAAGTAAATAGAGGAATAGAGGCCAAGATCTCCACTATAGAGGATGATGCACTTGCAGACCATACAACCTTATCTCGGCCTACTAGGGAGAATGTCTTCCTCAGGAATAACACAAATGACTTAGAGAACTGGTCCAGGAGGAGCAACAGTTACTCCTCGCCTTTTTAAGATGGAGGAATCTGTCTTCCCATGCCGACTATAGCTTTCAAAAATACGGTCTGTGTGCTGTTGTGTTCCTGTTGCTGGCAATTTACTGTGTGCTATTTGGTTTGCTGTGCAAATCCTCTTAACTGGTTATTTCCTCCCTGCTCTTTATTTCCTGCTGATCATGTATTGTCATATATCTCCGTGTATGCTAGCTGTATGATCGAGTTTTGATTTCCCAGCTTGTCCAAATCTGTGAGTTCAACCACTCCTGTCCCAGTCCTCCCCTAGGGTGGGTGAGAGGGGGTTTTAGCAGCAGGGTAAGGAAGGTGGAACAGACATCACCATTAGATGTACCTCTGGGAGTAGGGGCAACTAGGGTCTCCTAGCCTGAGTGCAGTCTAGGAGCCCTGGTCTCCTTTTATTCCCTCACTCCCTGTGACATTTATGCCAGAATTGAGGTCCTCATCACAGGCAGGCTTTGTTAAGAAATGATCAGCAACACTAAATATCATGAAGGTTCTTTTAGTACTGACTCAACCTAAGGCCTCTTTTACACGTCCGTGAAAATCACGCACTTTTTTCACGGACGTGTCAAAGGTGCGTATTGCCCTCGATGTGCCGTGTGTATGGCACACGTGTGTTCTCCGTGTGTTATCCGTGATAACACACGGACAACGGGAACTTTCTGCTCACCTGTCCCTGGCATCGCTGTCCGTGGTGCTGATCTTCTGTCTCCGGTCTTGCCGACTCCCTGCTGCTGCTGCTTCCGGCCGCAGTGAAGTGAATATTCAATGAGCATAATGAGCAGCAGTCGGCAGCAAGTGACAGCAGCGGCAGAGACAGGAGGGCAGGAGAAGGTGAGTAATGTTTTTTTTTTTCTTAGAAACACATGTCTTCTCTCCGGTGCGTGTTACTCGGAACACATCCGTGTGGTCCGTTTACATTACGTGTGACACCCTTGATGCCGGAGAGAAAATGAACATGTCGGCGTGAGAAACACACGGACATGCGTAAGTACAGAACGGACACACGTTCCATGTGCAAATACTTATGTGTGTCCAAAACCATAGGAATACCTAGGTCTACGTGTGTACGTGTCTCCGGTACGTGAGAAAACTGACAAACACGTACTGGAGGCACGTACGTGTGAAAGAGGCCTAAATGAGACCCTTGATCTATTAACAATAGGCTTGTGATAATGTAAGATGGAACAAGTTCAGATACCATACAAGAATTCTGTGGCGGGGGTCCTGCATTTTGGACACACTGATCCTTTACAGGTTATCCCATTTCCCTAGAGTTAACAGTTCACATTTAGCTATAATTCATTTCTTTTTCGCTCCTAATTGGGAGACCCAGACAATTGGGTGTATAGCTACTGCCTCCGGAGGCCGCACAAAGTACTACACTTAAAAGTGTAAGGCCCCTCCCCTTCTGGCTATACACCCCTCCGTGGGAGCACGGGTCCTTCAGTTTTTTGCTTTGTGCGAAGGAGGTCAGACACGCACGCATAGCTCCACTGTTTAGTCAGCAGCAGCTGCTGACTATGTCGGATGGAAGAAAAGAGGACCCATACAAGGGTCCCCAGCATGCTCCCTTCTCACCCCACTTTCTGTCGGTGGTGCTTGTTAAGGTTGAGGTACCCATTGCGGGTACGGAGGCTGGAGCCCACATGCTGATTCCTTCCCCATCCCCATTAGGGCTCTGGGCGAAGTGGGATTTTACCGGTCTCCAGGCACAGAGACCGTGCTCCATCCGCAGCCCCTGGAGAAGCCGCTGGATTTGGAGCTGAGTATCGTCAGGGACATGGCCCTGCTCCGTCAAGGTACTCTGTGTCCCCGTGCATACGCGCGCACACCGCAGCATTGCTGGGTGTGTTAGTGCGCCGGGGACAACAGCGCTGCTGCGCTTGTGCCATTTCCTCACTTCAGCTTAGCTGAGTGGGTAGACTCAGGGAGAACGGTCGCGCCGGCCGCTGGGACTGCAACGCGGCTGGGACTTGTGGTGCGCCGGGGACTTCCGCGCTGGCCGTGCATATATCACGGCCGCGCTTATTACTACAGTCCCCGGCTTTTGCGGCCTAGTTTGTTCGTTCCCGCCTCCGCACCTGCCAGTCAGGAGGAGGGCGGGACGCTGTACAGAGCATCAGCGCTGAGGGCTGGAGTCGTTTTTACATACTCCAGCCCTCACACCAGGCACAGTAGGACGCAGTTTCCCGCTCTTTGTTTGTGGCACGCCCACGGTCCGCCCCTCTTCACAGAACGCCGGCAGCCATTCCTGCCTGCACGCTGAGCTGCAGAGGGGAGACGGGGAGACCCAGACACGGGATTCTATGGCCTCATACCTGCTGTTCAGCGGGCGGTAAGCAGCCCTCAAGGGCTCACCCCCACTTGTGCCGTTTGTATACTGAGTATTTTGTGTTTGCAAATACTTTGTACTGTACGGTCGCTGGTGATTCTCGGCTATATACCCTCCTAGATTACAAGGAGGCAACAGCATGTCGTCCGCAAAACGCAAGGGTGCCAAGGCACAGACATTATATGCTGCCTGTACCGCATGTGGGGCTGCTCTACCGGCAGGTTCCACTGACCCCCATTGTGTGCAGTGCTCGGCCCCTGTGCAACTTGCACAGCCGGGGCCTCTGCTGGACGTGACCCAGGGTGTACCACCTGTGAATGCTGTCCAGGTGACAGGAACGGAGTTTGCAGCTTTTGCTGACAGATTGTCTATGACCATGTCACAGATTCTTGAAACATTGCAGTCTAGACCAGTAACTCAGACCATGGACACTGTGGCATCATTGCTCCCTGGTCCCCCTCAGCTGGAACACTTCCAAGCTCCGGGGGTGTCACATGCACCCCAGGGTGACGATTCTGACTCGGACGACAGTCCCAGACAACCTAAGCGGGCTCGTTATGAGGGGCCCTCAACTTCGTCTCACTGGTCAGGATCCCAGCGGGACGAATCTATGGGTGATGAGGCGGATGTAACTGATCAAGATTCTGATCCTGGGTCCGCTCTCAATCTGGATACACCGGATGGTGACGCCATAGTGAATGATCTTATAGCGTCCATCAATAGGATGTTAGATATTTCTCCGCCAGCTCCTACTGAGGAGGAGGCAGCTTCACAGCAGGAGAAATTCCATTTCAGATATCCCAAGCGTAAATTAAGCACTTTTCTGGACCACGCTGACTTTAGAGATGCAATCCAGAAACACCACGCTTATCCTGAGAAGCGGTTTTCTAAACGGCTTAAAGATACACGCTATCCTTTTCCCCCTGACGTGGTCAAGGGTTGGACCCAGTGTCCCAAGGTGGACCCTCCAATCTCCAGGCTTGCAGCTAGATCCTTAGTTGCAGTAGAAGATGGAGCGGCACTTAAAGATGCCACTGACAGGCAGATGGAGCTCTGGCTGAAATCCATCTATGAAGCTATTGGAGCGTCGTTGGCGCCAGCTTTCGCAGCCGTATGGGCACTCCAAGCTATTTCAGCTGGGCTTATACAAGTCGACTCGGTCACACGTACGTCTGCCCCGCAGGTGGCACCATTGACCTCTCAAATGTCTGCATTCGCGTCTTACGCGATTAATGCTGTCCTGGACTCTACGAGCCGTACGGCGGTGGCGTCAGCCAACTCCGTGGTTTTGCGCAGAGCCCTGTGGTTGAGAGAATGGAAAGCAGATTCTGCTTCCAAGAAGTGCTTAACCAGTTTGCCCTTTTCTCGTGACCGATTGTTTGGGGAGCGTTTGGATGAAATCATTAAACACTCCAAGGGTAAGGACTCATCCTTACCTCAACACAGACAAAACAAGCCCCAACAAAGGAGGGGTCAGTCTGGTTTTCGGTCCTTTCGAGGCTCAGGCAGGTCCCAATTCTCCTCGTCCAAGAGGACTCAAAAGGATCAGAGAGGCTCAGATTCTTGGCGGACGCAGTCACGTCCAAAAAAGACAGCAGGAAGAACCGTTACCAAGACGGCTTCCTCATGACTTTCAGCCTCCTCTCTCCGCATCCTCGGTCGGTGGCAGGCTCTCCCGCTTTGGCGGCATTTGGCTGTCACAGGTCAAAGACCGTTGGGTGAGGGACATTCTGTCTCACGGGTACAGGATAGAGTTCAGCTCTCGTCCTCCAACTCGTTTCTTCAGAACTTCCCCACCGCCCGACCGAGCCGATGCTCTGCTGCAGGCGGTGGCCGCTCTAAAGGCGGAAGGAGTGGTGACTTCCGTTCTTCTTCAGGAACAAGGTCACGGTTTTTACTCCAATCTGTTTGTGGTGCCAAAGAAGGACGGGTCCTTTCGGCCCGTCCTGGATCTAAAGTTGCTCAACAAACACGTAAAAACCAGGAGGTTCCGGATGGAATCTCTCCGCTCCGTCATAGCCTCAATGTCTCAAGGAGATTTCTTAGCATCAATAGACATCAAGGATGCTTATCTTCACGTGCCGATTGCGCCAGAGCATCAGCGTTTTCTACGCTTCGTTATAGAAAGCGAACACCTGCAGTTCGTAGCGTTACCTTCGGGCTGGCAACAGCCCCTCGGGTCTTCACCAAGGTCATGGCAGCAGTAGTAGCTGTCCTGCACTCGCAGGGTCACTCCGTGATCCCGTATTTGGACGATCTACTTATAAAGGCACCCTCTCAAGAGGCATGCCAACACAGTCTGAAAGTGGCACTGAAGACTCTCCAGAGTTTCGGGTGGATTATCAACTTTTCAAAGTCAAATCTAACCCCGACCCAATCACTAACATATCTTGGCATGGAGTTTCATACTCTCTCAGCGATAGTGAAGCTTCCACTGGACAAGCAGTGCTCTCTGCAGACAGGGGTGCAATCTCTCCTGCAGAACCAGTCCCACTTCTTGAGGCGCCTCATGCATTTCCTAGGGAAGATGGTGGCAGCAATGGAAGCAGTCCCTTTCGCGCAGTTTCATCTGCGCCCTCTACAATGGGACATTCTCCGCCAATGGGACGGGAAGTCGACGTCCCTCGACAGGGATGTCTCCCTCTCTCAGGCAACCAAGGACTCTCTCCGATGGTGGCTTCTTCCCACCTCATTGTCAAAAGGAAAGTCGTTCCTACCCCCATCCTGGGCGGTGGTCACGACAGATGCGAGCCTATCAGGGTGGGGAGCAGTGTTTCTTCACCACAGGGCTCAGGGTACGTGGACTCAGAGAGAGTCCACCCTTCAGATCAATGTTCTGGAAATCAGAGCAGTCTATCTTGCTCTGCGAGCCTTCCAACAGTGGCTGGAGGGCAAGCAGATCCGGATTCAGTCGGACAATTCCACAGCGGTGGCGTACATCAACCACCAAGGGGGAACACGCAGTCGACAAGCCTTTCAAGAAGTCCGGCGGATTCTGACGTGGGTGGAAAACACAGCATCCACCATATCCGCAGTTCACATCCCAGGCGTGGAAAACTGGGAAGCAGACTTTCTCAGTCGCCAGGGCATGGACGCAGGGGAATGGTCCCTTCACCCGGACGTGTTTCGGGAGATCTGTCGCCGCTGGGGGATGCCGGACGTCGACCTGATGGCGTCACGGCACAACAACAAGGTCCCGGTTTTCATGGCACGGTCTCACGATCACCGAGCTCTGGCGGCAGACGCCTTAGTTCAGGATTGGTCGCAGTTCCGACTACCTTATGTGTTCCCACCTCTGGCATTGTTGCCCAGAGTGATCCGCAAACTCAGGTCCGACTGCCGTTGCGCCATTCTCGTCGCTCCAGACTGGCCAAGGAGGTCGTGGTACCCGGATCTGTGGCATCTCACGGTAGGACAACCGTGGGCGCTACCAGGCCGTCCAGACTTGCTGTCTCAAGGGCCGTTTTTCCATCTGAATTCTGCGGCCCTGAACCTGACTGTGTGGCCATTGAGTCCTGGATCCTAGGGACCTCAGGTTTATCTCATGATGTTGTTGCCACCATGAGGCAGGCTAGGAAACCATCCTCCGCCAGGATCTACCACAGAACGTGGAAGATATTCTTATCTTGGTGCTCTGCTCAGGGAGTTTCTCCCTGGCCATTTGCATTGCCTATTTTTCTTTCCTTCCTGCAGTCTGGGTTGGAAAAAGGTTTGTCGCTTAGCTCCCTTAAAGGACAAGTCTCTGCGCTATCCGTATTCTTTCAGAAGCGCCTGGCGCGACTTCCTAAGTTACGCACGTTCCTGCAAGGGGTTTGTCATATCATTCCCCCTTACAAGCGGCCATTGGAACCCTGGGATCTGAACAAGGTTCTGATTGCTCTCCAGAAGCCACCTTTCGAGCCTATGAAGGAGATTTCCTTTTCTCGGCTTTCACAGAAAGTGGCTTTTCTGGTGGCGGTCACGTCTCTTCGGAGAGTGTCAGAGCTGGCGGCGTTATCTTGCAAATCTCCCTTCCTGGTGTTTCACCAAGACAAGGTAGTACTGCGTCCAATTCCAGAGTTTCTTCCCAAGGTGGTATCTTCCTTTCATCTCAATCAGGATATCACTTTACCATCTTTGTGTCCGCATCCAGTTCACCAATTTGAAAAGGGTTTACATCTGTTGGACCTGGTGAGAGCACTCAGGATCTACATTTCCCGCACGGCGTCTCTGCGCCGTTCGGATGCACTCTTTATCCTGGTCGCTGGTCAGCATAAAGGGTCGCAAGCTTCCAAATCCACCCTTGCGCGGTGGATCAAGGAACCAATTCTTCACGCCTACCGTTCTGCTGGGCTTCCGACTCCTTCTGGACTGAAGGCCCATTCTACCAGGGCCGTGGGTGCGTCCTGGGCATTACGGCATCAGGCTACGGCTCAGCAGGTGTGCCAGGCGGCTACCTGGTCGAGTCTGCACACTTTCACCAAGCATTATCAGGTGCATACCTACGCTTCGGCGGATGCCAGCCTAGGTAGACAAGTCCTGCAGGCGGCGGTGGCCCACCTGTAAGAAAGGGCTGCCTGACAGCCCGATCGCGAGGTATTATTTTACCCACCCAGGGACTGCTTTTGGACGTCCCAATTGTCTGGGTCTCCCAATTAGGAGCGAAAAAGAAGAAGGGAATTTTGTTTACTTACCGTAAATTCCTTTTCTTCTAGCTCCAATTGGGAGACCCAGCACCCGCCCTGTTTTTCTGAGGGTATTTGTTTTTCGGGTGCACATGTTGTTCATGTTAATAACTTACGTTCTCCGATATTGTTTATCGGATTGAATTTGTTTTTGAAACAGTTATTGGCTTTCCTCCTTCTTGCTTTTGCACTAAAACTGAAGGACCCGTGCTCCCACGGGGGGTGTATAGCCAGAAGGGGAGGGGCCTTACACTTTTAAGTGTAGTACTTTGTGCGGCCTCCGGAGGCAGTAGCTATACACCCAATTGTCTGGGTCTCCCAATTGGAGCTAGAAGAAAAGGAATTTACGGTAAGTAAACAAAATTCCCTTCTTTTAAACCTGAGTAGTCCCCATAGGTCTGTAATATTTAAAAAATTTGGGAACCTGTTTTGAGGGTCAGAGAGGAAAAGCAATATATCATCCGCAAAGCACGTAGCTTGGATTCTCTCCTTATTGATGAGAATCGCCTGAAAAGTTGTGGGGTCCGACACAACTCTTAGCAAGGGTTTTTAATGCTAGACTGACAAGTAATGTGATAAGTGGACAACCTATGACTAGTGGAAATTAAGATTATAGGAAACCAGGAGTGTAAATTTGGGCTTTTAGATATAGGTGTAGAAGGTGGCGGTAAATTACATTTTTTTTTTTATAATACCTGAACTACAAGACATGTTTAGGTTAGGTCCTCATTCACATTGAGCTCTATGATGAGTACTGTGCTGGGGTTTCTGTTTCAGAAGGAACCCCTAATGGAGCCATTCACTATCATGAGGCAGACAGAGTCACTTTGTGCTTACATTCAGGTGGTGTCCATCTTTTTTAAATTAGACAAAAAGGGGTCACAAAAGAAAGACATCGCCAGAATGGATTTCAGACAAGAGTACATAGTGACTCTCCTTTTTAGTGCATGTAGGTGGAAACCCAGATGCAATACTTGGTATAGAGCACTGTATAAACATGAACTAAGCCTTACACATTTGTTCCAAAAATGTCTGCTAGTTTCTGTACATCTTAATGGGATTTATAAAAATCAGTGCAAATGCTGCAGAAACAGCACCATTCTTGGAACCATTGATTTATACAGAACATACAACATACGGAATGGTCACCACAACCCTCTATACATTATAATGCCCCCCCAGCACCCTATACAGTATGGTCTCCACAGACCCCCATACAGTATAATGCCCCCACAACTCTCTATACAGTATGTCAGTATGGTTACCACAGAACCTTATACAATATGGTCACCATAGCACCCTATACAATATAATGTCCCCCACAGCCCCCTATACAGTATGTTCACCATAGAACCCTACACAGTATGGTCACCACAACCCTCTATACAGTACAATGTCCCCCACAGCATCCTATAAAGTATAATGTTCCCCACAGCCCCTTTACAGTATGGTTACCACAGAATCCTATACACTATGGTCACCACAGCCCCCTATACACTATAATGTCCCCCTCAGCACCTTATGCAGTATGGTCACCACTACCCTCTGAAAAGATGGATATTTAAACAAATCAACATCCTATAATACTCATCTTTATAGTTCTTTCTGTAAGGCCTCTTTCACACGTTCGTGAAAAACCACGCACATTTTTCACGGACGCGTCAGAGGTGCTTTTTGCCTTTCGTGAGCCGTGTTTATTGGCTACGTGTGTTCTCCGTGTGTTATCCGTGATAACACACAGAGAATTATTATTATTATTAATTATTATAGCGCCATTTATTCCATGGCGCTTTACAAGTGAAAGAGGGTATACGTACAACAATCATTAACAGTACAAGACAGACTGGTATAGGAGGAGAGAGGACCCTGCCCGCGAGGGCTCACAGTCTACAAGGAATGGGTGATGGTACAATAGGTGAGGACAGAGCTGGTTGTGCAGTGGTCTACTGGACTGAGGGCTATTGTAGGTTGTAGGCTTGTTGGAAGAGGTGGGTCTTGAGGTTCCTCTTGAAGCTTTCCATGGTAGTGGAGATGTGCTGAGGTAGAGCGTTCCAGAGTATGGGGGATGCGTGGGAGAAATCTTGTACACGATTGTGGGAAGAGGAGATAAGAGAGGAGCAGAGAAGGAGATCTTGTGAGGATCTAAGGTTGCGTGCAGGTAGGTACCGGGAGACTAGGTCACAGATGTAGGGAGGAGACAGGTTGTGCATGGCTTTGTATGTCATGGTTAATGTTTTGAACTGGAGTCGTTGGGCGATGGGAAGCCAGTGAAGGGATTGGCAGAGTGGCGAGGCTGGGGAGTAGCGAGGGGAGAGGTGGATTAAGCGGGCTGCAGAGTTTAGGATAGATTGGAGGGGTGCAAGAGTGTTGGAAGGTAGGCCAAAGAGCAGGAGGTTGCAGTAGTCGAGGCGGGAGATGATGAGGGCATGCACTAATGTTTTTGCAGATTCTTGGTTAAGGAAAGCACGGATCCGGGAGATATTTTTGAGTTGTAATCGGCATGAGTTGAAGAGGGCTTGGATGTGTGGCTTGAAGGATAGAGCAGAGTCGAGGGTCACTCCAAGGCAACGAGCTTGTGAGACTGGGGTGAGTGAGCAACCATCGAGTTTGATGGAAAGGCTTGTTGGAGGAGGTGAGTGAGGAGGAGGAAAGACAATAAACTCTGTTTTGTCCATGTTAAGTTTTAGGAATCGTGCAGAGAAGAAGGATGAAATAGCAGAGAGACATTGTGGGATTTTGGTTAGTAGAGAGGTAATGTCAGGTCCAGAGAGGTAGATCTGTGTGTCATCGGCATAGAGATGATACTGGAAGCCGTGGGACTCTATGAGCTGTCCCAGGCCGAAGGTGTAGATGGAGAACAGCAGGGGTCCAAGAACTGAGCCTTGGGGGACACCGACAGATAGGGGGCGAGATGAGGAAGTGGTGTGAGAATGGGAGACGCTGAAAGTTCGGTCGGTTAGGTATGAGGAGATCCAAGATAGGGCCAAGTCTGTGATGCCCAGAGATGAGAGAATCTGTAGTAGGAGGGAATGGTCTACTGTGTCGAAGGCAGAGGACAGGTCCAGGAGGAGGAGGATAGAGTAGTGTCGCTTGGCTTTGGCGGTTAGTAGATCATTGGTGACTTTGGTTAGGGCAGTTTCGGTAGAATGATGTGGTCGGAAGCCAGATTGAAGCCGGTCAAAGAGGGAGCAGGAGGAGAGGTATGAGGACAATTCAAGATGGACATGCTGTTCCAATAGTTTTGAGGCGTAGGGGAGAAGGGATATGGGGCGATAGTTTGACACAGAGGATGGGTCAAGGGAGCGCTTTTTGAAGATGGGTGTAATAGAGGCATGTTTAAAGCATGAAGGGAATACACCACTTGCTAGTGATAGGTTGAAGAGATGGGTTAGGGCTGGGATGAGGACTGCGGTGATGTTGGGGATGAGGTGCGATGGGAGCGGGTCCAGTGCACAGGTGGTTAGATGTGATCTTGAGAATAGAGTGGAGAGATTGTTTTCTGTCATGGTGGAGAAGCTGGATTTGGAGGAAGAGGGATGAGTAGCTATGATGAGGGGCTGTGGGGATTGTGGGCCAAAGCTTGCTCTGATGTTGTCAATCTTCCGCTTGAAGAAAGAGGCAAAGTCTTCAGCTGAGAGGAGAGGAGAGGGAGGTGGTGCCGGAGGACGGAGGAGAGAATTGAAAGTGTTGAATAGCTGTTTAGGGTTGTGAGAGAAAGAAGATATGAGGGATGAGAAGTAGGTTTGTTTTGCAGCAGTGAGTGTGGACTTGAAAGTGGTGAGGGACTCTTTATATGCAATGAAGTGCTCAGTGGAATGAGACCTCTTCCATCTGCGCTCAGCAATTCTGGAGGCCCGTCTTAGTTCTTTAGTCTGCCTTGTGTGCCAGGGTTGCCTGTTGATTGTGCGGGTTTTGGTGTGTGTGAGGGGGGCAGCTGATTCGAGAGCTGCAGAGATTGTAGTGTTGTATAAAGTTGCAGCGGCATCTGCATCATGTAGAAATGCAATGTCTGTGAGGGGGAGAAGGGACTGAGAAAGGGCGTGTAAATTAATGTGTTTCATATTTCTGCGAGGGTGTGAAAATTTGTGGAGGGGGGGTTGCATACTTGGAGAAGAGAGGGAAGAGAATGTGAGTAGGTTGTGGTCAGACAGGGGGAGGGGCAAGTTAGAGAGGTTAGATAGGGAACAGCGGCGAGTGAAGATGAGGTCCAGCGTGTGGCCATCTTTGTGAGTAGCTGCAGAAGACCATTGGGTGAGGCCGAAGGAGGAAGCGAGTGTTAGAAGTTTGGAGACAGATGAGTGGGAAGTGTCAATGGGGATGTTGAAATCACCCATGATGATGGTGGGGATGTCGGTGGAAAGGAAGTGTAGTAGCCAGGTGGTGAAATGGTCAAAAAAGGCAGTGGCTGGCCCTGGAGGGCGGTAAATGACAGCCAGCTGAAGGTTGGAGGGGGCGTAGATGCGTACAGAGTGCAGAGATGGGAGCGTGACAGAGGGTGGTAGTGGAATTGGTGTAAAGGAGCATTGGTCGGACAGGAGCAAACCAACTCCTCCACCATGCTTGTTAGTGGGGCGGGGAGTGTGAGAGAGTTGGAGACCGCCATAAGAAAGTGCAGCAGGAGAGGCAGTGTCAGAGGGGGTGAGCCAGGTTTCTGTGATGGCGAGGAAGGAGAGTTTATTAGTGATGAACAGATCATGAATGTAGGATAGTTTGTTGCAGACAGAGCGAGCGTTCCATAGGGCTCCTGTTAGTGGGACTGGGGGAGCGGGGGTAGGGTGGATGGGTATGAGGTTTGTGAGGTTGCGGACATTTGTGTTAGGTTGTTGAAGTGGGTTTGAAGTGAAAATAGGGATGTGGTGAGGAGGGAATGGGAACTTTCTACTCACCTGTCCCTGGCTTCACTGTCCGTGGTGCTGATCTTCAGTCTCCGGTCCTGCCGTCTCCCCGCTGCTGCTGCTTCCGGCCGCAGTGAAGTGAATATTCAATTAGCATAATGAGCGGCGATCGGCAGCAAGTGACAGCAGCGGCAGAGACAGGAGGGCTGGAGAAGGTGAGTAATGTTTTGGGGTTTTTTTCTCACAGACACATGTCCTCTTCTCTCCGGTGCGTGTCACACGGAACACATCTGTGTGGTCCGTTTGCATTACGTATGACATGTTTGCGTTCCGTGTGACACCCGTGATGCCAGAGAGAAAACAGACATATCGGCGTGAGAAACACACGTTCCGTGCGCAAATACTTACGTGTGTCCAAAACCATAGAAAAACCTAGGTGTACGTGTGTACGTGTCTCCAGGACGTGAGAAAACTGCCAAACACGTACCGGAGGCACGTACGTGTGAAAGAGGCCTAAATCTGTGTTTCTTAGCCAATTGTAGCCTATATAAACATATTATTTCTGTATCCACAAGACTACGATGATACATTATTATTATTTTTTATTATTATTATTATTTATTACTATAGCGCCATCAATTCCATGGCGCTTTACATGTGAAAGGGGTGTACATAATAGGGACAAGTACACAAGGCACAGACAGGTACAGGAGGAGAGAGGATCCTGCCCGCGAGGGCTCACAGTCTACAAGGCATAGGTGAGGATACAACATTATGCTGAACCTAAAAGGGTACCTTCCCACAAATAGTGTTTACAACGTTTTGCATGCACGCTGAGTTGTACACTATATGTACACTATGTATACAAGCACAGTGGATGTGATTTATAGAAATCTTCTGGTCACTTTGCTTCTTTTTCCCGCAGTGTAAACTGACATGAGGCGCAGCTTTTCGAGCCGCAGCATGTCAATTTATGCTGCAGAGATGCAAGTGTTGTAAGAGGGGAGAACAAGCGGACGTCTGCATGCCCAGATTCCTGATCGTGGGCATGGGCAACTGCGATCTCCTGCGGAGAACACTGGCATCTCCGCAGGAGGAATGACACTGCGTATAGAAAGCAGCATCTTCGGATCTTGAGTATGGGCTCTAGGGCAGTGTAATGAAGTTATATCACAGACTACGGTACGTTATATGTCCCATACATTTTATATCCTGGTTGGCCTCACACATTACATTTCTTACGAATTCTATGATAATTTTTTCGCTTTCTTACCTTTGATGGGTCTGCCATATAGGTAGGAACTAGAGTTGATTTTCATTATGTAAGGTGCAGGTTTTGGCTGTGGATAGACGCCGTCATGACCGGGCTTCATTGTCTCACATGCAGATAATGGGGCCCCAGATGGATAAGAGAATGATATAGTGCTGCAGGTCATCAGCACCATCAGGAAGGAGAGGACAAGTTCTGCCATCTTGGTGGGATGAGAATAATCTGTCTACAGACTCCAGTAGGGTAAGAAACTTACTTTCTAAAACCCACACTGAGCCTTTAGCAGATTGGATGTAATAGTCACAATTTCACAATTTGCTGCAGTTATAAAACACTTGGCGTCTGTTTTTCGGCTCAATCCATCCTGTGAAATCAATGATTTGCTGATTTGATGGTCAGTCTCGCTGACAAAGTACAAATATGTCATGTGTAAGCAAATGTAGATAGTCATGAGCTGAAGAAGTACGTTATAAGGAAGGTCCAGATATGTGTATGTGCCTCCCCACCGGCACTGGCAGCTGGCCTTTCTGATAAACTTCCTCATAAAGAGTTTCTAGAAAAACACGAAGATTCCTTATTGTAGAATTTGTTTTATAGAAGTTTATCTCTATATACTGTAGTAATGGTTACAAGATATTTTTGAAGATGTTATATCATTTTTCACATGAGGCTAATGTTCTCCATCTTACAATGTGTCATTAAAGCACCATTCCAACGTGTTTCTTTAATTCCCCCATTGGAGTGGTGCTTTAAATTTAACTCCCCTGACCAGGTGCAGAACCATCATGGTCGCAGGGGTTACGATCATAACCAAGCCTGGGGATTCAGGGGGCCCGAGGACCTCATCCAGTGGCACACGGCCAATGGTGGCAGGTGACGCACCTGCTATGGGGCCCGTGAGTCAAGGGGGGCCCTCCTACTGAGTATAACACTTTCAATTGTATCGGCATCGCAGATGCCGATACAATTGAAAGCAATGATGAGAGATTGAGCGGAGTGCTCCCTCTCTCATTATTCTCACACTGTGCCTGCGGCGCTCTACAGCTCAACACAGCAGAGAGCAATGACGTCACTACTGCTGTGCTGAGATGCACAGAGCGTGAGAACAGTGGACACACTGAGGAGACAAGAGCAGCGGGGGAATGAGGAGGGTGCATTAAATTATATGCAGGACTATGGGGTGCATTATAGTATATAGAGAACTATGGGGAGCGTATTATAATATATGGAGGACTATGGGGAGTGTATTATTATATATGGAGGACTATGGGGAGTGTATTATAATATATGGAGGATTATGGGGAGTGTATTATAATATATGGAGGACTATGGGGAGTGTATTATAATATATGGAGGACTATGGGGAGTGTATTATTATATATGGAGGACTATGGGGAGTGTATTATAATATATGGAGGATTATGGGGAGTGTATTATAATATATGGAGGACTATGGGGAGTGTATTATTATATATGGAGGACTATGGGGAGTGTATTATAATATATGGAGGACTATGGGGAGTGTATTATTATATATGGAGGACTATGGGGAGTGTATTATAATATATGGAGGATTATGGGGAGTGTAATATAATATATGGAGGACTATGGGGAGCATATTATAATATATGGAGAACTATTGGGAGCATATTATAATATATGGAGGACTATGGGGAGTGTATTATAATATATGGAGGAATATGGGGAGCATATTATAATATATGGAGGACTATGGAGAGTGTATTATAATATATGGAGGACTATGTGAAGTGTATTATAATATATGGAAGACTATAGGGAGTGTATTATAATATATGAAAGACTATAGGGAGTGTATTATAATATATGAAAGACTATAGGGAGTGTATTATAATATATGAAAGACTATAGGGAGTGTATTATAATATATGGAGAACTATTGGGAGCATATTATAATATATGGAGGACTAAGGGGAGCATATTATAATATATGGAGGACTATGGGGAGTGTATTATAATATATGGAGGAATATTGGGAGCATATTATAATATATGGAGGACTATGGAGAGTGTATTATAATATATGGAGGACTATGTGAAGTGTATTATAATATATGGAAGACTATAGGGAGTGTATTATAATATATGGAAGTGTGGCGCCCTGGACAAGCCAGGGGCCACAGGTAACTACACCACCACACCCTACACCCCGATTAGGCACATCTAAGCCAGACACAAAACCCTTGTTGCCTCCTCCAGGGGCAGCCAGGCGGTTGGTCTCCGAAAGTGAAAGTGGAAGGAGGAAAAGTGAGCAGTAGTGAAGTGGCAAGAGAGCAGACTGAAGTGAGTCCGGGTGTGTGGCCCGGACGGAGCAGCAAGGTTGGCAGACGGTGGTGACCGTCTGCAGGAGTCGCCTATCGGAGTTTGCCGTAAGGACCGTGGACGGGCGGTGGCCCGGCGGTACCGGACCGGTACACAAGGAGAAGACAGCACAATTGGCAGGGGCTTTTCGGACCCCGGCAAGGCTAGGAGTCGCCATGAATTTGCCAAATCCGTTAGTGAAGGGGACCTCCTGGGTTTCCAAACAGTCAAGTCCCGACAGAAGGCAACCGTCCAACCGTGAAGGGGAGACACCGCCACTGCCAAGGGCAACCGTTTCCCAGGGCCAGCGCCTGCAGGCAAAAGGGGCTCCTCCGGCCCACATCCAAGTCGGGAAGCGGGTTACCGGTGGGAACCCATCGGAATCAACATAGAACATAGGTGCAGGGAGAGACAGTCATCACTAACCTACGGGGAAGAAACAACCGCAGCCGTCTGGGGGACCCGTCCATCCAGCCGTGTGTTTTACCGAGAACTGTGTCATCGTCTCAGGCTGAGTGAGTACCCCGTGCCGTACGGCACAGCGCTGCCCCTGCGACCCTGCACCTCACCAGGCCCCGCAACCCACCTGCCATCCAGCCCTACCCCATCACCGGTCCCCGGGACAACCAACCCCCTACCCACGGAGGGGAGAAATAACAACTCAGCTGCTCCCTGTCACCGCTCCCGGGATCCCCGTTCAGAGCAGCGGTGGTGTCACCAAAATCACCACAACCGTGGGTGGCGTCACGGACAATATCCATAATCAACACCCCCACAACCAATCATTCCCCCCTTTTCACTCACGGGCGAGGAGCACCACTCGAGTCCCCGGGATCCGGCCCACCGCTCGAGCCATCACCGAGCAGCAGCAGCAGCCGCAGCAGCAGCAGCAGCAGCCGGACCCAAGCAGTGGGAGAGCGCAGCGTCCCCTCCTCTGCCCGCGACAACTTGGCGTCACGAACAGAATCTTACCGCTCTGCCGTCTGGTAGAGGTGCGCCTTGTTACCGCCGAAGGTGTCCGGCCGAAAAATTTCAGAAGCCGCCATCTTTGGCGCGAAAAGTTCCCGCTCGAGCGTCTCCTCGAGTAGTGGAGGCACGAAGGCCAAAACCCCGCCCCTGTAGAGGAGGAGCCGCAAAGAGGCTAAGGGGGACGAAATGGCGGCTGGCCGCATGTGAGCGCGGCTATGGAAGCAGGGACGCCAGGACCCTGCGGCCACTGACTGGTTCCTGGAAGAGGCCGCTGCTAAAGATGCTGAGTCTGACCGACAACACCGTGGTCCCCGCGCCTGGCCTCGCAGCGTGGGTGGAAGTCCGGACCGTCCAGCTAAGCAGCCGTCTGCAGGTCCGCATGCAGCTCCTCCTGGAGGAGTGGGAGGCCGACATGGCGGAAGTGGTGGCGGCCATACGGAGACGCGAGATGGAGGGAGTCTTGGAAGGGAGGGTAAGTGACCCACGCCCCTGTACCCCTAGTGGGTCGGTCATCGCGGCTGAGGGACCCGGTCCATACCCGTTCGCCCTGCTACCTCCCCCGCTACCCGTGTTGGCTGCTGCTGCCCCGCCACTAGGCCCGCTACCACCACCACCGGTAGCGGTACCCTGCCAATCCGCCCCGGCGGACTGACCTGCAGCAGAAGCTCATGACCGCCCTGATCCGCTTCCATGGAAGAAGCCGAAGGCTGAGGCCGTCAGCAAAGATGCACTGGAGGCACGGCGGGGATGCAGCTGCCAGGAGGCAGAGCAGGCCATGTCACAGCGGGGTCCCTCATTACTGAAGGTGCCGGTCGTAGCCGACACGGAGGGACTCTGGCTGGGTCCGTCCCCCGCACACGCTGAACCGGAGCAAGCAAAAAGTGCTCCATACTGGGAGCGGCGGCAACGGCAGCTGCGCAGAGAGATCGATGCCCGAGAGAGGTGTAGAGCGGATGTGCATGCCCGCATGAATATAGAGGAAGATCACCCGCAGCGAGCTACCATCGGGGTCCACAGCGGTGCATCATGTGAAGGTGGCACTAGAGCCCCGCGATTGAGAATGGACTGTTGAGCAGTAAAAGTCGGCGGTCCTCCGCCTAAAAGTTGTCCCCGTTGGGACCACCAGAGTGCTGTTCACAGTTTGAAAAGTTTGAAAATGAATGATAAGTGAATGATACCGATGAAGTCACCTGATTGCCATCTGATTTACTGCTGATTGAAACCGGTTGTTGCCGGCACCGTTGTACCCGTGGGGACCGTCCAAAAAGTTGCATAAAGAACTCTTTATGAACATGCCTGAGAACTTGCAAGGCAACCACAAACTTGTGGCCTGTAAATAAAAATGTTGTTACAGCTTCTACCGTTACCGCCTCCGGAGAGGCAGATTGGAGGAAGGGCCCGCAGTGGAGTAGGCTGGGGCCCAGCCACCACCGGAACCGGTGGCAATCCTCTGGGGGTTTCAGGGGCTCCCCATGGACGTGGGTCCCCTGAAAAGGACAGAACCCGCTTGGGCAACTTGTGCAGGACTGGGGTCAAGGGGTGCTGCCTGTTTGCTTAGGGGCAGCATCAGGGCCAGGTTGCTTGGGTGGGAGAGAGCGGAAGCCGTAACCGTTTACCGTTGCAACGTTTAAGTAAGAGTACCTCCCGATGTGGGAAGATGTTATTTTAATTGTATATCTGTTACCGTTATTTATGTCTTTTTCAGTTGGTGAAAATAAAACCGGTGATGGACGGGCAGCCCGCGGATGGTCTGCATTTTGCTAAGGGGGAATGTGGCGCCCTGGACAAGCCAGGGGCCACAGGTAACTACACCACCACACCCTACACCCCGATTAGGCACATCTAAGCCAGACACAAAACCCTTGTTGCCTCCTCCAGGGGCTGATGTCCACACCAGGGGGCGGAGCCAGGCGGTTGGTTTCCGCCCACCGAGGAGTTTACAGTCCTGGAGGCAGGAAAAGGAAGTTCAGTTAAGCTAGGGAAGTGAAGGAGTGAGGAGATTAGCTTGGACAGTGAAAGTGGAAGGAGGAAAAGTGAGCAGTAGTGAAGTGGCAAGAGAGCAGACTGAAGTGAGTCCGGGTGTGTGGCCAGGACGGAGCAGCAAGATTGGCAGACGGTGGTGACCGTCTGCAGGAGTGGCCTCTCGGAGTTTGACGTAAGGACCGTGGACGGGCGGTGGCCCGGCGGTACCGGACCGGTACACAAGGAGAAGCCAGCACCATTGGCCGGGGCTTTTCGGACCCCGGCAAGGCTAGGAGTCGCCGTGAATTTGCCAAATCCGTTAGTGAAGGGGACCTCCTGGGTTTCCAAACAGTCAAGTCCCGACAGAAGGCAACCGTCCAACCGTGAAGGGGAGACACCGCCACCGCCAAGGGCAACCGTTTCCCAGGGCCAGCGCCTGCGGGCAAAAGGGGCTCCTCTGGCCCACATCCAAGTTGGGGAGCGGGTTACCGGTGGGAACCCATCGGAATCAACATAGAACATAGGTGCAGGGAGAGACAGTCATCACTAGCCTACGGGGAAGAAACAACCGCAGCCGTCTGGGGGACCTGTCCATCCAGCCGTGTGTTTTACCGAGAACTGTGTCATCGTCTCAGGCTGAGTGAGTACCCCGTGTCGTACGGCACAGCGCTGCCCCTGCGACCCTGCACCTCACCAGGCCCCGCAACCCGCCTGCCATCCAGCCCTACCCCATCACCGGGCCCTGGGACAACCAACCCCCTACCCACGGAGGGGAGAAATAACAACTCAGCTGCTCCCTGTCACCGCTCCCGGGATCCCCGTTCAGAGCAGCGGTGGTGTCACCAAAATCACCACAACCGTGGGTGGCGTCACGGACAATATCCATAATCAACACCCCCACAACCAATCATTCCCCCCTTTTCACTCACGGGCGAGGAGCGCCGCTCGAGTCCCCGGGATCCGGCCCACCGCTCGAGCCACCACCGAGCAGCAGCCGCAGCAGCAGCGGCAGCCGGACCCGAGCAGTGGGAGAGCGCAGCGTCCCCTCCTCCGCCCGCGACAGAAGACTATAGGGAGTGTATTATAATATATGGAGGACTATGGGGAGCATATTATAATATATGGAGGACTATGGGGAGTGTATTATACTATATGTAGGACTATGGAGAGTGTATTATAATATATGGAGGACTATGTGAAGTGTATTATAATATATGGAAGACTATAGGCAGTATATTATAATATATGGAAGACTATAGGGAGTGTATTATAATATATGGAGAACTATTGGGAGCATATTATAATATATGGAGGACTAAGGGGAGCCTATTATAATATATGGAGGACTATGGGGAGCATATTATAATATATGGAGGACTATGGGGAGCATATTATAATATATGGAGGACTATGGAGAGTGTATTATAATATATGGAGGACTATGTGCAGTGTATTATAATATACGGAAGACTATAGGGAATGTATTATAATATATGGAAGACTATAATGAGTGTATTATAATATATGGAGAACTATGGGGAGTGTATTATAATACACGGAGAACTATGGGGAGTGTATTATAATATATGGAGGACTATGTGGAGTGTATTATAATATACGGAAGACTATAGGGAATGTATTGTAATATATGGAAGACTATAATGAGTGTATTATAATATATGGAGGACTATGGAGAGTGTATTATAATACACGGAGAACTATTGGGAGTGTACTATAATATATCTAGGACTTTGGGGTGTGCATTATAATATATGGAGGACTATGAGATGTATTATAATATTGGTTATTATATCGGAGTATGGGAAAGCTGAGTGCTGAGAGAAAGAGCCAAGTGTCAGCGTAATTATCCTGTACCCCGAGGCGGGGAGCCAGGTCCAAATTTTGCAGCTGGGTCCATCATCTCCTGTCTTATACTCAATTGCCACTATCTTCATCTGTTATCGTCACCGCTCCGATTGGTCTCCAGTGTTTCATGGATGCGCCGAAGGTCGCAGCTCAATATTAGTCTATGAGAGCCTTGTTCTGGCTCTGTGAGACTCCCAGAGATCAGCAATTTATCACCCATTCTGCTGATAGCTGATATCTTTCTAACTTGGTATGAACCCTAGAGATATTCCCATCTTCTAATGTTATGGGATCATCATGTTTATCAGAGGAGGTCTTTTAATTCTAAAACCAAAATGACATTGACACCTCTTCTGTGTAGCAAGATTACCGACAACTCACTGTGCAGGACACAGCAACACATCTCCATTGAGCACAAAGGGGTAGCTAGGGAGGGAAAAACTGAAAATAAGCAGCAGCAAAGGTTTGTAACAAGATATCAATTTATTCCTAAAACTAACTAGAACAAGGTCCTTCAGAGCCCCGGCTAATCACAGCATTAGTTGAGCAGCTGCAGCAATGCTCCATATATTTATGCTTCTCCAGTAGTCCCATAGTCAATGAATGGAGCAGTTGTGTGCTTGACCTCAGCTACAATCACACAGGACTCTGCAGAGCCCTATTCTCTGGATCATTGGGGGATCCAGAGATAGGACCTCAAGAAATAAGGAACATATGACCTATATATGACCTAGCTTATGAATAGATGATAATTGATAACTTGATATCTTCGTACAAACACTTTAATTAGCACTTTGATACTTTCTTGAATGGAATGACTGGGGCTTCGGTGGGCAGATGTTCACTACTGCGGATGTTATGACAAATCCTCACATACAGCTGAAACCAGATGTTTGCATACACTATTTAGAAAAAGACACATCTGCATGTTTTTCTCACTATCTGACATAACATCAGAACAAACCTTTCCCATTTTAAGTCAATTAGGAACCAAAATTAGTTATATTTGCCAAATGCCAGAATAATGAGAGAGAGAATGTTTTAAGGCATTTGTATTACTTTCTGCAAACTCAAAAGTTTCCATCCATTTCATTAGTATTTGGTACTATTGCCCTTACATTGTATGACTTGGGTGAAATGTTTTGGATCTCCTTCCACAAACTTCTCACAATAGTTGGTAGGAATTTGGGCCCATTGCTCCTGACAGAACTGGTGTAACTTGTAGGTTGACTTTCTTGCATCCGTCTTTTCAGCTTTGCCCATACATTTTCAATAGGATTGAGATCAGGGTTTGTGATGGCCACTCCAAAACATTGACTTTGTTATCCTTAAGCCACTTTGTAACCAGTTTGGCAGTATGCTTCAGGTCATTGTCCATTTAGAAGACCCTTTTCTGTCAAGCTATAAGTTCCTGCCTGATGTCTTGAGAGGTTGCCTCAGTATTGTCACATAATCTCTCCATTTAGAAGACCCATTTCTTCCCAAAATTCTGCTATCTTCACGGTCAGGACTTTATACTAGTCCATCGTCCCACAGTTTCAGAAAACAATCAGTTGCCCCCAGCCCCCCATTCATAGTGAAAGAAAGGAGCATTGATTCTTTGCAGCTTATAGATCGTACATTTTAACTCAGTCTAACCATAAATTCTTCTATTGGTCATAGCTATCAACATATTTTGATGTTTGCATTATTCCTTTCAAAATTGCAAATTTTTACATTACCGAGTGTTGAGTATCCTGTCTGTGACTAACATGTAAGACACCGTCTATGATGCTCTGAAGCAATTCTAATTGATCACAGACAATCTTATCTTTCCTGTCACAAGCTGATCACACCATAAGACATTTGATCTTTGAAGCAGTAATATTGCCAGAAAGTGAATTTGAAAAAAAAAAGCAGGAATATTTTGCAGAAAATGAAATATGTAAAAAAAATGTTAATAGACCTGTCCTGCGCCGATAAGAGAATAATCAACGGAAAGTTGCTTGATCATTATCCTAGGTCAGTGCTGAAGAAATGATTGTTTGTCTTTGGCATCAATGCACAGATAACACTGGACAACAAACTTTTTCGAAAGTTTTCTTTCCTTGAAAATGTGAAGGGATTGTGATAAATCCATTCAAGCTCAGCAGAAATGTAACTTCTTATAGTCTGTATTACGTAGAAATTTTGAGAAACGTGAGATAAAGTTTTACTAATTATGCACCATTTAAAGGAAATCTGTCAGCAGGTTTTTGCTTCCTCATCTGAGAGCAGCATGATGTAGGCTAAGAGGATCTGAGTCCGATGATGTATCACTTAGATTAGTGGCTGCAGCCATTGTCATGCAGTGAAAGATTTGAGATTTTGCATGTAGCAGAGCTTGGAGAGCTGCCCCCGCTCACACCAAGCTTTCAGTGTACATTTTCATAGACAGAAGCTGCTAATCACAGAGAGGGGTGGAGTCAGACTACAACTCACATGCTGCTGAGACCCACTAATGATAAAGAGAACAGGTTCAAGCTAACATTGCAGGTAAACAAAAAAAGACTGTGAGATAACAGAGACAGGGATGAAATCTCTGTTTTAACACATGCTGTCTTTAGGTTATATTGCAGAAATCTGCTGACAGAGTGTTACGTACCCACAAGAGTCCGCTCCAGCGACTTCTACTTCGATCACCAGGCGACGCCGTGTCCCTGCCATGGATAGTGCTGGTGATTGGAGAGGAGTCGATGCCAGCGGCGCTGGTGGGTGCAGGCTCCGCTCATCCACTGGGCTGGGTTTCCTTGGGATGTGCAGTACCACTGGCTGACTGTAGGCGGCGTGTGTCTTCCAGCTGAAGTTACAATCATTCAGTTACAACCAATGGGAAGACACCACACCCTTCTTATTTGCCCTCCTGTCTGCTGACCACTGCCAGAGATAGTTCTGAATTCCTGGTTCCTGTCCCGCCCTGTTCTGTTTAGTGATTCTGGTGTTCTGACTTCTGCTTGTTTCCTGACTACCCTCCTGCCTGCTGTTTATTTACCTCACTGCCTGATCCGGATTTGACCTCTGCTTTGTTTTCTGATTACGTCCTTGCCTGCATGATTCTGCCCCTGTTTTGCCTTTCCCGGTTTGATCCTGCCTGGCTACTACTCTCATCGGACTGCAGCCTTCCACAAGTAGTGATCTCCAGGGCCCTGTGTAATTCCAAATCCCTGTATAGGGGTTAAAGGGTTTCAGGTTCTTGGGGTCCTGCTTTGTGAGCGACTTTCCTCTAGCCTTTCCTTTACAGTCAGTCTGAGTCTGTGGATCCATCCAGGCAGGCGTTACACAGAGTCCCTTTAAATGTTCCTCCAGCATTAGTTCATCTGAACCAAAAGTGTTTTGCTGATGATTTTCGTTTGTACTCAACGTCCAGTTCATCCCGTATTAGTGTCCAGCAATACTCAGCTAGCGTTTATGGATGCCAGTAGCCTTGATAACGCTTTTCCATCGAGGCAATATCTTGGTGAAACCATTCGCCATGTTCGTCATTGACTGCACCAAAATTTTCAGGGAAGAATTCCAAATGTGAATGCAGAAAATACATTTTCAATGACATGTTGCGCTTCATCGCTTTGTAAGCTTCAAAAGTTGTCAACCGATTTTATGTAGTTTTGTGCTTAAAAGGAAATTCTCGGAAACATCCTTGAATGATTTCCAAACAATTTTCTCAGGCCCCATCAGCAGCTCTCCGAAGTTCTTATCATTCATGATGTCGGATTGGTGGACCAAGAAAAATGCCTTCCTTCATGTTGGCATCAGTTATTCTTGGGAACATTGCGAAAACCTTCTGCTTCCTTGTTCATTGCTTTCACAACATTTTTCATCAGTCCAAATTTTATGTGAAGTGGAGGCAGAAATATCATTACTGGGTCCACAAGTGCTTTATGTGCCACATGTTTCTGCCCGGGAGTCAACTGGTACAGATTGGCCACTTCCTTCTACTGTAATGTGACCGCTGGGCATGGTTGTTCCATTTGCAAAAGAAACAGCAGTACTAGGTATATCCGAGCTGAAATCCAATCAGCAGGGACACTACTTTTAAATCTCTACACATGTCCCAGTTGTACTGGTAGTTCCATGTTCTTGTATATTTCTTTCATGTGTGCAGCATGGCCTGACACAACCCGTCACAACTCCGCAGAGCTGGGTGACCTTGTGCCATCCCATTTCTTTACATGGTAAAACTTCAGGGCTTTTTACGATATATTACATTATTATACTATGACAGTGTCAGTATGGGGGTCAATTATTCTACTTGGAAGACTTTGGTGTGCATTATTCTATATGTAAGACTATGTGTGCACTATTTTATATGATGGACTATGAAGGGTGCATTATTCTATATGGATCACTATGGGGGTGCATTATACTATATGGAGGACTATGTATGCATTATACTATAAGGAGGACTATGTATGCATTATACTATATGGAGGACTATGTATGCATTATACTATATGGAGGACTATGTATGCATTATACTATATGGAGGACTATGGGGGTGCATTATAATATATGGAAGACTATGGGGGGTGCATTATTCTATATGGAGGGCTATGGGGGTGCATTATACTATATGGATGACTCTGTGTGCATTATTCTATGTGGCGCACTATAGGCTGTGCATTAAACTATATGGAGAAAAATGTGTGCACTATTTTATATGGAGAACTATGGGGTGCATTATACTATATGGATGACTATAGGGGTGAATTATTCTCTATGGATGACTATAGGGTGGGCATTATACTATATAGAGGACTGTGTGTGCATTACTTATATGGAGGACTATGGGGGTGCATTATACTATATGGAGGAATATGAGGGGTGTATTATTCTATATGCAGGACTATGGGGATGCATTATTTTATATGGACTACTATGGGGGGGCCATTATACTATATGGATGGCTATCTGCAAGCCATTGTACTATTTGGAGGGATATGAGGGCAACTTTATACATTATGGAGGGCTATTTGAGGGCCATTATACTGTGTGCAACAATTATACAGTATGAAGGTTTATGTGGGGTCCATCATTCTGTGTGGAAGGCTGTGTGGCAGCCATTATACTGTTTGGAGGGTAGTGGGGCCATTACAGTGTGAAGAGGAATACTGTATGTAATCCTATTGTATGTGTGGGGTCACAGGTTGGGAATCACACTATGCTGGGGTCACCACACTTTGGTGGTGTAGTTGAGCGGTGTACAGTAGGGTCATCATACAGTAAATGTGCAGGTAACTGGGCAGGAATTCACTGTGGGGGTACTGTGCAGTGTTTGTGGGGCACTTTTTTTGCCATTGTGGCGCCCCTGACCTAGTCAGGCACCACTGAGTACTGCACCCATGCTGGGGACAGTACAACACAGGTAATCCAGAAGGCTGACCGGGGTGTGGTACACAGGCGCATAGTGATCAGGTCTCACACATGTACCCATGAGAGGACCCCTGGGGATCCCAGGAGGGGGAAAAGCCTTCACCTCCACTGGAATAGTGGAGGGGGCCAAAAGCCTCCATCTCCTCTCAAGGGGTGTGGTAAGAGAGTCTGGTTGCTAGGTGGCGTAGGCAAGAACAGGAGAGGAGGGGCAGTGAGCCAGGCAGTGCAGAGTCCAGGGAGCTCGAGTGAGGAGCAGATCCCGTGGGCTGCTGTAGTCTGACAGCGTCCGCGCAGTGGCTACCGACGGGGGAGAACGGTCAACTAGGAGTGCTACCCGAAATCCATCTTCAGCTAGAGAGAGAGCAACGGAGTGGGAAGTAAGGAGACTGCTAGAGAGTACCAGGCCCAAACGGGCGGCAGATCCCGAAGCGGAGATAGATCCAGCTTTCTTTTGCTAAACCTGCCGGTGTGGGGCTCTCAAAGCCCACGCCACAACACCACAAAAGCCGCAGCCACGTAGCCACAGTTAGGGCCCATAGGTCACAGGAGGCAAGCAGCTGGAGTGGCCTGGTCCAGGCGACAAGCAAACGGCAAACGAAGGGGAGAGAGGCTGCAGCATCTTCCCTGGGTGACCCCCATAGGGACTCAAAGTCGGGGTTACCCCAAACCACCAAGGGCTAAGGAAGGCGAGTTAGTAGTCACCCTCACAAGTCAGCCTGAAGGACACCTGGTTCCCACTTGGTTCATCCCAGCTACGCCCGGGTCACTCACCCTGCCATCAACTGTGAGTAAAAACCCTGAAAGACATCCTGCCTGTGTTGAGTCATTCTGCGCCTTGTAGTTCTACGCATCTACACAGGGCCCTGGGGCTTGCCTCACTCTCAGGAGGCTACTACAACTGGCTGCACCCACCATCAGCCCCAGGCATCCCTTAACCTGCAGTGGCGGTCCCCCACTGACCGCAAATCTGAGAGTGGCGTCACGACAAACTACAAAGAAGGTTTCCTACCTGTGACCAGACAGATCCATCTACGTGGAGTCCCTGAAGGTAATGCACCGACACAGCGTTTGCGGGGCTCCACATCATCATACTTTATGTGTGCAATGGACGGAGAATCTAGGGGCTTCAATAGAAGGAACATTACTTTGTAAGAGCTGTAAAGTTGTGAGATGTGTTCCTCTGTCACCCAACTGAAAATTAGTTATTATTTTTTAGGGGGGGCAACTACATCGTCTGTTATGGGGCCCATGATTTCTATGTACACCCCTGGCCAGATCTGCAGCAGATAAAATAGTCATTTTATAAAATGACAGCAAACAGCTCAGTAAGTGACACCTTGCTAGAATCAGGGTCTCTGTCTCTACATTATGCTGCTCTCAGATGGGGAAGCAAAAACCTGGTGACTGATTTCAGATATTACTAGAAGTAGTTCTGATATAATTTCAGGAATACAGGGAGAACGTCTTCTCTAGTCCTTAGAAGAGACAGCTGGGGAATATGACCGCTTCTGTCCTAGCTGTGCAGTCAGATCCAGGCTCATCCCCTCATCATTGTATGTCACACAGCCGCCCTCCCTCTGTGACATCCACAATTGAGGGAAGTTATTCTCCTCCAGACCGTATAAAGGTAAAGATAACATGAAGTACAGCAATCCAGCCATCTGGAGATCTTACAGGTTGGGCCCCTTTCACACATCAGTGTTTTGCCATCAGTCACAATCCATTGGATCGACAGATCCGTCGCAGATTGTGGAAAAACTGTTGCGACGGATCCGTTAAAAAACCGGATCCGTCGCATCATATATAGTGTTTTTACACCTCATCTGAGCATGCTCAGTTAAAAAAACGGAATATGTCGCTGGATTCTGTCATTTGACGGATTACGATGGATCCTGCACACATAGGCTTTTATTCTACAAAACGACGGACAGCGATTTGTCAGTTTTTCTGACGTAGACAAAAAACGTTAATTTGTCCGTTGTCTCCATCCGATGGACAAATAATTTTCAACGGATCCATCGAACGACGGATGAAACGTGAGGCCATCCATCGCAATTGTGACGCCCTGGCAAAACCAGGGTGTCACAGAGCCTGCAGACATCCAGCAAAGTGCAGGCCATTCTCCTCCTTGGTAACCTGATCCCACACCAGTGCAGCAGGATAGACACCCCCCCCCCCCAGTGTAAGAGCTAAACAGAGCAGGAGGGGAGGGGATGGAGCAGAGTGAGTTTGGAGTGTGAAGAGAGCAGACCAGGAGAGATAGCTCCTGGCTGCTATAAGGAAGGGAAGTGTGAGGAAGGGGCCTGAGGTGGCCGGGGCAGGGTAGTGGCCCGCCGGCATCCAGGGGTGACCCGGATCACTGCAGGGGGAGTGGGCTCCCCGTTCCCGACTGAGGAAGGAGAAAGAAGTGTCTGGCTGCAAACAAGACCAGGATCCTGCTGTACTGTGTGTGGGACCCCAAACACCCTCCGCACCGAAGGCTGCAGACACCGGCAATTTCTGGTTAATTCCTGACTCTGTGTGAATTTCCTTGAAAAGTGAACTGTTAGTAACAACATCCCCCGGTCCAACCGGGCGCACAGCTCTCAGACGGTCTCCATCTCCTCCCTGCACCACCTCACCGGGGTCCCGGGACACCAACACCCTACCCGTGGAGGGAAATCACCACCTTGCTGCCCACCACCATCCCCGGGATCCATTAACCGGCAGCGGCGGTGCTCCGTTACTTCACCGCACACCACGGGTGGCGTCACCCTTACCTAATCCCCTTCTTACTGTGGAGCTGGGATCACGGGCCGGGTCACACCACCGTGATACCCATAGAAGTGACCCCGTGGCCTGGATCTGAGTACCCCTTATCCCTGGGCGACACATTTGGCGTCACGAACAGGATTGAACCCCTCTACTTACCAGTAGAAGTGCGCCTTGTGATCTCCGCCGGTGGTGTGCGGCCCAAAATTTTGAAGCGCCGCCATCTTGGCGCGAAAATCTCCCGCTCAAGCGTCTTCTCCGAGCAGGGAAGGCGCGAAAGCGAAGCCCCGCCCCCAACAAGCGGAAGTGCTGAAGAGAACCAAGGGGGGGCTGGTGTGTGTCTGCCTAATGTAGCCGAGGCTACAGAAGCAGGGACGCCAGGACTCTGCTACACGTCTGGTTCCTGGAAGCAGTAGCCGCAACCCTGATGACATCTCACCCGGCTCCGGCAGTCCGCCCGGCCGCAACGGTGATGACGTCGGCTCCGGCAGTCCGCCCGGCCACAACGGTGATGGCGCCGGCCCCGGCAGTCTGCCCGGCCACACCAGAGGTGACACCCGACCGGAAGTCTGCCCCAGATTTGGCGCCAGCCGCTCCCAGGTACCCCATCCCGGCTGTGGAGCGGCCGGAGTGCACCTTCAGGGAGGAGGAGCAGGCCACTGAGCGATGGGGCCCTCGGCAGTTAGCGTGGCCGGTTGTAGCCGGCGCCGAGGGTATCCGAGTGGGCCTGGTTCCTGAGCAGGAGGCAGAGCACGGGACCCGTGTCCCGTACTGGGAGTGGCGGCAGCAGCAGTGGTAGCGGAGCATGGACGGCTACCTGCAAGTTTACAGTTGACTGTTTTATGGACTGTCACCCCTGTTGAGCGTCCTCAAGTTCCCGGAGGAGGCCATCTGCACAGCAGGTGGGAGGGTGGCAGTGTAGTTAGAGTTTAAGAAAATGTACCTCCCAATGTGGGAAGATGTATAGTTGTAATGTATCTATAGATGGGATTTTTAAAAATCCTCAAAAACCAGCGCTAGAAAGGGGTTATAACCTTTTAGAATTTTTATTATTAATTTGTTGCTATCCTTGTTCTAGATACAGGATAGGAATAATAAATCACAATACATAGATACATAAAAAAAGAAAATAATAATAGTGAATAAACAATTATATCTCAAATTATCACAGTAGGCTTTCTCTGATTAGACTGTTGTAATGCTCCGGCCGGTGGCGAAAACAACCAACTAATGTAGTGTGGTATAATGGTGGTGTATAAAATATACCATATAAAATCGGATCAAGCTAACGCTGTAATCTGAAGAGGGTCCAGATTATTTGATAGGAGTTTGCAGTATATGCATAAGACTTGCAAGGTTCCAGGTGCCTCCAGATATAGTAGAGAGGCCGCCTTCCAGTCAGTCTTAACCAACAATGTGGTAGGGCACCGGTTCATATAGTTATTCCAACAAGGTTTTTTACCTGCAGCTTGATTTGGGCAGGAATCCCCGTAGATTTAGTTGCTGCACACACCTCCTTTGTAACTGGAACCGTTTCAATGCAGGATTCCCCTGTCAAAAGCTTCCAGAGTGAGCGGTGCAGAGCCGATAAATCGCAGTATAGTGCTGGCTCTAAGGAGGGGTACAGTTGGTGCAGAAGTCCCCTATTACCGCTTCCAGAGCAAACTGAGCAGAGCCGACAAAGCTGTGTAGTGCTGGCTCTAATGAGAGGTGTAAAATAGGCAGTCCAGGAATCTCCTATTAGCGCTTCCAGAGCGAGCGGAGCAGAGCCGACAGAGCACTATGTGGTGCTGGCTCCAAGGAGGAATATAATTTAAGCACAATATGCAGCTTCTCCCCCAGGCTAGCTGTTTTCTACCATGTACCTAAAATTCACAAAACATTGGTGAACCCCCCAGGGCGTCCCATTATCTCAGGGATTGGCTGTTTAACAGCCAATCTATCGAGGTATATAGATATCCACCTCCAGAAATGCGTTCCGTTATTACCTGCCTATCTAAAAGATAGCACCCAGGTGTTACAGCTTCTACATGAAGTAAAATGGGAGAGGAATTACATTTTGGGGCAATTGATGTTACCTCCTTATATACTACTATTGAACATCAAAAGGGTTGTGAGGCCTCTAAATACTTTCTAAATAAATCGGGTTTATTTCCTCAATTGCAGGTTGATTACTTGGGGGAATGTATTCAATTTATTTTAAGTCATAATTATTATCGGTATGGGCTCCAATACTTTTTACAAAGATGGGGAACGGCCATGGGGACCAGGTTCGCTCCGAGCTACGCTAACCTATATATGGGTAGGTGGGAGGAGACATCCATATACCCTGGTGGCATGCTCCGGGAGAACCTGGTCCTCTGGCGTCGTTTCATCGATGATGTTTTCTTTATATGGTCAGGTGATGAAAAATCGCTATATGAATTCTTGGCAAGTCTAAACTCTAATGAGTACCATCTTAAGTTTACCCATACAATTAGCACCACAATGATTAACTTTCTTGACCTGAACATCCTTCATTGAAAATGGCAAGATTCAAACCAAAACCCACCATAAGCCCACTGATACCAATAGTTACATTTCCCTGACGAGTTGTCACATACCTAGTTGGCTTCTTAATGTCCCAAAAAGCCAATATATTAGAGCATACAGAAATTGCAGTAAAAAGGAGGATTTTGAGTTGGAGGCGGGCCTCTTAGCGAAAAAATTCGAACAAAAAGGTTATAGAGGGGGGTTTCTGGAGGATGTTTATTTACAAACCAAACAAATTGAAAGAAAGACCTTACTCCAGAACAAACAATTTGAATTTGTATCCCCCAAATCTAATGAGTTTAATATCCCCATAATTCTCCAATACACCACACAAGTGAAGTTTCTAAAAAATATCATTAAAAAGTATTGGAACCTCCTAAGAGAGGATAAAACAATAGGGGACATTTTGCCCGTAAACCCCAAATTTGTTTACAGGAAGGCCAATAACATTGGTAATTTAGTGGCGCCGACCATACGGAAAACTACATTGCCTGAAAAAAGGAGGATTATTTGGCCTGAAAGGTTATTTTCCATGCAAGAACTGTATTGTATGTAAAAACACAAAAAATATTACACGGAAACATTTTTGGCAGGGGCAGGAAGAAGTGACTATTAGAGATTTAATTACCTGTCGATCAAAAGGAGTCATATATTGTATTCAGTGTCCCTGTCAAAAAAGATACATTGGGAGAACTATTAGACCCCTATGGAAAAGGGTGGGTGAACACATTAGAAGCGTTAATAATAAATGCACTAAACACCCCCTGTCCAAACATTACTTGTTAAAACACGGAGGATCTTTTAAGGGGTCCCAAGTTTGGGGCATACAAAAAGTGACAAGGGATTGGAGAGGTGGTGACTTTATTAGGAAAATGTCACGAACAGAAAGTAAATGGATTTTTGAGTTAAATACACTGAAGCCGTATGGACTCAATAATGATATTGAACTGTTTGCTTTTAATTAAATTATTTTTTAAATACATATTAAAAGGAAAAAGGTAGAGAGGAAGGAAAAAGAAAGGAAAAAAAAAATGGTAATTGCAAAGAATGGATTTTTTATTTTATATTTTATATAGTTTATTTTTTATTTTTTGTCCCTTACACGTAGATTATGAATCCTATATATACTTAGTAATGATCGGTGGGTTTTGTAGCATAACTAGCAAATGGATTAAAACATCATGTGCTGGTAGTGCATATAGAACGAGAAGTATATATGGAATGAATAAACAATCTTTTGAAAAAATGTAAAAAGCGTGAAAGGCACATATATAACTAAAATAGGCTGAATTTTATATCTATTTAACATGACTACTATATAGGGGTTTCTTACTGCTATATTTGGTATATTACTATTATTCTTATTATTTTTATATTTTTTAATACATTTATTCCTTGGGCATATTTTAGTTCTACCCATAATCAAAATGTTGAAATATGGAGACACATTCTATAGACCCTCCAATGTATGATTGTACCACTATAGCATTTTCAGTTGGAGTATTTAGAAGATTCCTCAGAAAAACCTTTGCACCAATTTATATTATATGCAGTTTTTTAGATTTAATTATGTGTATTGGCTTGTATATAGTAATGGTGGTTTTCTTGTAATTGCATCCAATTAAAATCATGTATAAGTAGTATTCTAAGTAACAGCTGAGCTATCCTTGAGGAAGGGGACGGTAACGCCCCCGAAACGCGCGTCGGATTTGGACCTTGCTCAGCTCACCTTGTGTGGCGACACTCTTTCCAGTGACTTCTCCCTCGTGTGGACCAAATCAGCCTTATTAAGGTGACTGCCCAGGCTGCCACTTGAAGAGTTGGAGAAGCTGCATATTGTGCTTAAATTATATTCCTCCTTGGAGCCAGCACCACATAGTGCTCTGTCGGCTCTGCTCCGCTCGCTCTGGAAGCGCTAATAGGAGATTCCTGGACTGCCTATTTTACACCTCTCATTAGAGCCAGCCCTACACAGCTTTGTCGGCTCTGCTCAGTTTGCTCTGGAAGCGGTAATAGGGGACTTCTGCACCAACTGTACCCCTCCTTAGAGCCAGCACTATACTGCGATTTATCGTCTCTGCACCGCTCACTCTGGAAACTTTTGATAGGGGAATCCTGCATTGAAATGGTTCCAGTTACAAAGGAGGTGTGTGCAGCAACTAAATCTACGGGGATTCCTGCCCAAATCAAGCTGCAGGTAAAAAACCTTGTTGGAATAACTATATGAACCGGTGCCCTACCACATTGTTGGTTAAGACTGACTGGAGGGCGGCCTCTCTACTATATCTGGAGGCACCTGGAACGTTGCAAGTCTTATGCATATACTGCAAACACCTATCAAATAATCTGGACCCTCTTCAGATTACAGCGTTAGCTTGATCCGATTTTATATGGTATATTTTATACACCACCATTATACCACACTACATTAGTTGGTTGTTTTCGCCACCGGCCGGAGCATTACAACAGTCTAATCAGAGAAAGCCTGCTGTGATAATTTGATATATAATTGTTTATTCACTATTATTATTTTCTTTTTTTATGTATCTATGTATTGTGATTTATTATTCCTATCCTGTATCTAGAAGAAGGATAGCAACAAATTAATAATAAAAATTCTAAAAGGTTATAACCCCTTTCTAGCGCTGGTTTTTGAGGATTTTTAAAAATCCCATCTATAGATCTATTGTTATCAGGCAAATTGAAGGGGTCTTTTTGTCATTTAACCTAGCTGCAAGAGTATAAGGGTTATTAGGTCAAGCGCTGACAATTGTCTACGGGCAGTTTATATTAAATATTGTTGTAATGTGTGCACTTTCTTTTTCCCATTACAATAAATGTCGGTGCCCAGACAGCCCGAGGACGGGCTGTGTTTTACCAAGGGGGTGTGTGACGCCCTGGCAAAACCAGGGTGTCACAGAGCCTGCAGACATCCAGCAAAGTGCAGGCCATTCTCCTCCTTGGTAACCTGATCCCACACCAGTGCAGCAGGATAGACACCCCCCCCCCAGTGTAAGAGCTAAACAGAGCAGGAGGGGAGGGGCTGGAGCAGAGTGAGTTTGGAGTGTAAAGAGAGCAGACCAGGAGAGATAGCTCCTGGCTGCTATAAGGAAGAGAAGTGTGAGGAAGGGGCCCAAGGTGGCCGGGGCAGGGTAGTGGCCCGCCGGCATCCAGGGGTGACCCGGATCACTGCAGGGGGAGTGGGCTCCCCGTTCCCGACTGAGGAAGGAGAAAGAAGCATCTGGCTGCAAATCAAGACCAGGATCCTGCTGTACTGTGTGTGGGACCCCAACCACCCTCCGCACCGAAGGCTGCAGACACCGGCAATTTCTGGTTAATTCCTGACTCTGTGTGAATTTCCTTGAAAAGCGAACTGTGAGTAACGACATCCCCCGGTCCAAACGGGCGCACAGCTCTCAGACGGTCTCCATCTCCTCCCTGCACCACCTTACCGGGGTCCCGGGACACCAACACCCTACCCGTGGAGGGAAATCACCACCTTGCTGCCCACCACCATCCCCGGGATCCATTAACCGGCAGCGGCGGTGCTCCGTTACCTCACCGCACACCACGGGTGGCGTCACGGACAATCTCCCTTACCTAATCCCCTTCTTACTGTGGAGCTGGGGTCACGGACCGGGTCACGCCACCGTGATACCCACAGAAGTGACCCTGTGGCCCGGATCTGAGTACCCCTTATCCCTGGGCGACACACAATCCGTCGCTAATACTAAGTCAATGAGAAAAAAACGGATTCAGCAACATCAGTCACCGGATCTGGTTTTTGTTTTCAAAATTCGACGGATTGTGACTGATATAAAAAAAAAGATATGTGAAAGGGGCCATAGTCATCTGCATCAGAGCTTTCTTTAGGATGCATTAAAGGGAGCCTGTCACCTAGAATATGCGTTCTGACCTATCAGCAGACGCATGTGTGCCCTAATTACACCTCCCTACCCATCCCTGTGTTATAAAATTGTATAATATGAAAGTAATAAAAAACGTTTTATTACCTTCATATTTCGTATGTAAATAGCAGGCGGTCACAGGGGCGGCGCCTTGCCCTATGGACGTCTGCATATTTCTGTGGTATCATGCCCCTGTGGGCGTGATACCATGGAGCGACGTCACCGTCGCTCATTCAATCCTGCGAGCATTGCAGCAGGCTTCTCTTCCGGGTTCTCCTTGTCAGTTTCAGACGCGCACTGCGCATGAGCCGGCGATTGAACACTCGGAAAACAAGCCTGCTGCAATGCGCGCAGGATAGAATGAGCGACGGGGACGTCGCTCCATGGTATCACGCCCACAGGGGCATGATACCACGGAAATATGCAGACGTCCATAGGGCAAGGTGCCGCCCCTGTGACCACATTCCCTGCTAGTCACATATGAAACATGAATAAAACGTTTTTTATTACTTTCATATTATACAATTTTACAGCACAGGGATGGGTAGGGAGGTGTAATTAGGGCACACATGCGTCTGCTTATAGCTCAGAACGCATATTCTAGGTGACAGGTTCCCTTTAATACTCTGCTAAGCACTACTTTTTTTGCCCCAGGTTGTGTGGCGTGACCCCCATGTGCCTAGTATAGAGCGGGCACTGCGCATGTCGTGTGAATTTGTCTCCTGAACACAATGTATCAGTTTGTCCAGGAATGAATGAGTTGTAATGATACCTATGTATGTAATGTGTTGCCTTCCGGAGGAGGATGTCCTCTGTGATGTCAGCATGCAGCACACCCAGCCCCTGACAGTGACCGCTCCCGGCATTGGAGACTGCAGTCCGCCTGCCATTGGCTTGTGCACACATCTCCATAGCTACATCTGTGATCAAACACTTGTCTGTCCTCCATACAAGCGGTGACATATGCCCACAGCGCACAGCCAGCAGCAGGCGAGTCTGGTAGGTATTTCTTCTATTGCAGGTTGTTCTGGAGCTTCTCTAATTTCTCATATAACACAATGTAGCAGAGCTGATGTCAGCATGTTACACCCCTCTTTGTGATATGTCGTACCGGGGTGAAAAAGGCCCACCGGTAACACTGAGTCTGGGGGATCACTGTTCAGTACATACACACACTACAGCACCTTCTTTCATAAATTTCCCTCTGCTTCTATATATTACAAACTAGCTTGATGAATGAAGGATGAATGCCTGTGTCTGTCCACTATAAATCATATGTATTGGGACAACTACTACTCATGTTGGGGGGTGAGTGGATGACTCATGTACAGGGGCCCACCGGAGAATTCACCGGCTCCCCTGTGTGCCAGTCCGAGCCTGGATCATACAACGATCATTCATAATCACTTAGATCACAGATTCACCTCTGCTACATCGATATTGTAATCCTAAATGACAGCAATGACAGCGGTCTGCACAGCCATGAGGACTAAGCCAGTATTAGATGAGGATATTCTCTCAGTTTCACTATGGTCCCCTATTTCTATCTCTGTCCTGCTACCTATGGTACATTCACTATTAGAAATTAGTTCATATTTTATATTCACTATAGCTCAGCGGGTAGCGCTGTATGGCAGCTCAGTGGGTAGCGCTGTATGGCAGCTCAGTGGTTAGGACTGTATGACAGCTCAGTAGTTAGCACTGTATGGCAGCTCAGTGGTTAGCACTGTATGGCAGCCCAGTGGGTAGCACTATATGGCAGCTCAGTGGTTAGCATCGTAAGGCAGCTCAGAGGGTAGCACTGTATGGCAGCTCAGTGGGTAGCGCTGTATGGCAGCTCAGTGGTTAGGACTGTATGACAGCTCAGTAGGTAGCACTGTATGGCAGCTCAGTGGTTAGCACTGTATGGCAGCCCAGTGGGTAGCACTATATGGCAGCTCAGTGGTTAGCAGCGTAAGGCAGCTCAGAGGGTAGCACTGTATGGCAGCTCAGTGGTTAGCACCATAAGGCAGCTCAGAGGGTAGGACTATATGGCAGCTCAGTGGGTAGCACTGTATGGAAGCTCAGTGGGTAACACTGTATGGCAGCTCAGTGGTTAGCACTGTATGGCAGCTCAGTGGTTAGCACTGTATGGCAGCCCAGTGGGTAGCACTATATGGCAGCTCAGTGGCTAGCATCGTAAGGCAGCTCAGAGGGTAGCACTATATGGCAGCTCAGTGGTTAGCACCATAAGGCAGCTCAGAGGGTAGCACTATATGGCAGCTCAGTGGGTAGCACTGTATGGAAGCTCAGTGGCTAACACTGTATGGCAGCTCAGTGGTTAGCACTGTATGGCAGCTCAGTGGTTAGCATCGTAAGGCAGCTCAGTGGGTAGTGCTTTATGGCAGCTCAGTAGTTAGCACTGTATGGCCGCTCAGTTATTAGCACTGTAATGCAGCTCAGTGGTTAGCACCAAGGGCAGCTCAGTTGTTAGCACTTTCTGGCAGCTCAGTGGTTAGGACTGTATGACAGCTCAGTAGTTAGCACTGTATGGCAGCTCAGTGGTTAGCACTGTATGGCAGCCCAGTGGGTAGCACTATATGGCAGCTCAGTGGTTAGCATCGTAAGGCAGCTCAGAGGGTAGCACTGTATGGCAGCTCAGTGGGTAGCGCTGTATGGCAGCTCAGTGGTTAGGACTGTATGACAGCTCAGTAGGTAGCACTGTATGGCAGCTCAGTGGTTAGCACTGTATGGCAGCCCAGTGGGTAGCACTATATGGCAGCTCAGTGGTTAGCAGCGTAAGGTTGCTCAGAGGGTAGCACTGTATGGCAGCACAGTGGTTAGCACCATAAGGCAGCTCAGAGGGTAGGACTATATGGCAGCTCAGTGGGTAGCACTGTATGGAAGCTCAGTGGGTAACACTGTATGGCAGCTCTGTGGTTAGCACTGTATGGCAGCTCAGTGGTTAGCACTGTATGGCAGCTCAGTGGTTAGCATCGTAAGGCAGCTCAGAGGGTAGCACTATATGGCAGATCAGTGGTTAGCACCATAAGGCAGCTCAGAGGGTAGCACTATATGGCAGCTCAGTGGGTAGCACTGTATGGAAGCTCAGTGGCTAACACTGTATGGCAGCTCAGTGGTTAGCACTGTATGGCAGCTCAGTGGTTAGCATCGTAAGGCAGCTCAGAGGGTAGCACCGTAAGGCAGCTCAGTGGGTAGTGCTGTATGGCAGCTCAGTAGTTAGCACTGTATGGCCGCTCAGTTATTAGCACTGTAATGCAGCTCAGTGGTTAGCACCAAGGGCAGCTCAGTTGTTAGCACTTTCTGGCAGCTCAGTGAGTAGCACTGTATGGCAGCTCAGTGGGTAACACTATATGGCAGCTCAGTGGTTAGCACCATAAGGCAGCTCAGAGGGTAGTATTATATGGCAGCTCAGTGGTTAGCACTGTATGGCAGCTCAGTGATTAGCACTGTATGGCAGCTCAGTGGTTAGCACTGTATGACAGCTCAGTGGTTAGCACTGTATGGCAGCTCAGTGGTTAGCATTGTAAGGCAGCTCAGTGGTTAGCACCGTAAGGCAGCTCAGTGGGTAGTGCTGTATGGCAGCTCAGTAGTTAGCACTGTAAGGCCGCTCAGTTATTAACACTGTAAGGCAGCTCAGTGGTTAGCACCATAAGGCAGCTCAGTGTTTAGGACTGTATGACAGCTCAGTAGTTAGCACTGTATGGCAGCTCAGTGGTTAGCACTGTATGGCAGCTCAGTGGTTAGCAAGGTATGGCAGCTCAGTGGTTAGCACTGTGTGGCAGCTCAGTGGTTAGCACTGTAAGGCAGGTCAGTGGTTAGCACTGTAAGGCAGCTCAGTAGGTAGCACTGTATGGCAGCTCAGTGTGTAGCACTATATCGAAGCTCAGTGTGTAGCACTATATCGAAGCTCAGTGGTTAGCACTGTTTGGCAGCTCAGTTTGGCAGCTCAGTGGGTAGCACTATATGGCAGCTCAGTGGTTAGCACTATAAGGCAGCTCAGTGGTTAGCACTGTATGACAGCTCAGTAGTTAGCACTGTATGGCAGCTCAGTGGTTAGCACTGTATGGCAGCTCAGTGGTTACCACTGTATGGCAGCTCAGTGGTTAGCACTGTATGGCAGCTCAGTGGGTAGCACCGGAAAGCAGCTCAGTGGTTAGCTCCGTAAGGGAGCTCAGTAGGTAGCACAGTTTCCTCCCACATTCCAAAGGCATACTGTTAGGGAATGTTGATACTGATAGGAAATCTAGATTGTGCGCCCCAATGGGGACTGTGATGATGATGATGATGATGATGATGTCTATAAAGCTCTGCTGAACATGTAAACAAACTAAATAAATAATTGTCTCTTCAATAGAGCTGGAAGCCCCACTAAGATAAGTAGGTAAAAGAGCAGTAATACATAATAACCAGGTAAAGAAAGGAATCACTGAGAAATAAGAGATTTCATAGTAAATATCTAAATATACAAATGTCTTGTTTCATATCAGGGTAAAATGGATTCTGAAGAAATGTACATTGCAGCCCTCAAAGCCAAAGCCTGTGAGCTGGTAGAAACTGCCATGAGGAATGCCCAGGACAGCCTGAGAGGCCTACAGACCGTGCAGGGAGAGGATCCGGGCACAGGTACAACGAACCTGCTCATGTCACCTACTGAGAGGCATCTGCAGCTCGGGGCAGTGATACGTAATGTCTTGTTTTAGAGCAGGAACATAAAGTGAAGAACATACCGTGGCTCTCGTGTCAGGACTTCTCTGTGGAGCTGGGGAAGAAGCAAATCGAAGAATACGTCTCAGTAAGATTGAAGCACATTTTAAGCAGTGATGCCTGTGTGCCGCCCCTGCAGTAGTCGGACTGCTCTGATCCGGGGGTTGCCGTGGCTCGAGGGTCTCCGGACCCGGGGGCTCGCGGACACTCGAAAATAAAAAGGGGAAAGATGTTTATTTACAGGGGATTAGTGTTCGTGACGCAACCCATGGTTCGCGGTAAAGGGGAGTACCGCAGCTGCCAATGGGAGTACCCAGGGGAGATGGAGCAGGGCAGCCAGATAATGTTCCCTACACGGGTAGGGGATGGCCCCAGGACTCTGGATGGTGGATGAGCAGGGAAGCGTGGTGCAGACCGCGCAGCAGGCAGGATGCAGGGGGGGAAGCAGTGCACTCACTCAGGCCGTGTGGATATTGGTGCGACCTCTCTGGGGGAGCTCTCCAGGAATCCGTTCCCGTTGGTATTGCTGATGGTCCTGACCAGATGGCCGTCTGCAGGAGTGATGGAGCAACGCGGAACCGTAGGACCGGGGACGGGCGACAGCCCGCCGGTACCGACCAGGGAGCGAAGTGAAGCCAGCACACACAGGCAGGGCCATCGGACCCCGACCAGGCTTGGAGCCGCCGACAATAGTCTGATCCGAATGTGACTGGAACCCCAGGGGTTTCACAACAGCAAAAGTCCCGATTGAAGGCAACCGCCCACACCGTGAGGGTATACAGCTATCGCCTAAGGCTAGAGACCCAAGGGCCAGCGCTTGCAGGCAAACGGGTTCCTCCGGTACCCATACACCGGGGACCGGACTACCGTTGGGAATCCATAGGAGTCAGAAAGAGAACATCAAGGTGCAGGGAAAGACAGCCGCCATCACCTGTCCGTGGAGAGACACTGCAACCGGCTGCGGGACCTGTCCATCCAGCCGTTTGGTTTACCGAGGACTTTGTACCTTTCTTGCTGAGTGAGTACACCCGTGCCATCCGGCACCGCGCCGCGCTGTCCATGCAACCCTGCACCTCACCGACCCTGCCTCCCCGTCACATCATCACCGGGCCCCGGGACCACCGACCCCTACCCACGGAGGGGGAAAACAACATCCCAGCTGCTCCCTACCATCGCTTCCGGGATCCCCGTCACCAGCAGCGGTGGTGCCTATCTTCACCACAACCCGTGGGTGGCGTCACAGACTAAATCCCCCAAACCAACCACCCCTTTCACTCACGGGCGAGGAGCGCCGCTCAAGTCCCTGGATCCGGCCCACCGCTCGAGCCACCGAGCAGCCGCAGCAGCGCCGGACGCGAGCGTTAGCGAGAGCGCAGCAGCGACGGCGTCCTCCCCGCCCGCGACAACTAGGATTTGAATGCTGATGGAAGCAATACCAAAGGTTAGGATCCCAAAACCATGGAGGGTGGGCTCTGCACAATAAGAAAAGGAGTGCAGTTCCCTGTGACACCCTGACTAGTCCAGGGGCGTCACACATGGATGGTTTATTTACACCATGGCTAGATTCTTTTCTTTTGTAAAATTGATGGAGATTTGTAAAATTATAGTTTATAATACAGTGGCAGGTATGGATGACATCCCCACCCCCCACCAGGGCTGTGGATTTAGCGTTAGTTAGAACATTTGACTCCAAGATGATGGAACAAGGTAAAAAACATCACAGTTTGCACGATTTGACTCAAATAATTGTATCACAGTCGACCATTCAAGTCTATGGGTCAATTAAAAAAATCGGACCGCACCAGGATGACATCCGAGTGAGGTTCAATTTTCACAGACTGACAGAATGGAGAAGATGGAGACATTTTTTTGTTTTACTCCATATCTGAGAAAAAACAGATCCCATTCTGATTGACTTCTGATCACACTCGGATCAGAGGCTGATTAGCATAGTCAGACCATTTTTCTTGGATGGAGAAAATACAGTGGTGGGACCCTAGCCGTACTGTTCAGTAACTGCTCATAAAAGAGCACGTTGCAGAGCATGGTTAGTTCAAAGCGCAAAATCTACTGATAACATGCCACGGCAAGGAGGCCACGGAAGGTTGTGAGATCCAGCTCTACATCCTACAACCCAGATGCTCTGACCCGACTTTTTGTAGAAAGTTCAGTTCTCTAGGGGGACATTTTGGACATTTGCCAGCATTTTTAAATACATGTTAAATACTAAAATTACCAATCTTTGCCCATTGTTTTTCTAAATTAAAAGGGACGTATCAGATCGGTGATGGGTGCTCTTTTAGAAGGTGGTCTTATGTTCTTAAAGGGTTTAAATTTCAAACTGGATGTAAGACATAACTCTGCAATTTACTTTTCATTAAAAAATCTTCTCTATTCTCAAAAATGGAGGGATTTTTATGTTATAGTTTTTAGTCTATTGTTTAGGTTACCATCCGCCTCTCTGGTGGCCATTTTCCTCCTCAGTGTCTCTGCGCTTCTCCCATGCTGCAAAGTAAAAGCTGCGCCTGCTAGAAACATTACAGAATGTTCAGTCCGGGCCAGAGCCTCAGACAGGCCGCAGGCCTGAAATGTCAGTCTGCAGGAGTGCACCGAGCCTAGGCAAGAAGGAAGCCGGGAGACAGGGGAATAGTGCCCTTCTGAAGAACAAACAGGAGAACCATCTGTTTAAGGCCCAATCCACATTAGATAGCTGTCAGACGATTGTTCTCCAATACAGAAGAGCACAGATTTAAATGACTTTCATCTAATGTGTATGGAGGCCTTACTCCTTTTCATGACAAGCTGTGCTCAAATTTATTCCGTTTATTGGGTGGGACATAGTGAACCAAGGACTCTTTCCTCTTTCAGAGCCAGTTTCCCTCAGTGGAGCAAAGCCAAGTACCGGACAAAACCCATGGATTGGTGTGGGTCTCTTTCTTTTGAAGAAGCCATGTTTTTCACATTATGGACAACTCCTTTAATACAGACTCCCAATAAAAAAGAGTGCAGGCCCACTGAATTCACAGGTCTAAAGGGGGCTTTACATGGTAGCGATATCGCTAGCAATTTGTAGCGATAGAGAGCGTGTAAGTACCCGTCCCCGTCACGCATGCGATTGTTTGTGATCGCTGCCGTAGCGAACATTATCGCTACGGCAGCGTCACATACTTACCTGGTCGGCGGCGTCGCTGTGACTGCCGAACAATCCCTCCTTCAAGGGGGAGGGACGTTCGGCATCACAGCGACGTCACCGCAACGTCACTAAGCGGCCGGCCAATCAAAGCGGAGGGGCGGAGATGAGCAGGACGTAACATCCCGCCCACCTCCTTCCTTCCTCATTGTGGCCGGCGGCAGGTAAGGAGACGTTCCTCGCTCCTGCAGTGTCACACATAGCGATGTGTGCTGCCGCATGAGCGATGAACCACCTGGATAAACAACCCTTACCGATTTTTGAGTTTGGGACGATTTTCACCATTTTTGAGGTCGCTTAAGGTCACTGGTCAGTGTCACACGCTGCGATATCGTTAATGACGCCGGATGTGCGTCATTAACAACTTGACCCCGGCGACCAAACATTAACGATATCGTAGCGTGTAAAGCCCGCTTTAGCGAGATCAGTTATGAACAACTCAGCTCCGTTCATTCTCTATGGGAAATTGCTGAGTACTCGGCAATCTCCGGTAGTCCCATAGAGAATGAGTGGAGTGCACATGCTTGACCTCAGGTCTTTGGAGAGCCCCATTCTGGAGATTGGTGAGGTCCCAGGAGTCTGGCCACCAGTAATTTTTAAGTTTTCCCTATCCTATCAATAGCTGATATTTTGTACAAACCCTTACAATTTCTATTTGACATGTATGATTAGACATTTATCACAGATTGGTAAAGCAATCTCATTTTTTGTGGACAGACATGGGAATTCCACGAGAGCTGGTTGTACTGTACTGATTTCCTGCGAGAAGAAGACACGGAGTTCAATAAGCTATTCCATTATAGGATGAGGTGGAGCATCCCAACCTGTAGGAAGCCGATTCCCAGGGCAACTGCCTGCGTCTACTTTACCATAAAAATCTCCAAAATTAAACCTCCAGTAAGTATCATTCTACTACTGAACCACCTACCATTATATTGAGAGCTGAAAACGGCCAAACAACATTTACATTAGCATATGGTGAACTATAGATATATAGGGATTCAGAGCCAGGGGCATAGGCCCAAGGGCTTTATACAAGTAGCAGTAAATTAAGGGAGTACACTGATTGAGAAGTATGAGTTAGGTGGGAATTACGGTGCCAGGCACAAGGCGCCGTTCATACAGTGCAGCATTCATGTCCTAGACTCAGGCCAGAGCTGAATTCTGCTGGTTGTCATTATGAATAGTTCTATAATTATTAGTGATGGGTGAAAGTGCTCGTTTCTTGATCAAGCATCGGGGTGCTCAGGTACTTGCAGAGCTCGGCTGAGTATCTTGGGTGTTCGAATATTTCGTCCATGAAACAACGACCACAACACACAGGCTTGCTCCAGGGAGAGCCATCCGCAGTCATTGAATGGCTCTGTCGGGGAATAAAACAATGTTCTTGCATGTAATTTGACCAGCAAAAAAAACAAAACAAAACCTGCTCTCGCTCCTGCCGGAAATGCTGCATTTATGGCTGGCTGTATGTGGGCCGAGACCTGAACAGGCCAATCATTCACTTTCCATAATGCTCATTACTCGTGTTCAGCTTGTCCTAGCTTCTGACCAGCTTGAATCGAGTAGTGAAGATTCGAGCATTTTAGTGCCCGCCCATCATTATTAATTATATAACATTATTGATCTAGAAATTGTCTTCAGGCCAGTCACATCTCATAGTGTCACGCTAGGTACAGAGAAGTATCCTGCACACAGCCAAAGGCAAGACAAGGGAGGCCCTGTGTCTAGGGAAGGGGGAGATAGTGAACCCTGACCAAGCCTACCATTGGTCCCTGGAGTTTCTCACCGCCCTAGATAGGTTCCACACCTATGCGCCGAGCCAGATACCTCACCCTAGGCTGACCCTGATTTGGGCCCTAGGTAAAGGCCCAGTCATACTAAACAACTTACCAGCGATCTCAACAACGATACAACCTGATAGGGATCGCTGGTAAGTTGTTAGGAGGTCGCTGGTGAGATGTCACACTAAGAGACACTCCAGCGATCCCACCAGCAACCTGACCTGGCAGGGATCGCTGGAGCGTCACTACACGTGGAAGCATGCTGCGCTTGGTAACTAAGGTAAATATTGGGTAACCAACCCGATATTTACCTTGGTTACTAGTGCACACCGCTTAACGCTGGCTCCCTGCACACCTAGCCACAGTACACATCGGGTTAATTACCCGATGTGTACTCTGTTACGTGTGCAGGCAGCAGGGAGCCGGCTTCTGCGGACGCTGGTAACCACGGTAAACATCGGGTAACCAAGAAGCCCTTCCCTTGGTTACCCGATATTTACCTTCGTTACCAGCGTCCGCCGCTCTCACATTGCCAGTGCTTGCTCCCTGTTCCCTGCACTCCTAGCCACAGTACACATCGGGTTAATTACCCGATGTGTACTCCAGCTACGTGTGCAGGGAGCAGGGAGCCGGCACTGACAGCTGAGAGCGGCGGACGCTGGTAACGAAGGTAAATATCGGGTAACCAAGGAAAGGGCTTCTTGGTTACCCGATATTTACATTGGTTACCAGCGTCCGCAGAAGCCGGCTCCCTGCACATTCAGTTGTTGCTCTCTCGCTGTCACACACAACGATGTGTGCTTCACAGCAGGAGAGCAACAACTAAAAAATGGTCCAGGACATTCAGCAACAACCAGCGACCTCACAGCAGGGGCCAGGTTGTTGCTGGATGTCACACACAGCAACATCGCTAGCAAGTTGTGCCTCAGCAGCGATGTTGCTAGCGATGTTGCTTAGTGTGACGGTACCTTAAGGCGCATGGGATAAGATCTTCGTCAACCCCACTAGGAAATAAAGGACACACAGGGATAACAAACAATGGAAAATAACAAACAACTTATCTCCAAGAAGATACAGGGAGACTGACTTCAAAATGCAATGAAGTTAGGGTACCGTCTCACTAAACGACGTACCAGCGATTCCGACCACGATATGACCTGGTCAGGATCGCTGGTGCGTCGCTACATGGTCGCTGGTGAGCTGTCAATCAGGCAGATCTCACCAGTGACCAGCCCCCAGTGCCGCGTGGAAGCGATGCTGCACTTGGCAACTAAGATAAATATCGGGTAACCAAGCAAACCCCTTTGCTTAGTTACCCGATATTTACCTTGGTTACCAGCGCACACCACTTAGCGCTGGCTCCCTGCACTCGTAGCCAGAGTACACATCGGGTTAATAAGAAAGCTGCTTTACTTATTTACCCAATGTGTACTCTGGCTACGTGTGCAGGGAGTCGGCACTGGCAGCGTGAGAGCGGCGTACGCTAGTAACCAAGGTAAATATCGGGTAACCAAGCAAAGCGTTTCGCTTGGTTACCCGATGTGTACCTTGATTACCAGCGTCCGCAGCTGTCAGAAGCCAGCTCCCTGCACATTCAGATCGTTGCTCTCTCGCTGTCAAACACAGCGATGCGTGCTTCACAGTGGGAGAGCAACGTCCAAAAAATGAACCAGAACAGTGTGTAACGAGCAGAGATTTCACAGCAGGGGCCAGATCGCTGCTTAGTGTCACACACAGCGAGATCGCTAATGAGGTCATTGGTGCGTCACAAAAAACGTGACTCGGCAGCGATCTCACTAGCGATCTCGCTATGTGAGAAGTACCCCTTACTCCAGATGATTTCAACTGACTGCTTGCACTCAGGATCTGTGGTCAGGATAGGTGGTAAGAGCTCATCCCATCTGCTCCAAACCTAGGGCCCGGATCAGGGTCAGCCTGGGGCTAGGTATCCAGCTTGGCGCATAGGTGTGGAACCTATCTAGGGTGGTGAGGGAACCCATGGCCCAGCAGTAGGTTTGGTCAGGTGTCACCATCTCCCTCTTCCCTAGACACAGGGTCTCCCTTCCCTGTACCTGGCACGACACATAAGGTATGGTAAACATCACTAGAACACACTGAAACTTGCTGAGCGATGTGACTATGGATGCAGGCAGAGTCAATCCGTATTATACCGCTATGTATTCTGCTATTTGCTATCATGTTAGAAACGCCTTTATTTATGTGCGGAACGCCTATAAATAAATGGACGTTCCAGATTTTCTTTGGAGAATCTTGGAAATTGTATTCTTGGTTCTCACTGGCCTTAAATGTAGTCCCAGAAACTTTTAAGTTGGAGTTAGAACTGCTTGGAAATATGCATGAGTATAATTACGCTGTACAGACAAGCAGACCCCTTCTTAGGACACTAATTAATTAATTTACTAATGTGTACAGGGCTCCATACAACTAATAAGAAGTGGTTTCTCCAAATTAAGTACAAACCAGCACTTTTACTGACTACTCATGCCTCCAAATTATTCACCCCTTCATGAAATGTCTAAATTGTCCTTTTTTCAGTGTTTTATTACAAACAGAACGTTTGTAAATTTTGCTGATAAACTGTATTTACAATGGGGGATTGAATAATTTTGATAGCAATTATATATACTAAGCCACCGATGAAAGCAGCTATGGAACAGAAAACACACACTTGGATTCCATACAGTAAACATTTGCACATTTAATAAAATCTTTAATCTTGGCTACAACCAGCTGTGGGTCATGCAGCAGAACAATAGGCAGAGTTTATTTCAAGTATCTTTCTAAGGAGGCCGGAGATTCGTTTCTTACCAGAATATTTGAATTTGATTTGTTTTTCAGACTTTACCAGTTGAAGTTTTCTTTGTCTTTGAATCCAACAGACTTGTTCATAGGTAATGTATAAGTGTAATTCATTTTTCTGGCTCCTCTGATATATCTATATTATCGAATACTTTTTCTCTCCACGAAATATTAAGTCTGGAGCTTTTCCTCTTATAATAGAACGGCACTGTGACGTTACCCTGTAAGGTTATGTTTGCAGCATTCTTTTTTTAAAGGGAACCTGTCTTGCTGCGGTGGAGTTGGGTCATATGGGCGTCTGCGTTCTCCAGTGCCTCCTCTTTCGGCCATCTTTGTCCTCGTTTTTCTGAAGCCAGGGTGCATGACGCATCCTTCGTCATCCACGCTCGCCGGCATTGAGGTCGTGCGCAGTAGCACTTTGATCTGCCCTGAGCAGGGTGGATCAAAGTATTGTAGTGCGATATAACAACACCGGCGCTCGCAATTTGAAAACAGTGCTCAGTCCTGCGATAGTGCCACTGCGCATGCGCGAGACTCCCGGAGCACTGCGGAAGATGAGGGCGGCGGCCTCATCTATGTAAATGAACAGCGGCAGGAGGGGGGATAACAGACGAAATACAGCCCGCCCCCGGGGCCAACAAACCTCATCACCATAGCAAAAGGTAATGTTTTATAAAGTTGTTATTTAGGTCTGAAAGGGGGCCAGTAGCAAGATGAACCTTTATAGATTGCAGCCCATGACCTGCAGAAGGGGATTGTTTTAGTTTAAGGCTATGTTCACACTAGAAAAATGATTTTTCTTAAGAAATTTCTTAAGAAATTTCTTAAGAGTGCACCTGTGTTAAAAAACGCACCAAAAACGCACCTGCGTTTTTGCCGCGTTTTCGGTGCGTTTTTGGTGCGTTTTAGGTCCGTTTTTGGTGCGTTTTTACCGCTGGTTGCTCCCTGCGTTATTGTGCCAATTATCTATGGCAAAAAACGCAGTTAGCTGCAGAAAAGAAGTGACATGCTCATTCTTTTTCTTAAGAAAATCTACTGAAAGAATTTTCTTAAGAAAAAAACGCAGTGTGTGCACAGCTAATTTTTTTTGCCATAGGTTTTGCTGGGGAATGTCTGCAGAAAGGTTACAAGAATTTCTCAAGAAATTTCTGCAGCAAAAACGGACCAAAAACGGACCAAAAACGCAGGTAAAAAACGCAGTGTGTGAACACAGCCTAATAGCGAAAATTCTGGTAACAAGTTCCCTTTAATAGCGAAAATTCTGGTGACAGGTTCCCTTTAAAATGCGGGCTGAGATTTTTACCGACTGTAAGAACTTTTTTTTTTTTTTTCATTTTTCCACGATCAAGAAAATCGCCTCTGATCAGAATAATTGGTCCATTTTTCTTGTACACAGAAAAATAAATAAATAAATCAGACCTGTGGATCAGCCCTTAGAAAGACAAAACCTCACTTTTACTTTCTTAAAGACTGCAGATTTCATAACCTTTTGCATTGACCTACAGCACTCTAGTTGTTCAATAATGAACTTAGATCATCAAAAATACAAACTGCCTAATAATTGTGCACACAATGTACGTCTAATTTAATCACACCATTATATTGTGTGCCAGTCTGATTGAATGTTTTATTTCTTCTACTTTCTTCAGGCCGGGGCAGACAAGATTCCGAGAAAAATGGCTGAAGGACATCATTGAAAGCAAGCTGATTATGATGAGCAGTATTACATTTTAATATTGCACCATTCCCAGTAAACACATTCATGCCAAAGCCGCCTACGATTTGTATAGAACATATCTAAAGAAAGGTTGGAGATTCAGAACAGTATGTCGGGCAATCACTAAATTAAGGCTGTGTGCGCCGGATGACAGATTATAAATTCTACGTGTGGAATTAACACTCGCTTCAACAATAAGATTAAGTTTCCCTGATGAGTTTTTGACGCTACATATTTTTCGCTGCGCAAAAAAAGCAGCATCTTACAGTGAAATCCGCGTAAAATCCGCACTTTCTGCAGCAGTATTTACCGCTTAGAGGATACGACTCAGACATCCTTCATTTTTATTTTTTAAACTGTTACAACTGATGAACTTTAGATAATCATGGGATTTGATTGTAAAAGAGGGTCTATCAGTGTAAGGCTCCGCATACTCAGCGTTGATGGCTTCTGTTGGGTCCCATTGTATTATTCATTAAAGTATTTATAACATACTGGAAGGTTTATATTGAAGCTATTCTACAATTTATTCTGTATTATGGCTGCTATTTGGAACATCACTTTAATGTATGGATGACAGGAACACAGGTAAAGTAATTACAGTACATTTTTAAGTTCTGCTCTATTCATATCAGATTTTATAAACACAGTTGGCATAAATGCTAGGAAAGCTCAAAAGATCAGAAAGATTGTCCTATTTTACGTATTTTTTTTATTTATTTTTCAATCTCTTCCTGGTGTACGGAGGAGGTTTAGAACTTAAACATGCTTTATACAGGACAGGTGCTGGCAGTACTACAAGTGCATCTCAAATTAGAATATCCTCAAAAAGTTAATTTCAGTAATTCAAAACAAAAAGGAAAACACATTATATAGTCTTTACAGAGTGATCTATTTCAAGTGTTTATTTCTGTTAATGTTGATGATTATGGCTTACAGCCAATGAAAACCCAAAAGTCATCTCAGAGAATTAGAATAATCACAAAACACCTGCAAAGGCTTCCTAAGCATTTAAAATGGTCCCTTAGTCTGGTTCAGTAGGCTACACAATCACAGGGAAGACTGCTGACTTGACAGATGTCCAGAAAGCAGTCATTGACACACTCCACAAGGAGGGTAAGCAACAAAAGGTCATTGCTAAAGAAGCTAGCTGTTCACAGAGTGCTGTATCCAAGCATATTAATGGAAAGTTGAGAGGAAAGAAAAAGTGTGGTAGAAAAAGGTGCACAAGAAACTGGGATAACCACAGCCTTGATAGGAATGTTAAGAAAATGCCATTCAAAAATTTGGGGGAGATTCACAAAGAGTGGACTGCTGCTGGAGTCAGAGCTTCAAGAGCCACCACACAGAGACGTATCCAGGACATGGGCTACAACTGTCACATTCCTTGTGTCAAGCCACTCATGACGAACAGACAACGCCAGAAGCGTCTTACCTGGACCAAGGAGCAAAAAAACTGGACTGTTGCTCAGTGGTCCAAGGGGTTTTCAGATGAAAGTAAATTTTGCATTTCATTTGGAATTCAAGGTCCCAGAGTCTGGAGGAAGAGTGGAGAGGCCACAATCCAAGCTGCTTGAGGTCTAGTTTGAAGTTTCCACAATCAGTGATGGTTTGGGGAGCCATGTCATCTGCTGGTGTAGCTCCACTGTGTTTCATCAAGACCAAAGTCAGCGCAGCCATCTACCAGGAAATTTTAGAGCACTTCATGCTTCCCTCTGCCACCAAGCTTTTTGTAGATGGATATTTCATTTTCCAGTAGGACTTGGCACCTCTCCACACTGCCAAAAGTACCAATACCTGGTTTAATAACCACAGTATCACCGTACTTGATTGGCAGCAAACTCGCCTGATCTAAACCCCATAGAAAAGCTATGGAGTATTGTCAAGAGAGAGACGAGATACACCAGACCCAACAATGCAGAGGAGCTGAAGGCTGCTATCAAAGCAACTAGGTGACCATAATACCTTAACAGTGCCACAGGCTGATCGCCTCCATGCCACGCTGCATTGATACAGTAATTCATGCAAAAGGAGCCCTGACGAAGTATTGATGCATTTACTGTACAGACTTTTCAGTAGGAGCCAACATTTGACTGTAAAATCATTTTTTCATTTGGTCTTATATAATATTCTAATTTTCTGAGATGACTGTTGGGTTTTCATTGGCTGTAAGCCATAATCATCAACATTAACAAAAAAAGAGAATTTTGTTTACTTACCGTAAATTCTTTTTCTTATAGTTCCGACATGGGAGACCCAAACCATGGGTGTATAGCTTCTGCCTCCGGAGGACACACAAAGTACTACACTCAAATGTGTAGCTCCTCCCTCCGGGCTATATACACCCCCTGGATGACAATCTACCCAGTTCAGTGCAAAAGCTGAAGGAGGACATCCACCCATAAGTAGAGATAGAGTGAAACTCGGAATAACCGTAACTCTGACTACTAACAGCCGGTGAAACACACGGAACAAAAAAACTGCCAACAGGCAACAGGGAGGGTGCTGGGTCTCCCATGTCGGAACTATAAGAAAAAGAATTTACGGTAAGTAAACAAAATTCTCTTTTTCTTTATCGTTCCTTATGGGAGACCCAAACCATGGGACGTTCCAAAGCAGTCCATGGGTGGGAATAAACCAACTGAGAAGTAGGCAAAACCTAACTTCACAAATGGGCGACAGCCGCCTGAAGAATGCGTCTGCCCAAGCTCGCATCTGCCGAAGCATGAGCATGCACTTGGTAGTGCTTCGAAAAAGTGTGCAGACTGGACCACGTGGCAGCCTGACAAACCTGCTGAGCCGTAGCCTGGTGCCTGAAAGCCCAGGAGGCACCGACAGCTCTGGTCGAGTGCGCCTTAATCCCTGGCGGGGGAGGCACCTGAGAACACTGGTAGGCATCGGTGATAGCCGACCTGATCCAACGAGCTAGGGTCGGTTTAGAAGCAGCGAAACCCTTGCGCTGACCAGTGGTTAGCACAAAGAAGGGAATTTTGTTACTTACCGTAAATTCCTTTTCTTCTAGCTCCTATTGGGAGACCCAGACGATTGGGTGTATAGCACTGCCTCCGGAGGCCACACAAAGCAATTACACTAAAAAGTGTAAGGCCCCTCCCCTTCTGGCTATACACCCCCAGTGGGATCACTGGCTCACCAGTTTTAGTGCAAAAGCAAGAAGGAGGAAAGCCAATAACTGGTTTAAACAAATTCACTCCGAGTAACATCGGAGAACTGAAAACCGTTCAACATGAACAACATGTGTACCCGCAAACAAACCAAAAATCCCGAAGGACAACAGGGCGGGTGCTGGGTCTCCCAATAGGAGCTAGAAGAAAAGGAATTTACGGTAAGTAACAAAATTCCCTTCTTCTTCGGCGCTCCATTGGGAGACCCAGACGATTGGGACGTCCAAAAGCTGTCCCTGGGTGGGTAAAGAATACCTCATGTTAGAGCTGCAAGACAGCCCTCCCCTATAGGGAGGCAACTGCCGCCTGCAGGACTCTTCTACCTAGGCTGGCGTCCGCCGAAGCATAGGTATGCACCTGATAATGTTTGGTGAAAGTGTGCAGACTCGACCAGGTAGCTGCCTGGCACACCTGTTGAGCCGTAGCCTGGTGTCGCAATGCCCAGGACGCACCCACGGCTCTGGTAGAATGGGCCTTCAGCCCTGATGGAACCGGAAGCCCAGCAGAACGGTAGGCTTCAAGAATTGGTTCTTTGATCCATCGAGCCAGGGTGGCCTTAGAAGCCTGCGACCCTTTGCGCTTACCAGCGACAAGGACGAAGAGTGCATCCGAACGGCGCAAGGGCGCCGTGCGGGAAATGTAGATTCTGAGTGCTCTCACCAGATCTAACAAATGTAAATTCTTCTCATACTGATGAACTGCATGAGGACAAAACGAAGGCAAAGAGATATCCTGATTAAGATGAAAAGAGGATACCACCTTCGGGAGAAACTCCTGAATGGGGCGCAGCACTACCTTGTCCTGGTGGAAGACCAGGAAGGGAGCCTTGGATGACAGCGCTGCCAGCTCAGACACTCTCCGAAGAGATGTGATCGCTACCAGAAAAGCCACTTTCTGTGATAGTCTAGAAAGTGAAACCTCCCTCAGAGGCTCGAAGGGCGGCTTCTGGAGGGCAACTAGTACCCTGTTCAGATCCCATGGATCTAACGGCCGCTTGTACGGGGGTACGATATGGCAAACCCCCTGTAGGAACGTGCGCACCTTAGGAAGGCGTGCCAAACGCCTCTGAAAAAAGACGGATAGCGCCGAGACCTGACCTTTAAGGGAGCCGAGCGACAAACCTTTTTCTAACCCAGATTGCAGGAAAGAAAGAAAGGTAGGCAATGCAAAAGGCCAGGGAGACACTCCCTGAGCAGAGCACCAGGATAAGAATATCCTCCACGTTCTGTGGTAGATCTTAGCGGACGTGGGCTTCCTAGCCTGTCTCATGGTGGCAACGACCCCTTGGGATAATCCTGAAGACGCTAGGATCCAGGACTCAATGGCCACACAGTCAGGTTCAGGGCCGCAGAATTCCGATGGAAAAACGGCCCTTGGGACAGTAAGTCTGGTCGGTCTGGTAGTGCCCACGGTTGGTCGACCGTGAGCTGCCACAGATCCGGATACCACGCCCTCCTCGGCCAGTCTGGGGCGACGAGTATGACGCGGCTGCAATCGGATCTGATCTTGCGTAGCACTCTGGGCAAGAGTGCCAGAGGTGGAAACACATAAGGGAGCCGGAACTGCGACCAATCTTGCACTAGGGCGTCTGCCGCCAGCGCTCTTTGATCGCGAGACCGTGCCATGAAGGTTGGGACCTTGTTGTTGTGCCGGGACGCCATTAGGTCGACGTCCGGCCTTCCCCATCGGCGACAGATTTCCTGAAACACGTCTGGGTGAAGGGACCATTCCCCTGCGTCCATACCCTGGCGACTGAGGAAGTCTGCTTCCCAGTTTTCTACGCCGGGGATGTGAACTGCGGATATGGTGGAGGCCGTGGCTTCCACCCACATCAGAATCCGCCGGACTTCCTGGAAGGCTTGCCGACTGCGTGTCCCCCCTTGGTGGTTGATGTATGCCACCGCTGTGGAGTTGTCCGACTGAATTCGGATCTGCCTTCCTTCCAGCCACTGCTGGAAGGCTAGTAGGGCAAGATACACTGCTCTGATTTCCAGAACATTGATCTGAAGGGTGGACTCCTGCTGAGTCCACGTACCCTGAGCCCTGTGGTGGAGAAAAACTGCTCCCCACCCTGACAGACTCGCGTCTGTCGTGACCACCGCCCAAGACGGTGGTAGGAAGGATCTTCCCTGTGATAATGAGGTGGGAAGAAGCCACCACTGCAGAGAGTCCTTGGCCGTCTGGGAAAGGGAGACTTTCCTGTCCAGGGATGTTGACTTCCCGTCCCATTGGCGGAGAATGTCCCATTGAAGTGGGCGCAGATGAAACTGCGCAAACGGAACCGCCTCCATTGCCGCCACCATCTTCCCGAGGAAGTGCATGAGGCGTCTTAAGGAGTGCGACTGACTTTGAAGGAGAGCCTGCACCCCAGTCTGTAGAGACCGCTGCTTGTCCAGCGGAAGCTTCACTATCGCTGAGAGAGTATGAAACTCCATGCCAAGATACGTTAGTGATTGGGTCGGTGACAGATTTGACTTTGAGAAGTTGATGATCCACCCGAACGTCTGGAGAGTCTCCAGTGCAACAGTCAAGCTGAGTTGGCATGCCTCTTGAGAGGGTGCCTTGACCAGTAGATCGTCCAAGTAAGGGATCACAGAGTGTCCCTGAGAGTGCAAGACTGCTACCACTGCCGCCATGATCTTGGTGAACACCCGTGGGGCTGTCGCCAGACCAAATGGCAGAGCTACGAACTGAAGATGGTCGTCTCCTATCACGAAGCGTAGAAAGCGTTGGTGCTCTGTAGCAATCGGCACGTGGAGATAAGCATCCTTGATGTCTATTGATGCTAGGAAATCTCCTTGAGACATTGAGGCAATGACTGAGCGGAGGGATTCCATCCGGAACCGCCTGGCGTTCACATGCTTGTTGAGCAGTTTTAGGTCCAGAACAGGACGGAATGAGCCGTCCTTTTTTGGCACCACAAAGAGATTGGAGTAAAAACCTTGACCTCGTTCCTGAAGAGGAACAGGGACCACCACTCCTTCTGCTCTTAGAGAATTCACCGCCTGCAGAAGGGCATCTGCTCGGTCGGGATGTGGGGAAGTTCTGAAGAACCGAGGCGGAGGACGAGAACTGAACTCTATCCTGTACCCGTGAGACAAAATGTCTGTTACCCACCGGTCTTTGACCTGTGGCAGCCAAATGTCGCAAAAGCGGGAGAGCCTGCCACCGACCGAGGATGCGGAGGGAGGCGGCCGAAAGTCATGAGGCAGCCGCCTTGGAAGCGGTACCTCCGGTTGCTTTCTTGGGGCGTGAGTGAGCCCGCCAGGAATCTGAGCTCCTTTGCTCTTTCTGAGTCCCTTTGGACGAGGAGAATTGGGGCTTGCCCGAGCCTCGAAAGGACCGAAACTTTGACTGCCACTTCCTCTGTGGAGGTTTGCTTGATCTGGGCTGGGGTAAGGAGGAGTCCTTACCTTTGGACTGTTTAATGATTTCCGCCAATTGCTCACCAAACAGTCTGTCTCCAGATAATGGCAAGCTGGTTAAACATTTTTTAGAAGCAGAATCTGCTTTCCATTCTTTTAACCACAAGGCTCTGCGCAAAACTACAGAGTTGGCAGATGCCATCGAGGTACGGCTCGTAGAGTCCAGTACCGCATTGATAGCGTAGGTCGCAAACGCAGACATTTGTGTAGTTAGGGACGCCACTTGCGGCACTGCTGGACGTATGAGAGAGTCCACCTGTGCCAGACCAGCTGAAATAGCTTGGAGCGCCCACACGGCCGCGAATGCTGGAGCAAACGACGCGCCGATAGCTTCATAGACAGATTTCAACCAAAGGTCCATCTGTCTGTCATTGGCATCTTTAAGTGAAGCCCCATCCTCCACTGCAACTATGGATCTAGCTGCAAGCCTGGATATTGGAGGGTCCACTTTTGGACACTGGGTCCAGCGTTTGACCACGTCAGGGGGAAAAGGATAACGTGTATCCTTAAGGCGTTTAGAAAAACGCTTGTCCGGATAAGTATTGTGTTTCTGGATGGATTCTCTGAAGTCAGAGTGGTCCAGAAAAGTACTCAATTTACGCTTGGGATACAGGAAATGGAATTTCTCCTGCTGTGCAGCTGCCTCCTCTGCAGAAGGGGCTGGGGGAGAAATATCCAACAGCCTATTGATGGCCGCTATAAGGTCATTTACCATGGCGTCACCATCTGGCGTATCCAAATTGAGTGCGGCGTCAGGACAAGACTCCTGATCACCCACCTCTGAGTCATCATATAGAGACCCTTCTCGCTGAGACCCTGATCCGCGTGATGACGTGGAGGGTCTCTCCCAGCGAGCTCGCTTAGGCGGACTGGGACTGTCATCGGAGTCAGAGCCCTCAGCCTGTGATGCCTGGGACCCCCTTGAATTACGGATTAATTCCAGCTGAGGGGGGCCGGGGAACATAGACACAGCGGTGTCCATGGTCTGAGCAACTGGCCTGGACTGCAAGGTTTCCAGGATTTTTGCCATAGTCACAGACATTTTATCAGCAAAAACTGCAAATTCTGACCCCGTCACCGGGGCAGGGTTCGCAGGCGACTCTGCCTGGGCTACCACCACCATAGGCTCTGGCTGACGAAGTGCCACTGGGACTGAACATTGCACACAATGAGAGTCGTTGGAGCCTGCTGGTAGATTAGCCCCACATGCTGTACAAGCAGTGTAAGCAGCCCTTGCCTTGGCACCCTTGCGTTTTGTGGATGACATGTTGTTGTCTCCCCAGAGTAATATAGGGTATACAGCCAAGAAGCGACCAAACAGTGCAGTATATATATATATATAAATATATCTGGTACAGCGAAAAACAGTACACAAATATAACACTGTGGCACTAGTGGGGCCGCACGTATGTGCTGCTTACCACCCGCTTAGCGCGGGTGTGTGGTCGCCAGAAATCCCTAGCCTGGGTCCCCCAGAGCCTGCGTCCGTTCTCCAGCCAGACTGCATGTGTATAATGGCTGCCGGCGTCCTGGGGAGCTGCAAGCCTGGGGGCGGGCCTAGGGCGTGCACAGAGAAAAAGCGCGAAGCCTGTGTCCTACTGTGCTCAGTGAGAGGGCTGGAGCATGTAAATCGTGCTCCAGCCCTCGGCGCTGCCGATTGAACAACGTCTCTCCCCTACCCTGATTGACAGGGTGGGGGGCGTTAACGAAGCGGAGCTAGGCCGCAGAACAAACCGGGAACTAAAGTTAAAAGCGCCGCCGCCGTAAAAGCGCGGTCGGCGCGTCCCCGGCGCACTACAAGTCGCAGCTGCGCCGCCGCTCCAGGGGCGGTCGGCGCGGCGATCCACACACATAAAGTCCCCCAGTAATCTGCGGGGACTATAAGCCCAGCGCACAGCGCTACAGTCCCCGGCGCACTAGCACACCCAGCAAGTCTGGGATGTGCGTGGCCTGTCATACGGGGACACAGAGTACCTTAATGTTGCAGGGCCTTGTCCCTGAACGGCACTCCCGCTCCACATCCAGCGGGTTCTATGGGTCTGTGGATGGAGCCCGGCCTCAGGGCTTGGTGGCCGGTAAGATCCCACTTCCTCAGAGCCCCACAGGGGGATGGGGAAGGAAAACAGCATGTGGGCTCCAGCCTCCGTACCCGCAATGGGTACCTCAACCTTACAAACCACAAGTGGGGTAAGAAGGGAGCATGCTGGGGGCCCCATATGGGCCCTCTTTTCTTCCATCCGATATAGTCAGCAGCTACTGCTGACTAAACAGTGGAGCTATGCGTGGATGTCTGACCTCCTTCGCACAAAGCAGAAAACTGGTGAGCCAGTGATCCCACTGGGGGTGTATAGCCAGAAGGGGAGGGGCCTTACACTTTTTAGTGTAATTGCTTTGTGTGGCCTCCGGAGGCAGTGCTATACACCCAATCGTCTGGGTCTCCCAATGGAGCGCCGAAGAAAAGTGAGGTGCACCGCCTAAAAACGGCGGTGCGTGACACATAGATTCGGAGCGCTCGCACCAAATCCAAGGTATGCAACGCCTTTTCAAAGCGATGCACAGGGGCCGGACAAAGAGAAGGCAATGAAATGTCCTGGTTAAGGTGGAAAGGAGACACCACCTTAGGGAGAAAGTCCGGAGACGGACGAAGAACCACCTTGTCTTGGTGAAACACCAAAAAGGGGGATTCCGAAGAGAGCGCAGCCAAATCAGAAACTCTCCTGAGAGACGTTATGGCTACTAGAAAAACAACTTTCTGTGAAAGTCGAAACAAGGGAACCTCCCTGAGAGGCTCAAAGGGGGGGTTTCTGTAAGGCCGTGAGGACCAGATTAAGGTCCCAGGGATCCAAGGGCCGCCGGTAAGGAGGAATGATGTGAGATGCGCCCTGCATGAAAGTGCGCACCTGAGCCAGTCGGGCGATACGCCGCTGGAACAATACCGACAGAGCCGACACCTGTCCCTTGAGGGAATTGAGGGACAGCCCTAGCTGTAGACCGGACTGTAGAAAAGACAGGATGGTCGGCAAGGAGAACGGCCAAGGAGCATGGCCGGAAGAACGACACCAGGACAGGAAAATCCTCCAAGTCCTGTGGTAAATCTTGGCCGAGGAAGACTTCCGAGCCTGAGTCATGGTGGAGATGACCTCAGAGGGAATGCCTGAAGCCGTTAGGATCCAGGACTCAAGAGCCACGCCGTCAATCTGAGAGCCGCAGAATTCTGGCGGAAGAACGGACCTTGAGAGAGAAGGTCTGGGCGGTCCGGGAGATGCCACGGCACCTCTACGGACAGACGGAGCAGGTCTGGGTACCAAGCTCGCCTGGGCCAGTCCGGAGCAATGAGAATGACGGCCCTCCATTCTGATCTTGCGCAGAACCCTGGGCAAGAGCGCTAGAGGGGGAAACACATAGGCCAGACGGAACTGAGACCAATCTTGAACCAGTGCGTCTGCTGCGAAGGCTTGAGGATCGTGGGAGCGAGCCACGTAAACCGGAACCTTGTTGTTGTGCCGGGATGCCATTAGGTCCACTTCCGGAGTGCCCCACTTGCGGCAGATTGATCTGAACACTGACGGGTGCAGGGCCCACTCGCCTCTGTCCACGGTTTGACAGCTGAGGTAGTCGGCCTCGCAGTTTTCCACGCCTGGGATGTGGACTGCAGACATGGTGGACTTGGAGTCCTCCGTCCACTGGAGGATTCGTTGAACCTCCAACATCGCCAGACGGCTGTGAGTCCCGCCCTGGTGATTGATGTAGGCAACCGCTGTCGCGTTGTCCGACTGAACTCGAATGTGCTTGCCCGCCAACAGGTGGTGAAAGGCTAGGAGAGCTAGAAACACAGCTCTGATCTCCAGCACATTGATCGAGAGGGCTGATTCGGACGGAGTCCAAGTGCCCTGTGCTCGGTGATGGAGAAAAACTGCTCCCCAACCGGAGAGGCTGGCATCCGTGGTGAGGATCACCCAGGACGGCGTCAGGAAAGAGCGTCCCTGAGACAGAGAGAGGGGCCGAAGCCACCACTGAAGGGAGCTCCTGGTCTGTGACGACAGAGCCACCTGCCTGTGCAAGGAAGAGATCCGCTTGTCCCAACAGCGGAGAATGTCCAGCTGCAGGGGACGCAGATGGAACTGAGCAAAGGGGACCGCTTCCATGGACGCCACCATCTGACCCAGCACCTGCATGAGGTGTCTGATGGAATGACGGCGGTGCCTCAGCAGAGAGCGCACCGCCAGACGAAGGGACTGCTGTTTGACTAAGGGCAACTTGACAAGTGCCGGCAGAGTCTCGAATTGCATCCCTAGGTACAAAAGCACCTGGGTCGGGGTCAGAGTGGACTTGGGCAGGTTGACAAGCCACCCGAACTGAACTAGCGTGGCGAGAGTGAGAGAGACACTCCGCTGGCAGTCTGCACTGGATGAGGCCTTGACTAGAAGGTCGTCCAGGTAAGGAATCACTGCCAACCCCTGGAGGTGCAGAACCGCAACCACTGCTGCCATGACCTTGGTAAATACTCGAGGAGCCGTGGCTAAGCCGAAGGGGAGAGCCACGAATTGGAAATGTTCCTCTCCGATCGCAAAGCGTAGCCAACGCTGGTGTGAAACCGCAATAGGCACATGCAGATAGGCATCTCTGATGTCGATGGATGCCAGAAAATCTCCTTGGGTCATTGAGGCAATGACCGATCTCAGAGATTCCATGCGAAAGTGCCGCACCTGAACATGCTTGTTGAGAAGCTTGAGATCCAGGATGGGTCGGAAGGAACCGTCCTTTTTGGGGACTAGAAAGAGGTTTGAGTAGAAACCGCTGAACCGTTCCCGGGCGGGAACCGGAACAATTACACCGTTGGCCTGCAGGGATGCCACGGCCTGAGAAAAGGCGGCGGCTTTGGAGCAGGGGGGGGGTGGACAGAAAAAAATCTGTTTGGCGGGCTGGAAGCAAATTCTATCCTGTAGCCGTGGGAGATGATATCCCGCACCCACTGATCGGAGACGTATTGCAACCACACGTCGCCAAAGTGGGAGAGCCTGCCATCGACCAAGGACGTTGCTGGCGCGGCCGGATAGTCACGAGAAGGCCGCCTTAGTGGCAGCGGCTCCTCCGGTCTTTTGAGGACGCGGCTTCGCGCGCCAGTTGGATTTACGATCCTTGGCTGCGGTAGTGGACGAGGCCGAGGGCTTAGAGGATGACCAGTTAGAGGAACGAAAGGAACGAAACCTCGATTGGTTCCTGCCCTGGACAGGTTTCTTGGCTTTAGCTTGTGGCAAGGAAGTACTCTTCCCGCCAGTAGCTTCCTTAATTATGTCATCCAGCTGTTCCCCAAACAGCTGGGACCCAGTAAAAGGGAGACTCGCAAGGTACTTCTTAGAGGAAGCGTCTGCTTTCCACTCTCGAAGCCACAAGATCCTTCGGATCGCGAGGGAGTTAGCGGAGGCCACCGCCGTGCGGTGAGAAGCCTCCAGGATGGCAGACATGGCGTAGGATGCAAAAGCCGAAGCTTGAGAAGTTAAGGCATCCGTCTCAGGAATAGAGTCCCTGGAGAGGGAATGAATCTCCGCCAGAGAGGCAGAGATTGCCTTAAGAGCCCACACTGCCGCAAAAGACGGAGAGAACGAGGCTCCTGCCGCCTCATATACAGACTTGGCCAGAAGGTCAACCTGGCGGTCAGTGGGATCCTTAAGAGAAGTGCCATCAGCCACAGCTACGACTGTGCGGGCTGAGATCCTGGACACCGGAGGGTCTACCTTTGGGGACTGGGCCCAGTCCTTAACCACCTCCGGTGGAAAAGGAAAACGGTCATCTGAACTACGCTTCGGAAAACGTTTGTCAGGACAGGCTCTGGGCTTGTTAACAGTGGTGTGAAAGCTGGAGTGGTTAAAAAACATACTCCTAGGTTTCTTAGGAGAGGTAAACTGGTGTACCTCTATCAGAGAGGGTTGTTCCTCTGACTCTTGTGGGTTGAGGTTCAGTACGGAGTTAATGGACGCAATCAAGTCACTAACATCCGCATCACCCTCAGACAAGTCAATGGGGTACATAGAGGCAGCGTCTGAGCCCACAGTAAACGAATCCTCCTCGCCTTGCACCTCGGCTTGTGAATCAGAGCCGTGGGACGAGGAAGGAGAAGGTTCCCTGCGTCTCCGTTTAGGGGGACGGGGTCCTAGGACATGCTCTGAGGGCTCTGCAGAGCTCGGAGCCGCAGAGACACCCTGAGAGGGGGGCTGATGCATAGACAGCAGTGTCCGGGACAGCTGCCCCATGGAGTCGGCAAAAGACTTGGAAATAGCTTGTGAAAAGGAAGCTACCCAAGCCGGGATTTCAGCCACCGGGGCCGGAGCAGCCGGAGGAACCCCTGAGAAGGCTCCAGGCTGAGACACAAACATGTTAGCACAGGCATCACAATGTGGGTATGTGCTTGGCTCTGGCAGAATGAGCTTACACGCAGTGCATATAGCGTACATGTTTGCAGCCTTGCTCCTAGTGACAGACATGCTGCTGAGGTGGAAGCTCTGCAGCCAGAATACACTCCTGTAGAATGCCTGAGAGTGTAATAAAAGTCCACAACCGAAGGTTGTGGCTTACCAGCCCGCTCTCTCTGTGTGCCCTCCGGATTCCACCGCTCAAAGACCCTGTGAAGCGTCAGACTTCCTGACAGTATGCAGCTGCAGCATCCAGCGCCTTCCAGTGCAAGAACGCTGAGAAAATGGCGCTGGGAGAAGGAGGGGGGGCGTGTATAAGCCCAAGAGCGGGAAAAACGGAGGGCAGAGAGATACAGGGAGAGAAACAGGGGAGGGAACATCTCCCCAGAGAGGAGTGCCCTCCCCTCTGCTGGTCGGGCGGTGGGCGGCGCTGTATGCAAAACATGCAGAGAAGCCGAAACCGAAACTAGGCCCAAACTGAAGCCGGGGCCTAGATTTTAAAATGCGGCCGACGAGCAGGCACCTTCGGCGCGGTTCTCAGGGAAAACCCCCAGAACCGGCCGGAATTAACAGTAACGCTAAAGCACATACTGTCCCCCAAATAAAAGTACCAGGGAACCCTGAAAAAACGTCTCAATACTTCGCTTTTGAGACGCAGGGCCATGTCCCCGAGTGGGGGTTAACTCTCCTTCCAGCAGGGAACAGACAGGGCTGCGGATGGAGACCGGCCTTCTGCAAGCAGAGAGGACCGTGGAGGCTCCCACTTCAAACAGAGCCTCGACAGAGGATGCGAAGGAGCGCGGCATGTGAAGGCTCCAGCCTTATAAAGTCAACCTTAACAGCTCCCGACAGAGTGGGATGTGAAGGGACATGCCGGGAGTCCAGACTGGACCCGCTTTTCTTCCAAATCTTTAAAATTAAAATAAAAAAATATCAGAGAATGCAAGTGTGTGATCCTCCTGAAACACAAAGCATTGAACTGGGTAGATTGTCATCCAGGGGGTGTATATAGCCCGGAGGGAGGAGCTACACGTTTGAGTGTAGTACTTTGTGTGTCCTCCGGAGGCAGAAGCTATACACCCATGGTTTGGGTCTCCCATAAGGAACGATAAAGAAATAAACACTTGAAAGAGATCACTGTGTGTAATTACTCTATATAATATACTGTATGTTTCCCTTTTAGTATTGAATTACTGAAATAAATTAACTTTTTGATGATATTCTAATTTATTGAGATGCACTTGTACATAGCAGCATTATCTGCCTCAGGGCACATAGTAATGGTGACACCAGACATTGCATCATCCATCTTAGGCATATCATCCTGCAGCACCACTTCATCAGTCCCAGTCTGTGACCCACAAGCACTAGGCAGGGAGCACAATTCTCTTAACCCTAGCTCCAGGCGCGCTGCGATACCAGGGTTCTCACAATGCTCTGTGTCTGCAGTAAGCAGAATAACTAATACCGGAGGAGCTGTAACTGCGTGCATCCCGTTACATACCAGGCCAGGCCACACAGCTCCTTTTATTGACCAAATTTGAAATGCGCTTGAACATTTTTTTGTTCAGCAATGGAGTCTTGTGTGGTGAGTGTGCATAGAGGTCTTGGAGATTGAGTGCATTACTTATTGTTTTCTGTGAAACAATTGTACCTGCTGATTCCAGATGTTTCTGTAGCTCTCCACAGGTGGCTCTTGGACGACTCTTCTAATAATTTTTTTCACTCACCTGTCTGAACTTTTGAGGGAAACACCTGGTTGTTGCCAGTTTATGGTGAAATTATATTCTATCCACTTTCAGTTTATGGCTCCAACAGTGCTCACTGGAACAGTCAGTAGTTTGGGAATTTTTCTATTACCAAAGCCATCAATATGTTTTGCAACAATAAGGTTGCGAAGGTCTTGAGACAGATCACTGGTTTTACCAATCATGAGAGGTTTCTTGTGTGGCACCTTTTAAAAGGCCATCGGTTGAACCAGCTGATATTTTTCACTAAGCGTCAGGATTGTTTTCTTATTACTGGTAGATTTCCGCTGGTTTCATGACTTTCCATGGCTTTTTGCACCTCTTTTTCTTCAGGTGTTAATTACTTTTTCCCTGCGTGATTTCTCATTATTATACATAAATTTAATTTATGGATATCTATGGTTTGATTTCCTTGCCTGTGTTTATTGGATGGTTTGTTACAGACATTTGTTAAGAAATTCATGTCAATAGCACCTTCAGAAACACTGTATATTTACTTCTAAAATTGGTGACATGTTTAATACTTACTACACCTTAGCTACAACGGGTGAAATATGGACAGAGCCATAACTGTGCAGCAAGTAATTATTAATCAGAAGGTAATTTCAATTGAAGGGGGTTGTCCACTTTATGTGCACTATAACAGTTGTTGGGACATGATTTGTGGCTACTGTTGAGCGGACCCGGATCGGCAAAATCCGGATCCGCACGGTTTGAGCGGCAGATCCGAGTCCGACCCTGACGCGGGATTCCGGGTGCACGATCCGGATCCGTCCCGTCCCCCCCCCCCCCCCTCTCGTCCCCGGATTCCACTCCCCATTGACATATATGGGGCCGAACTCCGGATCGGATCCTGACTTCTTTCTCAACCCGCCGGACCCGGATTTTTCACTATCCGCTCAACTCTATTCGTGGCACTTCCTAATGAATAAGTATTAAAGGTTCTCAATTTATTTTTTTTCTAAAAGATCTTTCACAATCTCAAATATTGGCTCATGAAATTTTTTTGCAGTTTTTTTTTTAATAAGTTATTGAAAAACATAACAGACTGGGTTCCCATATTAAACCTGAACAAAAAGCTAGTAGAAAGAAGAATGTATGACTGTCAATCTTGTATATACAAAAGGATTTAAGAAGTTCTTATTGGAAAACAAAACAAAAGCTCCACCGGATTTTTTCAATAAGTTCAGAAATAGACTCCAGGTAAAATAATATCCTGTATAAGTTGTGCGCACTGGTCTTATTTGTCCTCCTTTCCCTTGGTTTTCCTGTAAACCATCTCCCTGAAACTTGACAAGATCTTGTTTTCTCTCTTGCGTCTCTCTTCTTGGTTGAAGGAAGCCAGGGCCCTCTTCTCATCTGCACTGTAAATCTGGTTCTCCTTACGCAGACGGACAGCCTCCATACGGCGATGCCTTAAAAAGAAATGCAGTGATGAATCAGTTCAGAACAATTAAAAATGTAAACAAAAAATAAAAAAAAAATTACAGTTCTAAAGTTTTCTTAAAGCACTAGGAGTAGTGCTTTAAATCTAAGCCCTCTGCCCCCTTTCATACACTTACATTCCAGCGGCTTCCCCTTTTACTGATGCTGCCCCAATCCTGATGCGCCATCTTTTAAGGGAACGCTCACACAAGCGTGAAAAAACGGACGAGTGCAATGCGAGAAAATCTGGCATTGCACTCTGACCAATGCTAGTCAATGAGGCAGAGCAGTTGGTCACCTTTTCTCACAACCAGATTCTGGATGCGAGAAAAGTCGCAACATGCTGCCATTTTCTGCGAGAGCCGCATCACTCGCACCCATTCAAGTGAATGGGTGCGAGAGAAACATCAGACTGCAACCGGATGGTATCCCAGTGCAGTGCGATATACGCATAGACTGACAATGGAGGAGATGGGGAAGGGGGGGGGGGGATTAACACCTCCCTCTCCTTAGCTGCGCCCGCCCTCAGCTTTACAGCTGTGACCCGATTGCAAGATTGGGTCAGTCGCATGACACTCGGCTCACGCTCGGAGCAGATCCTGAGCCATGGAAAATGCTGGCCTGGTGCTTTAAAAAAAAAAAAAAAAAAAAAAAGGAAAAACTATTCAAGAATCAGCACCAGATGGAGGAGCTACTCAGCATAAAGGGGTATTCCCATCTCCAAGATCCTATCCCAATATGTAGTAGGCGTAATAATAATATTATTAATATGCCTACGTAAATACCTCTAGTTAGAAATTTAGTATAGTTCTACTGATATAGTCGTGTTGGTTACCTCATCATCAGGGCATTGCAGAACCTTAGGTATACAAGTTTAATGACCACGATTAACGAATTGTGAATATATGTGTGGTCGTAATCATGGATATTTAAGGTCCTGCAATGCCCTGAACAAGAGGTAAGTGACATTGATAATAGCAGCAGTATAATCACACACTGATATACTGCTAGATTTCCTGGCATGTAAAAAATAGGGTCAATGCTTATGGCATTTGACATAAAATTAACACCTAATAGTTAAAACACAAAACTAGATGCCTATAATGTCACAGTAAAATCATCAATAGTCAAACTTCTCCCAAACTTTACAGGGTCAATAGAAATACATACCTGCTACCACTCATTACATAGCCTGACTTCTCAAAAGAGGCAATTTCATCACTTGTTAGGCCAATTTCACCTCTCCTGGGGATACGCTTACCGGCCTTCACATATTCTGCCATGGCTGCACCTTCACCGGGTAGCAAAGCGTGACCATAACTGTTAAAAAAAAATAAAAAAATATAATAATAATAATAATAATAATAATAATAATAATAATAATAATATGAATACACTGGAGACCAAATCGAGCATGACTATTTTCACATTAATAATAGTTAGCTTTTTTTTTTTGTATGTTTAGCATGAGAAGATCTAGCAGCATTGGGATATGCAGAACTTGTGTTTCAGAGGCGGACAGAAATCTATACGGAAATAATGTCAGTAAATCTTGGGCTCCCACCTCGTAATCACTCAGCAGGGTGTCAGACAGTTCCAGAAAGTAGGTTAAAAAAAATACAAAAAAACCCCCACAAAAATACACCAAAACACACATTTAGACATGCATAAGCAAAAAGAAGGAAATTATTTTTACTAGTCTTTCATGTAACAACCATAACAAAAAAAGTTATTCAAACTTCAACTGAGGGTATGCCTGCTGAGATTTTCAAGAAGACGACGACACTTCAGGAAACACTAGCATTTTGTTTCCCGCAAAGCATATTTTCTACATTCTTATTGTAGTTCTCTCAGCGCTTTTCTGACCTCTGTTTTTTAACTCCATTCAACAATGAAAAGAAGGGAATTTTGTTTACTTACCGTAAATTCCTTTTCTTCTAGCTCCAATTGGGAGACCCAGACAATTGGGTGTATAGCTATGCCTCCGGAGGCCACACAAAGCACTACACTAAAAGTGTAAAGCCCCTCCCCTTCTGCCTATACACCCCCCGTGCTCACTGGCTCCTCAGTTTTGGTGCAAAAGCAAGAAGGAGGAAAAAATTATAATTGGTTTAAAGTAACTTCAATCCGAAGGAATATCGGAGAACTGAAACCATTCAACATGAACAACATGTGTACACAAAAAACAGGGGCGGGTGCTGGGTCTCCGAATTGGAGCTAGAAGAAAAGGAATTTACGGTAAGTAAACAAAATTCCCTTCTTTGTCGCTCCATTGGGAGACCCAGACAATTGGGACGTCCAAAAGCAGTCCCTGGGTGGGTAAATAATACCTCCTAATAGAGCCGTAACCGGCTCCGTCCTACAGGTGGGCAACCGCCGCCTGAAGGACTCGCCTACCTAGGCTGGCATCTGCCGAAGCATAGGTATGCACCTGATAGTGTTTCGTGAAAGTGTGCAGGCTCGACCAGGTAGCCGCCTGACACACCTGCTGAGCCGTAGCCTGGTGCCGCAAAGCCCAGGACGCACCCACGGCTCTGGTAGAATGGGCTTTCAGCCCTGAGGGAACCGGAAGCCCAGAAGATCGGTAAGCTTCAAGAATAGGTTCCTTGATCCACCGAGCCAGGGTTGATTTGGAAGCCTGTGACCCTTTACGCTGGCCAGCGACAAGGACAAAGAGTGCATCCGAGCGGCGCAGGGGCGCCGTACGAGAAATGTAGAATCTGAGTGCTCTCACCAGATCTAACAAGTGCAAATCCTTTTCACATTGGTGAACTGGATGAGGACAAAAAGAGGGTAAGGAGATATCCTGATTGAGATGAAAGGGGGATACCACCTTAGGGAGAAATTCCGGAACCGGACGCAGCACCACCTTGTCCTGGTGAAACACCAGGAAGGGGGCTTTGCATGACAGCGCTGCTAGCTCAGACACTCTCCGAAGCGAAGTGACTGCTACTAGGAAAACCACTTTCTGCGAAAGGCGTGAGAGAGAGATATCCCTCATTGGCTCGAACGGTGGTTTCTGAAGAACCATCAGCACCCTGTTCAGATCCCAGGGTTCTAACGGACGCTTGTAAGGAGGTACGATGTGACAAACCCCCTGCAGGAACGTGCGAACCTGTGGAAGTCTGGCTAGGCGCTTCTGAAAAAAGACAGAGAGCGCAGAGACTTGTCCCTTAAGGGAGCCTAGTGACAAACCCTTTTCTAATCCGGATTGAAGGAAGGACAGAAAAGTGGGCAAGGTAAACGGCCAGGGAGAGAAACCCTGAGCAGAGCACCACGACAGGAATATTTTCCACGTCCTGTGGTAGATCTTAGCGGACGTTGGTTTCCTAGCCTGTCTCATGGTGGCAATGACCTCTTGAGATAATCCTGAAGACGCTAGGATCCAGGACTCAATGGCCACACAGTCAGGTTCAGGGCCGCAGAATTCAGATGGAAAAACGACCCTTGAGACAGCAAGTCTGGTCGGTCTGGTAGTACCCACGGTTGGCCGACCGTGAGATGCCACAGATCCGGGTACCACGACCTCCTCGGCCAGTCTGGAGCGACGAGGATGGCGCGGCGGCAGTCAGCCCTGATCTTGCGTAACACTCTGGGCAACAGTGCCAGAGGAGGAAACACATAAGGGAGTTGAAACTGCGACCAATCCTGAACTAAGGCGTCTGCCGCCAGAGCTCTGTGATCTTGAGACCGTGCCATGAACGTCGGGACCTTGTTGTTGTGCCGAGACGCCATTAGGTCGACATCCGGCATGCCCCAGCGGCAACAGATCTCCTGAAACACGTCCGGGTGAAGGGACCATTCCCCTGCATCCATGCCCTGGCGACTGAGAAAGTCTGCTTCCCAGTTTTCTACGCCCGGGATGTGAACTGCGGATATGGTCGAGGCTGTGGCTTCCACCCACAGCAGAATCCGCCGAACTTCCTGGAAGGCTTGCCGACTGCGTGTCCCGCCTTGGTGGTTGATGTATGCCACCGCTGTGGAGTTGTCCGACTGAATTCGGATCTGTTTGCCTTCCAGCCACGGCTGGAACGCTTTTACACTGCCCTTATCTCCAGAACATTGATCTGAAGGGAGGACTCTGTCTGAGTCCAAGTCCCCTGAGCCCTGTGGTGGAGAAAGACCGCTCCCCACCCTGACAGGCTCGCGTCCGTCGTGACCACAGCCCAGGATGGGGGCAGGAAGGATTTCCCCTCCGACAGAGAAGTGGGAAGAAGCCACCACTGAAGGGAAGCTTTGGCTGCCCGAGAAAGGGAGACGTTCCTGTCGAGGGACGTCGACTTCCTGTCCCATTTGCGGAGAATGTCCCATTGAAGTGGGCACAGATGAAACTGCGCAAAAGGAACTGCCTCCATTGCTGCCACCATCTTTCCTAGGAAGTGCATGAGGCGCCTCAGGGAGTGTGACTGACCATGAAGGAGAGATTGCACCCCTGTCTGTAGTGAATGCTGTTTGTTCAGCGGAAGCTTCACTATCGCTGAGAGAGTATGAAACTCCATGCCAAGATATGTCAGTGATTGGGCCGGTGTCAGATTTGACTTTGTGAAATTGATGATCCACCCGAAACTCTGGAGAGTTTCCAGAGCAATGTTCAGGCTGTGTTGGCATGCCCCTTGAGAGGGTGCCTTGACAAGTAGATCGTCTAAGTAAGGGATCACCGAGTGTCCCTGAGAGTGTAGGATTGCCACCACTGTTGCCATGACCTTGGTGAAGACCCGTGGGGCTGTTGCCAGGCCAAAAGGTAGTGCCACGAACTGAAGGTGTTCGTCCCCTATGGCGAAGCGCAGGAAGCGCTGATGCTCTGGTGCAATCGGTACGTGGAGATAAGCATCTTTGATGTCTATTGATGCCAGGAAATCTCCTTGGGACATTGAGGCGATGACGGAGCGGAGCGATTCCATCCGGAACCGCCTGGTTTTCACATGCTTGTTGAGCAGCTTTAGGTCCAGAACGGGACGGAAGGATCCGTCCTTTTTTGGCACCACGAACAAGTTGGAGTAAAAACCGTGACCCCGTTGCTGAAGAGGAACCGGGATCACCAATCCTTCCTCCTTCAGGGTGCCCACCGCCTGCATAAGAGCCTCGGCTCTGTCGGGGGGTGGAGATGTTCTGAAGAAACGAGTCGGAGGACGAGAGTTGAACTCTATCCTGTAACCGTGAGATAGAATGTCTCTCACCCATCGGTCTTTTACTTGTGGCCGCCAGGCGTCGCAAAAGCGGGAGAGCCTGCCACCGACCGAGGATGCGGTTTGAGGAGGCCGAAAGTCATGAGGAGGCCGCTTTGGGAGCGGTTCCTCCGGCGGTCTTCTTAGGACGTGACTTAGACCGCCATGCATCGGAGTTCCTCTGATCTTTATGAGGCCTTTTGGACGAGGAAAATTGAGATCTGCCCGCGGTCCGAAAGGACCGAAACCTCGATTGTACCTTCCATGGTTGAGGTCTGTTTGGTTTGGACTGGGGTAAGGATGAATCCTTTCCCTTGGATTGTTTAATGATTTCATCCAATCGCTCACCAAACAAGCGGTCGCCAGCCAATGGCAAACCGGTTAAGAACTTTTTGGAAGCAGAGTCTGCCTTCCATTCACGTAGCCACATGGCCCTGCGGAGTACCACCGAGTTGGCGGATGCCACCGCCGTACGGCTCGCAGAGTCCAGGATAGCATTAATGGCGTAGGACGCAAACGCCGACGCCTGATTGGTTAAGGACACCACTTGCGGGGCAGATGTACGTGTTACTGCATTAATCTGCGCCTGACAAGCTGAGATAGCTTGGAGTGCCCATACGGCAGCGAATGCTGGGGCAAAAGACGCGCCTATAGCTTCATAGATGGATTTCAACCATAGTTCCATCTGTCTGTCAGTGGCATCTTTGAGTGAAGCCCCATCTTCCACTGCAACTATGGATCTAGCCGCCAGTGTCCGGCGCACTAACACACCCAGCAGTGCTGGAAAGTGTCTGGCACAGGCGCTGCATGTCCGGCGCACTAACACACCCAGCCGTGCTGGAAAGTGTCTGGCACAAGCGCTCCATGTCCGGCGCACTAACACACCCAGCAGTGCTGTAATGTGTCTGGCACCAGCGCTCCATGCGCGGTCTCCACGGGGACACAGAGTACCTCATAGTAGCAGGGCCTTGTCCCTGACGATACTCAGCTCCTATCCTGCAGATTCCCAGGGGCTGCGGAGGGAGCACGGTCCCAGTGCCTAGAGACCGATCCTGGATCCCACTTCACCCAGAGCCCTAAGGGATGGGGAAGGAAAACAGCATGTGGCTCCTGCCTGTGTACCCGCAATGGGTACCTCAACCTTAACAACACCGCCGACAAAGTGGGGTGAGAAGGGAGCATGCTGGGGGCCCTGTTATGGGCCCTCTTTTCTTCCATCCGACCTGGTCAGCAGCTGCTGCCGACCAAGCTGTGGAGCTATGCGTGGATGTCTGCCTCCTTCGCACAAAGCATAAAAACTGAGGAGCCCGTGAGCACGGGGGGTGTATAGGCAGAAGGGGAGGGGCTTTACACTTTTAGTGTAGTGCTTTGTGTGGCCTCCGGAGGCATAGCTATACACCCAATTGTCTGGGTCTCCCAATGGAGCGACAAAGAAAAAAGTTTTTCAACCAAAAACCACTGGTGAAACGCCAAGGTGCCCAAACATTCCCACAGCCTTGTACTGCAAAGTATATTGTGTATGTAGAGCGGAAAACGACTGAAGAATTTCTTTTCGCCACTTGGTGTATTTGGAAACCTGAAGTGCTGAAAAGACTCAGATTGTTTTTACATCGAAAAGTAGAAGTCCAATCTTTTAAGGGTTTCGGAGTGGAACCCACCTGAAAAAGGCATTGTGTGCACACACCTATAGGCTATATGCACACAACTGAGTATTTGGTTGCAGAGCTTTGTGCACCAAATCTACAGAAAAAAAAAAAAAAAGTTTGACATGTTTTCAGTGAATTTTTTTATGCATTTGGGCTAGAAAAGCGCTGGCAAAAATGAAGAAATAATTGACATGCAGCATATTTCTGCACCAAATCGGCAAGTGAAAATTTAGCAACATGTGCACAAAACTTCAGGATTCTCATGGACTTTTCTGGCATAAGGATAAGCATGCAGTTTTGTGACAAAACTGCACCCAAAAATACATAAAGAAAAAAAAAAAATAAAAAAAAGTAAAAAAAAATAATGCAGTGTTCACATAGCCTTAAAGGTTTATTCCTAAAATCATAATGTGGTCTGAGTTTCCTGAACATACAGAATGAATCACGTGTGCCAATACAACCCATTTTAAATCTGAATTGTAGCAATTACCCCCCTAATGATGACCCTTAAGCTCTGTACCCTCTGTAGCCACAGGATCCATCTTTTAGTAGTTCTAGTTAAACTTGTTAACCCTTTGTAATAAAATATCTGACTGCTGAATTGTAGCACCCCTCAGCTATGTGTAAGATCCATCTGATAGCAGCTATATGTGCACTCAATGACCCCATCTAATTCATGAAAAACAAATTTCCATAAGACCTCTTTGACCGGTCATAACCTAGTTGTGGTGCATTTGGCAAAATAAAAAAAAGTTGTGTTTTTTTTTTTTTTAAACTACCACCCATATGGATGCCATCTACCCTTATGCAAGTGTGGATCTATTAGCAAGTGGGATTCCTAGGTTTTCGAACATAGAGTCTAGGTGATGGAAGAGTGCTGCTGACAGCTTCAATTTACATTAACAACTATCAATGGTCACATCATCCATGTAAATAAAAAGTAGCCCATGTTGAAATCTACCCATCTCTATTAACAAGCACAAAGGAGAGCAGAGTGAGGGACCTGCAGGACTGAAGAGAAGCAGTGTGCAGCTGGAAAATGTAGTTTTAGCAGAAAGAATTGGGCTTCAGCCAACTAGCTGAAGCTGGATGTGCAGAGGAGCAGAAAATGAAGAAATAAGAAAACCAACACAAGGTACAAGAAAAACCTAATTTTGTTTACTGAACATTAACAATAATCATGAAAATACTTTGCGCTAAGAAATAAAATGCTGACTTACTTCAATGGTTTATCATCTTGAGATAAATGTGTTATTGGAGCTTCAGGCCCAACAAAATCCACGTCATCCATATTGATCTCTGTACAAAAATACATTAAAACATTTTAACATTTGCTTTATATAAAGAGAAGTAGGAAAAACGTTGCCTCACATCTGGCGACATGTAACAAACTATTCACATTCATTAACTTCTAAAGTGCACATAAATTATTCTGTTGAAAAACAGTACCCTCTAGAAATCACAGGCAGAATAACCCTTTTGCTGAAAAGTTTTAACACTTCATAAAAGACAAATCTAATAAAAAAAAAAAAAAAAAAAAAAATCTAAAATTTCTTTAAATTAGACTTTACACTTTGCAATGAATATTGAAAAATGTATTTTTTTTTTTTTACACTTCTAGTGCTTTGATAAAATAAAATCTAATTATACCTTCATAACCTTTTATTTTCTAAAATGAAACTGTTGGAGCCTCGTAAAATGGTCCCCGGACACACATGACAGTAAGCAACAAAATGTATTGTTTTGTTTAAAACAAAACAAAAAAAACCTTACGAAAATTAAGTTTGTGGATTTAGGCTTGATACATGCAAAGCCTGGAACAACAATACACATTAACCTATTCCCCACCAAGGCAATTTACAGTTTAGCGCTTCAGATCTTTTCTCCCCTCTTAAGTACCAAAAGTGGTTTCATTTTTTCGCCAAGACAGCCGTATGAGGGCTTTTTTTTTTTGCAGAGTTGCAGCTCTGAATAACGCCATTTATTTACCATATAATGCACTGGGGGGGGGGGTGATTTTATTCTGTTATTTATTTTTATTTTTTCTACAGTGTTCATTGCCTGGAATAATATAATTTATAGGGGGGAGGGGGGGGGGGAGGAGGAGCCATTTTTTTTTGACACCCATACCATTTTTTGTTGGGTCCCTATCAATCTAATGCCTCCCTTTGGGTTAAAAAAAAAATCCCAATTTATGGGAGAACAGGAATGGGCAAATGGAGAATTAAAATTGCCTAAGACTGAAGAGCAGGCGTGCTCAATGAGAA